>NC_086337.1:24306408-24986652 GCF_032445375.1 Bacillus rossius redtenbacheri | reverse complement strand
TTGAATACAATTTTTCTCCTATAAAACAAAATTTACCCAATTTTTAATTCATTTAAAGGTAAAATATCTGAAAAAGTTAAAAAAATGAATGGTAGTAATTATTTGTATGATTTTCACTCCTAGTAATTGGTTCTTATAATTTTATTTTGTTTATAAAGCCTGTCCTTTTTTAAACATTTGAGTGTTTGTGATTTGAAAAAAAAATGAGAAAGACAAACTAACTATTTTTTTCCTATTTATATTTACAGTTTTTATAAAACAAAGCAATAATAACATCTAATTTACACCTGTTTTGGGTATTTAATTATTTAAAATCGTAAAAATTTATTGGTTTCTTTTCTTGAATAACTTTTAGATATGATTTGTACTATAACACCACTCAATACCTATTTTTAATCCCCTTATGGTAGCAGTTTGAAAGATATATGCAACCTTTAGGTAATTGAGCGTTCTATACAAACTGTATTTGTAAATTTAGACTTTATAAAAATAATGTTTTTTTCCTTTACAAAATTATTAGTAAGGTGGACGATTCTCAATACTATGGAGAGAATAATTGAAATTTGCTATGTTAACATATTGTGCAATTTATTTTGTTACATGTTTTACATTAATACCCTAATGATTGCCGTGATGAAAAATATTTATACTGTGTTTTGGCAAAATATATAATTGTAGCTAGACATAGGTAATTTTATTAAACAAAGGGTAATGTAATACGCTTTAGCTGGTATACAGATATTCATTTTAAATATATTATTTTTAAATAAAAATACACAAAATATGTAGGTACAATTTAAAATATACAAACATAAAAATCTCAAAAATATACGAACCATTGAAATAATTAATTTAATTTTCTAAATAGAAATGCACGAATAAATTTTTTTACATGCATTTATGTTAATGCTAACGAAAAAGTATCATCAGTGATAAATAATGTGTGCGTAACTCACCGTTTGAGATGCACTGACACAAAAAAATAAGGAACTTTGCAGGGTATAATATCAATAAAAAACTGTTCATGTGACCTATTTTAACAACATGCAATGGTAAAAACGTACGTAAAATATATTTAAGGATTTTTTCTCCCATTATGAAGCTTCGAACAAGAAAAATGTGGTTTTAAGTTCTACTGAAATGGAAAAAAAAATCTCAGAAACATTGTAAAGCTTTACTGAGTATTAAGGAAGTACTTTAGAGCTTTGTTATTCACAAGAAGTAATTTCCTCTTTAGTTTCCAGTGCTTCAAATTCCCGTAATTATTTACAGCCTTCATGCGTGCTTTTCCGCTCTACCAAAAAATGTGTAAACGGAAGGATTTGATTGTTTTCAAAAGTGCTGCTTTTCGTAGGCCAAGTTAATCACTCAAACCCCTGCTCCAGTCTGTAAACTTCTCTTATACTGGAAAAAAAACAGAAAATAATTTTAAAATTTTTTCTACCTGCTGTACATGTCTTCACACAAGTAAACAGAGCAGGTATTTTTTTCTTAAATCATCATCATATAATATATTGTATGTTTTTCAAACAATTATTTTCTTGCGTGATCTTTAAGCTTAAAATTAATTTAACTCATGGTTAACAAACAAAATATCTCTGTTTATAAAGAATGAAAAGGAAATTCGATTATTGACATAAACGTCATTGCTACTGCAGATTTTTTTTTTAACAAAAATAACTTCATTACATTTACCTTAAAGTGAAATTCCGTCTTTAAAAATCCCAGCTTAATTTATTCTAATGGGTACTGTGTAGACTGTCACTAACAAGTGTCATTGATCAAACAGTTG
This sequence comes from Bacillus rossius redtenbacheri, assembly GCF_032445375.1. NCBI lineage: Eukaryota > Metazoa > Arthropoda > Insecta > Phasmatodea > Bacillidae > Bacillus > Bacillus rossius. Next base: position 24,984,860 of record NC_086337.1, on the reverse strand, counting down.
GTGTGCATACCTAATTAATCACAGAGAAAATTGTATGAGATTTATTTCAATTGTTAGCCAAATCCTTTCCAAGATGAGATAAAACGTGAAACTGTAATAATTTACATTCAACCCCAAATTTGAAAAAAAAGATCTTAATCGTTGTAACCAAAACTGTACTAGTAAATGGGTTTATTAACTAAAAAAAAGTAACAAGCCTCGAGCATGCTAGTTAAGACACCGGCGCACAGCCACAAAGTATAACCCACGCCTCAATGTACTCAAGCAAATTAAATCGGAAGCAGATTTGAAATCTAATTTCAAACCAGGACTTCTCACTTGAAATTTCTGCAAATCAATTAGTCGTGAGGTTTCAACGAATTTGACGTAGCTTCTCGCGGTCGCGAAGTCCACTGAGTTGTCACACTTGTAAGCTTTATTTTTTTTTTTAGAAAAAAAAAAGGACCATATGTGAGGGAGTAAATATCGCGGGATCATGAGGAACATTAAGCGGAATTTGAGATGAGAACTAAGTGAATGTTACAATAAACTGTTTCATATTTTCGTTTTAAAAGCACGAACAACAATTATAAACAAAATGTAATATTAATTTCGTGAATGTATGGAAATTGTTTTTTTATTCACGAGTGAAGTATTGGTCACCACAAGGCGACACTTGGGGAGACGCGAGGTTCCAGTCTGCGGAGGAGGAGAGAGCTGTGTCGTCCGAGCGGAGGGGCTGGAAGGGGGGGAAGGGGGCAGGGGGAGCGCAGACTCGCGCCCGTAGAGCCGCTTCACGGGGCGAAGCAACGGCGACGACCGGGGAGATTATATCATCTGCAGACGACGTCCCGGCGGCAATAATGCATGGGTCTCGGGGCGCCCAGATCTGTCTTTACGTTCCGGCGAGGTAGTCTCCCGGGCGAGGAGTAGGGGGGTGGAGGGTGAAGCTCTCTGCCGGCGGGATAAACATCGTGTGTTTGCCTCACTCCCTTCATGCAAAACCCCGAGTTCCCTTTCCCTCCCGTTTTTCCTCGTGTCGTTTTATTTCTTTATGGAGCCCCGGATTTATGGGGTTTAACCGATCCTTTTGCACTGCTTGTTGCGAGGAAATATATCTCCTTTCCCCCCTCACACCCTCTCGCCAACCTTCTCCTCCCGCGCAAACATCCCTTTGGGTGAAATAGGACGTTCAGCGCCGCCGGGAGAGAGTTGGGGGGGTCGTCGTGTGCTCCCGCGCGGAGTTGTAGCAGATTTCGCGAACTTGCACGTCTCGCACAACTTTACTTTCGCGTGCCTGACGTCTGCGAGCTGTTCTTTGTCATCTTCCGGAAGCGATGACAACCGGCAGCTTGCAAGTTCGTATTTCACGATCTCGCACTCGCACGCTCAAGCGCTTACGGGGCGCGGCGCGGATTCGGAAGGGATCACCCGCCTAGATGCTGTTCAAAGGTCTCTCGAAAGCGGCATCACAAATATTTTGAAGTGAATCGCAAAATATGTTGTATTTGAGACAATTTTATTTCTGTAAAAATATTCAATTGGAAGCGATTCACACACAATAAATTTCTAAAGAATAAAAAAATTATTCAGAATAGGCCATTACAACACAAATAAAACTTTCTCTCAGAAACTTATGAAAACAACGATTAAAATAAACAAGATTTCTTAATATGGTCTCGAATGTAGCAACTGGAATTTAACATAAGTTTATATAAAATATAATTTTCGAGGATGCCATCAAATTCTATTATTTAATGGAAATAAGGAAATACCCAACTGCCTACTTCACAAAAAACTAACACTTGAAAGACAACAGACAACTCACATCCTAAACCAGTGGGTCTAAAATCATGATAATTTTGCGTAGGAGTTCCTTATGAAACAACGTAAATGAGCACTAAGAAAACATTTTTGAAAATTCAACACCCTAAGGGGTTTAAATAGGGGATGATATTTTGGGAAATTCCATCTGGCACATGGCTTGTAAGAAATAAATATTTAACAATTTATAACAGAAACTGAACAAAATAAAAGAAAGTATAGACAATACTTACCAAACTACATTATGACGACGCATGGTGTCCGATTGGCTTCAGACACACTAGCTAGATTGGAGGAAAGAAAGTTGAGAAAATGATCATATGAAGAAACCGAAATATTTCCTAAACATCATCAGGACTGTTAAGGTTTCGTTTTGCATGCAAGCCGTCTCATGTTTAACGTACCATAAAAAGGTTACAGACATAAACTTACCACATTTTATACACATTTATTTTTCATGGACCATATAATTTATCCCTCTTGAGAAAGCATCAAAAGTTTAGTATTAATAGCGCTTAATATGTATTAGCGCTTTTATCAGCGAAATGAAAATATGATAACTCTTATTTTCTGACTTATATACTAGCGCGATTTCCTTTAAATATGTGCCCTAAAAAGTGAAACTCACTGAATTTTAGTGGCAAACATGATGGAGCGCCTCTCCCCATTGGAATCACTTTGTATGAGAGTGGTCAAACGTCGAAGTCCCTGACCCTTAGATTGGCCGTAATGGTTGAGACGACAGAGTTCTTTTTACGCTGAACTCCATGTTCACCTGGCATAACGCCATGTTATTTTTTTTTCATTTGGGGCTTTATAAAAGCGGACGTGTTAAACAATGTGTGGGAAGAATTGGATTTAAGGTTGTATGTGTGTCGTATAACTGAAGTTGCATCTTTTGAATATTTGTAAGAAAACCCGGGTTAGTTTAGCTTCAATTTGATGTATATGTTGTAAATAATCTGAAAGTAAACTTTTTATAGTATACCATTTAAACTGGGATATTCTTTTACGAACACCCTATACTTGAGTACATAAGTGAGGTGTTCCTTCAATTTACTTAAACTGCTGTCATGAAAACAATGGTTTCCGTGACATAGTGTATTATGCCCCCGAGGTACAGATTATTTAGTCCGCTTGTGTAATGCGCTGTCTTTCACGATTTAAGGATGCAGCCTGACTTGGACGCACGAGTGCATAAAGCGCGGGAGTAGTATATAATAGTTCATCCTGCACCTGACATTATGGTGCTCACCGCCATCTTGAATTCTGACTTCATGACAGCCATTTTGGTGTCAAATTTCATCAAAATTTCTCATAATTCCTAGATATGCCATAAAAAAAGTCAGCATGAATCTAAAAGCAGTAATTTTATCGTCGGCATATACGTGTCGGTACTGTGCCATTTCGTTCACTGAAACCAACAATACTAGACGTTATGAGAAAGGAAATTGTGCAAAGAGTCCTTTGCCTAAAGTGCTATGTTGCGATAATTGCGGATTTAAGTTTGGACAATGTGATAAGTTAAAAAAAATAATAAATAAAAACACAAAATCCTGCGAATGTTCATTTTTTTCGTCTTCTGAGAAAAAGTCTGTGTTTGGACCGAATATTTGTGTAATAGGCAAAAATAATCACACTTGGACATCTGCATCACCTGCATTGAAATGTAATGTGATAACAGCATAGAAGAAACGACAGTAAGGTACAGTACTACAGGAAGAAAATGATAACAAGTTTCATAAGATGAGTCATGAATGATTTGATCTTTCTTCAGAATTCTCTGATGGTTTTTCTGATACTGAAGCTGAAGGATTGAATATTATTACTGGAAACCGTGACAGCCACAGCGATTTTACAGAAAATGAGAGCAATATAAAATAATTTGAAGAACCAATGATGAAACACTGAGACTTAAACGATGGAAACATCGTGATAAAATTAATTATTCTGATAAAGCTTATGATGATCACTGGGACGGTAGTGATATTAAAAATATTTATAATAAACTTGCAAGGAAGATAACAGCAGCAGAAGATATGGATTACATATCATGGGAAGATCCTAACATATGGTCAATCGTCTGAGACTACTGATGACTTCGTTTAGGGCATAAAACTATTCTCATCTCAATGAAGTAGCCTTCGTACTTAAGGAACTAAGAATTGTAGGCTAAATACAATAATTAACCTGTTTTAACTGCTTGTGTTTGAAAATGAAAAATAAATAAATAATTTGGATTCCAAAAATTATTGTCTCATTCTCGCAGTCTTCGACCTCTATGCGCTAGGCACCGAACTCGCGCGCAGTCTTCGTATCAAGTCCACGTTGATAGAATCACAAGGGGCGACCTTTAAATTTTTGTTGAAAATTTAACAGATAACGCTTTCTTTAACGTTACCATACGGATTGCAATACTGTTTAGAAAATTTTATATACACAAAAATCATTCAAGAACAACTGTTTTAAAATTTTTGCTGTCAAAAGATGTTGTAAAACTAAACCATAACAACAAAAGTTTTAAAGTAAGCGTAGTAAATTTATCCATTATATTGTCTGTAATCAGACTTTTTGTAATAAATACAATTTTATATGACAAAACAAGTTTGACTTTGCGCTTGTTGATGGTTAAATCAATATCAGTCGTTTCCTTGATTCAATATCATGCTCTGTCAGGAATAGTGCGTAATGTTTTTTTTTTATCTGTTTGCATCTGAGCCGTAATGGCATACACGACCTACCGGGCCCACATCACGTGTACGGTACTCAGCGATCGTTTCCTGAATGTGCACCGCCCTCGTTGGGAGTGGACCCTCATTAATGTCCTTGGTTGATGCGTCCCATCCGGTGCCACGGCAGGAGACCAGAAAATCGACTGTCCTAAAGTCGTTTTTAGCCAAAACTCATGTAACCGAAATGCAGTGGACCGGCAGTAATTCAACCAACTGGCAGTATACCTAAAATTAAAAAAAAAGATAAAATTTACAATTTAAGCCAAACGTTATTTTAATGATAGACAATTCAATAAAATTGTTGTCCGTCATATATAGTAAATTCGTTTCCGTTTTATTACTTTTACACTTCCTCCCTCCATTCTTCCCTTTCTTCTACTACCGCCTCTTTCTTAGTGCACGATATTGGAACATATGCCAAATTACTTATTAAAGTTTTGGTATTAAAATTATTTCCAGCAGTTTATATCACTGAGAAGTAATGTAAAATACACAACTTGAATTGCTGTCGAAGGGGGGTGGGGCGAAACTATTTAATGATCTAAAGTTTGCTCAAACTGACCTGGCGGCCATGTCTATGAATACGCTGAAGTGGGATTGATACAGCTAAACGTAGCTTACTGGTTTTCTAAACATTCGTTCACATTCAGGCGTAGAGTACGTAAGTAAAGTGGGTTACTAACTCAACTTAAATATGTATGTACGAACGTGCACAAAATTCACACATACTTTCTCTATAACACTTGTTTAAGGGATTAATGCAGAGGCCGCTTTGATAAATCTAAACATTCTTGCTATTTAACTAAACTATGTTTCACTAAACTATATTTACACACTATTTACCTGTTTCAACTTTTGGTTCTAAATTTTGAGATATTTGCATAACAATTTTGTTGCCTATTTAGAAAATTCTAAATGGCCTGGTTATAATTTTTGTCATTTACAATATTTTAAAACTGCTAATTTTATTTAAGAGGCTTAAAATTATAAATATACCAGTTCGTTTAAATTAATTTTTCTAAGAAAAACACAATACTATTTTTATTTGAAGCTTCATTTTTTTTATACATCGGAATTTTTTTACATTGTTATGTTACTTTATAATGGACTTTGTAATATTGGATTTATTTAATAACGTGTAAGATACTAACCATGCGAAGTGTATGAAGTGAATTCTTTTTAAGGCTTAGCTTCACTCGTTAAATTACATAACGATTCCTTCAAATATTCCATTTTTAAAGAATTTATTTTATTTTTGTTCGAATTTTTGAAGCCCAAATCGTGATAATTACTAAATTTCTGATTTATTTAAGACGCAAGGTAAATAATTTTGGGTTTAATTTTTTCATTCAGTGATTGTATCGTGGTCACTCATTTATATGGCTTCACAGTTAATTCAAAATACAAGATGCCTTCATGGTTTCTGTTCACCTTGGTAACATTTGGTTTGATTATTTTATAAAAATAATATTTTTAAGAGTGTTCAATTATTTTAATATCCTAGTGGCATTTTTAAGCTACGATAAACAATCAATCAACACCAGAATTTACAGATATTCAAATAACTTAACTATAAATGGCTACGAGAAAAAATTGACAGAAATTAATCTATGGAGTGGCCGTATGATAATATAGTATTTGATAAATAATTAATTATTTTCATTATTATAAGAAACAACATTGCTTTTTAAAGAAAATTAACAAACCGTTATAATAATATAATTCATATGAGAATTATTGAATAAAAATTTAACAGCAAGATTTTATATTAAATAATTAAATAATACCAATTAATGGAGTGTCCTAAACCTTTAATTGATTAGGTACCCCATAGAGATCATTTGAGAGGTAAAAGCACTATCCAAGTCTGAAAATTGTTTGTGAAGAAAATGCCGACGGTCTATTTTAAGGAATCACTCTCCATTTTCCTGGAGATATTTGGTAAAATAATGGAAAACCGATATCAGGATGAATGCGTCGGGATTTGAACCTCGTTCGGTGATGACGGGCCGTGAAAGTCAGAGGTAAGGTTTCTTCAACTGCGACGCCGACACGAAGGCAAGCCTTAATATTGAACGTCGCTCACTCCTAGCATACCAACCACTCACACATCTTGTCCATGTTAACTGAATGTACCTTCACCCGATTCAATTATATTTAGAGATAATTATGGCGAAAAAATGTTGCAATAGTATAGACTGCAAGCCACTGTGAGTATCTGAAGTATGTTTTTTCTTATTGGCTGGGTTAGTAGTGAAACGAACTTCTTTCAGAAACTACAGCCAGCAAGAAAGGAAGTGTTGCGAATTTGGGCATATGTACCAAAGCCTATCAAACGGTCAACAATTTTCGCCATAAATCCTAATCTACGGTCAAAATTTTGTAACTTTTCATAATTTTTTTAAATTTCTTTAAACATGCCCCACTTATAAGTTATCTTCTTCTTCCCCAAACCTATGAGCTATTGCTATCGTGCATGATTTTGACCTCCACTACGATCTGAAGGGGGAAAACCTACATCGCGGTTGTGAGACGTAATCCTAAAAAATAAAGCGTATGTGGTTGTTATTCCCACCCTTAAATTGCAGGGTACTAACTAAACATTTCTCAAATCGACAGCATACCTCGAACATAATCACGTTTTGTTTTCCAAACAACGATCATTGCTTAACATTTTTTTTTCTGAGTATCAAATTTTTATGTCGTTTGTTTAATTTGGATGACGGTTTATTCGGTAAGGTAAGGTTAGGCTCGGTTAAATTATGTAAAGTCTATGTATGTTAAGTTTAGGTTAGGAAATGTTAGGTCAAGTGAGATTAGGTTAAATTAGGTTTCATTAGGTTTCATTGAAATGACCTAGGTTCATTCAAACTTCTGTAAGAGTAATTTCATTAGTTCTAAGGGCTTTATGTCCCATTTTAGGTCATGTTTTATCTTTACGTTCCACACGGTTAAATTTGCTGACATTTTGAGTGGCCGAGTTTACACGAATTAAAAAAAAAATTGTAGCATCGTATACTTTTTACATGATTAGCTGCCAGAGAAACATTTTAAACGTTTTTGTGCAGTATGGATAAGGAAGAGGAAGTGGAATATAAAACTGGAATTTTTAGGTTTATTGTCAATTTTACTGGGTACTAAGTGATAAGGTTTAATTTCTTTCAGAAAAAAATATTAATTTTACCTAGTCTTTTAAAATCCTCAGAATTTGTATCAATTAAAAAATCTACATTAAAATTAACATAATTTTTCTGAAGTAAATTTAAACCATACAATCCTTTAGCCACCAGCATTGCAATTAGACCCCAACATTTTTCATTTTATGTATCCCATTTCGTTCTTCCTTATTCATACTGCACAACAATAAAAAAAAATTATAACTTTGCTAGCCATTAACGCAAAATTTGCGTTGAATTTCGGCCACTCAAAAAAGTCTACATGTTCGACCGTGTTTAACGTAAATTTAAAAGAAATGACCTTGGAACGGTACTTAACGGTGATTATTTTTATTATTTTAAATCCAGCTACAGTGGTCTCGCGGCGCAAGCACTCGGGACTTAAGGGAGGCAAGAGTGGGGAGAGGGGGGAAGCTGCCTGGACCACCGGCCCCGCGCACAGAGCACACAGCCCGTCTGCGCACGCGCGGCCAGCTAATTGCCGGATATTGCCTCTCGGCTGGCGCGCGCCGGGTGGCCTAGCTCCCAGGCGCGCGTCTCCACCGCCCCTCAGGGCGTCGCGTCGACCCCTGTTCCTCCGCCACCGTCGAGTCAGGGCGCCGCGGGGACGCACCACAACGCCGAAATGCCAAATTTACCACAACGCCGACAGCTAGAAAACTGCTGTGTACAACACCGAATCACCACAACTCCGAAATACACTAACGCCGAAAAATGTAATTGCAGGACTACCACAAAGGTTATGTTAGGTTAGACTAGGTTAGGTCAGGTTAGGCTAGGCTAGGTTAGGCTAGGTTAGGTTAAGTTATGTTAGGTTATATTACGCTAGGTTAGGTTAGGTATGGTTAGGTTTGATTATGGTATTTCGGCGTTAAGGTAGATTTAAGAAACACACACAAATTCACTCAGTTGTTATTTCGGCGTTGTGGTACACAGCAGTTTTCTAGCTGTCGGCGTTGTGGTCAATTTTGACATTCGGCGTTATGGTATTTCGGCGTTGTGGTAATTCAGCGTTGTGGTACAGTCGGCGTTGTGGTTAATTTTGACATTCGGCGTTATGGTATTTCGGCGTTGCGTTTACTGGCCGTTATCTCACATGCGTCACATCTCAGCTCTCGCTACAAGGCATTAGGTAGGAGTCATTTTCGCGAACGGAACGGAAAGTCGCATGGAATGGAAACGCGTAACCACGGTGTTGCCACATGTAGCGGATGGCGCGAACCAATGTTCACTAAACTGGGGGAATCTTAATAGTTAATAGTTAATGAATTTTTAACAATAGGAGTAGAATTTTAATAACTTTCACTGTCTTAAATTAGTTCCCAAGCCAATGTTTAGTTTTTTTTCCAAGTATTATCGTTGATAAACAGTTACCAGATTTAGCACACCAGTAAAAACACACACATTAAATTTTAAAAAATCATACGAATTAAAATTTAAATTTATAAATAGAATTTGTTGAAAATACTGTAGCCTTTATTAAATTTTTCACTGTTTAATCATCATATATCAATGACTCCTAAGAGGGATCTAGACGATTGGCTTACTACAGATGATTAGTATTCATAGAGACTGTAGTGACATATACATGTAGGCCTACACAATATTAAAGCACAGTAATGCTTTAAGAAAAAATAAATAATAATTTAAGGTCCATATTTACATAAACAAAAACAGCTTGGATGAGACAAATATTTCGTTATGGCACACCTTAGGGTGTTTGATTGGAAGATGTTTGACAACGCAAGCGCCAGTCGTAGATGCCAAAATGCGCTCGGTAAAAGCATAAAGGTGACGTGGCACTTATACTTCCTATGAACCAATCGCAGATCCTGGTCTGTGTTCAAACGTTTTGCTGGAGTTTGAGCGAAAGCTTAGCTTTTAATAATCTCTTTCACACCAGTTTTTGTTAATAATGCATGTTAATTGGGACCTATATTTTAGTTACTAATCTTTTTTGGCGCGGTTGTGTTGTAGGTGTGTTGATAATTAATTGCTTTACCGCGTTTCAGTAAGGCTCTTGTTTTGGATGATCGCAAGTAAGTTACCCCGCAATATCGTTCAAGCAATTAGATATTTTACTAGTTGATCTTATGGCATTTATTATATTCTGATATTAATATTTTGTTTAAATTAAAAATTATGTAAAATTATTTTTTCATGGCCACAGTTTTAAAATAATTTTAACTATCCAAACCATTATAATTTTTTCTAAGTATCATTAAAACTTTTGTTACTTAATATTTTGAAAAAAAATTTTGAAACTCTTTTCAATAAGTTATTGCATACATACATAATAGATAAACGACATTCACTTCTATACAAAATGAGAGTACTTCTTTTAATCCTAACAGGATTACGAGAAAATCGTATATTATCCTATTTGAGCAAACGTTCTTGTACTTTATTCAGTTAAACTGAAGTACAAATTTTAATGGATCTCGTCCTTTGTCAAAATATGATGTATTCATGAAACGATATTTAAGGTTCATGTTTATTAGACTAACGTGAAATTTTTGTGATGAAAAAATGTCTAAAGATAACAAGTACAAATGTAAGCAAATATATACCTTTAAATAAAATGAGCGGTTTTATGTAGAGAAAGGATGCAATTTAAAGAATTTAAAATGTACCATTAAAATATTGTTAGTCCTAAATATTGAATATTTGAAATAACCTATTGAAAAGAGGTTTCTTGAACAAACAAACAATATGCGTGAAGTTTACATATGTGTGCGTAGAAAGCAATTTATATAGAGCACAAAAGGTAACATGCGAAATTAAAACTTCAAGGAAGTGGCAAATGTATTCTGTAGTACGGGACACAAGAAGAGAATGGCAGTAGAGAGGATAGCAGTGAAGGAACACGATATGAATATTCGAGGTAAGCAGATGATCGAGGAAAGAAAGGGAAATTGGAGTGAAAGTGTACAGAAAAGATGAGAGTACTTGAGGTAAAGTATATGTGGTGGAAAGAAAAAAAAGTTTGATAACTGAGTATGCTTCAAGCAGAAGCCTCCAGAGGCTAGAAGCTCTGCGCCAAAATAAATTTTTCATAATGAAATTTAAGAACTAAACTCAAAAACTAAATATAAAAATTTAACAATTTGAACTATGTGATTCTTACTAAGTAGTATGAAATCAATTTCGTAAGGTACTTAGTTTCACGAAAGTTTTGGGAAACAGCAGTCACTCTGTATGTTATAAAGAAACATCTAGTATGGAAAAAAAAAATTAATTACATAAACAAACAGAAAAGAAGCGAAAATAAGCCGATGTCATAAGTTAAATTTACAGTTCCGTTGAGAGAATAAACCTCAAATAAATAATCACAGCACAGAAGAACATAGAGGGCTGACAACTAGGAGATAGTTGCAACAAGAAAAGTAAACAAAGACAAAATACCTTAGATAAACACAGCGACAGAGGGTACACCCAACGATGATACTAAACAGACAATCTGAATAACACAGCGATGCGACGCAAAGGTAAAAATCAGTGTCTATACAGTGTTAAAAAAATTGTTTGATAATTTAAAAGTCGTTTAAAATACGAGTATATGAAGTTACGAAATAAACAGCTTTTTGATTGAATTTAATTTCACCTCTTAGAATACCAGTTTTACGTATGTACCTATTAAAAATGTTGAATATATTTACAGTTATGCTAGGTATATACATTTAACACCTATCAATCAATAGTGCGATTATTTACCTGAGGAGACAGGTAAACGCAGCTATCAAATTGCAAGTGGGAAATTACAAAATTAATGATAATTAACTAACATAAATCTCTGTAAATAGTAGAAACAAATCCAGTATTGTGATGTCAATTGTGAAAAAAAAAAAGAATTAAGAAAATTCTTTGTTTTTTAATATTATCAAGTAAAACATGCGTAGACTTTAAATCATATAAATATTTTATGACTACTAGCAAAGCAGAAACCCTATTTTTTTAATAAAATTCATAATATTGCTGAAAATATTTTACACAGCAAATAATTGTTACATTGAAAACTACACTAAATATTAAAAAAGCAAAAAAAAAAAAACAACAATTTATTGACTAACGGTTACTGGCCAATAAAAATTACATATATTTCTAAAAAGTCAAAAGGACAGGAAGGAAAAATTTAATACTTGAAATATTTTGCAAAAATATTCGATCTGGTATTATTACACTATGGGATACATAAATTAGCCTACGGATCCATTAAATATTACTTAACAGCTAATTAATAAAAGAATCTTGCAATTTAACGCAGTTATGTAACTGTACAAATGATTAACGTAATTCTTCAAGAACATACTCAAATGTTGTCAGTGAAAGTTCGTTAATTTTGTAGAGTAGGGATGTACTTATAATATTAATTTCACATACAAAACAAAATATTTGTAGTATAATATTCATAAAAAATCCTAACTGGCTTTGAGTTGATGAACGAAAATACCAACTGTTATACATATCAAAATCTTTATTTAATGGTCAGTATTAGCCTGAGTAGGAGTGTGTTGTGTGTGTCAGTATCCGCCATCTTGTATGGTGACATCACGGGGTCATTACGACCTTGAACTTCTAAACTTGCCAAAAATCGCCAAAAATCGCCAAAAATACTCAAAATTTGACAAAAATTTACCAAAATTAGCAAAAATATATACGTTTTTAGGGAAAATTCCCCCACCCCCTCCCAAAAAAAAACAGTCAGAAAATAATATCTCCAATTTTAGGGGAAAAATTTCCATTTTAAAGATAATTTCCAGTTTTAGTCCTCAAAAATGCCAGAGGCTTGAATATTCCCCAAAGTGGCTTAAATTCCCATGGGCAGCAATAAGAATATAATGGCCGCGATTTTAAATTATGACACCACGTCCGCCATACTGTAAATTCGTTATAATTTATCTGGGAATAAATAATTTTTTTAAAGATTAATAAAAAAATAATTAATGCAACGTTAATAAAATATATAATTCTTTAATGCTCTTATATCATATAGTTCTCGGTTCGAACCAGTTGAGAACAAAAAAAAATGGCGAAGGACCCTTCCTTCACAGAGGCAACCGGCAGACTGTCCTCCTACCACAAATTCCAAGGAAAATATTGCGTCAGTCAGGATGACATCCTAATTTTCAAGGTCATGACCTAAGTGGCTTATGGCCGTTTGAACATGGAGAATTTTCTAGCCTGTGGCATTTTCGTGGACTAAAATGGATAATTTTACCTCAATATGGGAATATTTCCCTCGAAATAAGGAAATTTTAATTTTCTGTTTTTTTTTTTTTTTGAATCTTTTTAAACTGGAAATTTTGGCAGATTTGAGTAAATATTTGGAAAATTTTGAGGAATTTTGAGTCATTTTTGGCAAATTTTGAATGTCAAGATCAAGGTTAAAGGTCAAGGCCATAATTTCCTCCCTGAAGTCACAATTCAAGATGGCGGCACCGACATTCACACACCACCCTTATAGTTCTGCCACCGGATCGGCCAATATATACTACTATGGTCACAAACACAATGCAAAATAAGTGTCTTTTCTGTTCTATATTTGCATGGTAATGGTATTATTATCATCACCGAAAATAGAGCAATGTTTCTCCAATTGTGTTTAACCCAAATGACGGTAAAAAGCGAAGCAGCACGCTATAACAAACATTGTCATCATGCACCGCTTTACAGGCATGTTACGGGACAGACATTACCATTAATTTTACAGCTAAAATTTTTTAAGTGTTTCACTCAAGCAAGTAAATTGCTCAACAGTTGATAGCTATGCGTAATATTACTCGAGTCTCAACAGTAAAACTGCCAAATACCAGAGAGTGGTGGGCGAGAGTTATATTTGAAATTGAAACATAAATAATTTCAGAACCATTACCAGAAAGCTAAGGCGGTTCCAAAACTCGTTCGCCAAAAGTACTATCGCAAACGGGACAGGCCTGCAGTTTGTTGATCAAAGAGGTAATGAATGCTCTTCCCCGAGGAGAATTTGTCGACGTTCAGGCCCTTGGGACAAGGTTCGTGACTTCTGTGTTCTCCTTCTTGGCAACATCAGCTCGTCCGCCTATCCTCCACAAAGACTCGCCCATTGCTTGGACCGAGGGCCTAGTTTCTGAAGTAGTTTTGGGCCCACCCGCTAGGTGGTAGCTTTCATAATATATTACTAACATGGTCACATTGATTGTGAGAAGTAATGCATCAGCTATTATCAGGCAAAAACAAACCAGTGAAAAATTTGTTCACTTTAGGAGCCACTTTTTTCAGGTGAGGCATACCAGAAATACTCATTTATATAGAATACTATTTTTTTAATCACGAGCCAGTATTAAGTGTTTTATTTAACAGTTATTTTCTTCTACAAAAAATTGTCAAGTAGTTTAAATATGATCATAAAGCTAACACTTTGGATTTGAACATCTCGCCCAAGTTAATTTTATTTATTTTTGCTAATAGTCATGGGCCCACCCAACAGATAGCGTCATATGTCGCTCATAACACGGTTCAAGTTTATACCGTAAGAGTCGCACTTCTGTCTCTCACTCCTTTGTTCTATGGACTCGCCGCAGAATCCTTGCCTCGTAGGGCTGCCGCCGACAATAGCGCTGTCGTGCGGCGCTCCAAGGAAACAGGGAAGTCACATCACGACATAATTAAACTACTTCCACTCTTTTAACGATACACGAAAGATTTATGAAAAATTATTTTAGAGCGTTTAAACAATTTAATATTCAAGTTCAACATGAAAATAAAAAATGAATTATTGGCTTTTTAAAACTACAGTAAACATTTAATCAACATCAGAATTTAGTGTTTGTCAAAGAACTAAACAACAAACGGCTGAAAGTTAAAAAATGTACCTAAAGGTAGTTATCTATTGAGTAGCCGTAAGCCAAAATAGTATTTGATGATATAGTAATTACTTTCTTTGTTTAGGAACGTTTCTGTATATTTGAGAAATATTCTTTATAAGTAAATGATTCATTAAATAAAATTTTAACAAGCCCTTATATAAATGATTTAAATAATATCAATTAATGTAATGTCTTTAATATTCAATTAAATAGGTACCCAGAATATAGATATAGCCCACAATAAATAGATGACTTGTGTTTTTAGTGGAATATTGATCTATAAGCTACAGGTAACAATGCAACTAATTATTAAGCCCAATTTCTAACATAAGATTTTTTTTTTTTTAAAAGTTAACATTCTAATGTCAACAGGTCTGACCGTATCAAAGGTTTTGACGTGACAACGTCTAATAAATCGATGAACGCCGGCTGCACGCACGAAAAAGGATGACTCATTGTCCCGTTACGTACATTGTCGCGTTAAGATGTGTCCCGTTACGCTTATTGTACGCTTGCACCGCATCTATCTCTCTTCCATTCGATTGGAACAACCATCGATTTGACTTTTTCGAGGCACATTAAACTTGAAACACTCCCATTCGTTTTCTACTTTTCCTATCATCGTCCTATCCTTAACAGAATAACACAGATTGGAAGAAGTTAAATAGCAAACATGTATAAAAGTTATAGTTATAATAATCTCTTCGTTAAAGTAATAAACATATTTGAATTAATGAGTGCAAATAAAAGTAAATTTATCAATTAAATTGTAGGCTATATTTAATTTCATTTCTTCTTTGTATCCATACAAAATAGTGATAATTCAATAAAAAATTATTAAATTTTATTCATAAAAGTGTGCAAGCATTTCATCAATGTTTTGTTATGACTTTGTCACGTTAAACATTCGTAGTAAACCGACTTTACAGACAACCAATTTTTTTTTTAATTTTTAAAAAAAATTGAATTTTTGCGTTAGATATATATATTCGGGTAACTAACTATTCACTAGTTCACATAGTTGATATTTTTCTTTGTTTAAGAGCAAGGTTTCTGTATATTTATACTTTATTATTTGCATTGTAGATTCGTTAACAATGAATTATTGCGTAAACATCAAGTTTTTTGTTTAGTTTTTATTAAAAATTAAATAATGTAATGAACGTAGCGCAATTGTTAAAAAAATAGGCGCATCAAATATAACTTAATCTGGTCATCATCACGTGTAAAGTCAGCATGAAAATTGAGTGGACCTAAATGACGTCAGCAATTTTTCTGTTCATTATATGCATTTTTATTCCAGAGAGATGTTTTCGCGACAACGCGAACAGAATTACAAATGAGAACATTAAAAAAAAAGCTTTATTGTTTATCATTCTCGCGTGGGAAACTGTCTCATTTTCTCGTTTCGAACAAGCCCGTCGGTAAAAAAAATAAAAGGAAAGTGTGTTGTGTGTGAGGGGGAAACGCCGACAAAGAAATGCAATTAGCATGGCCTCGGAACTACACCGCAGGGCGAACGTGTAAAAAAAAAAAAGAGATCAAGCGGGCAACAACTGTTTTTACTGGTCGAGCCAGTTGCATGCAGACTGCACGCTCGTACGTTCTTCTGGACATTTTCACCGCTCCGCTCGGGCGGAGACTAGCTTGCACGTCCGCCAGAGCAAACAACACACTCAAATACAATACCAGCACGAGCAGCAGTTTTCAACTGCTCCGATTCCCGCTGCAAAATAGCGAACTTGTGGCAGCGCGGTGGCGGTAGACATCAAAACTCTTTTAATCGTATACCTAACGAGTCTGGTTTCAGGATTCGAACAACAAACTTCGACTTAAAGTTCATCACAAAAAAAAATTGGTTGTCTGTAAAGTCGGTTTACGGACGATAGTTTAACGTGACAACGTCATAACAAAACATTGATGAAATGATTGATCCAGAAGAAAAGGAAATATCATATTCGGCCTGAGACTGAGCCGTAATAGGTTTTTGCAACCAAACCATTTAGGCATTAAAAATATTATATTCTTTGACGAAGAATTTTTTTTAAAGTTTTCTATCTTTTGTATGATAAAATCTACCTCTGCATAATTTTATGAATAAAATTTAATCATTTTTATTGAATTATCACTATTTTGTATGGATACAATGGAGTGAAATGAAATGTACCATTTAATTAATAAATTTACTTTTATTTGCATTCATTATTCAAATATATTTATTACTTTTGAAATGTTACGTGCGCCGTATTTATTTTTACAAGTACAAAAAAAGAGTTTCGCACCTGCCAGGATTCGAGCCGACAACCTTACGATCAGAAGATAGCGCCGCTGATCGTTCACCCACGAGGCCATATTCGGTAATTAATAGTTTCAGATGTTATATATAAATATATATATACAAATTTTGTTCACGGTAGGGGAATAATATTATTTCGTTTTTATAACTCGATTTTATAATAAATACGCATCCCAAATGCACCAAACTTATTTATAATGTGTTACAATATTTTTTAAAACATTGTGCAAAAGATCCCGGTTGTAATTTGAATTATTATGTGTAACTGTAAAACAACATTGTTGTTTCAAAACGTATTTGAATATTGAACATTACTTTTAAATAACTGTACCGATTGTGCTGAAAATTGGTGGATAATCGTTAAATTACATAGGCCTAATATTAATAATTCAAACGACGAAAATATTATTGAAAAGTCAAATCGATGGTCGTTCCAATCGAGTGGAAGAGAGATGCCACGCATGCGTAGGCCCTACAATGAGCATGAAGAGAGATGCCACGCATGCGTACAATGAGCAAATAGGACACATCCGTAGTGGGACATCCGTAGTGGGACACTTTTTCGTGCGTGCAGCCGGCGTTCATCGATTTATTAGACGTTGTCACGTCAAAAAAAAATGTTAAAACATAATAACAACTCACAGTCCTATTTTCTCACAAATGCTGGCACGTACATAAGAACCTTTTAAATTGTAGTTTAATTACTTCATTTTCTTTTGGAAATAATAGTTAAAGTAAAACTGGAACATTGTTACTTAATTAAAATTTTGTTTGCTTTTTTTTTTTTTAAATTTTTGCAAACAGTCGGATTGACACATACACGAACCCTAATTAATTTAAAACCCATTATTTTATCTTACATATACGGAACATAAACAAATATCTCAGACCTGGTAAAATAGCATAATTTATCATACTTTAGCTATAATTGTTAACATAAAGAGGGAAAATGTTGCCTACTCAGTGACGTATAACATTGCAAGGTGCACTTATAAAACCATTTAAACCACAAAAATAATATTTCTGTCAAAGTGATATAAAAAATGTTATGTGTTGGCAGAAAAGTAATTTTGGAGCAACAATAAGTTTTAAATAGAAAAAAATAATTTTGTGACACGAATAAGCTTCTTAGTGGACATAAAAAACTGCATTTTTTTGTTCGAAAATAATTTGTAGTCTCTCTATTGACAAAAATAATTTTTGTTAACCAAAGTACAATTTTTGTTTTGTTATATGAAATATAATTTCATGTTACAGCTCTGGATCATCCGCTAGAGGTTTTCACCACTTTAACTCTGTTTTTGCGCTGCCGTATAAATTTGGTGTAATCTGAAAATTCGCCGTCTTATCTTTCTCTCTCTCTCTCTCTCTCTCTCTCTCTCTCTCTCTCTCTATCTATCTATCTATCTCTCTCTCTCTCTCCCCTTCACCGAATGATGATGAGTGCCGAGAAGTACCATTAAATAACATTCATGCGTGGGTACAAAGTCACACACAAAAATAAATGAAGGTGTAATTGATGAAACCGGTATCTGCTGACGTATATCACATTGAGATAGTAGCATTGTCGTCGTCGGTTTCCGAGTAATATCACGTGCAGGTAAAACCGTCGTAGTGTTGGTTTTAACGTGTCGCACACATGAAAAGGAGAACTGCCGGTAAAGGAGCTTTGACAACGAACAAGGGTTACATCTTTGGATCGTTTCCTCTCTCTTTCGTTCGCCTCTTTGTAGACTAAAAATAAAGTGTTTTCGGTGCAGACTCCGATCCTAAGCAACCTGTTTATTCTGACCCTGAGAGAGAAGAAATTTTTAGTTTAAAAAATAGTAAAATATTTGTCCGATAAACTAACTGGATACAAAAGGGAAATAAAACGGCATGCTAGATTTTGTTCACGTACGTCATTTATTTATGAAGACGACTTGCTCTCAGAAATGACTAACTTAAAATTACGTATGGGGTCAGACGCATGTAAGGTATTTATTTGATCAAATGGAAAATTGATGCTTATATTATCGTCTTTTGATATTGCATTACATTTTTAAAAGAAAATGAAGTGAAAAATATACGTAAGTATAATTATCACTACATAGTATAAAACAAAGTCGCTTCCCGCTGTCTGTCTGTCCCTATGTATGCTTAGATCTTTAGAATTACGCAACGGATATTGATGCGGTTTTTTAATAGATGGAGTGATTTTAGAAGAAGGTTTATATGTATAATACATGTATAATATAGTAGAGAAACAGTGATAATTTTAGTTGTTTCTAATGTGATGATTTTTTTTTTGTTTGCGCTTACATTGCAAACGCTGGTTTAACCCTACGAGATAGATCAAAATAATGTACTACAGTATTGTACACCTTAAAAAGGTCTACAAACAAGTCCGCGATGGTATACGTTTATCTCTTGGGTATAACCCACAATAACCATTTTTTATCCTTGACTTTTAACGAGAAATAATGGCTTACTTACGAAGCGATTTTAAGCAATACAGCATTAATCCTTATCCAATTAAGTACCTTAAATACATTGTGCATTTTATATAGATCAATATGTCCCTTTACAGCATGTAATTTAAATGAATATTTTGGAAGATAATACAGATTTAAAATGCAGGGACATAGCGGTTGCGGCGGTACCGGCCGGGGGGCCTATAAATAGCGCAGTACTTATATTTAGTATCAGCATTGCACCCGTGCGAAGTTGGGGCGGGTCGCTAGTTACATATGTGCTTATGTATAAAGTTTAAAAGATAACACTTAACTGTATCTTATAACCCGAATATTTATATTTAATGATAAAATATAAATGTGTAACTTTTTATAAATAAAAATGTTTATAATTTTACGTAAAAAAACCTATTTAAAAGGTTTATGCCTATGTTTTTAAAGTTAAGAGAGCCAAAATGATATAGCAAAATGTAATATATTTAAAAAAAAATCGTTACAAATTCGTTATTATTATTATTATTTTTTTTTTAGTAGAAACAGGTCCCTAGCCACCCCCGAGAGAAAATTAGAAACTAGTGAAATCAAAACTTGTTTTCTATGATTTTATTATTGCAATGTGGCAAATTGTGTTACTCCTCACAAACGATCGTTTAAGCATGTAGCCTAACTTTAAACATTTAAAAAATAAATAAAATCTGTTCATGCTTACCCGCTACGCTCGTTAGTTGTGAAACCATTCACATTATAGAGCTATCTATGAATATGAATAAAAATGTGAGCAGTTATGCGAGAGAACAAGTGTGGTGTTAGCAAGCATACGAGCATGGATGTGAGAATGTAAACATCTTTATAAGCTTTTTAACTTGCGACATTATAACCCTACCACACATATGCTTTAAACTATTTGCGGCTTAATCTAATACTTCGCGTTTGAAAATAAACGTTTCCTCCATCCTATAGCTAACCAAACCTGGATGTCCAAAAAAATTTGTTTGCTGGTCTACCTCTTTGTCAATCATCGCAACAAAGCATGGCTTTTGCCAATACACGCTGCATAGTAAGCATTCGTACGTGAAATTAAATTAAAAGCTTCATTTATTTTCCATGTAAGAACGCAATGTGGTAAATGATATATTTTTTACTTAAAAAGTATACGATTATAAAAGCATTGATTGCAGTGTTATTCGTACCAGTACCACAACCATTGCGTAACGGGGGCTTTTATGTGATCATGATTCTAAAGTGGGTTTACTTTGCCGTCTGCAGCATGGAAAAGAAGGGACAGCTGAAAACCCATTACCGGACACGGGAAGGAAAATTTTCCCTTAAGTGAAAAATCCCTGATCCGATTGTAAATAGAAACCGGAAATTTTTATTCACCAGCCAGGAGCTTTCGCAACTAAGTCAACAGTCCAGACCTGCATTACTTTACTGCTATATTTGCTGTACTCACAGCATTGTTCGCGTCAACACATCCAATCACACAAGTTATTTAGGTAGAAGAGATCGGCAAACATTGGTTATTAATATGTTTGCTAAAGTTTCATAAATCATTTATATAAAACGTCCGTCCAGTCTCTTTAATTACCCTTTAATAATGATTCTGTCCAGGAGTAAGATGTCGTGGGTATAGGAGTAATGTAATAACTTTATTTGTGTTCTTGTATTTTAATATCTTTAACTGATAATACTTTTAGCACCCACACACATAATATGCAAAAAAAAAAAATTAATCCTGTATTGTTATGCTTTACGGAAACAAGATTAAGTTCATAATGACATGATCATCAAATCTTCGAAAAACTTTTGAGACATCACAATATATTACAGAATATATAAATCTTTGAATTCAAAATCAATGTCATGTACAATTATTAAGTTTAATCGCTGCGTACAGACATTAAAATGAGCAGATAAATAGAAAATTTATATATTTTTTGACGTGACAACGTCTAATAAATCGATGAACGCCGGCTGCACGCACGAAAAAATTGTCTCGTAACGCACATTGTCCCGTTACGCTGTGTCTCGTTTCGCTCATGGTACGCTTGCACCGCATCTCTCTCTCTCTTCCACTCGATTGGAACAACCATCGATTTGAATTTTTCGAGGCACATTAAACTTGAAACACTCCCATTCGTTTCCTACTTTTCCTATCATCGTCCTATCCTTAACAGAATAACACAGATTGGAAGAAGTTAAATAGCAAACATGTATAAAAGTTATAGTTAAAATAATCTCTTCGTAAAGTAATAAACATATTTGAATTAATGAGTCCAAATAAAAGTAAATTTATCAATTAAATTGTAGATTTCATTTCACTCATTCTTTGTATCCATACAAAAAAGTTATAATTCAATAAAAATGATTCAATTTTATTCATAAAAGTATGCAATCATTTCATCAATGTTTTTATGACGTTGCCACGTTAAACTATCGTCCGTAAACCGACTTTACAGACAACCAATTTTTTTTAGTTAGATATCAGATTTGTTAACAGGAAAAAAAAACGTGTAAAAACTAACCATGAGAAACAGGCAATTCAGTCGCATTCATTCGTGTTGGTTATAATTAGCGATGTTTGCGGAACGCCCACAGGGCGGAGGACGCGGTGCTTGTGCCGCTCTCGCACCGAAGTGCCGCGTGCGGGCAGCGGTGGTACTGCGGGTTGCGGTCTGCGGAGTGCAAAGGGGCGGGAGACACCATCGGCACGCCGACAAGAGCTGACGTCGCTGCCGTCAGTCATTGTCGCTGCGGGTGGCGAGCAGCGTGGTGGAAGGGAGGTGGGGGAGGGGGACGGGTATCACCCTCTCCCCCCCACCATCCCCGACCACTCGCCAGAGCACCGACGCGTAGCTCGCTCGAGAGGTCGGGTTGCAGCGCGGAACAGCCACGCTTCGATGAACGCGGTGACGCGCGCATGTGTCGAACGTACGGCCAGCCTTGCCCGAGCAGCAAGTTAAATTCAGCATCACGTGAACATAAACTTTTTTAATTTCTTCCAGATAGCCTGTGTACTATTCCAGGTCACGAGAGCTTAGGGCTTGGCCACAATAGATGCGAGGCGACACTTGGGAGTAAAACAACTTTTGTTTATGTGGGTGGCACTACCGAGCGAGACGCAACGTGACGCGACACTTGGGAGCAATTTGTTTTATGTGTGTGGTCACACTGAGCGATACTCTACGCGACGCGGCACTTGGGAGTAAAACAATGTTTGTTTGTTTTTATTTGGGTGGTACCACCGAGCCAGACGTAACGCAACGCAACACTTGACTTTGGAACCAAAGACTGTCGGAGCCAAAGAATGTTTTGCCAATGACTGTTGGAGCCTTTGATGTTTGAAGCCAAAGACTATTAGAGCCAATGACATTTGGAGCCAAAGACTGTTGGAGGCATTATATCCTACCGCATCTTGTGATCAGATCGTATTTCTGCGATGAGGTAGTATCCCTGCAATGAGGTAGTATCCCTGCTATGAGATCGTATCCTACTGAGTTTAATTTTCGTCCTAAGCTGCGTCCTTTTCGCTAAAAATTCTTCCATTTTTATTGTGCTTCAAAATGTGCTCCTTTTTTCGTTTCGCCTTCTAAGAAAGCTGTAGAAAACAAGAAACGCTAGTAATTTGCTTGTTCTTTTGTTTTTTTTTGGTGTTGTAGAAATTACCAAATATTTATTTATTTCTAATTTTGTGTTTTTATATCTTGAACATGTAATTATTTGGTAATTTTAAATAAATTATATTTTTTCGCATCAAACTATGGACCTTACCAAGGCCAGGTATCGATCGAATCAATAATTATTTTTACTGAAATTTGGAATTTTTCCCGAATTTCTAGCGAAATAATTACGAATTCGAAAGATGGCGGCCAATATGGCGGCAGCCGCTTACTGGAGGTTGGCGGACTTGGAATCTAAGCCGCTTTTATTTTATTTTTAGATTTTTCAAAATATTAAATTGAAAAAGTTTTTTTTTTACCTGAAATTAAATTTTTTTACTAAGCAAGTATCGAAACAAGGAAAGGAATCGATAGAATCAATTGGAAGCTGGTAGATGATAGATATTTACTTCTTTTAGGATTTTTTTAAATTATTTTATCAAATAATATATTTTGACCTAAAATTACAATTTTCGAATTGAGCAAGGATTGAACCAATGCCATAAATGTATCGATTTAATAATAATATTTAAAGGCAATTTTTTTGACAATTGTTTAGTATTTTTTTCCCTAATTTCTAGCTAAATAATTATGTAATTATTACAGATTTGCGAAAAATGTTTATTCCAAGATGGCGAATGTGGAGACATTTAAATTTACCAACGAGGTCCTGATCATAAAAAATACGAGCGGAGAACACGGCCAAACATGGCTAAATCCTCACGATTGGTAAGCCACAACTGTGTAAGCCACCAAGCCACATGCCCATAAGCAATACATTGCACAGAAGTCTGCAAATCATTCTACTCATCATCAATGAAGTGGCAACATTTCATCAATTCTTGCAAAACATTTTTATGTATTACAACTTTGCTCATATGGCATCTAGTGCAAGGGCCAAAACTCTCCCTCCTCTTTAATATGAATGAACTTTGAATGGGAGTTCAACTTATATTTGTTTCACTTGATGTGAAAAAAATGGGATTTATTGTTATATATATCCAGCTCCCAACATAGTAAGGAGATAAATATACACAATGTTGCTACGTCTAATCATGAGCTTTTAAACACAAACAGTTTCATCAAACTAGGTATATTAGTTTTTGCGTCAACCTTGAACAAATAACAGACAACAGTTTTATAATAGTAAAGCTAGGTAACAAGGTTTCAAATGCTTTATAAATTTAATCGGAAGTACAGAAGTCGATTCTAAATTACTCTATAGATTCATTCATATTTTCTGAATTGTGGATGTATACGTGAAATTCGCCAAGTTTTCATCCGTCCCTATTAAAAGCAGTAATTCACGCACGATTTTTCTTACCGCCAGGAAGAGAATTTTATATTAATATATGATGGTTTTGGCATTGAATTTCTCTTCTTCATCTTCAGCACGCGTCTCGTACGATACTGCATCTCCAGGCTGTTAGAGACAGTCTCATCGCGTCTAGTCTTGTGGCCTCGCGTGTATCTCGTCGCATTCAGTGTGGTCAAGTCCTCAGGGTCACGATGGTTAGGTTTGGGCTGATCTCCATGGCGTAGTTCGATTCATGCCGAATTTCGTTGCGAGGGGTACTGGGTTCAAGTCCATGGTGTGAGGCATGGTTGAGGATTTTTGTAAGAAATCTTCAATATTTTACGTAGTAATTGAATTTTCAAAAGAGTTATTTTATTTGAAACTTTTAATAATAATACGTCACTCACTTAAATGGTTGCTCGTTCGTAATTACCTATAAAAAATTATGACCAACGGGTATATCATAAAGATATGAATGGTCAGATCACTCGCCTCTGAATGAGGTGATCACAATTTGATCCCTGGTAGTATATCGTCCGGATATTTCCACAAACTGGAAACGTGCTAGACTTTGCCGCAAGCGGGTGTGTTTTCTCAGGCTACTCCAGTATTCTCCACCCATTAACTACGTCAACGCTGCGTTATCACATCAAAATGTTGTCACATGACAAAAGCATTTACGTCATGAACATTAGTTGCTGGTTCTTTGAACCTGCCGAATCTGCCACCGCGCCACCACTAATCTAGGATTAAACACGAGATATTAATTTCTTAACGAAAAACTCAGAATTGTTGGACAAAAATAAACTGACATTGTACTGACAGTTCTATCTCTAACGCGCGCGAAATCACACGAAAATATTACTTCACAGCGTCAAATAATTCCAGTATTTAATACAGACAAAATTTCAAAAAGAACTAATGCTACATTATCCAGAGTTTTGGTGGGGTGTTTTTTTCTATTTTTTTTTTCTTTCAGAAAACACGATTTAATGTTTATTTTATTAGAAAAACAAATTTTCGAGAAAAAAGTAAAACAAGAAATTAAATCACGTATAGTAATATGAAACAAAAATAATATAAAAATTCGCACTTCTTACACTGTTGACATCAATCACAAATATCAACAATACAAGTAAATTTAGAATATTGGGTTGCACAGTAATCGAAAGATACTTTAGCCATGGGATTGCTTATCCAAATAAGCAGTTATGTGAGTCATGCCAGGAGGCTGGAATCGGAAACTTTAAGACATGACTTTAAAATTATTTTTTATAGAAATTAAGTTAAATGTGTAATGCAACCCACAATGCTGCTTCCAAGATTGGTTACCCCAATTTTCGTACAAAACGAGTTGAAATTTTTTTCATTTGTAACATACTTATTTTAACTATGCAAAAAAAAATGCTGGAAGAAAAATTTCGAGATCAAAAAGAATAATTTTGAAATACTATTTGGAATCAGATAGCAGATACATTAATTTATTTATTAAAAAGTTCGGCTTAACCAGGCGGGTTCTGGCTCTGCTCATAATTTGAGGGTATACAAAGATAGGTCCACTGTTCAGAATACCAACATGCAATAAAACCACAACCATTTTTTCCCCAGTATATAACTATCCAGTAGTTGCATGTTGGTTTCACAGAAGCATCACCATAACGAAACATACTTTAAATATATCTACCTGATCCACTTTGATGATTCACTTACCCTCTTGACATGTTATAGACGAAGATGAAACAGCAGAAAACTCGCGGTGGAAGCTTCCACCAGTGACGTGTCCCCTTCTGACCTCGGTACTGAAGGGGCTCATTTACAGGCGCAACAATCCTGGATCTCCCTATTAGAAGTGACCTGGAAATTTTGGCAGAATTGTTTGGTCGCAAACAATTGTTACAATTCAGTGGTTTGATGTTTGGACCACATTTATTTGCACTGTGAGTTAGTTAGCTGCCAGCTAGCCGGTAAAGTGATTAACACAGGTAAACTTAGTAAAGAGGAAGAGAGGTTTTTTGCAGTAAGAAATCTTCCAACTTGTGTGGAGTGTACATAGAAATGTTAATTCAAGCACGATAAGAAGTAAGCCCACAGAAGGTCCGGGTCTGTCCGCTAATCAACCCCACAGACAGCAAGCACACCCACACCCCACTCCCTCACTCCGCCGATGCGGGATCGCGGCTGGCTTTCAGGATCGATCCCGGAACTGCGGAACCGGAACCGGCGCAGGGATGGACATCACGCCGAACAACAGGCGCTCGCAGTTGACATCGACACCGCAACCATCCAGAGCTAAACCACGCGATCCCAATCCTGAACCACAGGACGGCACGAAGTTTCTAAGGGGTTACTCGGCCATTACGTACCTGCGTTCGGTGCGCGTCATTTGACCTAAAATTCATATCTCCTAAACGTCACTTGACCTAAAATTAAAAATAATCCTTCAGTCACTTGGCCTAAAAGTAATTTGCCCTAAAAGTCACTTGGCCTAAAAGTAATTTGCCCTAAAAGTCACTTGGCCTAAAAGTAATTTGCCCTAAAAGTCATATCTACTAAAAGTCACTTTCCCTAAAAGTCATTCGACCTGACAGGCATTCAGCTGAAATTCATTTTAGGTCAATGACTTTAGGGCAAGTGGAGTGTACTCCCTGCGTTACGTTAACATCTTTTTTTCCCCCTTGAATCACAGAATACTAAGGCATTAAGAAGTTAAATAACTCCCGTTGAACAGGTCATTAGCCACAAATATTTTTGGAACACAATCCTTGAATCATCGCCCAGGTGACGGGCCTGACCCATTGGAGATATTATTTCGCAAGGAAGTGACTAATCAGACGAAAGTTCTTTATGCAGCCCGACTCAGCATGGGCGATCGGGCACAGTTGCATCAAAGGAGCAGGCATCATAGTTTTGCACCTTAATCAAGGATTCTTTTGAGTGACCTGAATAACCCTGGGCTAGTTATAAATGGGCCAAACAAGTTTTTACCGAATCAGGTATGACCTTGTCTGAAGCATGATAAACCTCTTAATTAGGTATACAACAATGCAACTGTAGCCAGTCGTAATCAACACACCATCAGGCTGACGAATCCCACGCGAGTCAGGAAAAATATTAAGATAGCTTTTGACACAAGCGGATGCCAATGAACAGTAGACGCTACCTGGAGTATTATCAGGACTGTGGAGTCTAGCAGGGTGCTCAAATAGATCGCAAAACGATCGGGTTTCTGCCAGTGTTTCAGAATATGAAGGGGGTTAGGCCTCGCCATATTGAAATTTTAAATATTTTAATACAGCTTGTAACAAAACCTTCCGTGCTAAATTTTTCGGCATGGCATGGCATAAGCTACTTGTTGATGTCAATACTTGTGAACTGGTGTGATTATCATGATAGTTGTGGTCAACTGTGTAAAATAATAAGTTATTTTCTCGCGGCACTTACAGACTAGAGCTTGTAAGTAAATTTGTGGTTGCAACAAGGAATAAAAGACCTGGGAGATATGATTCATGCCTTGATATGCCAAAAATTGGGACGAATAGTACAAAATTAGAATTATAGGATAAAGATGGAAAAATCAAAGATGGTGGGGCTAATCTTTTTTGGTTGGTGAGATAAAGGTCCCTGGTTAAATTCCCCCCTGGGTTGAGAATTGTTTTCTTATGCGAAACTTCTTTCCAAGGTACAGCACTGACTGTTGATTTGTGTGTTAGTCTCTCTATACGGTGAAGGCAAAAATGTACCACTGTAGTATCGCCTCACCCCTTCGCTCCAGTCCCATCATGGCGATTGCTGGCGATTAAAACTAGCCTGGAGTCTTATCAACCAGTCATTCATCTACGGTAGTAGTAGTAGCAGCATGAGTAGTAGTTTAATAGTTTTTATTATGCACGGGACCATGAAGTCAAGAATTGGTTGAAGCTGGAGTGGCATGCTGTGATTTAGTTGAAGTTACTGTTTACCTGAAATAATATTGTAACAATACCAAATTGCAGATAACATATTTCTCCATGCTTATTGGTGTTTAACTGGTATAAATCATAATTTCCTTCTCTTAGATTCACTTCCCTTAAATATCGTACTTGAAATATGTTTCCAGCCAGCCAGTATTTTGGGTGCCTCACAAATACGATTCAGACCATCTACTGTACAATACTGGCTTCACTCGGTATCTATGAAGTAATATATGCATGGCCACCTCCTACATGGATCATGGTGAGTGTAGCTTGAAGGAAAATAATTTAAAATACCGTCGTGGGCCTATCAACAATACAATGCGATTGAGTCCTAAGATATCATCCCTGCAAGTTGCAATCGAGGCCATGTTGGCTAAGTGTTCATATTGTTTAGCATCTGAACAAAGTGATCCAGGCTGGATTCCTATGCTGAGTCACAGCCTGATGTCTGCCGTGAGCCGAAGTGTTTTCTCTAAGTGCTCCTCTTTCCCTAACCCATTCATTCCGTCAATGCTCCGTCCTCACTTTCTCACTACCAATCATCTCTAGGGTCCCCGATGACGAGGAGCCATCAAGCCCTAATTAGTAATTTCATTCATTCGCTCGATGGTGTTTATCTCGTGAACCGGGCTGGACTGCGAGGAGTGCAAGGTCACCTATTCGAACACAACGGTTCGTACGCACAACAATGCGGCTGCCATTGAGGCCCCAGGGGCTTAGCTCGAAAGGTGCGTGGGTGGACAATGGCGTGGGGCCACGTGCGGGCGGTGGCCCTCCCCCTCCATACCTCACAAACCATACTGGAGGCATTGTCAACCAGGACAATCGCCCGCCACCTAGATAGCGCGCCGCAACCTCCGCTTCTCGGGGAGAGTGGGCGGGAAGATCGCCTCTGCCCGCGACACACTCCAAGCCACCATCCTCCTGTCACGTGGTGGCGCAAGATGAGGTTGCTGATTAGTGCATCCGCTATGATGGTAGTTTCCTGGTTGCGTAGAGCATAAGCCTCTGGCCACTCACTGAAATAACCCATGGCATCCAGAATGTACCGGTTACCATCTTTAATAGAGGGGAATGGTCCAGGATCGACTTTCCAACATCTCAATTAAGCCTCCACATTGTATGCCCTCATTTTTCCATGTCTCCGGTACTGTGGCCCTTTAATGTATATTAGCTTATTTTCTACCTTTTTGCATTAATTTTCCACATCCTAGTGGCACTTTAACCAGTAGTAATGATGCCGAATCTTGGCTATTGTCTTATTTACATTTGGTTAGCCATCTGAAGTCCCATCATGATTTGACACTGCGAACAAAAGACAGGAGTGGATAGCTGTTGGAAGTAGTTCAACACTATACACAACTTCCGATCCAGATTCTGAGAATCGATACTAGGATTAAAATGAGGTGTGACTTGCGGTTATGGTGTGTGTGATCTGTGGTTCCTGCTGTTCACTGGTGCATGCATCTGTCATGAATGATTATGCGACATGTTGAAATGTTAGGCATGTGAGTTGTTCAATAGTATTTGGAAATTTGGTTTGACAAGACGAGGGAAACATGGCAAGGGTAACACATCGAAGATGTCACATCGAGAGCAACATGAAGGTAATGCTTATGGCAATGTAATAAATGCAACATATTGTGGCTGATAAGCCTATAATTTTTGAAACTATCATTGATATCATCGAAATAATATCTAACCCAGCTGTGGCAGCACTGTCTGTTTAACCTGCTGGATTTGATGGCAACTCTTAACTGGTAAGAGCTGGATCTCTACTATCACGAGATCCGTAGAGATATAGGGAAATAGACACGGTATTTCGATGTGACTTCGAGTTGTTTGAAGAGGAGCTACAATGAGAGGCTGAGACGACCCATACCATATCATCCCCCCTTCTGATATAACGGCTAACGTATGGTTAACTAAACGGATTCTCCATATTAAGAGAATCACGAGGCACGTAAGCAAGTATGTCATATCTCTGGGACTACTCAGACAACCCTGAGAGCTTGCGATCCTGCCAAAATGCATCCAATATATACTAGTTGTCCAGGATAGTACTGGAGCTGTTTCGCTGCTCTCTGCGTCCGCCCGTCCGGATGTTGTCTATGCGATCAGAGCTACCAACTGCTAGTGCGAGTCTTTACCCTGTGACCTGGGCAAGCAGAGGAAACCTAAGTGGAGAATCCCAGCCTCAACTAGCGTCGCCCCTGGCGGGCTTGTACGGTCTGCCAGCCTGTAAGCTAGTACGGTAACTGTCACGATCTGGGACGCAGGATATGCTTCGGGCACTGATCCAGTAGGGCCAGTCCTTCTGACACTCCACCAGCTCCGGTGCCCCATAGATTACAGCATTCTTTTACACCTTTTTACTTCTGATTTCACAGCAGAAGCCGCATCCAGACAAGCCTTTACCACGGTGCCATTGGTTCCTCACGATGAGTGCCGAACTTTGATATCCTATGGTCTAAGGACCCGACAGTGCTGACACCTGAGTTAAAGTTTCCGGATAATCTGCCGTTGCCTGCATATATGGCGCTTTCACCTCTCCAGATACTTCTTTCTAACATTGAGGATGGAGAGGAACGAGGACTCCCCGGTAGAGCTTACTTTGGTAAACACCCTTGGTACTACGAGGAAGAAGTGGGTTGCCTTGGTGCTGAGAAGCTATATATTCGCATCCATGCACCATTTTCGTGACACTGTGGGATTCTGCCTCGGATACCATAGATCCGGCAATGGATCCGAAACCTCGAGCGGCAGGCTCTTCTTCCGAAAAGAGTCAATACCACTCCTCCTTCAAGATCAACAGTTTTTAATTTCATAGATATATGAAAAATTTCGATGATCAACACCAAGTACTGAATTTCATAGAGCCTCGTTGTTTAGCTCAGGCTCCTAGACAAAGGTTAGGTTTTACTTATGAAGTGGCTCAATGAAAAACAATAATACTATATGCTCTACCTGGAATTATTTTATGAATATATTATAATATATAACTTTAACATCTTCGGCTGTTTTGATAGAGAATAACATTTGTACCCTTCTGATGTATTTTATCATGCCTGTGAACTAATCAATCACGTCCGGTTTTTCTACCACGCATAACTTTTATAATGGTAAAACCCACGATAATAATGTTAGAGTTCAGATATGCAACATATTAGCGGATCCACTCGGCAGAAAAATAAACTTGAATCACTTATGTATATGCTTTAATTTATTGTTTAAACTATAGTTAGGCTGCAAAACACTGTACAAATGATTTCTAAACATCTAAATATCGATGGAAAATTACAAATAAATAAAAAAGTCTAGCTATTCATCGTTGATCTTGTACTGCTTTATTGTCATTCTTTATTACTAATAACGACACATCTTTAGTCTTTTTACTCTGATGTAATGCATTTTGGATTTAAGGTATAGCATTGTATTAAACTAGTAATTTATTTTAATACCATATTATAACAACAATACATATTAATTAAAATGGAAATTTATAAATTAAAAAAATATCTGTCTATTTAAATTTATTTTTACTGCGCATTTGAGAAGTGACTTCTTGTAAAGAAATTATGGGGCAAAAGCGGCCTGCAAGTAATGGGTTGACCACCACTTCCTGAAATAGGAGAGAGTAATAATTATATTAATACTTTGTGGTTATCGAGTAACAGCAGAAGCAACCAGTTCTCGACCCATGGGCCGAGAATTGGTCCGATCTGGATGATTTTCTACTACCGATTATTGTATTAATTAGTAAATATATATTATACTAGATAATGCCCGGCATGCGTTGCAATGCCTCAATCAATTTTTTAATTTATTAATAATGTAATTTTTTAAACGTATACTAAGCATCTCTTTTTATCTCTCTAATTCTCTATATCTCTCTCTATCTTTATATTTATATCTCTATCTCTCTATATATCTTTCTACATATATATCTCTATATATCTTTCTAGCGGACCCGACAGACATTGTCCTGCCCAAATGTACTTTTTGTGAGATATGGATATGGCGGTAAGTATTTCTACGCTGGACATTTTGTATCTTCTCATTATACATACCCCTCCTCTTGGGCACGCCACTGCCGTTACCAAAAACCTTTCCCATGATTACGCAGAAGGCAACAACAATGCAAAAGCCCGTTGCCATGGAGGCTAATTATCAACAATGCTTAGTTTTTTTGCTTTTAAAGCGTGTTTTTTTAGTTTTTTCTTAACTCAGAATCGAGATAAAATATCCAATTGTGAATCTAAACCATCCTCGAATCCCCGTGAACTCACACACAAAATTTCATCAAAATCAGTCCAGCCGTCTAGGAGGAGTTCAGTGACATACACACGCACACAAGAAATATATATATAAAGATATATGCGTGTGTGTAAAATTTTCGTGTCATGTAGTTGAGACTTTCCAAAGCTTTATAATTACGAATTTGCGTGATAGTAAAATTAAAATAATTTGTAATGTTAAATTATTTTCTAAAATAAAACAAATTTTTGAGAAACATAAAAAAATCACAATAAGCGAGTTCCCTTTTCTTTAATGTCTGGAATAGATCAATTGTCCTTAGACTTTCAACTAGATTACCTCATATCTTAAGCTGACAGAAATTAATTGTTTATTACTAAAGTTAGCGTCCATATTAAAACACCCGATCACCTATCTAAGTTTAGAATGTTTTGTACCTTGCAACAACGCTTGTTCTCTATCTACGGATGATGTGGTCCAATTTCAAATAGAGAGCTTAGACAAATAACAATACCGGATAAAAAAAACACATTTATTTTATTTTCAACTCATGACATCATTAGTCAAGACTGAATATTCCAATAGTACATTTTAATTATATGAAACATTACATTTTTCGACGCAGCTTAAGACTAGAGAAGTTAACAGGCAGACGAAAACCAAAAATCAACTAAGACCAGATACCTAATTGCTGACTACTTGAAGTTCACATTAATCATGCTTACATTTTGCCTTTGACAGTAGTATTTTGTCACCGACAAGATAAACTTAATAAATTAAGCTAACATACTTTTGAAACAAGTTATATCTGTGACAGTCATTTTAAGTGCAAGCATTATTTATTTTACGCACTTATAAAGCGGTCAACTCTTTATAAATTTATATCACTACATCTGCAGGTGTATCCATCAATGCGACAAGCGTAAAATTGTGTAAAGTAATACACGCAACACGCCACTCATACCTTCAAATGTCAGGCGCCCTTCTTTCGCATTTTGCGTGAAATTAGGTTACAGGCTATCTCCTGAATCATTTGATAAGCAGTTCTAGGTAACTACAAGCCATGACGCTTAGCAGATTTTAGATAAAGACCACCTAATGAAGGTATTACATTGGCGTGACCTCCGGAAACCTTGTACTAATTTATCTTTTTATGGTTCCTCGACCATAAAACCATCTTAAGTTAAAATTCTTAGATAAATTTGTATTTTATTTCTACGTCACTTCTTATGAAAATTAAATACCATAATTTTTCACAAATATTTTTAAGTCTAATACATAAAATAAAGCAATTAAATTTTATTTGAATTTTTAAAGGGCGAAATCTTACCAAAGGGGTTGAAATAAGAAAGGTTATTTAATAAAAATACTATATTCTTTAAAAAATAAAACGTGACATATTTTAAGTTCCTATACATCCTGAAATTAGTACCAAAAACTTTTATTCGATAGGTTGTTTGATAGCATTGCTGAATGAATTAAATTGACAACATTCATGAAATATGCGAGAATGTTTTGTCGATCGTTTTAGAATAATGGAAAACAATTTAACATAATTATTTTCCATAGTTTTTTAGAATATTCCACAAGTTTCCTGAAATAAAAAAAAAATATATCAATTCAATATCTACGTGCATTTCTTGGCTGATATTAAACGGATTACATTAAATTTTGTATTTGTTTGTTAGCAAGCTTGTTTTCATGCCAGTTGAATATTCGAGTCAGCCTGTCAAATCTACTTCGCCACTTAAAAAATTTAAAACACCGCACATTTTCGTGCCATGCGCTTGATTCTAAACCTGAACAACTCCACTGTTAATTTTCTCGTACGGGAGGTATCGCAACAGTTGTGGTATGCTCGCCACTTGCTAAACTTATTTTTAAAAACAATTATTTCAGTTTGTAATCTCTTAAACGTATTTATATTTCTTTCCAGGAAAAAAAAGGCGCAAC
The DNA here is from genome assembly GCF_032445375.1 of Bacillus rossius redtenbacheri. Classification (NCBI taxonomy): domain Eukaryota; kingdom Metazoa; phylum Arthropoda; class Insecta; order Phasmatodea; family Bacillidae; genus Bacillus; species Bacillus rossius. The sequence continues at coordinate 24,950,436 of NC_086337.1, read as the reverse complement.
ATACATAATTTTAAGTGAATCCAGCATTTAGTCGGCAACGACGGTCCAGAAACTCTGAGGTCATACAGCCGGTCGCGAATCATGTGCATGGTATGTTTATAGTTAAATTTTATGTTATTTCTATAGGAATGGCTTGAAATTTGTTTTGACTATATTACTGGTTAAAGATATTCAAGCGCAGGTTCATGTGTGACCAGTATAAAGTTCGCTAACGGGTTCGGGCGGGTGGGCGTGGTAGTCCTGTGGGGCGGGAGTTATACGGGACCCGCCTAGTCAGGGGTGTATGTGCGTTAGTGAGGCGGGACGATAAGCGCGACGCTCGCTGGTGCTTCTAGTGCGATGTCGCCTCTAAGCGCAAGGCTCTGAACTGACGTCGTCACAGAATAACTGGAATTTGACCGGTTACCGTAACATTATTATGCGGAGAATTGAAGATAAAGGTGTAATGCAAGTTCCTTAAGTGCTTTCAAGAATCTGTACTGGTTGTTTCACGCCTAAAAATTACTCTGAAAACACGCGTTTTAGCCGTTTTAACTCTTCTAAAAATACGGTTAAAAAACTTAATCCGAAATCAAAAGTACTTTTTCGCTCTCAGCGAACTCTTAATTGCTTTTCGTAAGCAGACCCCACTCGGATATGTTGAGTAGTTTTGAAATCGCGTGGTTTTTTCTGGAGCTCTGCGCACCGTGTGTGCCAGGGTGGGCGGGGGCCTTAAGGACGAGAGTCGCGCGCCGGGCGAAGACGGCCTCTCGCGGGAGAGCCGTGGTGTTGAACTGACGTCGAACCTAGAAAAAATGTTTCTTCTTATTATTTTTTATTTCTCAACATAGTCTCCACGTAAGTCTATAAATTTTCCCCAGCGATGCTCTCATCTCTTCAACCCATCCAAATAGTACCTACTTGGCATCTCTTCTGCAATATTGTTGTTTACGAAGGTGATTGCCTGATTCAATGGAAATCTCTGTTTTCAGAGCGCAACTTTTGTCTAGAGAAAACAAAAAAAAGTTACTTGGGGGCTAGATCTGATAAGTAAGGTGGGTGGTCAAGCAGTTCAAACTGCAATTTGTAGATTTATGCCACGAAAACTGCTTAGGTGCGAGATAGTGAATTGTTTCGGTGAAACAATTTTTTTTCCTGAAAATGTGTCTGTTTTTCTGCAATTTATTCCTTTACCTTCACTGATGCACAATGTCACAGGAGAGTATATCATCTAAAACATTTGTCTGAAACCATGTTTTCATAGAACCAACCATAACTGCAAGTGTAGAAACAAAAAGGGTTAAAACACAAAAAGAAAAATTCACAACTCCCTTAGTAAGGACACAATCTAATCCTTTATAATTGTTTGCGGATATTATAATTATTTTCTAAAACTTTTGCCTGAAACATTTTTTTTAAAGATTAGCCATTGCTGCAGGAGGTTGAAAAAAATGCCAGAGTTTAAAATAATTTATAATTTCCGTATCATGCACACTATCAAATTCATTTTAATGTATTGTAAAACTTGAATTATTATCTACAATGTCTGTCTGAAATAATTTTTTTATACAACCTATCATGACTATAAGGGTGGAACAAACACGGGTTTAATAACAAAATGTTTATAACTCCCATATTAGGTACACTATCAAATCCGTTAAAATAGTAAGTAAATCTTATAATTCTTATCTAAAACTTTTGTCTAAAACAATTTCTGATAATACAAACCATATCTGCAAGGGGTTAAAAATACCTGAGGTTGGATTAAGAAAATAAATAAAACTTTGCTACTATATACACTATCGAATCCATTCGTATTTTGTTTAACTTTATAAATGTTTTCTAAAACTACAGTCAAGATAAATTTAACCAACCATTACTACAAAGGAGGGAAATAAGGTTTGAAAGTAAGAGTAATCATCCATTTTCAATTATCAAATCCATTTTCAATTATCAAATCCATTATAAATTATTATATAAATACTAAACTTCATCTAAAACTTTGGCTGAAACTATTTTGATGAAACGAATTACTACCGTAAAAACAGGGATTGAAATACGAAAAAATTTCGAAACATTCTAGTATCGAATTCGTTCGTGTTTTTTAAAACCATCTTAATATTTTCTTAAACCTTGGCACAAAGGAAATTTTTATACGTGCACGTTATTAGTGTAAGGAATAAAAAAATGTGTTTGATGGTCAAAAATATTAAATAAGTACCTTAGTTGGCATACAATAAAAAAATTTCTAAGCTACTCAATGCTGAATACACCCAGTTAAAAATAATAAATAAAAGTAATATTTTCGCTCCATAGAAAATGAGCCAAAAAAACAACGACAATTTTGTAATACTAGAGAACATAAATATGTTATGTATATTAAGTTCTTAAAATGTTCCAGAAGTTTCTAGAAGTTGCCATAATTATTTCCAGAATAAATAGGTATTTCGAAATCTACTCACACCTGTAGGCTGTGCCGAGAAAGTGATTTTTTTTAAATGAATCACTTAATTTTATTCATTAATTGCTCCTTTAAAAAACAATATTAATAATGAATTAATTTCCCTAGTTTAATTGCATCCCTATATTATTTGTTACCAACAAACAATATTGTAAGATGTGAAAAAAATACAGTGCTAAAATGCAGAAGCTGAGAATATGTACCAACATTTGCTACTAAGGTTTTGCGAAAGTTACAAGGTTTCTAGTCATTAAAAATAACCATTCAAAGTGAAATACGAGAAAATTTAGGTATGTTATTTTCCTGCACGTAATAGGTTTCTAATGTTCGGTGTGATTTCTATAACCTTTTTTTTTATGTATGTTGGAACAGTGTACGATAATGTCTAAGATTATTGACGTAAATATATTTCTTAGAGATGCTTTCTAGTACTATAATGGATAATGTTTTTTCTATTCCATTTTCTGGTTGATAGTACTTTCACGATTGCTTCTAAGTAATTAAACATAAGTACATATATGAAAAAAATTTAATATTATGTTGGTAAAATAATTTTAAACTAAAAGAAATTAAACTATAAAATTTAATTTATTATTAAAATTATATCCATCAGAGTAACTATTTTGAGTACTTCGTACTGCCATTTATTACAACGGTGAGCAGAGCTTTAAAATGATGATAATCTTTGTAGCTAATTTAAAAGGAAATATAATCTCTAATGAGCGTGACTCACATTATCTAAAACTTGAATGCCAGTCGGGCGAAACACCGAGTGATTAACACTGAAACGCTGACGCTGAAACATGAACCGCTTGCCCGCGCGAAAATCCTCGGCACTAAGATAATAGCACATCTCGCTGGCGTTATTGTATTCGACGGCCATTAATCAAAACCCGGGCTAATTCTGCCCGCCGGCAGCGGAGAACAAAAGAACGGTGGTTGGTCGTCGCGGGAAAAGGGAGGGGGGGGGGGGGAAGCGGGCGCGATAACGAAGGGTAACCAGCGAAAAGGCGTTTCCCCTCCCTTACCCTTGGCCGGAACAATGCGGACATTCAGCGCCGGTCGAGGAAGCAGCTATACGGGGGTTGGCAGTACGTCCGACTCGCCGGTACTTTTAACCGCGTTTGGCCGCGTGCAGTTTAAACGGCGGGGAACACCCCTGCTAATTGGTCATTAAGTTGTTTGGAACCTGGGTTGTAGCCGCGTCGGAGGCGACCGGCGTTCCGGTAAAATTTTCAGTCGCCATCATCAGGGTAGCAGCTACCTACTGAGGACCTTAGGGTTTCTCCTGCATCTAGACACTGCCGCCTGGGAGAAGAGATTTTTTCCTGACTGGCCACAGCTGCAGGCCAATCAGAGCCATCCTTTATTCCGGTTGGCTGGTACGCAGGAGAATCTCCGAGGACCTCAGCAGGAAACTCATACCCTGAGGATGATGACTGCAAGGTCGACCGAAACGTCTGTGAAAATCATCCGTCTCCGAAGCGAATCCCAGCCCAGAAGCCAAGCAACTTCAGACAATGGCCGAGAAAGCTCGCCATCTTTATTAATTGGTCATTAGCTGGCGGGATCTCCGGCGGCGGGTCCCTAGACGATTCACGGAGGGGCATTATTTATAATTACGGCGGCGCCTACTTCCCTCTTGGAGGAAAGCTTCGCTCGGAAGTTGTAAATCGCGCAGACCTGTTTTCTCCAAGTCCCGCGTCAGACAATGACGTCACTCTATATAACTAACAAGGCGCATCTACTGACGTAAGTTGGTACTTCGAAGCGAGCTTTAATCGAAATCATCCCCCCAAAAATAGTGAGATGGCGCAGACGTGACACATTCGAATTGCATTGCAGAGAACCAAGGTTTAAAATTCCGTATATGGAGCTGTAATGGTTTGTTAATCATCTTCTCAGAAATATACCTTCTTGTACGCCACAGCCATATAAACAATATCACTGATATATGTCATTGTGTATCAAACTATTGTTATTTAGAAAAGGTTTCAAGCCAAATGAAATGTTATCCCGACAGGTAAAGGAGATTGTCAATGTTTATTCCTACCCTCGTTCAAACCACACGCGAAGAAACTATAGCCAAGAGTTAATTCACGATTTTAAACGCAGTTATACTGTACTGTCTCTGATTGGTTGTTCTAGTAATTGGGAATGCCGTTTGGGGTGACTGAGATGCAAGATCAATTCCTGGCTGGCTTCCAAGATTTATCAGTCCCAGATAATTTATTTTCATTTCTCAGGAGAAAAAGTTATTTTACTTACAAAACTCATAAGACAACAGAAAAATATCGAAGAGTCTCGTTTCCCAAAAAATACCCCTGGTGCTTCGTAATTTAGAGCATTGCTCTTAGAAATGAGCAAGAAATAGCCATAATCATTAATATCATAGTCAAGTGGCATAATATAAAATGAAAAAAAAGTTGTTACTTTTTATGTTTAAATTCCCCAAATATGCTTTAATTCCCAGAAAAAAAGCTACTCAAAGCCTCAAGGCGCCATTTTGAATGACGACCGCAAAATTATTATTGTTTTTTTAATTTTTTACCAAAGAATTCCGAGAAAAAAAAACTTTCCAAAAATATTTAAAAAATTACTTACTTGAAATGTTTATTTACTTAATCGAATTAGATCCTTGGTTCGATTCCCGGTAAGAGTGAACATGTAATTTATTAATAATATACTTAAAAAATTCTTAAAAAATAAAAAAAAATCATAAAAATTTCTTACGTCACACCCGCCAACTGGAATTATGACGTAATCACTGCAATTATCGCCACAGCCGCCATTTTTAAAATCCATTTTTTATGCTAGAAACTCGGGGAAAAAATAATAAAAAAATTATTAGTAAAATTGTAATAAAATATTCCGCCATTAATTAAAACATCACTTATGCACATTCAGTTACAGTGGCCATTTTAAATTCTAGAAACGTTGCACTTTTCGTTACGCCCACCAGCTTCTGCCAGCTTGTGAACTACTCCTTTGTTGAGCGAGGATAGAGTTCTAGTAAAAGGCAGGTTTTTTGTACTTTTTTTTAAATCTTTTTTGGATTTTTTTGTTTTTTATTATTATTTTTATTTAATATTTAATTTTTCAATTTTTTTCCTGTGATTTTCTGATTTTAAGGAAAACGTGCGTTGGTTTTCTCCATGTGCTCCTAATTATTCCGGTCAATAATTTTATGGTAATCTTCGTGTGCTCCTTACTATTACTGTCGAGACTTCTGCTGATATTCTACGAGTGCTTCTGGTTATTTATGAAAATTCAATCTCAGAACGAAAAAAAATATATTTTTTACTTAATGAGTCGCACGATTTTATTTTAATTAATTTTAATTTGTGAATTTATGCTACCAAACTATTACTAAAAATATTTTTTATCAGGTGGAATTCAAAGAAAGACATCCATTACTCAGTCAAATAATTTGCCTTGATACAGCTGAGAAGCACTATCATGCAAGACGAATTACCTTCTCCTTGATGTTTATCGAAGCCTTCTTCTCTTGGGATCGTTAGTGAGCATCCCGCATCCACATAAAAGAAATAAATAATTTTTACCTCAACACAACACGTGGCGACATCTGTTTGCAAGAATCGGAACTACTTAGAACAAGTCCTTTTGCATGAGATAAATTAACTCTCGTAGCTGAATGGAGACAAAGACAGTTAGAGCCAAGTAGTATCGTTGCCTCGTAGAATTGTAGTCTCGTAGCCTCGTAGTCTTGTAGCCTAGCAGTCCTGTACCCTCGTAGCCAGTTGAAGCCTTGTAGTCTCGTAGCCTAGTAGCCTCATGGACTTGTAGTTTCGTAGACTCGTAGCCTCGTAAAATTTTAGTCTCGTAGCCTAGTAGCCTTGTAGCCTTCGTACCCAGTTAAAGCCATGTAGTCTTGTAATCATGTAGTCTCGTAGCTTTGAAGCCAACTAGTCTTGTAGCCAAATAGCCGCTAGGCATAAGACAGTTGGAACCAAATAATTTTGGAGCCAAAAGATGGAGCCAATGACTGTTGGAGCAAATGACCGTTGGAGCAAATGACCGTTGGAGCAAATGACCGTTGGAGCAAATGACCGTTGGAGCAAATGACCGTTGGAGCAAATGACCGTTGGAGCAAATGACCGTTGCAGCAAATGACCGTTGCAGCAAATGACCGTTGCAGCAAATGACCGTTGCAGCAAATGACCGTTGCAGCAAATGACCGTTGCAGCAAATGACCGTTGCAGCAAATGACCGTTGCAGCAAATGACCGTTGCAGCAAATGACCGTTGCAAAAATGACCGTTGCAGAAAATGACCGTTGCAGCAAATGACCGTTGCAGTAAATGACCGTTGCAGCCAATGACTTTGGGATGCAAAAGACTGCTGGAGGCAAAAGACTGCTGGAGGCAAAAGACTGCTGGAGCCAATGACTGATGGAGGCATTATATCATATCGTAAAATTGGTGATCGCATCCTACTGAGTTGAATGATAGTGAAAATGTACGTTCTTTTCATTTAATGTACGTAGTGAAGCCTGTATTATCGTACCTTACTTACTCTTGCAAAATGTTAAACTTATCATACAACATGAAGCACACACACGATTTTGAGCGCCCCTGAAGAAATGTTTTCCGAAGGAACATCACAGCACTGCAGGGAAAAGGCAAGTTTCTCTGACGTCGGCCGTTTCATTTCTTTTTCTTTTGATGGGCTGCTGTATTCATTCCCTCGGCGTTTACCTTCTAGAGCCTTTTTTCCTCCCCCGACAAACGCCGTGAGATTCCGTCGGGACACGGACAGGTCGCGTGCTCGCCGGTCGTTCCAGGGCATTCCAGGGCCGTTCCAGGGCCATTCCAGGGCCGGTGCTAGTCTTTTTCTGCGAGTCCTAGTCGCTTCTCGCTCGGCGTTACGCCATCAAGTATTTTGTCCGTGTGTTGAAAATAAATAACATAGAAAAGCAGTACGAAAAAATATTTTATCCAAGTGTTATAAGAAGGCACTGGAAAATTCTTTTTTTTTGAGTAATTCTTGCAATGGGGAAAATTTATGTGAATCATTTTTATGGACGAAAGCCATTTCTTATTTTCTCCATATGTTATATAGAAACCACAAGCATGGAATAGAAATATGAATACATAAAAAAACAGAAAAAAAGATCAGCTAAAATCAGCTGATGGCAATTGTTGAACGCTTGAGCCTGTATCACAGGATGGAAGGATTTATGCAGGCTCCACCAGAAGCTTACAGCAAAACTGCTAGCCAAGTCTCCATGGCAGCAAGTGTGGATGTTTCTATGGAAAAAACTATCGCACGCATAATTGTGGCTAGTGTAGGCCTAGCTTGCATGCATGGTTTTATTATGATAATTAAAACTTTTTTGTATGGTATAAACATGTATGTTTCTCATAATTGTTGCATACCGCTTTAACTGCTTCAACATAACATATGTTCACCTTGTTTCAAATCATTAATCAAGATAAATTTAATCCCTCCGAGATAAATTGCCGTTTTTAAACTAGAGGCACACCACCATGTCATTCTGGTTGGGTAAAATTTCTACCCTCTACGAAACCCTCCACAGAAATTCGAACAGGACCGATCACAAAAACTTTCACTCAAAAGGCTAATTCTTCCACAGAACCATACTTACCAACTGCAATGGAAGACCTTCCAAGGAAACTTCAAACGTGTGATAGGGCCTTAAGACACCACAGAGAATTCCGTGGACGGGATTAGTTGGAAAATCCTATCACGGTACAGAAGAACACAGTGGGCTAACAACGAGAGACAGTTTTCTGTTTCTGTTACAAATGCCTCGTCGGTTTCAGCACATAGTGTTTGTCTGTGCCGTGATAATAATTTCTGAATTTTTCCTTTCCTCTCTGTTCATTTAACGTGTTACATCAGCTGGTTTTGGCCTGTTTTTATTTCTTGTCCATTCTTCTTGTTTCTCTATAACATACAGTGAAAACCAGTAAAGATGTATGTCCATAAAATAGTTTTAATTAAGGGACTGGAAAAATTTGCAGGTCAATTGACCTCCAGTGTATATACTCCACGATCATTTGCATGTTAACAAACGTCACCTGTCCATTAGCTGGTGACTTGTGAAACGTCTCAACGTTGATACTTCTTTGACTGGTGGTATCTAACTTGCCAAGAATCCTCCAGGATAACAAGGAACTAATAGAAGAAACAGAAGAAACTAATTATTTATTATTATATTAAATATATTAATTGGATAATTCTATCGGTATTAAATTATAAGTAAAAACTAATTTTTCTAACAAATGTTCTGTGGAACTCACAAAACGTTTGTGCTAACAATATGTTTATCATAACTTGGAAGGCTATAAAATTTCTTTCTTCTCATTTATTACGCTGTTATATAAGTAAAATTTACAATGATGTTTCAAAGGAAATATTTTAGCAAATATTTTACAAATGATTTTCAACTACTTTTGGACTTCTGTGATGAGTCCTAGTCCATGCCTGATGATGGTGGACGTGATATTTCGGCATGTCTTGTTGCAGCTATCTTTAAGGGCAATGTACAACGTTGTGCCTACAAAATGGTATGCCGAAAAGTCGGGAGCCCCTAATTTCCGCCCCGAGAAGCCAAGAAGTAGAAAGTAACTTTGGCCACGAAATTCTATAACCAAATTTATTTCATTGCAAAATAAAAAAAAGGTAAAAAATAAAATACAGTGCAGAAATCCAAGAGGACTTTCCGGATTTCACGCCTTCCTCTCTGGTTTAGTAACGTGTATGATAGTCTTCATAGTCTTATGCACACTTGGATAAATATCGCCTGTTCATTGGTTGCTGACATTCAATATGTCTCGACTGCATTGATTATGATTTTGTACTTATTTCATTTAGGGATTATCATTTGCTCACAGTTTTCCTGATAAACTGTGAGCTCGAAGCATAAGCAGCCCAAAATCTAAAATTTTACATTTTACCCTTTCGTAAACTTGTTCTACTGTGAACCCAACAGTAAAGAACAGAGTATTCCCTGGCTTGATTCTGCAAAATGCTAAAATTCATTTACTTAAAAATGTTTGTTGTTATGAATAGATCCGCGGAGATTATTGGAATTCCTTCGATAGCAAAGTAAAAATAAATAACATATACAAATCTTAGCTTTAACGATTATACCACGCTTCGCTAGACATGATGTGATTGACCAGCAACAAATAAATAAAGAAGTGTACTTCCAGCCATGCGGAACCCAATGCAAAGAAGAGCAAACTAGATATCGGCCACAAAAGTGGCTTCGGTATGAAAAGGGCAATTGAATTTATCGCGCAGGGAAAAAAAGTGGTTGTCTGTAAAGTCGGTTTACGGACGATGGTTTAACGTGACAACATCATAACAAAATATCGATGAAATGATTGCATACTTTTATGAATAAAATTGAATAATTTTTATTGAATTATCCTATTTTGTATGGATACAAAGAATGAGTGAAATGTAATCTACAATTTAATTGACAACTTTACTTTTATTTGCACTCATTAATTCAAATATGTTTATTACTTTAACGAACAGATTATTTTAACTATAACTTTTATACCTACATGTTTGCTATTTTTAACTTCTTCCAATCTGTGTTATTCTGTTAAGGATAGGACGATGATAGGAAAAGTAGGAAACGAATGGGAGTGTTTCAAGTTTAATGTGCCTCGAAAAAGTCAAATCGATGGTTGTTCCAATCGAGTGGAAGAGAGATAGATGCGGCGCAAGTGTACAATGCTGAGCGTAACGGGACAATGAGTCATCCTTTTTCGTGCGTGCAGCCGGCGTTCATCGATTTATTAGACGTTGTCACGTCAATAAACCGCGTAAAATTCGAGAATCGCAGTAAAGTTGCGTGACTCTGAGCCAGTGATAATCACAGGCTAACCGGCTGAGACATTTAACCAGGCACGAGACAAGGAGCAAGATGAACTTGCTTGAGTATGCACGTAAGTAACACCAGAGCTTCGCTGCGGTACGACACGGAGGCGGTACTCATCATCGTCATTAGACCAACGTAAATTATCATTACTTAAACATAAGCAATAATTAGAGACCTGCAAAATTCGCGGGTTCAATGACCTCCAGGATAGACTCTACTACACTATACACACTCGGGCAAATGCCACCTGTTCATTGACTGCTGACTTGTGAGTCGTCTCGACTGGGTGGCGTGTGATTCGACACTTCTATGAGTGAGGGTCTCTGATTGGCCCTCATTACTCCAGATTAGCAGTGAACCAATGGCAGAAGCAGCACTAAGGTATAATTATTTGAATTGTAGCATATCACGAAATGAATCCGCGAATTTTGCAGGTCTCTAACAATAATAAATGAATTCACAGCTGTTTCTCTTGGAAAAATGTTGCACCGGAATAGCCGGCAAACCACTATTACTTATTTATATATTTTTTGTCCCAACCATCGGAGTATGTATATCTATTTTTTTTCATAACGCACTTATTTAAGGGCGAAACCAGACGTTCCGCATTACAGCATATGTTACATTATTGGCAGAGTTAAGAGCGGGATGAGTTTCTTTCACTGATTAGAGCTGATAAAAAAAAGGAATGTTCCAAATGTCTCTCGTTAAATAATTTAAAATGCAGGAGTAAGCGTAGGTTTAGTCTAGTCGAGGGAAGATTCGCGATTAGAATATATCGAAGGTTATGATTTTATTACATGAAATTATTTAATGATAAACAAAGTACAAACTATTTGCATGTAAAAATATTATTTTTTTACAAACATGATGCTTGTAAATCAATTATACTTTTTTTTAACGGAGAGATGTAATGAGAGATCTGTGACACATTGTTTAGAACTACATCCATGATGAGGGCGACTTTTGAGTCTACCCCAAAGATTTTGAACCCACAACATTTTCAAGTCAATACACTTTATCTGCTGCAAGGAAGTCAGCTGTCCCCTGAATGTAAAGTGAAGGGATCGTTACTAACTGGACTAAATTGAATTATTGAGTGTAAAAAGTCTTCTCGTTATAAAGGCCGTTTCATGGAAAGCTATCGTATCAAAGGAACCGATAATCAGGCCATTGCATATAAAGGTCTTAATTTTTTTTTGTAATTTTGAATTTTCTTATTTGAAATTTTGGCATCCAAAATCCAAAGAAATAAAAAAAAACTTAATAATTGTTATATATCATATTATTCTACATAGAAAAATATTGAAAAAAAATTTTAAGCGTGTAAATAGAATTTTTATATGAAACTTTTACAACGTAAATATTATTTTTTATGAACGTGTATTGTTCCCTCGAATATGAAATAGTGTTTCAGTTACTTTGACACACGGTGTTTAACGGTTGTACTTGAAAAATAAACAAACGAGAGACGCAAAGGCATTCCCACCCTAACTCTAACCGGCAAAATTTTTTTCATCACCATACAATTCCTCTTTCGAATGCTGAATAATGGTTCGATATGCGCGTATCAAACATTGGAGGATGGACGAGGGTGATCGGGCGCGCGTGTTTTGTTTGCTGTACATCCCCCCTCCCCACCCCTTCAGGCGGGGTAGATCCCCACGCAAGGGCTTGTGCGGATGTAGCCGCGAGGGACGATGTCCATTGGGCGATGCGGGAGCCAACCACTTCGCTAGCCCCGCGGTGTCGTTACTTCCGCCCGTCCCCAGCACGGCCCAGGGGCTGCCCGGAGATCCACCGCCCACGTCATAGTCACGACTCTCCGCTTCGCGTGCGGCCAACTGGAACACTTGAAACGTCCGACGGAGCGGAACATTTAAAATTTTTTTTTTTTGACATGACGTCTAATAAATCGATAAACGCCGGCTACACGCACGACAAAGGATGACTCATTGTCCCGTTACGCACATTGTCCCGTTACGAAGTGTCCCGTTACGCTCATTGTAAGCTTGCGCCGCATATATTTCTATTCCACTCGATTGGAACCACCATCGATTTGACTTTTTCGAGGCACATTAAACTTGAAACACTCCCATTCGTTTCCTACTTTGCCTATCATCGTCCTATCCTTAACATAAAAACACAGATTGGAAGAAGTTAAATAACACACGTGTATAAAAGTTATAGTTAAAATAATCTCTTCGTTAAAGTAATAAACATATTTTAATAATGAGTGCAAATAAAAGTTTATTTATGAATTAAATTGTAAATTTCATTTCACTAATTTATATCCATACAAAATAGTGATAAATCAATAAAAATGATTCAATGTTATTCTTAAAAGTATTCATTCATTTTATCAATGTTCAGTTATGACGTCACGTCAAAATATCGTCCGTAAACCGACTTTACAGACACTCAATTTTTTTTTACAATCATGTGAATCCACGTGTACGATCCGTTTCGGCAGAAACCTGCGTCACGACTGACTCACTGACACGATATTCTGCGCCGAGTTTTTCAGGGGGAAGAATTAGTGTGCATTGCACGGCGGCTTTCGGGGCGCAAGGTACCGGGTTCGAGTCTCGGAATAAGTTATGGGTTTACATTTGTACCAACGTAATTGGTTGCACAACTTTAAAAGTAAAATAGAACGTGAAATGTACATATACAAACGCTCGTAGTTATAAGTTTGTAAAAATATATGTTTACCTGTAGCTAGTAGAAAATAACAAAACACCAAAAAATTACAAAATTTTCACTTAAAACATTTATAAAATACATTTTTTTTAAATCTATCATTTTAATTAGATATTCATTTATTATGTTTCCAATCAATTAACTTCTTATTTTTTAACTGAAGTGTTGTTTTGGCATGAAACTATTGTGGGTGAAAACATGTCAGCAAACAAGATAATATTTAATGCCAATTTGTTCCTCAAAATGTTTCCTTTTCTTGAGTTAAAAGTTTCTTAGTCCGTCACATCAATGTGATTTTTGTAAACCGCGTGTTTCTAGACATTGCAATCGTGTTCAAGTTACCACCTGACAAGTGAAGGGTTACACAAACAGAAAAAAAACGAATAGTTTTAAATAATACAGTTACATATAAGTAACTTATATAAAAGGTTCATTAAAGTGCTTGAGGATTATTATTTGGCTACTATTTAAAGTTACGTATTTTTTGGAGGTTCGCAAATTCAGTAGTGATATAAAATGGAACAACTAGTTATAATTTGCGCACGATAGTACTGTAAATCTTATCAGAATGAAATAATATTGTATTTTAAACAAAATATTAAGGCTGAATAAATTTGAGAAAAAGTGTTTTTTTTTTGTAATTATGAAAATTAATATATTAAATAAAATTTTTGTCTTAACCAGTTTTGGTACTAAAACTGTAATTGATTACAATGGTTTAAAAAATAATTCCTAATAGAGACATCAATATTCAAAGCGTTCCGAAAATAACTGACCATAATGCATAACGTTTAATTAAATTAATTTATTCAAAATCTGTAGTTAGTATTATCTCCCAGGCATCGTGTACGTAGTCTTTTAAAATACACACGGATATATTGCTCTCATTTGTATTCATGCATGCGGTAGTACTTTGCCAACGTTATATAATTTTTAAAATTCAGCTTTCATATATCACAAGGAAATGTATCACGTGAACCTAAATATTAGTTCATAAAATAAATTAGCTTAAAATTTCATTTATTTGGACCAAATCAAAAATCTATATACCTATATATATATATATATATTGTTAAAATTTTTACTAGAATAGAATACTTTAACAAATGATTTTGTTCATAAAAGAAAACTTACAACTTCAAAGTCTTCTTTTTTGTTGTTTTACACATACACTTATAAAAATTTCAAAGGATAAAAGGTAATAAAATAGATTAAAATATGTATTTATTTTTATCATTGAAACAAATTATTTAATAACTGTAAAAAATTGTTTTGGCAATAAAGTGAACCGAAATGTAGATGCGAAGACAAAACACACACACATTATATATATAAAAGTTTATTTCTGTCAGTTAATCTTCTAATGAAATACCCTCGAATAATAGAGATCAAATTTTGTTTTCATATTTTCAATACCGAAAAAAACAGACTTGTTCCCAAAATTTTCTTTAATGTCTTAGGGTATCAACCGGAAATTCTTTCAATATATTTAGCGCTATTGCAGCCAAACCCCTATTTCAATTGAATTGTATACCTATTAAAGGTACGAAAAATAAAATTATTTACAAAATTTTTACGTAGGTTTTTTCAATATTGTGTTCAGTTATTGGAATAAAGCGGTTTTAATTTTCTTCTAATGAACGACACGTATATATTTATTACAAATTTTCAGAAAAACTATTACCAAACCATAGGTCATTTTTGAAGGACAGAATTATGACATGAAAAAGTTTATAAGACAGCCATTCGTATGATTCTTAAATACCTCTTAGTGTTATGGAGAGAGTTGAGCTTTAATAAGATTGCGCGTCAGTCCACAGTCTTGCGCTGGGAGACGATGCCGCGCTAGAAACAAACATCAGGCCTTACACTTAACGCTGAAGTTTAGTTTTTGTAAATGTAACAGAAATATTCTTGTAAAATAACAGATATTAGTAAATTTGGTACATTTACACAAAAACAAACTATATCGCCCCAAAAATAGTGTTCACAGTAATACTGGGTTCATATTATTAACCACGCATTTATGCTTTCTGTTTTCCCTCTACATCCAATAATTAAAGTTATTTGTAAACAGTTCCCATTATAGCTTTCCAGGATTAACTGCGTATATTAATAAACATGATACAACAGAAAAAAGTCAAATTGTTGAATATTATATTAACTTAACCACGTTTTAAAAATGTTATGCTTGAATGAAACATCAATTAAAATATAAAATTATGCGTCATTTTTCGTAAAACGTGTTTATTATACGCATAAATAACCATAGCCTTGTGTCGTAAAAAGTTACAATATATCGTTTTTAGTATTACAAAATATTTCTTGGCAACTATTTTCCAAAGGAAACTTTTGTAAAAGTACAGAAAAATTGTTTCTGTGTATCATCCCGCCTCAGTTACACAGATACAATCCTGACTAGGCGTACTCCTTAAAGGGGTACTAGCCATTAGATGGTGCTAATTTCTTGAAGCCATAGCTTGAAGTATTCCGTCGTCGTGTTGAAGCTCAATAAGTCAGCCTCAGTCATCATGTAGATCGTAACTTGTACGTTCCTTCTGTAAAGTTTTGTAAGATGTAGTATGTAAGTTCTAAGTACTCGCATAGATGTGTATGATGCCATCTCCCATATGCCAATTGAATCTACGTGGCCAAATTAGCAAGTACTCTGATTGATACTGACTATTTCGAGACTTAATTTTTCGGATTTTGTCGATAAATAGTTGTTGATAATTTTTTCAGGCATTTGTGTAAGTTATTATCAATTTACTTAATTTTGGATTAGATTTTTTTCCGATCAGAATCGTTCTGAAGAAACCGAAAACTTACCGATCTCCTGGTGGTGATTTTCTGAAACAGTACATGACAAGTATTTCGTAGCGTGCTCTAAAGGTAAAGACGTTTTGAGTAGAATGTCTATGAGCTTTGCTGTTTTTCGATAAGTTACTGAAACTAGTATTGAGAATTGATTAGTTCCAAACTTCTAGGACTTATTTTAAGGCAATTAATTTAATATACCTCGTTCAGCAATAAATGATGTAATGAGTTTCTCATGATAACGTATGGATTGTACAAAGCTCTATAAAGGTAAATGACAAAGTGGGACATATTAAAGCTTACTGAAAGCGTAGTGCAAAATTAATGAAAACCAGAATCAAATTTGAGTTGATCGCCTCTCTGGCAAAAGAGAGTGCAGTTGTCAGTATAAAGTCACATGGGCCCACTTCACAGCCAGTCGGCGGGGATCTGATAATGGTTCCATAAGTGCCCAGCTTATCGTGTGACTCACTAATGAACACGAATGGTAAAAGGCTGGATGATGGGCCGGACATTGCAAAAACCCCAAAGCTACTGTACTCGGAATTATGGTTTTATGTGATTACACATGGCTGGAGGCAAGTAAAATTTTTTTGAATTTTATTTCAATTATTATTTTCAGTATTTTCAAGGGATAACTTACTCTAATTAATGACAAATGCTATAAACTTACGGAAATAGTAAAATACAAATTATAAATTATTTTTAAAAATTGTTTATGCGTATTACGCGATATTTTAAAATTATTTATGATCAGGTGAAGTAAGATTGTTTAAAAATACATTATTTTAAAGCTATATATAAATAAAATGCTAAAGTTCCATTTTTACAACTTGTTAAGCTTTTATTTAATTCAAAATGGTTTTATAATAATTTTTAAATATATTTTTATTTACTTTCTAATTGTAACGTAGAATGAATTTGTACGAAAATATTTCAAACGTAAATATTTAGACGTAGAAGACAAATTTTCAAAATAATTTACAAACTGAACCAAACAACGAAAATACTTTTTATGTTGATGGGCTTCCTATTTGCCGTTTAAAATTAATATCATAATCACTGATTAATAAAGATTTTGTTTTTTCCTTTTGGTTAGTATGTATATGACAGCAAACATAATATTAAGATTAAACTCCAGTTAAATAAACTGACTTCAAAGTCACGTAACTGATAGAATAAATATTTTCACAAGCCCTTTTAAGGATATAACTGGAATGAGTGTATTTCTCAAGTTTGTCAAAAATCTCGGTAGCCAAAAGGACTGCAATGTTTAATACAAAGAAAAAGAAGCCTTGCACCCATTACACCCGCTATACAGTCTTGTCACCTTTCAGTTTTAAAATTGGAATTTAAAAAATCCTAACAATTTCAAAGCATAGCAAAAACAAAAAAACAAAAAAACCGGTCTAACTGGAGCAGTGGTATGACATTGTACTTGCATCTCTATGGATCAAGGTAGCTACTAATTCTGGTTTTAAATTTTTTTTTTTTTTTTTTTTTACGAAATCGCTATTCCAGGCAAATGATGAGATGGTTAATTTCCAAAGGGCCTTGGTCAAATCCATCCCCAATTTTCCTGCACAGTGAATGTAGTTATTGTCTTTAATGGCCTTGCTATTCACGATAACAAATGAGCCTAAAAATAATAAAGGCATTAATTGTTAAAAAAACATGTCAGATAATTTTATATTTTAACAGAATTTCTTATCATGGAAGCATACTTGGTAGGCCAACCTATACTTTTATAACAATATACAATTTCGAAAAATATTTTCTTTAATGTTCTTCAAGCTTTATGCGTATTTTTGCTGTCCCAGTATATAGCTAGCTTTTCCAGAAATTTTCAATGGTATTTTCGTTTCGATAACTGCGTCATTTTTAAATGGTATTGGATCCATTGAAATTGAAGATGTCAATAATTTATTTTTGAGCCGAAGATTCTTGTTTGATGAAGACACGTGTTGTGTGTTCACTTCTGCGAAATAATCATTTATTCAACATTGCACATTTTAAATAACTTGAACCCTGGCAACCTGTCACATAAACAATATTTTTTTTTTTTAAACATTTTGTGTTGTCTTAATAATAGTTGCCAAAAATATAAAAAAGGCTATTAAACTATTTTATAAATAGTTTTTAACAATTTTTTTATAAAGTTAGGCTAAATAAGTCACATAGCTACTAAGGTGATTTTCAGGAAGGTATAAATGATTCCTGTGATGAATTTTTCAATGATTGGTAAACGAACGTGATTTGCTACAATCAAGTAACGATTTTATGACTATATACAGTAGTAAGGCCATCGCTATAGTTGTTATAAAACGGTGAGAATATATCCGAAGCACTACATTGCAATGTGACCATAAACTGGATTGAAATCACTCGAAACCCACGAATTACAGTTGGAATATGTAGGTAGCAAGACTTCAGATTGCGCGGATTCATTTAGCGCGATGTGAATTTTACTGACGCAGTCTTGAATAGCACGTCTGTAAATTTCAGTTAGCACGAAATCTTTGCAGGTAAAAAATAATAGTCGGGCACGACGCCACGAAGTCTGTTTCAACTTCTGTAAACAACAGATGTGCCGTGGGATACAGTTAGCCAAAGAAGGGGGCAAGAGATGCGCGTACTGGTCTGTCTACGCTATCGGCTGTTGTACAAACATCAGCTATGGCAAGTTAAATTGCGGCTATGGAGTGTAAAGGACCAAATGTTTTTACGTCCGCGCGTATGCCGCCGTGCCGTTCCGTTGTCGCCTGGCCACAAATGGGCCGTGAACTCAGTCTAGCCAGAGGCAAGAAATTCACTCAAACAAAAGCAACGTCTGCCCATTCAGCTGCCGGTAACTGTACGTGCTTGATCACTCATAATGCATCGTTTTCAACTATTTGAGACAAAACTTGAAGTATTACGGCGCGCAGATTGTCATGAAGGCCACGCTTATGTTGGTCGCACTTTAGTTTTAAGCAAGTCAACTGTGCGCACAATCGTACGAAATAAGGACTCTTACTAAAAGTTTACATAAGTCTGATGCTGTTGTTTGTACTAGCGGGAATATAATTGACATTAGATACCGGAACAGAAATGAACAGATTATTCACACGGAAAAGGTAGTTAAATTAATGTTGCAATGAAAAAAAAAATAATCATTGGCCTAACAGGATTGGTGTGAACCAGGTGGTGATACGTGAATCAGCACTTCAATTTTTGAAAAATTAAAATGTAATTATCTGGACAGTTATATCGGTTTCACTGTCAGTAAAGGATGGTTTGGAAAGGTGCGTGAAATGAGTTGATTACGCCCAGGCCGACAAGTCAGCCAGCCGACTGACGATAAAGTACATAAACACTTATCTCCCATTACGCGGTGTCGTATTTATCATGGGAGGCATATAAAGATATTAAATGGTGTGACATATTTATAATTGAGCGTTATTAAACGCATTTATATTACGTAAAGTATATTTTCCTACACAATTTTGGAACACATTAAATGAATTGGCCTTGCTATTTATGGAAACTAATGCTTCAGGATACGCAATTTCGAATAACACGAGCATTTTTAGGAACGAATTAGTCGTGCTAAGTGAGGGATAGGTGTATTAGTAAAATCATCCGTTTTAATTGTGATTCTGTGAAACATAAAATTTTGTTACATTGCAATCAATATACTTTGTGGTAAGGTTGCCACAATCGCAAGGTTATATTTGACTCAATGGATGGATTCAATAATGTGTTAATATGTTTTAGTAAAAAAAATTCAGTATTTCATGAAACTGAAAACGTTTACATTGCGTATAAAAATTTAATTGAAACAAGCATTGCTACCTAATTATGTACAATTTTCCCGCTGAAAGGTTACGTAGGCAGATTTAAATTTAACAAACAAAATCTTTTACCGTTTATACAATTTCAGCTACCACCTCAACTCGTTTCTGGGCGCCATTCCTTAAACAAGGAATGAAATTCCAGACTAGAACCTCTCCGGGAAATGCGCGGACTCATGTTACTCAAAATCTCCCTAGTCCCCGCTGCCTAAATCAGCCTAACCTCTCGGGTCGAAGTGTCACTCACTGCCTGCCATTGAGCCTACGAGAGGGAAAAGCTGCCTATTGACATAACCTGCAGTGAGAGTTGATGGTAGCTGTGCAAAAACACGAGGAAACAACTTACTACTAAACTATACAGTGCACGGGAAGGGAAAATCTGTCAAAATCATAATGCTTTACAACACACCATGAACTTTATTTATTAAATTTAGGTAACCACGAAGGCATCTTACAGGAAAGAAAACTGAAAGCTAAGCAGGTGCATGTTCCAACTATATACCTCAGATAGTACGGACTATCGCCAAAATAACAATAAACTCTTGTACAAAATTATATTTGCGAAACATATCTTTTACTTCACTTTTACTTGTTTAACACTTTTAAAATTAATTTAAAACTACTACACCACCAGAGAATGACGTCCTTTAAGTCCGCTGAAACGTCTAGAAAGAAGTTTTCTCAGAAAAGTTTTCCAGTAACAATTTTTTTTCTCGTGTGCACGATACTTCTTTAGGCGTTGCTCACATCAAAGTGACGTAGGAACTGTAACGCACCTATTTGTTGCATAATACCAGCTATGCGATGTTTCTTTACTATGAACTACCGTAAAACTGGGTGAATGGAAACAGCGGGGTGAATAGAAACAGTCCGTTCAGAGAATCAAAAAACCCAATTCTTCAATAAAAATCACGCATAATAATGTTGGGTAATAACTTGCTAAATTTTAAAAGAAAATTAATAATGATTTTATTCATAAAGATTTTTTGAGCAGAATGTTTCTATTCACCCCTCTGTTTCTATTCACACTGTTTTACGGTACTTCTTCCATTCACCGTGCACCCATAAGCGCTACTGTCCCGCAACTACAAGAAAAAGTCTCTGCGTGGAAATTACCTTATTTCAACACCATCAAAAAATTAAGGGCAAACTCATCGCGATGGTCTTCTGCAAAGAGGGTGGCCTCATTAAAAAAAAAAAAAAAAAAAAAAAAATGTGAGTGAGTCTTTCAGTGTTTGCCAGTGAATAGTAAACCTCTTACCTCGGCAGCGATCTGTTCGAAGCCTCAACAACACTTCACTATCTCCTGCGCAACGACGGACAAGCTAAAACCAGCACCAGTGTTTTATATTTTCTGGTCGTGAATTCAGTTTCCCTTTTGTGACATTTTCGTGCGTGAACTGTTTGACGAAGTTCTGTTAATATTTGTTCGGTGTCACGTCAATCTGTAAAACCAGCGGATTTGAACAAGTACTGCAACAGTTGACGTGCAAGGCCATTAAAACTGTTTGTGGCAAATATTTGCTGGTAGCACAGGAACTGCTAAAACGAATTTGAAAACCATTTTGATAATGCGAATTTGCGTTCTGAAACCTAATTTTTTAAAATTAATTTCATTCTTGATCATATAAAGGTATGTGGCACAGAAGTATTTATACCAACTTAAATTATATTGTTTTACGCTTTTTTCCCCAGTATTGAACATTACCAGCAGCAATATTTCGCACGAAAAAATGAAGAATGGCAGAAAAATTTTCATCGGAGGTTCAAAGGTAACATTTCAACTCTTATAATAAATTTTTACCATGAGCAAGATAAGAATATAAAAAAATACTATTTATTTAGGAATGTAAGGCCAAGGGGTTTTGGAATGAAAGCAGGAAATATACTTTAAAAACCAGGCGGGCTGATTACGAGCACACACTTTGCGTTATAAGTTGCGATAAATAACGAAGGTTTGCGAAGAATATCGCAGGAACCAGCAACGTGATTACGAACACATCCTGTTTCGTTAAACTTCGAATATTGATGACGTTGTGGCGGTATATATCGCAAACTTTGATTACGAGCACACTTTTCAAGTGATATTTATCGCACCGTAGCTACGTTATATATCACGAGCATTTCAACTGGTGATACGAAGCGAATGTGAGGTAAGTGATATAATTACTCTTAAAAATAATGTCCTCCCGTCCTAAAAACGTCATTATAATCGCACATTATTGTTTTAAATATAGTCGAGTACGATGTAAAGCGATGAAGTTAAACGTAAACAATTGTTTTAGGTTAGTGTGTGCATATTTAACACGCGAACATTATTCTTAACATGCTATTTCTGTTTATTAATTGTACCATGGGATCATTGTTTTCAATGCATAGTTTGTGTGGAATAATTATGAAGTGGTTTAAATACGATCAAAGTAGGTAATAAGAATATTAATAAATGCTGTGTCATAGCTTATCAAATTAATCCTAACCTAAAGAGCGATATTATTTACACGCACATTATGAACTCAAGATAGCTATAAATAGTTCAAATAGGCTACTTATGTATATTTTGTGTTCGGGTATTTGCTCAACATGCGATTTTTTTTAATCTGTGCGCTTGTAGACTTCAGACAGTAAATTGTATATTTCTCTATTTAGTTTCAGAAAGCTATTTCCGGCCTCCTTGTGTGTTCAATTGTGCAAGACATTTTTCATTTGTGCTCATTCATTTACATATTGGCTCTATTACCTAAATGTGTTAACATTGGTAATTGTTAACAAGTGGGGCTGATCATAAAACAAATAACTTGATGAATAATTTATTTATGAATTCCCCTCCTTAAACAGGATGATTCTATTAAATAACATTTCGAGCTTTTATGTAGGGGAGGCAAGGCTTTATTATAAAAATAAGTTTATGAAAACGGTAATTTTGAGTTCCTATTATTAACCTTGATACTTATTTCTGTTGAGATATTTCAAGTTGTTTACTGTTTAAATTGTTGGTTATGTGTGGGTAGCTACACTTCAAATACTGCAAACCTATTCATGTCTACAGTTGGATAGGTTAGCTACATTTTAAATATTGTAAAATGAGGTAAATCTGGTGAAAAGCTACTTGTCCATATGTTTTTTTAAAATTATTTATTAGTTTTCAGACATTAATTCCAATAATTAACATAGGCTATCAATACTGTAACATTGTTTTACTAATAGAAAATTAAGCTTACCTCACCTAACCAACCATCCACACATATTTTGTAGTACAATTAATGTAACTAACCTAACTTAACTAACCATTCACACAGATCCACACTATTTTTTTGTTATTTTTAATTCATCTAACAAACTTAATGGTGGGAATGGCTGATTTGATTAGGTTAATTACAAATACTTGAAAGTAGTGTAGACAGTTTATTAGGTTATGGTAGTTATATTA
Organism: Bacillus rossius redtenbacheri; assembly: GCF_032445375.1. Taxonomy (NCBI): domain Eukaryota; kingdom Metazoa; phylum Arthropoda; class Insecta; order Phasmatodea; family Bacillidae; genus Bacillus; species Bacillus rossius. The sequence continues at coordinate 24,927,335 of NC_086337.1, read as the reverse complement.
AATATACTGTGAACTCATTTTAACAGTTTTTAAGAATTATATATTGTAACACAGCTAACTCTAACCTAACCAACCACACTACAGTTTATACCTATTATTTTTTTTGGTAACATAACTTAAGAAACAGTTCACAAAATCACACAGTAAGTATTTTTAATGTAGCTTACTTAAGTCAACCAATCATTCTCATGTATAAATTTTTTGATTTACCTAACCTAACAAGCTATTAAAATGGCATATTTCTAGTTTAACTGCTTGAAGAATTACAACACACTCATGGAGAATTGTTGGAAAAGAAGTCGAAAAGTTAAAATTGTTTTTAGAAATTAAAGAAAAATGAATGCAGTTATGCGTTACATCGAGGAATATTAGCTCAATAATATCATCTTAAAAATTATTTTTATTAATCAGGCCCTCTTGTTAACAATTAGTAGCCTACCAAACTATATTACACTAATTTAGTTAATGTTTGAAAATATTTCAGGTTCTACACAATGGCCTTTGCTGCCTTTCTGCTAGCTATCGAACTGGAGGAGAAGGCAGAGAAGATTGTTAAGAAACCATCAAAATCCCTTCGAATTGCCAGATTGCACCCTCATAGCAGTTGGAAAACCTTAGAAAATGAAGAAACATGAAGAAACGAGCTATGCAATTTAATAAATACTTTGTTATCAAGTTTGTTGCATTTATTAAAGAAATTGTGAAAATAAGTGTTCACTCATTTCCATGTTTGTATACAAAAAATTATTTCTTAACACAATATTTTCTCATAATTGGCAATTTTAGCACATGCCTCTAGCATGCCTTTTAACTTTTCTTTAAGTTCTTTGATGCATTTTTAATCAAATTGCTGGTTACCATTTCAGAAGCACATATTCCCAATGCTTCTCATCAGCTGCCAGCTGTCTTTCTTGAATGTTGTTTATCAGCTGCCAGCTATCTTTCTTGAATGCTGCTCAACTGATATTTTTTTTTTATTATTTTTAAATTGTACTATTGATCATTACCAGTATGAATTGTATAGGTTACACTAGGTATCATAGAGGCAGAGTTATAATAAAGGAGGTGCTAATAACAAAGTACAGATTCTATAAAGTATGCTGACTAAAAGAATTATCAAGGTTTTTCCAGTCAAATATTTCACAATGCTTGTATCTAACCATTCTTTACTTTTTTTTGTGTAAACAAGATATAACATGGAAGAATTTCATTAGACTAGCTGACTATCAATGCAAGTTCCAGCAGGTACAACTGCTTGTTGTTGCTAGTGAGCCCATTTGTATACAGTATTGACATTTTTTCATGTGGACGAATATAAAAAAAATATTTTGAACTAATTTTTATTATTGTAAGTTTAGAATCAATGTAGGTATGTTTATTGAGACTGAGACAAGTACAAACAAATTAAATGACACACATTGCATTTAGCTAGATAATTCAGGAACAAATATTGACTTACTTAGTATGATTCATCTTGCGATAAAGTTTGGTACAGCTCCATTCCTTGCACCTCCCCAGTCAACACTCTGCATCTTTTGAATTTTTATCATCACTCACTGTTCTTATCTTTCTATTTATCATCAGAATAACCAATAACCATTAAATCTGTGCTTAGATGTGTGTGAACATTAAAATAAGCAATTTTTGAGCTAGTATTTAGAGATCAAATCATATCTTTCTTAAAATATGTGATGAAGCATTTAAACAGCTTATTTAACTATATTAAGTAAAATTTAACTTAAATAAAAGACTAATACAGTAAATTAATATGTAACTGATTATGACTGATGGCCATTATAACAAATATGCATAAAAAACTCTTAGGTTTCTTGCCTATCTTATGAAAACACAAGGATTGTAAGAGGTCTTGTTTTAATAATGAACCTACCAGGGGTATATGCAGGGGCAAGAGGAATATATGCCTCCCCCAAAATTCTTAAAAGAAAAATCTATATCCCCCCCCCCCCCCACCACCAAAAAAAATAAAGCCAACAGGCTAAGTGCTTCTATACAACTTTCCTCCTCCCCATCCCCCTTCCTCCCTCATAACAAAATTCTGCATACACTTCTGAGTAGAACAACTTTAATTTTTTTTTTTAATATGAACTATTAACACTTCCATGTTTATGCAAGTCATTTTTTTGTGTTTCATTTTAAATGTAGCACACCTCCAATTTCTATCTGTCAACTTTCAGGTATCTTAACTACTTAATTTTCACCACTCTTATTTTAAACCCACTACACCAATCTCAAACAACAAAATTGGAAGCATACCAGTATTGAAAAAAATATATATTTAATTTTCAAATAAATATTTGGAAAAGTATAGGATAAACAAAATGCCTAACTAACACAATATAATGTCTACCAGAGGTTGAGGGACAAAACCACCTTCTAGAATCTACATCATTCCCAATGATGCTGTACCGAATATTTGGATAATTCACTGGTCAAGGCTGCTCAGAAATATAACTTGGATAATATTGCCAGCTGTTATCTTAGCAGCTATTGCTTAAGCTGCTCTTTTTATTGCAGCATATATCATGTTGATCCATTACTGAATTTAAAAAAAATGGATTAAATAATTGGAATGCATGTACATGAGAAATTGTTCAAACTGAATATTATTTTACATATTAAACCATCAATTTCTAAACTTGCTGAGAAAAAGTAATCTATTAATTTATCTTAATGGAAAAAAAAGGGGGAGGGGAGAATTAAAATTATTGAATATTTCAAGACAGTTTTTAAAATAATTGCAGCATATTAATAATTTACATACATGTTGGATCATTAACCAACTTGAATGCCATCTTGAAAACAAAGTTGTTAACTCAGTACTTACTCTAATTACTCAGTACTTAGTTTCACTTGTTTAAGTCATTGGTGAGATTAAATTAAACAGCAATTAAAAAAAACATAGCAATGAACTTTCATATCCTCAGATTATAAAAAAAAACTGTTCTTACACTGAAAATTTTCAAGAACTGTTCCATAATAACTGTTTAAAATGTCAATCTTTTTAAATTGAAACATTATGGGCCTAATTTTATCCTTAGAATATGCAACCCAATACACTGAAGAGTTTAAAACAGACTTCAAAAAATGAAAATACAAAAAGTAGCCCATATCTTCTCCATTGTAATTGAAGGCTGCTGCTTACATAAAAATTGTAATGCTATATTCACTAAAGAAAAAAAAAGAAAACTAATATTTTGCCAATGGTCAATGGTTTTTAATGTCCCTAAACGTTTGTTAAGCCTCTTTGTCAGTTAAATCCACAGATACATGCAAGCTTCACATTCATTATTTGAAGAAAAATTGGCTGCAAACTCTCTGTGGCTCTTAATAAACCACACCATGATTTCTGTTGGGCAGCAGTAACTTTACCAGTGCCACTCTAAGGCTTATTTTAACTGAGAACACAAATATTCAACACAGTGCCCTCTTTAATAGCGGCATGTGCACTCTAATCAAGAAAACCACAAATTTAAATAATTTTCTGTAATTAAACTTTACCAAGTGTACGAAGGGAGTAAAAAATGTTTGAGTGACCTATAATATAAATATTAGCAAAATTATTTTTATTTACGAATGGTACTAATATCTTGGAAACATTGTTTCAAAACACTTGTATATAAAATATACGAAAGCACATGAGTATTAAAATATATTTATAAAATTTTAACTGATTAGATTACATAAACTAGAAAGCTCACCGCTGGAAATATGTTAAAAAGTGTAGTTTTTATTAGGTATGCTAATAACCACTTAAATATATCATTAACCACATATATGTATAACTTTGAAGTATAAGGTTATGTTTTTACACAAGCACACAAAACTTGACTAAATATTTTTTTTTAATTCCACTCTTCATATCATATCAATAATAGGTAAAATAAAAACAGACACGGGTTCGTGTTAATTAGTTGTTCCTTTAATTTTGTAACCTGTAGAGTGGCCTCATTTTCATTCTATTGAAGTTTAAACATGCTTCTCGTTCGATGTTTATGTTTACATGGCAAGACGCAGTTAGCCACAATGACGACGCGGAATCTTTAACTGCATTTTCAATTTAAACTTCTACGAAAAAGGCAGCAAAAAAGCTTTAAAGACTTTATTTAAGAAATTAGTGCATTAAAAAAGATTATTTTGTTCCAAGTAACACTAAGTATTCATGATTCACTTACAAAATAGTCTGTTCGACGAACATATTAATTGTTCAATTGTTGCTTGTCCTCTGACGTCATGGATTCGTATCGCAGGTCAGCGTTACCGTGAAAAATAACGAAACGCATATCGCAAGGTGGGTCGTAATCACCAAATGCGATACGTGTTTCGTTACCGCGTGAAGAATAACGCTAGTCGTCGATGGTGTTCGTAATCAGCCCGCAGGTTTATTTTTCTATGAGAATATAGTTTACGTTTGTAACATGATATATATAGTTACGGAACGGAATGAATCTTGGTTTATTGTTAAAGTAGCTCGCAAATAGTTATATTTTTAGCAAACAAATTCTATTAAAGGTATTACACATTAGTGGGCTATACATCCTTCATGTAATGTGTGTAATGATTTCGGCCATTTTAATTGTATGGCAGTGCTCAATAATTATTTAGGCGATATAGCCATCACGTGTGTAAAAATATTGGATTTTTCAAATACATTTGACAAAGTCTTTAAATGTTATCACCCTACTTCGTCATCGAAAGGTTTTTTAATGCATTTTATTCAGATTATTTAGTCGATACTTCGGTAAGTTGGTTAGCACATTTTCCTGAAAATTTTGTTGTTTGCCTACTTTACAATTTATTTTAAATTTTGGGGAATTCCAATTGAGCGTTACGAATTGATCACTGTAATTGGTATGTGGTTAGTGACCAAGAAGTGTGGCCAACAGGAACGTTTATCGCAATTTTGCAGTTTTCTGTTTCATGTTTCCGCTGACGAGCGACAACGCGGCCGCACACACACACATCGTGTGCCACTGGTGGGGGCATAAATATATTGTAACAGGGTACTTCTTTCTGTGGCACGCGCCTTCACAGTAGCGCCCAGCAGTGCCAGCTGGTTCTGATCAGGTCTTAGGGCCGTATTCCAAGACACAAAAATAAGGGTTTAGGTGTTGAATATGCAATACCTGTACCCTAACCATATTCCAAGTGCACGATAGGACACGGCCAGTCCCTTATTTTTAGGGCACTGATTTTTGGTGTCCTATCTGTTGCCGATTTGATCCATAACTGTATATATATTTTTTCCTTTTTAATGAACTTTAACGGAACTTTTACAAATACAGTTTCCCCCCCCCCCCCCCTAATATCTTAAAACACTGCAAACAGAAATACGGCAAAAAATTCATCGTTTATTCTTGTACAACCAAAATTAAATATTTTATTTAACATTATAATTCCATAGTTTTAAAAAATAAGCTAAAATAACGATGGATTCCACGAAGTACAACTGTTTATAGCCTCGCACAAGTCCTCGTTTATTAAAACGGCTGCCGATCAGATACCTTACAGGGGTTCAGTTAGGACACGTTTTGGAATATGACCCGAGAGTTAGGGTACGACAGTTGCCCAACAAGGCAGTGCATATTCCCTACCTTACTCAAACGTCTTGGAATACCACCCTTAGATCTCGCTTTAGGGGCAGGCATTTTTCGCGAAAAGATCTGCACACCTATATTAGACTGCCACAAGGTATACCCGCACCTGTGGTTTCTTCCTTGTGATCGGCGGCCGTCTGCGAGAGAAGTCGTTGCCTTACATATTTGGCCGAGCCATTCGAGACGCGTTTGCTTCCACACTGAATTACTGTGATTGGTGTTGTTAAAATCGATATGTATCTGGGAGAAACTCATGCAATCACGAAACACAGACGATGCTAGAGTGTTTAAATTTTCAGCTAGTCTCAAAATCGTTTCGCGTAATCTGCATGGCCCTAGCTCGCTTTTATTTTCTACCCCCGGAAAAAAAAAAACCTTGCACACTTGCGGCACTGTGGCCATTCCAAAGAAGGCACTGCTCGTACGTACTTCATCCAGGACGAATGCCTCTGAAGATAGTTTATGACGTGTAACATCTTAGATATCGGTATCAACGGCACGTGGTAGGAATAACTTCGCGAGTGAAACGGAAATTTTTAGCCACGGTGCTGCCATCTGTGGCGAATGATGCGAAGCAAAGTTCGCAAAGCCAAAGGGAAATTTTATGGCATTAACTTTTTAATGAATTTAAAAAAAAATTATGAGTAGTATTTAAAAATATATATTCCGCCAGCGTTAAGTAATTTATTTTTCAAGTCATATTCGTTTTTATCGTAGCCGTTTCATTAGACGTCATTTCATTTAATTAATTTTATTATTTTAATGTATTAAAGGTATAATTGAATTAATGTTTTTTTTTAATGAAAGAATTCAATGTTAAATATTGAGTAATTTAAACTACGCACTATATCTTGGCCGAAAGGAACCCTTTTCAGATATCCATCGTCACGGGACTTCCTGCTTCTCCTCTCGGGCGAGCCACGCTTGAGATAACGGTACCAGCCAGGGTGCCTGACCTGTCTCTTTCTTTCCTCCCGGCCAATGGGGAAGATGTATTATTTTCTATAGTATCTTATAAATATTATTTCTAATTTTAATAAATTAACGTACCAGCACACAAATGCAACAGATATAAAAATTGAAGGATACAGCAACAACACTCTGGCCACAAACATGGAATCTGGCTGTGGGAGCGGGGCTTGTGTTTCTCCGAGGAGTGCTGATTGGCGGGCCGGGAGAGATTCGGGTCACTGAACGGGCCAATGGGCTAAGTGGGATAAATGGGTCTGAACACTTGCCTCGAAGGCGTTCGGATGCGTCCGGCCTTCGGAGGTTTCTCTATCCCTCTATAACTCTCTATACATCCCTATCTCTATTTGTCTTTGAATTCCTATCTTTACAAAACATGAAATGAATACACAAAACATTAAATTATATATATATATTTTACTTCTTATCTTTCTAAATATTTTTTTTTTTACCTGGAACAGCTGTGACTCAGTTACACAAGAACCAGTGGCGTAGCCAGGGGGGGGTTTTAGGGGTTCGAACCCCCCCCTTAGCACCAAATCTTTAATTAATTTCTTATTCATCACTCAAACAAATTTCATATTAAAATTAATAAATTACAATACTTACAATATTTAAATTTAAGTACCCAAAACTGCTAAAATAGCACTATTTTACACATTAAAATCCAAATTTTCCCGGGGGAGGACCCCCCGACCCCCCGCTTTAATACGGCGGGGGGGGGGGGGGGCATGCTTCTTAACACCCCCCATACACAAATCCTGGCTACGCCACTGACAAGAACACGCGCGTTTTCGAATGTAAACGTTGTGTCAAAATTTAAAAGCAATTGGTGAAGAACTATCGGATATTTAAGATTTTGAAAGGCCATTTTGGATTATATAATCTCAAAATAATATATATAATTTTTTTTAATTGTTAAAATTCGAGTGCGTGGCAAGAAGCGAGCACGGAAGGTCCCGGGTGTGCGCCTGCAGTAGTCTCGCCGAGCGCAATTACGGCCGAGAGGACTGCTCTAATTGGAGCTTGTTCGCCGGCCGGGCGGGCTCGCCGCTGGAGTCCGCAAAACCGCGCGCAGGCCCTCTTCGGCGCATGCTAATGCCGCCAGGATGACGGGGTGGTGAGGGGGGCAGGGCGGAGCTCCGGCCCACGGGGGAAAGGAAGAGGGGGGGGGGGGGGGCGGCGCGCGATAATTTATTAACGGCAATCCCGCCCCGCAAAACTGCTCCTTGTCGACGCGCGCGCGCGCGGAGAAGGGCTAATGAAAAACATGAAGCACGGCCGACTCCAGGGGTTGAACCCACACACCGACACCGCGTGCGCGGCATGCCTTACAGATGGCCGCGTCGAGTTTGGGAATAAACCTCGCGCTCTTACGTACACATACGTACATACATATACACTTTTTTTTTTTTTTTTTACATTCCCTCTCTGGGGTCACCACCAACTGGGTTCTTTCCTCCGCCGAGAATTTCCCCTCCAGCGACCTTCATCCTCTAGACGCGTCGTCGGAGAATTCCTGCTGCACTGGGCGTCGTTCTGGAGTCCGAATTAACGTTCCAACTCCGCCGTCCACCGCGGAAACGTCCGGAGATACGTGTTGACGGAGCAGGGGAGGTTTTTATTTTTTTATTTCCTCCCTTGCTGCCTCGCTATCCTGGCGCAGGATGCTGAATAAACAACCCTCCTCCACCACACCCAGGCTCCCAAACACGCGGTGTCCCTGACGTTTTCCAACCCACGTTTTGTTTACGGACGGGAATGAAACACTGCGAAAATGGGGGGTTTGAAAAGAAAGCCATTCTCTTTTCAGTTTTTTTTTTTTTTTCAAATTTTTTGTGCAAATATTTTCGTATTTCATCTACTGAAACGGCGGCGGACAGTCAGTCGTACATCCTGTCAGATAAAACATATTTGCTGTTTCCTTTGGAAATACCCGCGGTATATAACAGTCTGTTTTATTTGTTTATTGTTGGTATCTACCGCCTTCGTGTTGTACGTTTGATTAATAATGGAAAAAAAATTATAAAATTTTTAAGTAGGTCCATGCGCATTTTCTACATCTGTATCTTACTTCGACACTCGGCAATATATATATATATATTCTTATGTAATATATTTAGTTAAAGTAAAATTCATACATTACCACATTTTTTTCGCATATTCAATGAACCAAAATAATCTTACAAAATTGTGGTGTAACTATAATGCCTGGAGTACCAACTCAGTGCCTATTATCTTTGAATCGTAAATAATACTGAACACAAACAATTCCCGTTTAAGGCTCTCTCACCACAAATTACATATATCCAACGAGTATTCCCCTAAACAAACACCGAAAGTAAATATTTGTTAAAAAAAAATGCAACTTTTTCAAAAGAGTTTAAGTTTTTTAATTTTTTAAGAAAATCTTTTAATAATTAAGCTGAGATCTCGTCATCAAGCTTAAACTTGGAGTAATAGAAATCAAGTTGTCAAGTACTGGTTTTAGGGTCAAACACTATACTAAATGTAATTTAAAATTTAAAAAGCTCTACTCTGGAAAGAAGCAACAGTAAATAGTAGCTGACAATTAATTTTCGTTGATTATTAAATCAAAAATATTACGAACTCTTCCCCTTTTACAAAAAACCACTTTCTCTTTTAGCTACGTATTTTCTTCTCTTGAAAATGTTTAGTTAAATTCTATGTTTATATGATTGTAATAAATCACTCCGTCTTAATTTACAACTAAAAACTGCATCAGATATGAAGTAGGTAATAAGTTGTATAGAATTTGAGGCCTATAAATAGACAAACAGTTTATTTACATTTTCAATCATTCGTAAGCTGTGATATTTGAAGACAATTAATTTTTTGTATTTATTTATTGAATTTTCGTTTGCGTTTTTTTTCTGGATCAACTTGCTTAAGGGGACTGGGAATTATGGAATTGTTAAAAAAAAAAAAAAAAAAAAAAAAAAACACATTTTTTATGTTTTTGCAGATTATTTTTCTTCGGAATGTTAGCTTTAAAATGACATATTACACTAAGGGTAAATACTAAAATAATTTAGTTAAAAATAATAATTTAAAAGTTGTGATTTTCACGAAAAACCATCAAAGTACGAAAACAAAGCTGATCTTCAGGCTGCCCCTTATGGCGATAAAACAGTATCAAAATTAGAATGCTTAGGGCATGTACAAAAGAGGATGGGTACTAGGTTGAAAAATTTGAAAATCAAATTGCAGGGAAAGAAACTAGAAGATGGCAAAGTTTTTGGTGGCCGAGGACGAGTTACTGATTCAGCCATAGCGGACATTCAAAAATATTATGGTTTGGCAATAAGAAGAAATTCAAATAATCTTCAAGGAATGAGAGAGAGTGTATGGGCAGAGTATTTCCATTTACTATCATCGGATGAAGACCCACAGCATGGACTCTGTCCTAAGGGTTCAGAAAGTTGGTGTAAATATCAGCGTGCAAAGAGTAAAGGAGATTGTTATAAACATGCTGATCACTTTCACCTTCCTCGTGTCGTGGTTGAAGAAATGAAACCCATATTTAGAGACCTAAGTGAGCCCGAGTTGCTGAAGAAATGTTTACATGGAAGGACACAAAATCCAAATGAGAGTGTAAACAGTGTTATCTGGAACAGACTTCCCAAAACTACATTTGTTGGTTTCCGTACCTTGCATTTTGGAGCATGGGATGCTGTTGCATCATTCAATGATGGAAATTTGGTGGTGTGTCATGTGTATGAAAGATTGGGTTTCCCTCCTGGTAAAAATTGTGAGGAAGCAATGAAGAGACTAGACAGCTACAGAATAGACGAAGCAAAGCGTGTGGTGAAAAATATTGAAATGAAAGCCAGGCAGAAGAGGAATGCAGCAAAACGGAAGTTGGAGGATCTGTATGAGCAGCAAGAAGACCCGGATAAGCCATCATATGGAGCTGGAATGTATTAGAATGTTAAGTGAGATTGTATTGTATACAGTATTTACTTTAAATGCATTTTTCTCAAAATAAAAATTTTCTCTGCAAATGCCCCTTTTTCTCAGGAACTATTCGAGATAGAATAATGAAACTTGGAACATAAATTGCTTGTATGATTATGCGAATTTTAACACAAGATTATTTTTCTAAATTAATTAGAAAAAATGTTATTGCAAAAAATTTTGATAAAATTTTGTAAAAAATTTTTAAAATGCTAAATATTCCCCCCCCCCCCCCCCCCCAATTATACCACAACACAATACAATTTCCTTATGTCTATTCCATAAATAAGGCTTCATGAATACGTAAAAAAAATTTTTACATGCTGTGACAAAAGGATCCTGAGAAAATGGGACATTAAGATGCTAATTTTAACACTGCCAAGATAGGGCATTCGCGGTCCCCTTAAAGAGATTGTAACATTCAATTGCAAGTTTGTGCCACAAAATGTATGGGTTGAAATGCATCCTACTAAATGATTGGCGATCTCAAGAGCATTCGTTTAGGTTGAAATGATTCTGAGAGAAAAAAAATTTACTCAGCTTCGTTGTAGATTTCAAATAGAATTAAAAAAAAAGTTGTGTTCATCGCCTCACCACGATTTCACGCCATTAAACCAAGCGGAGATTCCGCAAGGGAAAGACGATAAAAAAAGCTCAAAATTCTCAACCTTCTTTTATTTTTTTTCAAAGATAGACTTGACCACAGGTTTCTAGTCCTTGGCTGTGGTGCATCGCCTCTCGGGAGGTTGGTTTTAATCACCGTTCCTCCTCCCTGCCCGCTTCGCTCCTTGCCACGGCACTGACCAACCAAGCGTGCCTGCCCGCCAGCCCGGCGCGGGCCTTATCGCATGCCTCGCCCTGTCTTCGTGCGTCCTAAGGGCCACGTGTGTCAAGTTGGCGACCACACATTTGAATTTCAAGGTCAAAATTTGTCACGAATTAGTGCTCAATTTGTGCTAATTTGTGCCGTAGAAATCAGAATTTGTGCTGCATTACGTAAAAAGTTATAGCATTTATTAAGGTGGTCGCCAACTTGACGTCAAGTTGGCGACCAACCAAGGAAAATATCAATTTTTTGGAATGAATTTTATGTCACGAATTAGTGCTCAATTTGTGCTGCCAGAAGCCAAAAATTCGAGCTTATCGCAACGTAAACTAAAAAGTTATAGCCCTTGATATGTTTGAAGCGAATTGACAGCTGGCGACCACACATTGGAATTTCAAGGTCAAAATTTGTCACGAATTAGTGCTCAATTTGAGCTAATTTGTGCCGTAGAAATCAGAGTTTGTGCTGCATTACGTAAAAAGTTATAGCATATATTAAGGTGGTCGCCAACTTGACGTCAAGTTGGCGACCACCCAAGGAAAATATCAATTTTTTGGAATGAATTTTATATCACGAATTAGTGCTCAATTTGTGCTAAATTGTGCCGTCGAAATCAGAATTTGTGCTGCATTACGTAAAAAGTTATAGCAAATATTAAGGTGGTCGCCAACTTGACGTCAAGTTGGCGACCACCCAATGAAAATATCAATTTTTTGGAATGAATTTTATGTCACAAATTAGTGCTCAATTTGTGCTAATTTGTGCCGTCGAAATCAGAATTTGTGCTGCATTACGTAAAAAGTTATAGCATATAGTAAGTTGGTCGCCAACTTGACGTCAAGTTGGCGACCACCCAAAGAAAATATTAATTTTTTGGAATTAATTTTATATCACGAATTAGTGCTCAATTTGTGCTGCCAGATGCCAAAATTTTCGAGCTTATCGCAACGTAAACTAAAATGTTATAGCCCTTGATATGTTTGAAGCGAATTGACAGCTGGCGACCACACATTGGAATTTCAAGGTCAAAATTTGTCACGAATTAGTGCTCCATTTGTGCTAATTTGTGCCGTAGAAATCAGAGTTTGTGCTGCATTACGTAAAACGTTATAGCATATAGTAAGTTGGTCGCCAACTTGACGTCAAGTTGGCGACCACCCAAGGAAAATATCAATTTTTCGGAATGAATTTTATATCACGAATTAGTGCTCAATTTGTGCTGCCAGATGGCAAAATTTCGAGCTTATCGCAACGTAAACTAAAATGTTATAGCCCTTGATATGTTTGAAGCGAATTGACAGCTGGCGACCACACATTGGAATTTCAAGGTCAAAATTTGTCACGAATTAGTGCTCCATTTGTGCTAATTTGTGCCGTAGAAATCAGAGTTTGTGCTGCATTACGTAAAAAGTTATAGCATATAGTAAGTTGGTCGCCAACTTGACGTCAAGTTGGCGACCACCCAAGGAAAATATCAATTTTTCGGAATAAATTTTATATCACGAATTAGTGCTCAATTTGTGCTGCCAGATGCCAAAATTTCGAGCTTATCGAAACGTAAACTAAAAAGTTATAGCCCTTGATATGTTTGAAGCGAATTGACAGCTGGCGACCACACATTGGAATTTCAAGGTCAAAAATTGTCACGAATTAGTGCTCCATTTGTGCTAATTTGTGCCGTAGAAATCAGAGTTTGTGCTGCATTACGTAAAAAGTTATAGCATATAGTAAGTTGGTCGCCAACTTGACGTCAAGTTGGCGACCACCCAAGGAAAATATCAATTTTTCGGAATGAATTTTATATCACGAATTAGTGCTCAATTTGTGCTGCCTGATGCCAAAAATTCGAGCTTATCGCAACGTAAACTAAAATGTTATAGCCCTTGATATGTTTGAAGCGAATTGACAGCTGGCGACCACACATTGGAATTTCAAGGTCAAAATTTGTCACGAATTAGTGCTCCATTTGTGCTAATTTGTGCCATAGAAATCAGAGTTTGTGCTGCATTACGTAAAAAGTTATAGCATATAGTAAGTTGGTCGCCAACTTGACGTCAAGTTGGCGACCACCCAAGGAAAATATCAATTTTTTGGAATGAATTTTATATCACGAATTAGTGCTCAATTTGTGCTGCCTGATGCCAAAATTTCGAGCATATCGCAACGTAAACTAAAATGTTACAGCCCTTGATATGTTTGAAGCGAATTGACAGCTGGCGACCACACATTGGAATTTCAAGGTCAAAATTTGTCACGAATTAGTGCTCCATTTGTGGTAATTTGTGCCGTAGAAATCAGAGTTTGTGCTGCATTACGTAAAAAGTTATAGCATATAGTATGTTGGTCGCCAACTTGACGTCAAGTTGGCGACGACCCAAGGAAAATATCAATTTTTCGGAATGAATTTTATATCACGAATTAGTGCTCAATTTGTGCTAATTAGTGCCGTAGAAATCAGAATTTGTGCTGCATTACGTAAAAAGTTATAGCATATATTAAGGTGGTCGCCAACTTGACGTCAAGTTGGCGACCACCCAAGGAAAATATCAATTTTTTGGAATGAATTTTATGTCACGAATTAGTGCTCAATTTGTGCTAATTTGTGCCGTAGAAATCAGAATTTGTGCTGCATTACGTAAAAAGTTATAGCATTTATTAAGGTGGTCGCCAACTTGACGTCAAGTTGGCGACCAACCAAGGAAAATATCAATTTTTTGGAATGAATTTTATGTCACGAATTAGTGCTCAATTTGTGCTGCCAGAAGCCAAAAATTCGAGCTTATCGCAACGTAAACTAAAAAGTTATAGCCCTTGATATGTTTGAAGCGAATTGACAGCTGGCGACCACACATTGGAATTTCAAGGTCAAAATTTGTCACGAATTAGTGCTCAATTTGTGCTAATTTGTGCCGTAGAAATCAGAGTTTGTGCTGCATTACGTAAAAAGTTATAGCATATATTAAGGTGGTCGCCAACTTGACGTCAAGTTGGCGACCACCCAAGGAAAATATCAATTTTTTGGAATGAATTTTATATCACGAATTAGTGCTCAATTTGTGCTAAATTGTGCCGTCGAAATCAGAATTTGTGCTGCATTACGTAAAAAGTTATAGCAAATATTAAGGTGGTCGCCAACTTGACGTCAAGTTGGCGACCACCCAATGAAAATATCAATTTTTTGGAATGAATTTTATGTCACAAATTAGTGCTCAATTTGTGCTAATTTGTGCCGTAGAAATCAGAATTTGTGCTGCATTACGTAAAAAGTTATAGCATATAGTAAGTTGGTCGCCAACTTGACGTCAAGTTGGCGACCACCCAAAGAAAATATTAATTTTTTGGAATTAATTTTATATCACGAATTAGTGCTCAATTTGTGCTGCCAGATGCCAAAATTTTCGAGCTTATCGCAACGTAAACTAAAAAGTTATAGCCCTTGATATGTTTGAAGCGAATTGACAGCTGGCGACCACACATTGGAATTTCAAGGTCAAAATTTGTCACGAATTAGTGCTCCATTTGTGCTAATTTGTGCCGTAGAAATCAGAGTTTGTGCTGCATTACGTAAAACGTTATAGCATATAGTAAGTTGGTCGCCAACTTGACGTCAAGTTGGCGACCACCCAAGGAAAATATCAATTTTTCGGAATGAATTTTATATCACGAATTAGTGCTCAATTTGTGCTGCCAGATGGCAAAATTTCGAGCTTATCGCAACGTAAACTAAAATGTTATAGCCCTTGATATGTTTGAAGCGAATTGACTGCTGGCGACCACACATTGGAATTTCAAGGTCAAAATTTGTCACGAATTAGTGCTCCATTTGTGCTAATTTGTGCCGTAGAAATCAGAGTTTGTGCTGCATTACGTAAAAAGTTATAGCATATAGTAAGTTGGTCGCCAACTTGACGTCAAGTTGGCGACCACCCAAGGAAAATATCAATTTTTCGGAATAAATTTTATATCACGAATTAGTGCTCAATTTGTGCTGCCAGATGCCAAAATTTCGAGCTTATCGCAACGTAAACTAAAAAGTTATAGCCCTTGATATGTTTGAAGCGAATTGACAGCTGGCGACCACACATTGGAATTTCAAGGTCAAAATTTGTCACGAATTAGTGCTCCATTTGTGCTAATTTGTGCCGTATAAATCAGAGTTTGTGCTGCATTACGTAAAAAGTTATAGCATATAGTAAGTTGGTCGCCAACTTGACGTCAAGTTGGCGACCACCCAAGGAAAATATCAATTTTTCGGAATGAATTTTATATCACGAATTAGTGCTCAATTTGTGCTGCCAGATGCCAAAATTTGGAGCTTATCGCAACGTAAACTAAAAAGTTATAGCCCTTGATATGTTTGAAGCGAATTGACAGCTGGCGACCACACATTGGAATTTCAAGGTCAAAATTTGTCACGAATTAGTGCTCCATTTGTGCTAATTTATGCCGTAGAAATCAGAGTTTGTGCTGCATTACGTAAAAAGTTATAGCATATAGTAAGTTGGTCGCCAACTTGACGTCAAGTTGGCGACCACCCAAGGAAAATATCAATTTTTCGGAATGAATTTTATATCACGAATTAGTGCTCAATTTGTGCTGCCTGATGCCAAAATTTCGAGCTTATCGCAACGTAAACTAAAATGTTATAGCCCTTGATATGTTTGAAGCGAATTGACAGCTGGCGACCACACATTGGAATTTCAAGGTCAAAATTTGTCACGAATTAGTGCTCCATTTGTGGTAATTTGTGCCGTAGAAATCAGAGTTTGTGCTGCATTACGTAAAAAGTTATAGCATATAGTAAGTTGGTCGCCAACTTGACGTCAAGTTGGCGACCACCCAAGGAAAATATCAATTTTTTGGAATGAATTTTATATCACGAATTAGTGCTCAATTTGTGCTGCCTGATGCCAAAATTTCGAGCATATCGCAACGTAAACTAAAATGTTACAGCCCTTGATATGTTTGAAGCGAATTGACAGCTGGCGACCACACATTGGAATTTCAAGGTCAAAATTTGTCACGAATTAGTGCTCCATTTGTGGTAATTTGTGCCGTAGAAATCAGAGTTTGTGCTGCATTACGTAAAAAGTTATAGCATATAGTATGTTGGTCGCCAACTTGACGTCAAGTTGGCGACGACCCAAGGAAAATATCAATTTTTCGGAATGAATTTTATATCACGAATTAGTGCTCAATTTGTGCTAATTAGTGCCGTAGAAATCAGAATTTGTGCTGCATTACGTAAAAAGTTATAGCATATATTAAGGTGGTCGCCAACTTGACGTCAAGTTGGCGACCACCCAAGGAAAATATCAATTTTTTGGAATGAATTTTATGTCACGAATTAGTGCTCAATTTGTGCTAATTTGTGCCGTCGAAATCAGAATTTGTGCTGCATTACGTAAAAAGTTATAGCATATAGTAAGTTGGTCGCCAACTTGACGTCAAGTTGGCGACCACCCAAAGAAAATATTAATTTTTTG
This sequence comes from Bacillus rossius redtenbacheri, assembly GCF_032445375.1. Classification (NCBI taxonomy): domain Eukaryota; kingdom Metazoa; phylum Arthropoda; class Insecta; order Phasmatodea; family Bacillidae; genus Bacillus; species Bacillus rossius. The sequence goes on along the minus strand of NC_086337.1, from coordinate 24,910,461 downwards.
GAATTAATTTTATATCACGAATTAGTGCTCAATTTGTGCTGCCAGATGCCAAAATTTTCGAGCTTATCGCAACGTAAACTAAAAAGTTATAGCCCTTGATATGTTTGAAGCGAATTGACAGCTGGCGACCACACATTGGAATTTCAAGGTCAAAATTTGTCACGAATTAGTGCTCCATTTGTGCTAATTTGTGCCGTAGAAATCAGAGTTTGTGCTGCATTACGTAAAAAGTTATAGCATATAGTAAGTTGGTCGCCAACTTGACGTCAAGTTGGCGACCACCCAAGGAAAATATCAATTTTTCGGAATGAATTTTATATCACGAATTAGTGCTCAATTTGTGCTGCCAGATGCCAAAAATACGAGCTTTTCGCAACGTTAACTAAAAAGTTATAGCCCTAGATATGTTTGAAGCGAATAGACAGCTGGCGACCACACATTGGAATTTTAAGGTCAAATTTTGTCAATAAATTAGTGCTTATTTTGTGCTATTTTGTGCCGTAAAAAAGAGTATTCGTACTGCATTACATATAAAGTAATTACGTTTAGTATGTTCGTCACGTTGGCGACCACTTATTAAATATATAAATTTTTTTGGAAACATTCTATGCCACGAAGTAGTGCTCAATTTGTGCTGCCCGACGCCAAAATTTTGAGAATTGTGCAAAGTAAACCTAAAAGTTATAGGCCTTAATTCGTTTTGCACATGTGTCAAGTTGGCGACCACACATTGGAATTCAATGTTCATAATTTGTCAATAATTAATGCTCAATTTGTGCTAATTCCAACCATTTTTGTTTCTTACGAACAACACCATAATATGTTCTTCCGGCTAGAAGTCATTAACCTACGGCACAAGTCATAGAAGGTTTTTATGTTGACATAAGTGTATGTTGGCGGATGTTTATTCTCGTGAGAAGGGTGTCGCACATTTGAATGGCGCTGGAAAAATAATAGCTAAATATATTACGCACTTTGCATACATATATGTATATATACACTAATGAAATAGAAAAAGCTATAAATAAATAAAGAATGAAATCTTCTCTCAGTGTATATGAGTGTTTAACTCGTTTTACTTTACAAAGTAACACCAGAAAAATTTCAACACACGCAAAATATGGTGGTAAAACGAATATCAGAGTGTTTTTTTCTACATAAAGAGCCTTCAACATCTTATATGTTAATGGCAGTTACGATTAAATAGCCGATGATCAAAACTTAATATGTTTAACATTAAAACTAACTACCAGCAATAGCCAACAAACGAAAGTCAACCGGACTTACAAACAACTGTCCACCACCATCACGGACCACGATCATTTAGAAGTTATAACCTAACTTACAACTGTCACAAAAACAACTAATAGAAGATTAAATTTTACTGTAATGTATTAAATCTCAATCAAAATTACTTGCAGTGAATACAGGATTGCTGCCCGAATTACACAAGTACATTTAAAGAACATTGAAGTAGGATAAATAATTGTGGCAAGTACTTTTCTTTTATTCTCAATGGAGTTTCTTAAGGCATTACAGTATGATTGTGTGTGTAAAGGAAGTTCATAAAGATAGATAATTCGTAGGCTATATAAAATTATTAGAAAGTATATTCAATTGTCATGTCTTTAAAGAGCGTACAATACATGTTAATCAATTTTAAGGTACGGCCGACTTACAGTCGAAACATCACATAGTTATTTTTTAGCTAACAGTGAAGAGTATGAGGAGTTAAAAAATGCATAGTGGTTTAACACTGTGAATTAATGATTCACATACAACTAATTTGAAAAAAAAAAATATTTTCCCTCAATTTTAAACATGAATCATATTTAAAAACATTTAAAAAATGTTAATGAATTTAAATTAAGAACATCTTGTAAATATTTATAAAATAATGATCGTTTTTTACAACCATCCCAGAGCAGATATGATCAAATATAGAATAAATCCAATACCAACAAAATGAGATTTATTTATGGGGCGATGTTAACACACAAGCGCACACAATAAACAAAGAATAGACCCTGTTATTTTGTCTATCGTGCTCTTTGTTGACGGGAAAGAAGCAGATAGCGTTTCCATAACTCTGCATTTTTCACGGGAATTTAGGGCAAGAAACGAACATCTATTCCCAGAAGCTTGGACAGCACGTGTGAGTTTAAAGTGAGGGGTAGAGACCCCTACAGTTATAACCTTATCTTCCAAACCGAAGTAGTTTATTGCTGCTGTCGCCCCTAGCGCTGGCATCTGTAACGTTTCACATGAAACTATAAACATCCACAGTGTGGAGTACAGGCATTCTAGCTGTACAAAAATATTTTTTCCTGACATTTTAAATACAACAAGGAGATTCGAAATGAGTTCCTGAACGAACAGTGGTAGACATTCTTTGTAGAAGTCAGAGAAGTGCTGTGGTGGCAACAGATAAAAGCCAACACCGAGCTGCACAGCTCCCTCCCTCAGCCTATTCAACACACGTGTGCCATGCTGCGAGATAAGAAACCTGTAAAAACGTTCAGTAACTGTTTAGTGCAGCTAAATGATATGGAAAAAAAAGTATAATTACAGTGTTAAAAAATCCATGTCAAGAAGACTAACAAAAAACTTCAATATAATAAATGAAAATATAAACGAAAATCTACGTAAGCGACTATAAAATAAAATGTGTAAACATATGCAATAAATATATCACGAGGTACCACAAGTATATGGGTGGATACCAACTTGTAAAATTACTAAACGCTATAACTTTCAATATAAAAATACACAAATAAAGATATTTAGGATGTAAGGTACAACTTGAGCACCTATGAATGGTATACAATATATTCCAAAAAAAATTATATTGTAAATACATGGTACCCAAATTGACGAACATACTATACGCTATAACTTTTTATATATTGCAGCTGAAATTCTGAAATTTTGCCTGTGATCAGCACTAATTGAGCACTAATTCGTAACATAGAATTTTTTCAAAAATATTGATATTTTTAATGGTTGGTCGTCAACTTGACAGACATACAATACACAATAAATTTCAATCTAATGTAGCACAAATTATGAAATTTTAAACTTTGATCAGCAATAATTGAGCACTAATTCATGGCATAGAATGTATTCAAAAAAAAGTTTTATTTAATGGGCAATCGCCAACTTAACCAACATAGTATACGTAATAACTTTATATGTAATGCAGCACAAATTATGAAATTTTGGCTATGATCAGCACTAATTGAGCACTAATTTTTGGCATATAATTTATTTCCAACAAATGGATATTTTTAATGGGTGGTCCCCAACTTGACGAATGTACTATACGCCATAACTTTTTTATGTAATGTAGCACAAATTATGAAATTTTGGCTATTATCAGCACTAATTGAGATATAATTTGAAGCATAGAGTGTTTTCAAAATAAATTATATTTTTAATGGGTGGTCGCCAAATTGATGAACATACTATATGCTATAAATTTTGCATATAATGTAGCACAAATAAAGAAATTTTGGCAATGATCAGCAATAATTGAGCACTAATTTGTTACATGGATTTATTATAATTAATTTATATTTATAAGGTAGGTGGATGCTAACCTGACGGACATACTATACGCCAAAACGTTTTATAAATACAGCACAATTTATGAAATTTTGGTGGTGGCTATCAGTAATTGAGCACTAATTCTTGGCATAGAATTTTTCCCAAAAAAAAAGATATTTTCATTGGGTGGTCACCAACTTGACGAACATAGTATAAGCTATAACATTTTATGTAATGCAGCACAAATTAATAACTTTTGGATTTGATCAGCACTAATTGAGCACTAGTTCGTGGCATAGAATGTTTTCAAAAAAATTGATAATTTAATGGGTGGTCGCCAATTTGTCGAATAAACTATATGCTATAACTTTTTATGTAACACATCAAAAATTATGTTTCATACGGCACAAATTAGCACAAATTGAGCACTAATTTTGACAAATTTTGAATTTTTAATTCCAATGTGTGGTCGCCAAATTGACTCATGTACAATAAGATTTAAGGGCTATAACTTTTAGGTTTACTTTTTACATATCGCAACATTTTGGTGTCTGGCAGCAAAAATTGAGCACTAATTCGTGACATGAAGTTCATTCAAAAAAATTTATTTTTCCTTGGGTGGTTCCAACTTGACGAACATACTATACGCAATTGTATGTCAAGTTAGCGACCACACTTTTGAATTTGGCGTTCAAAATATGTCCACAATTAGTGCTCAATTTGTGCTAATTTGTGCCGTTACAAACTTAATTTGTGCTACATTACATAAAAAGTTATAGCATATTGTAAGGTGGTCGCCAACTTGAAGTCAAGTTGGCGACCATTCTTCCAAAATACAAAAATTCTGGAATCAATTTTATATCACGGATTAGTGCTCAATTTGTGCTGATCAATGCTAAAATTTCAAAGTTTGTGCTATGTAAACAAAGGAGATATAGCCCTTGATATGTTTGTAGCAAACTGACAGTTGGCGACCACACTTTCGAAATTCAACATAATAATTTGTAAATAATTAGTGCTCGGATATAGATAATTTGAACCGTAAAAATTAGAATTTGTGCTACATTACATTAAGAGTTATAACATATTGTAAGGTAGTCGCCAACTTGACGTCAAGTTGGCGACCATTCTTCGAAAAAACAAATTTCTGAAATCAATTTTATATCTTGAATTAGTGCTTAATTTGTGCAGCTCACTGCTAAAATTCCAGTGTTTGTGCTATGTAAACACAGAAGATAAACACAAAAGCCTTTGATATGTTTGTAGCAAACTGACAGCTTGCGACCACACTTTCGAAATTCACCCTGATACTTTGTAAATAAATAGTGCTTTGATAACGATGATTTGTGCCTTAAAAATTAGAATTTGTGCTACATTACCTAACAAGTTACAGTATATAGTATGTTTGTCTCTAACCTGACTTCGATTTGCGGACACTCGTTATAAATATCAATTTTTTGGAACCAAAATTATATCTTGAATTATTGCTAAATTTGTTCTGCTCACTGATAAAAATTAATTGTTTGTGCTATGTAAACAGAGAATATAAAGCCTTCGATATGTGTGTAGCAAACTGACAGCTGGCGACCACACTTTCGAATTTCACCCTGAAAATTTGTAAATAATTAGTGATCGGATAGCGATTATTTGTGCCGTAAAAATTAGAATTTGTGCTACATTAGTAGTATACGAAAGTATTTTCGGGGTCATGGAGTGGTGTTGTGTTGCCTGTGGTGCCGGTGTCGGTTGGACAATGACCGAGCGACCTGACGTCATGACCTGCATTTTGGTGTGCTGTAGGCCGTGATATTGTTCTTGCCTCCTGGAGGTCGCCATCTAGGATGTCTTGACGGGTGTTTTTTTTCCTGTAGCTCTGGAGTCAGCCATTTGTTTTTTTTTTTGTGGTCCTGGAGGCTACCATTTTTGTTTCTGATGTTTGCTTCTAGAGATTGCCAGAATCTGTCTCAATCATGTACAAAATGTCGTTGTTACATTACCTGCCAATAGTTACATGGTCCTTATCGACATATTAAATTTTTGAAACAAAATACATTCTGAGACAATTACCAAACTGAGTATTAATTAATGTATATATATAAAATAATATGTAATTTTCGGACTTGTGATTTTTTTAATTCTGATGAATAATTGCAAGTGATCGAGATGGAGCCTTCCATTTTTTACGCTAGCTAACAGGATCGCTAGTATCATTTAGTTCACTCATCGGCTAGAGAGCGCCAACGCCGCCATTTTGTCTTTAGTAATCGTAATCATTAGTTCACACAATTTCAGACAGAGTGCGCTGTTAGTTTGATTTTTAACACGTTAGAGCGTAGTATTAATTACCTGAGCGTCCACCATCTTGTCGAGTGTCTTCGCCGACATATTGAAAACTGTCATTTTTATGTTACAGAGGCTAAAAAGATTTTAAAAGTAATAAAAGAATTTAGTTAATTTAATTTTAATAAAATGAAACTTCGCTATCTTGATTTTAGGTCAACTTCATGTAAATGCGTATTTTTTAGGCTAGAGTGTCGGGTAAAATAACAAATTTCTTCAAAAATCAAACATTAAAATATTTATTTGGACATGTTCCAGCTTTTCCGTAACTAATGATCGCTCAACTTCGATATTGTTCATCCACGATCCTGCCTGATGGTTCGCTACTTGACTAGTGTCGACTGAGAGGTTTATTGTGGTTGTCGAACACCATATTTCATTATATTTTCGGTATTGACTACTTGTAAAAACTGCATTATTTTAGTCTTCATAACTAGAGACACCTGTATTTCGCGATTTTTTTCATGTCAAGGTATTTTACAAAATACTGTAGCTTTTCTCCTGTGGTTATTGGCTGAGGTTGGTGAGAGGTGTCGTCCCGCTCTTGACGGAGCCAATGAGAATGTGGTCACCGTACTGCTGCACTCTCACAATTTACAATGACTCTTAGAAGAAGCTACAGTGTTTTGTGAAATACCTTGACATGAAATAGAATCGCGAAATACATGTGTCCCTATTCATAACATATTTGATAAGTTCAACTTCACGAAGTAGCGCTTGGTTGCCAAATAAGTCACCGGTTATGAATTACACCTTAAATGTCTGTTTCATTTATACAACCAAGTGCTCATTTTAGTAGAAAGAAATTTCATAACTCATCACTTAAATTATCTAATAACGTCAACAGACCACTTATCAAGTTTCAGACGACATGCAACGAAACTAAAAATGTAACCACGCGTTTTTAACAGTATTTTAATTAAATTTTAACATGAGACGTTAAATTTTTAATTTTTTTTTAATTTTCAGAAACCTTAGGCTAGGAAGAAAAATATTGGCTGTGTTAAATTGCGCAAGTATATGCAAATATGACCTAATTAACGACTAATAGAAAGGAGAGATGTCACTTTGGAAACAAAAATTTCTTGTGATACGTTTTTTAGCATATGTATTTAAACATTTGAATTCGTAGTTTCTTATGCAGAGTTTATTTGTATTTTTGCCTGTGATATTAATCTTAGAATCTGTTTTCTTTTCTTTATTATTTTTATTTAATTTTTTAATTGCACTTGATTGAATGACTTCCGCATCCAACATCTGCGCTAAATAACCAATGAACCTTTTTTTTTGTTACGAAACACACAGCCTGGCACCAGAAGATTGTTGGATAGACTGCATCATTGCAGCGTGGTGGATTTATCTATGTGTCGTGCACCACTGTCCCTTCTCTGCTCTACTACAAAAAATTAAAAAAAAAAAAAAAAACTCAGAGGGCACTCACTGTTCCTTCAGAAATTCATTTAGAAATTCCTTTTAGCAATAAAATGTATAGAAAAAATTTTCTTGTCCAGCTAGAATGTCTGAGTTCCACAGAGTGAGTCGTAAATTTTCATAAAACAAATAAAACAATTTCTTATGAATGTCTTTCAAGTCAGTAAAATTTGAAACGACGCAAGAAATAAGTTACAGAAAGAGCTATGGAAGCTCATTTCTTCTACAAACAAAACACATTTCTTGACTCTGAAAAGTTACAGATACCACCGCTAGGGGTGACAGCAGCAATAACAAAAATACTTAGTTTTAGAAGATATGTTTATACTAACTTGGGGTATCTTACTTTCAAATAACGTGCTTCTTGGGAATGTTTATTATATTTGGAGAGCAATGTGGACGCCTCCTGCTTCGTCCCCGCCAACAAAGGGCACGATAGAGAAAATAAGAGCCTGTGAGGTCAGTGCCAAGGGGCGGTGAAAAGTGGCACGCACATTAAAAAAGATCCGATGGCGCCGGGAGACGTGAAGCAGTCGTGCGTTCCCCTCGGGTTTTAAGTGTGACAAATGTGACCGCTGGAGGATTGAGCGATAAGAAAGGTTGCACGAAAAAACAGCTTTCTGACACTGGATGCAGATGCGCGCCGGAGCGATAACAACAAACTAATAATTAAACTAAATTCAAGCACGAAGAACCCGAAAACCAGATAATCCCGGCCCGTATAATCGAGAGTTTACTGTTGTTGTACGTGAGTAATTTATTTACAATATTAAGCAATGATGAATTTATCAACTCCCTTACTTATTAAAACTGTACTGTTAATTAAGGGTCTTACCATAAAACTGATTAATGTGTGTTGCACGCTGTTTAAACACATTACAGTTAAATGGATTTGTTAATAGTTGAATATATTAAGTTATAATCATTAACCACTTCATCCGAACTTTCACTGATATATCAGGTGCGGTTTTCTTATATAAACTTTTGTTCGAATCTTCCCCCCGTATCTGTTGGAGTTATCATTTTTCTAGTGTTACTTTTGACATAAAATTGGGTAAAACCTCAAACATTGAGTGAAGATATTCTTTAATTATTATTAGATTTATCCACACACAAAATAAAAAAACCCAGTTAGATATTATTTTCCCAGCACTATTAAAATGTTGTTTGAGACCATTTTCACTCTTATAAACATCTCCCAGCAAACACTTTGTTATGTCAACATAAACACCTACTCTAACTTGCACCCTACGTTTATCATTTACAGCTGGAATAACACACCAGCATATTGTTGCTCGTAAAAAACCAAAATGGTTAGCCTCACGTGCCTTTAAAATTATTATGGTATATACTTTTATTGTATTTATTATTAAACTAACTCCAGAATACGTTATTTCACCATTTTTACTCTCACGTAAAAACATTTTTATGAGCAGACAATAATAATTATTAGAGACATATACATATCAGCAGCATTTAGTTTATTCACGGAGGGATTTCCGTGGATTTTCGCAGATGTCACGGCCGTAATAGGGATAGGTGAAGCTGTTGAGAGTCTTCTGAACGTGAAATGGTATTGTGTGTCTGCAAAGTATGATCCATGATAAGGCAATGGCTTCTCTCGCAGACGGACGCCAATTACAAGGAAACAATCGTTATACATTATTGCAGTCTAATAAGATCAGAGTTAAGTGCGAACTAATATTTTGCCCCCATGTATAATGTAACTATTATAGCTTAGTCTGTTTTTCGTACAGGCCTATACTAGATAACCCGGTGAAAATATTATCTTTGACAGATTTGTGCAATGGGAGTGCATGACTTGATGTAGGCTTTTGGACATACACCATTGCTGAGCACATGTATGACTGTAGAAGAAAACTACAAAAAAGAAAAAAAATAGACAAAAACAAAGTAAGCAAAGGATTGCTGTTGTCAACAGGATATGTACACAAATATAATTCCATAACAGGAATATGATCAAAAAACAAAACAAAAAATTGACAGAGAGAACGAAAAAACCACAACCAATGTTGACAGAACGAATAATATTGAACCCCAAAACAATTTGACACAACGTTGAAACGAGACAAAAAACACAGCCGACACGGAAAATAAAACAACAAAACGAAAAACGAAACAAACACAGTAGCTTTTCTTTTTTGTAGTTTTCTTCTACAGTCATACATGTGCTCAGCAATGGCGTATGTCCAAAAGCCTACATGAAGTCATAACCCGGTGAACTTCGTACCACTTAAAATTTATTTTATTATAACTCTTCATTGGCGATTATCATTCCTAATCAATCATCGAACTCCAATTAGATGAGATCTATATAACATTTGCAGTATGAAATACGGTTTGAGATTTTCTTTGTTACTAAAAAAAACTCTTTTTTTAATTTCGTGTGAGATATAAATGCAGTAAACATTCAGTGCAAAGCTTCCTGGTAAACTACGTTTTACGTTTTATTTTCCGGCACGTAGATAAACAAAGTTAATGGGTAATGGCTTTTCGGCATGCGAACATGGGACATACAGTTGTCCATGCGCAAAACACGAAAACTCCAAGTTAATTAACCTAAAACGAATGGCTTTGTGATTTTTAGATGGTCGTCGTGAAGGCCAAAACGCATTTGGAACTGCAGGACATTAAAATCAAATTTGACTGAATTCGGCGAACTATGTCAACTCGTTCTCTATTTAGCCAAGTGCCATGGGATTGTTTTCTCAATCACTGAAATCAGTAGAAATTAACCTAGCCCGATTGATAATATCTAAATACTCAAACCAATACCTTGAATATAGATAAACACATTTGAATGAATTTGTAGTTATGTCTAAGCCTGCGAAGTCAATGTACTCAGATAGATTCACTGATCAAAATGAATGTTCGCAAAATCTAATTAAGTTCGCTTGAACCAAATTTATCATCGCAATACACTACTTTTTCAAAAACAACCCATACAGAAGTATTATTTGGCCTTATGGACAAAAATAGTAATTTTAAAATTTATTTGTTTTTATTTTTTATTTTACCGAATGATGAAAGTTTTTTTTGTTTTGTTTCATGAACTGTAAATATTGTTATTTATTTGTCTTGAAAAAAATAATATTGTTGAATATGAGTAATTAAAACAAATTTAATAAACTTATTGGTAAATAAAGTCTATTTGTTACAATGAACTTAAAATTTGTCATTAATGTACACACTATATAGTCATTTCAGCGAATATGTCAAGTTGTTATCCACCCCAACTCCTTTCCAATAAGGTCTTCAGATATCAAAATGACATAGTCCATTCATGGATGCAAGTCAAAATAATTTAATTTTCAAATTGTTGAGGCTTTAATCCATGGTTGGCTGATTTTAACCACAGTGGTTAAAACCACAGTTGAAGCCATGGTTTAAAACAAATATTTTTTATATTATAAAAAATTATTTAAATAATGTATTATTAAATAGTAAATATTAATAAATTTTATTTAATTGTCTGATTCCACTCTAATAACAAAAACAATTCCCTACTTTCCTTTCAATTATCAAAATTGTTAATTTTTACCCATGTAAATACTTAACTCCTGTACAATTACATTAATAATTAAAACTTATTTAAGGCCTGCTATGTACTATATATAATTAATGTTTGTTTTTGTTTTTACTTTTTTTAAATATTGTTGCAAGTTATTTACTAAATAAATTTTATGTGACAAACCATAAACGATATAAAGAATTTTAAAAAAAAAGTTATTACTTTTTAAACAGATATTTTTATAAAACTTGAAAAACATTTTCTACAACGTTTGGCTGATTAAAATTTAGATAAAAATAGTGAAAGCCAGGGTCTGGAAAAAAAGCCTCCAATAGTTAGAATTTATTCGAATTTAAATATAAATATTTAACATAACTTAAACCTTTGTCCAAAGAATATTTCTGTACGACCTCATATTATTGTCAAGGATGAAAAATAGTATTATAAGGTTAAAAACAAATACGTAACTACTTAGTAGGTACAATATTAAATTCGTTGACATTCAATGCTGAATGCATTGAGTTGAGAAATAAAATTAATAATATTTTCGCTTTCTGGAATAAAAGAAATCTTTTAATCGATGTATTTTGTTTTAATTTTGGTGAACATATAATAATGTGTTATGTATATCATGTTTCTTAAATGTTATGCGTTTATAAACGTCTCCAAAACATTTCCACTTTGTAATTTACTTCCCCTGGAGGCTTTGCCTTTATTGCTAAGGTTGGTAGAAGTGCTTTTCCACGCTTGACTGTTGAAATAATAATTTATTGCTCTACATAACGTCCATAATTCATATCACAAACCTATGTAACATGATATATAACGGTAACAAAAATTATTGTCTGAAAAATACAGGCGTGGAATTAATAGCTGGACATAAAAAAAAGTATTGAAAAATACAAAAAAAGTGTGCCTCTACTCAATCTTTATACGCCCAAATCACATTGTGAATTGAATACTTTTTTGAAGTTGTCTTCATACAACTTGTGTGATCAATTAAATGCATGCATGTAATTAAATTAATAGAAAAAAGTATTGAGCATAACAATAAATTATTGGAAATAATTTTCAATTAAATTTTAACACTTAGAATAGTAGTAAAACTAATATTTTTGTCATTTTTAATAAAGAAATAAATACATAAACACAAAACCTTTCATTCTCTACAACACATAATTTAAGTTCCTTGAACACCTTTATTAATAATACAAAATTCTGGGAGATTCGCCATTTTCTCCATACCATTTACCACACGTGATATTATAGATTCACATATAAATACAAAAATAATATTCAAAAATTATTTATAAAGACCAGCATCATAATTTATTTCTGACCATTAAGTAGGTAGTCAATTTTATTCAATGAAATTCTGTCTATTCCTGTAACCAGAATTTTTTTATTTCCTCATGATTTACATCATTCCTAGAAGTATAAATCTGGAGGTACGGTGAAATAATAAAATGATTAAAAATCTTGAAATACTTAGGAAAGTAGGAAATATAGTCCTAATAGTAAACTGTAAGCCAAAATGTCGTTAAGTTATTTCAAATGTCAAGCATAAACTATCAATATTAACACATAGTAATATATATATGAAACAGTTAAATTTTCTTATTGAAACCTTCAAATGAATTTGGTTGATTCTAATATAATTCAAGTGAGAATAAAATATTAAAAACCTTATGGTACACTCACGGTATTAATTTTTAAGTTGTGTATTCAGTGAACTTGACAAATTTGTTCTACAAGTGACAAAATACATCTATAACTTATGTAATATTCTCACTTGGTTCTTTTATGCAGCTCACAAAGTAAACAGCAAATGAATTCTGAAAAATAAATTAATATTGTAAATTTTTATTGTAATATAATCAACTAATATTAATTTGCATTCTACTTTTTGTAGATAAGAAATAAATGATTAGGTAATGTAAATAAAATGAACTGATATAGGTATAGCAAAAAATTTCAAGATTACTAAGTACATTATAACATATTCCAATGTTTAGGATATAATGCAACTAGAAAAATATTTAAACTGCTTCAGACGTGACAGTTCAATTCCTATAATTGTAAGCTTACAACGTTACTTGTTCACAAAAATAATGACATTACATTTGCGATTAATGCTGCATTCAACGAATATTAAGATTACCGCAATAACATGATTCTGATCAAAGATATGTTTCTAGAACTTCACTGAATGTTTGAAATTGCTTTAAATACAATTAAAGATGACATTTAGAAGTGTATGGTGTAAATGAGCGTAGGTAGGAAACTTTTGATGAATTTAATAACTGCTAAGGCTAACAGAATTTTTAGGAGATGTATTTTTTTTGTAATTTGTTATTAAGTTACAAAATAAGAACATCGACTGCACATGTAGTAGTAACAGATATAGAAACTGTAGCAGGTAATGTTATATGGCAAATAAATGTAATAACTATTTTTGTAGCTGTTTTATATATAATAATTAATTTCATTTCAAAATAAAATGAAACGTCTGGATATTTTTTATAACGCAAAGAAATGGTACAAGTGCCATAATAATGGTACGCCTAGCATCCCCACCAATAACTTCGTTATCGCTTGAGAAGAGAGGGGTAGAAAAACTATATAAGGGCAGCGAGACGATGCGTAGCTTGTGTTCGAGATGGGCGACACCCTGGACCCTAGGATCAGTGTTGCAGCTACTACATCGTCACTCTCACAAAAAGATGTTCATCCTGAAGCTGAAGAATTTCACACATTTTGTGTTAAGGTAAGTCAATATTTTATTAAACTGTTATTATTTAAAATAAGTCATCATTGCAATGCTTATCTGAGTTTCAGTGTTATAATCTTGTATTCACTATTCATTTTGTAATGTTTATATCGAATCCAACATATTCTTCGAGCGACCGGTGTGTGAATGTAAGGTGAATGTTTCGGTATATCGAATGCAGGTACATTAGGTTTTCAGTGGGAACAGTTTAAGATTTACGAAGCCGGAAATTTACTGCAAATGATTTGTAAGAAAAAATTCCTGTTTGATCAGTACTATGTTAAGATACGTATTTTTTTCTATTTTCATATAGTGTCTTGTGTCATAACCATTTCATGAAGGAAATAACAACGCCCTTTTCCAAAAACGCCAGCGGATTAGCCTGATATGTAAAAAAAATTCAATTTTCAGTTGGTATTACATTAAATTAAAAAGTTTTACAGATTTTCAGAATTATTGGTGGCTATATAACGAGGGTAGAAATCAACTAAAAAATAAAATAAATTTTCTTTTGGCGCAGCTAAAATAAAATTTCCTTTCGAAGCAGCCAACAGGCGTAGGTACATTTCGAAGTACCTATTTCTTCTGAAAATCTTATGAAAATTTTCAATAATTTCCGCGACATCTCATATGTTGTCTCATATTAAAAAACGAATGATAAAACCTTTCATCATATTCCATAGAGTGATAACGTTTTGAAAGTTTTAACTCAATTCATGCAGCACTGTATATTTTAGAACAAAATTCATATTTCTTTACGATAGTAATTACGAATTTTGATAATCAGAACTTGCACTAATCTGCAGTCATAAAAAAATTTATTATGGACCAATGTTTAAGAGGTTTGAGTAATTATTAGATATAATATAAAGATATTTAAGATAATGATTAGAATTATTTCAAAAAATTATAACGGATTTGATATTATAGGCCCTACCTACTAAACTAGATATGATTTGTTTGGTTTATGAACCTGTGTTATTTCTTCCCCCAAAAGAAATGGTTAGTTGCATAAGAATTTACTTAAGAAGAAATATATTATACAATATTTAGAAGGTTCAAAATAAATAATACCTATCTGATTTGTTAGTGTACATGGCACGGAAGTTTTATTCCTTAGGTATAAAAAAGGGTTGGAGGACAAATAAATTGATATTTGCCTAATAAGGCAACCCATCAAATCCGTTCGAGTTGTTAGTAGATCGCATACGTTTTAGGTAAACCATTTGTTTGAAATAATTTTTGATAAAACGAACCATTGCAGCAAAAAGATGAAAAATAAAAAATAAAAAATAAAAAATTATTTCAGAGTTTCCGTGCAATGTGAACTATTAAATACATTCTTGTTTATTGTAAAAACGTAATACATTATTTACAACTTCATTTTAACATTACTCTTTATACGACGAACCGTTCCAGCAAGGGGTGAAAGAAACAAGGTAAATAGACAAAAAATAATAACTCCACTACTACACAATTTATCAAATCCGTTCCGATTTTTTGTAAATTTAAGATATCTATATAAAAGTATTGTCTGACACATATCTTAATAAAAAGAACCATTGCAGCAAAGGATAAAAAAAGGGCCTAGTGTTTTAAAAACAATTACACTTCACTTCCACAGCGTATTGTTAAATCCGTTCTTATTTAAAGTATACAATTAAAAATATTATCTACGAATTTCGTCCAAATAATTCCATACAAGCATCAATTATAGAAAGGAGTGAATAAAAGCAAGAGTTTAAGGATAACTCCCTTAATAGGCACGCTATTAAATCTGTTCAGATTGGTTGAAAAGAAGTAGGTACAAGAAATTGTCACGTGATAAAATCCTTTTTTTTAATTGTAAGGAACTATTTTAACTTTATTATACTTTATGATATTCTTTAATGTAGAAAATAAAAAAACAAGTATCTTTTTTATTTTAACTAAGTTTATGCTTCTTCTACAATAAAAGTATACTCAGATTAATGAAGTCATTTAACCTAATAATAAATAACTCCCATTATTTCAGGATAGTTGACACAATCGCGTTCTTATTTGAGATGTAGAGTAAAGTATGAAATTTTCTCAATCAACTCAGTTGATTTTTAGTTTGTTGATTATGCGTAAACCAAATATTAAAAAAAAATTAAAATTTTCCTCTTTTTCCACATAAATGCCAATGCAAATATTAAGAACTAACTAAACATAGAAATATTCGTTGGCAAAACAAAAATTATACTCATCCCAATTTTGTCTTTACAGCAGATCTGAACTCCTGAACATTTATGATATCCTTTAATTTAAGTTAATGTTGCAAATCAGTTTTAAAATATTCCATAATAAATGCATGTAGTTTTAAAATAATACTTACCACCGTTAAAACTGACAAGGGGAGGGCTCGACCTTGGGAATTTATTTTGGGATGAGATTCCGCGTACTTCTTTAGTGTTCACCGTTGGAATGGTAACGCATAAAGCTCAATCGATTCGGAGATGATGACGTTTTAAAATTCAAAATCGGATTATATACTAATGAGGCGTATTGAAAGCCAGCGGCGAAATAGCATAATCGGCGTCTGCGTGCCGTATGTTTGCTCGCGGCTCGAGTCCCGTGCACGCCGTATTTTTCATTTTAAATTAATTATTTCATTGCTTTTACAATTAAATAAATTTGTTATTTAATATTATCGGTTATTTAAATAACAAAACTGTTATTTTTGTACCAAAAAAATTTCCTAATTTTAACTCAGAATTTAATAATAGCTATAATTCAAATTACTACCAAAAATACACTAATATTAAATAAACTACTATTTAATATACATTATTACTAATTGCTATATCAATAATATTTATTGATAAGAAGTTATTTTCAATTGTATTTCTTGGTTTAATTTTTCTTAAATTTCTTATTACAAACATGACCCTTAATTATTATTATCATAAAAACATTGAAAACAAATTTTTTTCTCATCCAGCACACTTCATGAGAGTGGAATTTTTTAATTAAATATGGCTTTTTAAAAGATCATATGGTAAAAAAACATAACTAGGCGTTTACAAACATTTCTCTATATTCAGAAAGTTCAACAACACTCCAAGCAAAGATAATAATTTTATCAAATATTGCTTATGATAATTGATGATAAACAATTACTTGAATTTTGATACGGTCTTCTCGTGAATTTATTTCTCGATTCTGTTCGATTATATTAAATTATTATTCATTTTAATATTAAATAACAAATTTATTTCGTTGCAAAACAAGTGAAAAAATAATTTTAAAAAAAACCTTGTGCTCGGGATTTGAACCCCGAGCGTCCATGCGGCAATCTCACTAGCATAATATAATCTGTTTTTCCATTTTTAAACGTCATTTTCTTCCAATTGATTGAGCATTGCGCGTTACAATTTCAAGGGATGAACACCCTAAAGAAGTAAAATTTAATACCCCAATCTCATCCCCTAGATAATTTCCCAAGGTCATGGACTCCCCTTGTAAGAGTTGATACTTCGTAGATCGTTGAATAAGAGAATGTATATTATGTATGTTTATTATTTATATTTATTGTCTTAAATTAAATAAGATTCGGTCAGAAGATATTATTATTTAATGTTAAACCAATATTTACAATATTTTCCCCTTTTTAAAAACTCCGCCGTCTGCGCCGCCAACCGCGACCCGCCGCGCCAACACGACAGTGCGCTCTAAATTATTACGTTGAGTAATTATGAAAAAATAAAATCACTAAACCAAGATATTAAAAATATGAAGTCAATGCAAATGTTATTTAATTAATTTAATTGTTTACTCCGCTAAATTAGCAGACTTTAAGGGTTGACTTTACTGAACTGCCTAAGGCGGCCAATACTGTTAGTCCACCTGTGTTATAACTATAAAAACCAACGTGCCTAACTGATATTTTACTTTTTTTGGACGAAAATATAGAATAATTGTAAAACTATACTACGTAATTTTTTATTTGCATTATACATGCGACGTTTTTAACATGTAGCTTTATTTTGTATGGAGATTTGAATTGTTTATGTCAAAACAAAACTCACTCTCTTTTCATACCCTTACGAGACCAATTTCAAAAATATTGAATTTATAATCATCAGATGTAATAGATTAGGAAATATGCATTTTAGGTACATTTCAAATAAATACTACCTATTGTAGTCGTACCCATAGTGCGAATTCAAGGAATTTTTTAATATAGTCTCCGTTTCATGGTCCATGGACCTTATTTCCATTTTCAACTCAAAAGTTTATGTATATGTATATATAAAGAGAGAGAGAGTACAGTTTTGTGGACAAGATAACTACCGCAATTTTTCACAAATCACTTCTAAACTGATACCTAAATTCTAGAAGTGAAAAATCTTGGTACAAAAGGAAAGGTTCTTCGAAAAACAGAAAAATAGCTATAACTCCCATGATATGAGGGATATCACATCCGCTTGAACGTATTGAAATTTGTAGATGTAATCCATAAATTTTTGTCTTAGATATTTTTATACGACAAACCATAACTGCAGAGGGTTGAAAAACAAGGGTCGGAGGCACAACTTTTGATCCTTGCAAATTTTGTATTAATGTTATAATTTCAATCAAAAACCTTTTGTCTAAAACATTTTTTGATTCCATGAACAGTTCTGAAAGGGGTTTTAAAAAGTGTGGTGAATTATAAAAATGAATTCATAAATCCCTTAGTACGAACAGTAAGTATGAAATATGTTGGAATATTTTTTTGTAAAACTTCTAATTTTCATCCAAAACTTTTGCCTGAAATATTTTTAATGAGACAAGCCAATGTTGCAAGGGGTTAAAAAAACAAGGGTTGGAGGACGAAAAAAATCATAGCTTCATTTGTAGGTACAACATCGAATCAGTTAGAATTCAATATGTAATCTCATTAATTTTATCTGAACAATTTCTGATACGACGAGCCATTATTGCACGAGAGTTGAAAAAATAAATGCATAAAATGTTTAAAAAATTCATAATTTCCGTACTATTTACACAATCAAATCCGTTCTGGTTTATTGTTAAACATTTAATTATTATTAAAAATTCATTAGAAAAAAATTTCGACCAACTATTACTGCCACGGGTGGAATAAACTAGGACTGGCTGACGAAAAAATCATAACTTCCTTCCTAGGTAAAACATCGAATACGTACGAATTTTATATTAATTTTATAATTTTAATCTTAAACTTTCTTATGGAACCATTTTTTCTAATAGGAACAATTAATAGCTGCTAGGGGTATAATTAAAAATATATATTCAAAAGCACCTCTTTAAAATACCATAAAATACGTTGAAATTATGTGTAAATATTGTAATTTTTATCCAAAACTTCGGTCGAAAAACATTCCTAATAATTCAAACCGTTGTGGCAAGGGGTTTAAAATAATTTACTTAAAAAAAAGAAGAAATGATTAAAACGTCTTCGTCATGTACTGTATATAATTAATGTTTGTTTATGTTTACATTTTTAAATATTGTTGCAAATATTTCCTTACTACCTATATATGTTACAAACCATTACTGCAAGAGGTTGAAATAACAAGGATAGAAAGATAACAAATTATTAATTTTGAACAGATAATGTATAAAACCTTTTTATAAAACGTTAGGCTGAAACAATGTCGATATAATAACAAAAAATAACATAAAAAACAGGGGTTACAATGTAAAAATAAAACTTCAATAGCAATAATTTATTCAAATTTATTTTTAGCTCTCTTCATATTTTACCTACAGCCTTTGTCCGAAAAATAATTTTGTACGACCACATATTAGAGCCAAGGATGAAAATTATTGTTTGAAGGTTAAAAACAAGTATAGCTAAAGACTTAGTAGGTACAATGTTAAATAAGTTTGAATTTTCAATGCTAAATGCATGTAGTTGAGGGAAAACATTAAAAATATGTTCATTGTCTGGAATATGGGAAGATGTTTTATAGATCATTTTGGAATATTTAAGAACGTATAATGGGGTATCATGTACATTAAGTTTTTGTATTGTTCCAGGAGTTTATAGAAGTGTCCAAATAATTTATACTTTGAAATCTACCTACGACTGAAGGCTTTGCCGAAAATATTTTTTTCTTTAAACAATAATTAACCCTTTTTACACTCCTTAGGAGAGGGGTCTTGCATAGCGGTTTAAAACATTCCATTTTAAATTGATTATGTTTACTTTTTAACCTACGTATTACTTAATTACTTTCGGAGAAAATTCTTTACAAACAGATGAAAACTTGCCTTCATTCGTCCCCATTAAAAACCGAGTTCTAATAAAATGAAAAATATATATCTATATCATACATAACTGTACACGATTTTTTTTAGTTTCTACACATAAATTTATAAATTTCATTGTTAGTGTTTTTTAAACTATACCTACAACCTTTTATTAAACCTTGGGTTTGTATTTCGAAAATGTTTAAATTTATGAGGGGTAGCTATTGTCTATAATTAGTATACAATTTATTACAATAACTAACATTTAATTTAAAAATATTATTTTTCAAATACCATTTAAGTCTCTTTTACCCCTTAGGGTTTGATTTTCGCAAAATGGTGATACTTTTGTTGGTATTTTTCGTATGATTATTAAACGTATCCCAAATAATTTACTACACTTAAATGTATGTATGTAGTTATTAATCTTAAAAACGTACTTGCCCCTTTTCCACCCCATGGGGGTTGTATTTCGCAAAACATAAAAAGTTGTGTTTAATAGTTTCAATAACTAAAAAGACCACTGATAAATCATAAATAAAAACGTTAGTGTAACGATGTTTGACCATGCCAGAAGTTGTATGCAAGCAAACTTGCTTTGTGTCAGCACAACGATCCATGGGCCCTATGTGCCTGTGTTTTAGGATAATTAATAGTATTTACTGTAAAATGGAAAGCCTCTACAGTTCTGGAAACGTCAGATATGCAAATACACTCGCCTAACAATTCCCAATGTACCGTATACATATAGATACAACGTACACAGAATCTTCCCACGCTAGCGTAAACAATTCTCAGTTTTATGTGTAGGTACTATAGCAGTATTAGCTATTGCTCCTCGTGAAACAATGCATAAGTGTTTGTTGACAAAGTTATTCAAAAATGAAATAAATTCCTGTTTTACAATGGAGCACACGACAACCAACTCCTGAGGTCACACAGGCATTGCAGGTTAAACTTACATTCTGGGAGAAGAAAGAGGTTTTCAAAACTTTACGCATTGGTGCAGTAAGAAATACTACTTTAGTATCACTTAAGTCGACAAAATATGCGTTTGTTTCAGGCTACCCAATCATCCAATGAAATGCCGAAGGAAAAGCAGTTTGCCGAAGCCAATTTCCAAAAGAAGATATCTAACAAGAAAGGTAAAGCCTCGTAGCGTAATTGTAAAGCAAGAAGGAAATGTTTCAGTGAATGGAATGACACCAAATGAATCTACATCACACATAATGTAACTGAAATATTTTGTTTATCAAGATATTAACTTTTATTATTTCTGTTATTTGTTAATATAAAAGATGTATGCTGTTTAGACATGGATAAGAGATTTAAGATCTTTCAAATGTACGTTGTTTTTTAAACCAAATATTTTGAAGCTGCCAATCCTCACAAAAATGTTTTATGCCAACATAGTATGCAAACCACTGTCGCCTGTCACATATAACAACTATGTTTACTTATTGAAGTTATGTTTATGCAAATCAAGTACGTTCAACGATGCAGCAGGTACGTTATTACAGACCCTGTCCAGTGCGAAATTAGCTTCGCCCCGGTTCAATTAAGTGAAGAAACAAGTATCTCAAATAATGAACCATACATCCCAATAAATAGAGGCAAATATGTTTTACAGTGATGTGCTATCTCAAACTATAGTTAAGTGTAAAGAATTTTGTAACTTAAACTCTTTAAATAGATGGAGGTGTACTAAACATTATCGCTATTAAATGTTTCAGAGTAATAAAATACAGTAAAAAATTATTTTTAAATTATTTTAAGTTATTTTTATTTTTGAAATGGTTTTCAGTGTTTTACTTTTTAAAAGTCGGTATCAATGCATGCATTTCATATGCATTCAATAAAACGTATCGTTATTATATAATGTACCTAAAATAAAGTATGATACGTGTAATAACTTCATACTCAAACAAAATGTAAGTACAAATATAGTCTTCCGTTACTCAGTATACTTCTTCCTTTGTAACGGTTCTTGTTAAGAAAATAAAAAAAATTAATTTGAATATTTAACCTGAAATTAATTAATTATACTTAGTACACTTTAAATTACGATAACAACTTTAGATTGTACTGAATTACACTACGATAATACTATGTTAAACACTGTGAAAATACGTTCACCTATCCAAAAAGTAGCTTATGTAAAAAACATTACAATAAAATATTCATTGTTTATGTTATAACAGTAGTACATGTCATAGCCTAAGTATGTTTGGGATATGTGTGGTACACAGATAAAATCTACATTATTTATCATCTTGTGCGCTCATATCATCAATATTGTCCTACATAAATGAATGAAAATCTTTACGCAAAACAACAATTTTATCATTGCTATGCATTGACTATCACTCAATATACACGGTGTAATGCTAAATACCATTGCAATTAAAAATAAAGTAAGAAATTAAACAATTCATATTCACTGCAAGCGCATTAGTTTATTTCAGTTAGTTCAAATTAATTTCAATTTAGTTTCGCCCTTTTGTTTTGAGATTATGTTAACTAAAATTATCACAGGAGTGATTAAATTGAATAATATTATTACTAATAACTTTTAATTATGCTTAAATCTCAGGTTTAATGGTAGTCAGTCAATCGGAAAGCTTAATAGGTAGCATACCTTCGCCATATCTAGTTTTATATCGCTCGGTTTTCTTACATTTCTGGCTTCCCCGTATACTCAAAATTTAAACTGAGTTTTTTTTTGTTTTTGTATTTTTTTCTTGTATTTGCGCAGAACCCACGGGAAGGAAACCATCTGTGTCAGAGCCAGAGATACTCCAAGCCGTTCTCAAGTACAAGTCGTCATTTCAGCAAGGGGTACCAACCCCTTCAGACAGTTTGTGGTCGGCACTAAGCATTGATTTAAAAAATAGAATCTCAGCGAAAGCAATTTACAATTGTGTTAAATGTAACAGGTACAATATCCATAGTATTCTTGGCATTGCATCCATAGAAAAAATAAAAGACCAAGTTAGTCGCTATGACCAGGGTAGTTCCGATTTAGATTACGATCATAAAGAAAAAAATAGCAAGGTTAGTGGCAAGTATGAAGAATTCTCATTTAAAATATCACGTGAGAATTGGAAAGCTATAGAACCAGTTTCTAACTTTTACGTGGGAAGCAAAGGCACGCGAAATAGGGAACGCAAAGTTTTACCAAAGAGATCATGGACACACATAATTAATTCTGATGTTTGGTATTCAATCCGTAAACCGTGCACATGGGTATACAAGCAAGGCTGGATAAAACTCACAACAGAAACAATTTTTATCTCTGCTGCGTGTAAACAATGTAATGCAAAATTGCAACTAAATATAAGTATTCCACATGAAATGGAAGATGGCAGTAAGCTTTGTGAGGGATTTATTGTAGATTTTGAAGAAAATTTTAAGCATAAACCATTAAAGAGACCAGTTTCTGGGTCGTTGAGAAATGAACTGGCAACCCAGTTGAAATACACGTCGGCTATCGGTCTAAAACGTAAAATTGCAGATAACGTAATTAATTACGGTGAAGCTGAGGCCAGTCACGTCCCTTCAGAACACGTTTTGCGACAAGTTCACTATGAGGATGAAATGAAACACAGTCGTCACAAAGACCCCATAATATCTTTGAAATTAATTAAATATTTACCTCCTTACTATGGAGCTATTCATGATATCGGAGCAGATCCCCTTTTCGTTCACTATTGGAACACCATTCAAGTGAATATGTACAAAGAATTCTGTCTCAATGAAGTATCATCTGTAACTATAGATGCTACTGGAAGTCTTGCAAGAGTTCCAAAACTAAATCTACCCCCTGGGCTGACTTATAAGGTAAAGCCTCTCTTCTTATATCAGATGATGGCAAAACCTGTCAAAGATACATCATTTCCGGTTACACAGATGCTGACACAGAGACATGATGCGTTTTCGATACAGTGTTGGCTAGAAGACTGGATGAGATGCAATGCCCCTGTACCAAAAGAAGCGATTTGTGACGACTCCGGAGCTATTTTATTAGCTATGTCAAGAGCTTTTTGTGGGTATGACAACACAAGATGTTACTTGGAAGCATGTTTTCAAGTATTAAATGGCAATGATCATCAACTTCCTAGAACATTTTTAAGACTTGATGTTGCTCATTTTATCAATAGAATTTCTAAATGGACTTGTTTCCGCCATCGGGATATCAAGCTTAAAGAGTTCTATATTAGATGCATAGGTGTAGCAGTGAATACTACTTCATTTGAAGAGTTAAAAAATATTTTTGAATATATGATTACATTGGCATTATCAGATATGGTTGGTTGGAACAATGGAAATGTTGTGTTAGCTGAGATAGCATTACAGACTCTGAAATGCAAAATAGCAGGTGAGAATACAGATGATGTAGTTGGTTACAGTATTACAGAGTTTGATGTTACGGACGTAGCAGAAATTCCAAATGATGAATGTGAGTCTACATGGTTCCATACGTTAAAGACTGCAGTTACAGAGAAGTTAAAGAAATCGCCATATGGTGACAGAGAAAATTTTTTCTTTCTCCCAGACTTTGTCAAAGAACTCTCACGATTGTCACTGAAGATAGCACTGTGGTCTGGGATTATGCAGCCATTTTTTGGATATGGAGCAAAAAGAGCTTCTTCAGCATGCGTCGAGAGCTATTTCAAGGACCTGAAATGTCTTACATTTAAAAGTGATAAAAAGAAAATGAGAGTTGATCATTTTGTTACAAAACATTTAGACTCCTTACGAGGGCATATCAAACTTGCAGCAGCTGAAGTTATTCAGAAAAAAGAAAATTCCTACTCGCACATAACAAGATGGCAAGGAAATGTAAATGATGGGAAAGAGACAGAAGATCAGAATGATTTTAAAACCTGGCACCCTAAAGTTGAAGGTAATTCCGGTGTTGTGATCAAAGTTACTGAAGAATACAAGGACAAGTCTAAAGAAACTGTTATATCACCCGATTACTTGAAAAATGTTTCTAAACAACATTTTGAAGACAACATAAGTAGTGCAACATCTTCAGCAGCACCAAAAAAGCAGTTCTTAAAGAGGTATCAGATTTTTCCTCGCATAGACTGTAACGTACAATATGAAGAAACAGCAAGTTCAAAAAACTCAAAGGCCGCTGTGGGGGAGGAAGATAGTAACTGGTGTATAGTGACCGAAGAAGACCTTGAAGAAGAGAATTGGCGTGGACAAAATTCGAAGAAAAGACAACTGCGGTATTCGTACCTTTACCCGAAGAGTGACTGGCTAACTTTAAGTCCCAAAAAACTTGGTAGCAAAAGAAGTGCGAAACTTGGGATTCTCAAGAATGGGAGTATGTGCCCACCTTTACTTCTGAAAAAACAGAAATATATGTTTATAAACACGTGTTCTTTTGATTCTGTTATTCAGGCAATGTCGGTATGTTACTGTGATAGTAAGATAGTCAAAAATGCGTTTCATGAGAAAACAGACGTCGAAGAAATTACCCTTGCTATGTGTCTAGCTGAAGGACCTGTATCGAAACCCGCATACGAACTACGTGGCAAATGTCTTCTCGAAAAATTTAATTTTCAGATAGATACAAAATGTAACATACATTTAGTAAACTGCGAGACAAGCATATGGACTATAGTAAGCCTAACTGTTGGTAAGCATTATCCAACAGCCACAGAAATTATAAGGTGTTCTTCTAATAATTGTACATCCCATTATATAAAAAGAAATCTTCCAGTATTATCTGTTGTAGTCGACGATGGTGAAATAGGGGCCTTACAAAATACAATCCTAGAGAAAATCCAAACATCTGTTACTGTATGCAAAATACGAAGAATGAAAAGAGAAAATAAAGAAGACAATCAACTCATGAGTAGAGAGAAAGACTGGGACTGCAATGGAACGAAAACCATATCTTGTATTATGGAAGGGCCTTTTATTTTTATTGAAGTAACGTCCATAAACCAAAATGAACATTATGATGTTGATTTAGTACCTATACATATAACACTCCGAGGGATTAACTTTGAGCTAAAAAGTATACTACATTTCATCGCACCAAAAAATGGTGGCTTAGGGCACTTTATTACTTTGTGCCGTCGTCCACTGGGAAAGTGGGAAGTTTACGACGACTTGTCCAGAGACTCACGACCATCAAATATAGTAAGCGTGTGTCCGCATTTATTGCTTTACGTTAAAAGTAACTGATTTTGTTCATTCCTAATTTTGATAAATCCACGTACCATGCAATTACTGT
This sequence comes from Bacillus rossius redtenbacheri, assembly GCF_032445375.1. Classification (NCBI taxonomy): domain Eukaryota; kingdom Metazoa; phylum Arthropoda; class Insecta; order Phasmatodea; family Bacillidae; genus Bacillus; species Bacillus rossius. The sequence goes on along the minus strand of NC_086337.1, from coordinate 24,884,346 downwards.
ATTGAAATATTATTTTAATGAAATGCTCTTTGAATATGTAAAAGTTCCAATGTAATTGGACGGTCTCCGGGTAAAAGGTAACAAGTCAAGAATTCACTTCTTGCAGGAGAAACAAAAAACTCTTAGATAAAAATTGAATGTAAATACTTAAATTTTTCTTGCATTATTCTTTTATTTACCAACATATTTACCAACATAGTTGCAAATGATTTAAAATGTATTACATATTCTAAGTATACTTAAGAGTTTAAGTGACTTGTTGACTAAAAATCACCAAAATGTGACTTGTTATCTTTTACCCGGAGACCGTCCAATTGTGATTCTGGAATTACAATGTCATTATTTTATGTTTTTTTTTAAATGATTATGTAATATACTATGGAGCCAATAGTCTTAGGTTGTTATTGAGGACTGAGTAAAAATAAAGAAAGTGGTTTCGTGTACACAAACAATATTTGAAAGTACGTGTTGTCATTAACTCTTTAATAATAAGGGTAATCTAGCATTATCAAGTATATTTTTTAGAAAAATATGTTACCAGCTATAACTAACCATTCCATAATATTTTAAAATTAAATAATTGTACCAATATACTGAAGAAATAAAATACCTACAATTTTGTGATGTAAAAAATTTTACTCACAATTTTAAAAACATTGTAAAAGAAAAACATAATGCATAAAAATAACATTTTGCTGAAGCCTAAACGAAGCCAAAATTAATACACTCATTTTATGCTCTTGTAGACCTTTTTTAAGCAAAACTCTACCTCATAATTTCGCACAATAGCTTTGGAAATGAAGTACTTTTTAAAAGGTTTGAATAAATCTCACTTTATGTACGCCCTGTTATTGAGAAAAATTTAAATTATTGCTGAAAACATTGTTTACACGAATTTTTGGCTTGTGAATGTAATACCATTTTTTTCCGGCTGCTGTATTTCCATAAGATATAACAATTTAACACAAATGTAGCTCTCACCATCAGTATGATAATATCCATTTAGTTGAACATTATTCACTTACAAAGCCATGCAGTATTTTGTGACTGAACGTCACTCAGCTTGTAAAAATTTTTATTTGAAAAATAATATACTACTCCATTGGTTTAATGTTTTGATACATCCTCTGGGTGTATTAAAGTAACAATATTTTTAATGCAACAAAATAACACTTTTAGTAAGTCCTCGGGGTAACAGTAATTCAGTTAGACTTCTTTGGTTCAAGCGATTCTCACTTGTAACCCTCGTCACCAAGTGTAATGTGTGTGACTATTTCATTAGTTAAAAATGAAGCTAGTAAAAATTCGTTCATTGGCTTAACGCAGACCGTTTTGAATTCGACTGTAGATATTTAAGCTAGAAACTAAAAACATCGTAATTTTTCGTCTTCCACACACTTCAGGATTATTCTTAGGTAGATGAGAGTGATTTCTCAGGAATATTTTACAAGAATTCATTCAAGAAACCACTCTCAAAATTTTTCTAATGACATACTTACTACATGGCCTTCGTGTTGCCTTTCAGTTATCTATTGCGACCCTAAATCACAAAATTTTTAAATAATTCATAAATGACGCGAGCCAAATATCAGTTCAGAGATACACAAATGCTTTATTGATTAAGTTCGTATTATTAACAAATACCTGACATAAGTATAAAATGTGTTGGTTTTAGATCTAAACAGTAAACGCTGATCTTAAATTTAACTTTCATAAAAAATTTGAATTAATAATTTAGTTCAATCGTTACTCTTCTACATATGAAGAAATTGAAATACTTATTAATGTAGCATAATTGTTGAACATTTCATATTCTTGGTCCTAATGTTCACACTTTTTTTAAATTTATTTTGCTCAAAGTAGATTCGAAGACAGTTCAAATATTTTAAGGCAATAAAAGGAAACCATTTTAATATCATTGGTAAAATTATACTTCGAACATTGACCTGAATTGTCATTTATCCGTATCATTAGATATTTTTTACGCTTAAACTGGATTTATGCATTTTGCTTCCACTGCAATATGTATCCTTCAGTAATTTGTAAGTAAAGTAAGAACAGATTTACTTTTTTACTAATTTCTAAACAAAAATATGTATATAAAATTCCAATGTCAGAACGTCTGTAGGTAGTATTAAAATATTTAGAAATTTCAATTCACGTAAGGAGGAATGAAAGGATTTATTTAGCATAAAGCAAGTACAAGTCGTATTATTATTAATGTAAGGTACCTAAAACAGATTAATGATGCCCCAATACATTTTGATTGGATTTCTTAACCATATTATACTGCAAAATATTTTTTAAAATAGTTTCTTTCCTTACCATACCAAAAAAATATATGTGGTATGTTAAAAACAAATTAAAGGTGAAGGAAAATATATCACATTACTCATTTAATTACTCTATTATTAATTTTAATGAGTGAATGCATTGTTTAGTTTACATTATTCGCTCAAATACACAGTTTGTATGGTTCATATTAAGTATATTGTTGTATTTGGGTTAATTTTAAGTAAAGATATTATAAATGTTTATGTTATATGAAATAATACTTTGTGCGTACAGCATGTAATGTGGCATGTCAGTGAGATGTGCAAAGTACAATGATTGTTATCAATTTCACATTACGCACTGTGTATTGTAAGAACAATATGTATACCAAATATGTTTTAAATGCTTAAAATTAATGAAAATTAAATATTATATGAATCGAAAATATTATCTTTCATTAAAAATGCCTGCGCGTTATAAGGTATGTTAAAAGTATTCTAATGATTTTATTATAATTTCATTCTCTCTGTATACTTTGCATTTTCATTAACTGATTAGAAAATTTGTTGTAATTATTACTACTTTTCATAGTTCGGGAAGTATCTGGTAATATTTATTTACATTTGTAGAAATTTAAACATATTTTATTGTACCCATGTATCTTTATTTTTATTACAATGTTATATTTTAAGTGAGTTGTTTTATTTAAATTGAAAAAAAATATCATGTATTCATTAACCAGAACCTGCAAAATAAAAAATCTTATAAATAATGCTTGTGTGAATATTAATATATTGAACGTACCTTTTGTACCTAGTAGTTAGATGCTATCAGGCTTTCAATATATTGTTTTAATTCAAATGTTTTAATGATTTTTTCTTTCCTAATCTAATTGATAATATTTTAATAGTAAATAGTTTTTATTACTATGTCGATGTAAACACTTTATACATTAAATTCCAAGATACCTACATTAAAATCAGAGTTCAGGACCACAAAAATTCTCTGAAATAAATTTATTTTTATTTTTATACTTATTTTTCATTTAAAATATAAATTTATGCAACCATATAATACCTGGCGAAGGGTGGCGATCTGGATATAGTGAATTGGTGAAATGAATGGATCGAATAATCTGTATAACAGAGTAAACACAGTAATCACGGTAACATACACAAAGTTTCCCATATGCTGAATTCCCGGGTTCGACACCCTTAGTAATTCAACCTGATTCTTCTTAGTGTGAAGTTAGTGACCTGCTGACCACTCGAATAATCGAATAACGCGTTACTGCAAGCATTAAGGTGTCAGATTCAGTGGTTGTTTATCGTAGACACACAAATAACCTGAAAACTTTACAGTAGTGCTTATAAACACAGAAAAATGTCCTTAAATGTTTGAAACACATTTTTCCATGATAAATATATACAATTGTGTAGTTTTAAATACAGAAAGCAGATTGTGATCACGATTATCTGTCTCCTCTTTTATCATTATAATTAATTTGACATATTTTTTAGATATTTTTTGCCTGTTTGTTCCTCATAACGTTGGTTAAATTAATGACTTGGCTACATACTATTACAAAGTGTAACCCATAATGTAGTACATTTTATTTCTACATTAACTAATATATCTATGAAGTAAATTAACACTGGTAAAGACGATAGTTATACATGTTAAAAATTCCGAAAAAAAAAAAAAAAAATTTGAAAATTTCTTTCGTAAGGAGTGTAAAGGGACTAGGTCTGACAAATGAAGAGAATTTTATATTTCCTGATTTACTACAACGAGAGGTAAGAATTTGAGCAGGAGAGACATGCATTCATTACAAAAAGTTATTTTGCGACATTTTAACTTTTGTCTTTATATAAAAATTTGATAGCTCAGATCATAAATTGAAGGGTAAGATAACAGAACAAAATAAACTACGAAGCACTAGTACCATTTCTTTTTACAGTTAGCGAAATTCCACAGCTAACGGTGTAAACAGTCACCAGTTTACAGGTTGATTTCATTATCTCATGTTTATTTTAAATCAATTATTATATATAAATATGTATTTGTATTATAAGTTGTACCAGCAATCACGCTAATAGGGATAGCTAATAGTCCATTGAAAAGTTACATTTGGGGTTGCGTTTTTTAGAGGACGCAATTTTATTTTTTTGATGTGTAGGGGGGGGGGGGGGGGTCAGTGTAAAGCTAAAACCAAGTTTGTGGGGTCGCCAACCTTGTCCCACGGCCGCCATCTTGAAAATAGGGGTTGAAATGGTTTTTTCGATATATCTCTTAAAATATTTATTTATTAAAAAAAAACATTTCTTAACATTTCTTGTTGCAAATTAAATTCTCTACAACGTTGGTCCAGTAACGTTTTGTCGTAGAACTATAAATAAAAAAGTTATAAGCGAAAATCTTCAGAAATTCGAGAAAAAAATTTATATTTTTCGATATAACTTTTTTTTATTATTTTACGAAAAAAACGATATCTGACCATTTTTGTAGATCGCTTTTTGAGGAACAACTTTTATTCGCATCATTTTTTCATTAAGTCAATAGATAAGGTTTTACAGCGCTCCGAAGTGAGTACTATTTTTCAGTACTCTTAAATATACCTATATTATACGTGTGTACTAATAATATGTCATCAGTTATTGTATTTTTTTAAATTTTGTTATTATAACTTTTTTAATTACAAATTTTTAATATTATTAATCATTAATTATTGACTCTTTTTAACTCCATAACAGGATTTAACAATTATTGATTTTTAAAATAATTTTAAATCTGATGGCCGTTACCGAGAATACTGTTCAGGTAGAAAATACCCAAGTGACCAAGGATACAACTACAAAATTCGTCAAATATGTACAAGAACACTTCGGGCTCTCTGAAAGCATTGTGTTTGACGGTTACTCAGACGACCCTGATGTCGCAGGAACAAAGTCTTGAAAACGTTTGCGCCGCACGAAAAAACACCAGTCGACAGAAGTAAAATTTGACAAGAACACCATACCGACATTATCACAAGAGAAATTTCTTGGTAATGAGAAGAACAAATCTAACTTTATTATACTTCTTAAAACTGTATTCTCGGAAACGGGTTTCACTGTTGACCAAGCAGAATCAGCCGCAGACGCTCTTATCGTTCGCACTGCTCTTGCTGCATCTCCATTATTTAATACTGTTACTATTGTAGCTGAAGATATTGACTTACTGATATTGCTCACATCACTTGGCAGAGAACAAGCAAATGTATTTATTTTTAAAACCATCAAAAAGACGAACAGCAGAACAATTATATTGTGCGTCAGGTTTTATGTACGGAAATGTCATTGCGGATAACTTGCTGTTTCTTCATGCTTTTTCCGGATGTGACACAACTTCAGCTCCTTACAATATCGGTAAAATGAAATTTGTGAAAAACCTGGAAAAACATTTAGAGTTTGCAAGTGGAACGGCTTTGTTTCTCAACAAGAGAGTTGACCCTGCTTTGCGCACTGTAATTGGTGAACGTTTTTTTATCTCTTTATACGGTGGTAATAAAGATGATAATTCTCTTGACAGGCTACGATACAAACAATTCGCCAAGGCAGTGACAAAAAGTACATTTAACTTATCTTCACTTCCTCCAACACAAGACACAGCTCACTTTCATACTTTCCGAGTCTACCATCAGGTCCAGTCGTGGCTTGGTAATTATAATGATCCTGAAGACTGGGGCTGGAAAAAATGTGTAAAATTATTGATGCCAGTGCAGAACTCTAAACCTCCAGCACCCCCTGAGCTTCTAAAATTGATCTTTTGCAAATGCAAAGGAAACTGTGGAGCGATGTGTGGATGTCGAAAAGCAGGGCTGAAATGTTCTGCAGTGTGCTTCCATTGTTCTGGAGAGACTTGCAGCAACTTAATGGAACTCTCAGAATTAATAAATGAAAGTGACTTTGATGATGAACCGCCGACATTAACACCCCTTCCTTCTCCAGTTCTCTTACTGGTATTTAATTCAGAAAGCCGATCAGATGCTGAGCCGCAGCCTGGTCCATCGAAACGACTGAGGACGGAGTAGTTCTAATTTAGAAAATCACCGTGGATTATGCCTATTGGGGATACCACGTAAAAAAATCGCGCCTCTAGACTCTACCTCGTGGGTGGTGGGGAAAAGAGCCAATAATTAATGATTAATAATATTCCAAAATTTGTAATTAAAGAAGGTATAATAACAAAAAAGAACAATAACTGATGACATATTATTAGTGCACACGTATAATATAGGTATAGTTAAGAGTACTGAAAAATAGTACTCACTTCGGAGCACTGTAAAACCTTAGCTATTGACTTAATGAAAAAATGATGCGAATAAAAGTTGTTCCTCAAAAAACGATCTACAAAAATGGCCAGATATAATTTTTTCGTAAAATGATAAAAAGAAAGTTATATCGAAAAATATTAATTTTTTTCTCGAATTTCTGAAGATTTTTGCTTATAACTTTGTTATTTATAGTTCTACGACAAAAAGTTACTGGATCAAAGTTGTAGATAATTTAATTTGCAACAAAAAATAAAAACAATTTTTTTTATCAAATAAATAGTTGAAGAGATATATCGTAAAAACCATTTCAACCCCTATTTTCAAGATGGCGGCCGTGGGAGTAGGGTGGCGACCCCACAAACTTGGTTTTAGCTTTACACTGACCCCCCCCCCCCCTTACACATCAAAAAAATAAAATTGCGTCCTCTAAAAAACGCAAGCCCAAATGTAACTTTTCAATGGACTAGATTGCTCGCTTTATTTATTGTGCTTGTGTTCGCAAGGGCTCAGAGACTGTGGGCTGTCGCAATTTAACACGAAGTTCGCGGTAAATTTGTGCGGTGAATTGCCTGTCGCAGGGCTGTATATTAGGCTGGAAAGCTGTTTCCAGTGTGTCGGCGAAGGCCTGTGCCTTGTGTTGGGGCTGAAAAACTACGCCGTTTGTTTCGAGAGGCGGGATTTTATCCGTTTTGTTTAGAATTCGTTTAGTCAGGGCCCAGGCACTGCCGTCCTGGGTCTAGGATGACTTGATCATGTATATGCAGTATGAGTTGGCTCCATTTCATTTAGCTCTCTTTGACGAAGCTGGGATACGCAAAACCAAGAAAGCAACCCCGTACATGTTTCATGTGACAAGGGAGAATTTGGACTTGGAGAACGCTGACTTTGTTCTTAATGGTGGATTCTTACTACACAGTCATAGCCGACAAGTGGTACTGATTCATCTATTTGCCCAAAATATGTCAATTACATTATCATTTCCTATTTATCATGACTGTTGATGTGACATTCCGTGCAGACCACTGAACAACTGTAACACAAAATCATAAACATCGGATTGAATTTGAGCACATGATTTACTTTGACTGGGCTAGTGTCTTCCATGCTAATTTTTTTTCTGTATACATAATAAAATATTTTGGAATTTAAATTGTTCATAACTTAGGTAACAACAGTAGAATTAAGCATTTTAAACAGTTTTAGCTACTTAAAAAAAGTACTATAGTGGTTGTGTGGACCAATTTTTACCACGTTTTTGTTTTTATTTTTGTATAAAACTAAAGTTCGAACTTATGTTTTTCTTACACTAATCCATTTACAAAGTACGTTCTGTGGTAAATAAACGCAAAATTTTTCACCTGACCTATTTTAACAGCGATCATTAAGCTACTATAATCTTAATATTGTAAAGTAAAAACAAAAAAAATGCTAATGCAGCTGCAGTCTATCTACTCACAAATAATTATTGTTTAGTTATTTCTTAAGCACATTTTGCAATCAATCTTAAATTTTCTTTTTGAAACGCTTGCCAAACAAATGCATTTTATGTGAAACAGACGACGTGTGTAATACTTGGCTAAAACTTTGCGTTCATTAAAATTTACATCGAAAATTAAGTAGCGTTCACTCGGTTTTAGTCAAAATGATGTAATAAAAATATGTGTTTTTTGTAATCTAATTAGTTTTTTTAAAGTAATTAAAACGTGGATATTTTAAATATAAAAGAAAATAATTCTATACTAATTCATATTAAATAATTAGGACCTTCCTCGCATACTTGCGTCAACTTTATCTTTACACAGTATCTAACTGATACATAATGTAAAACAAAATTGGCAAGTTATAATTCACAACTTCCCTGTCATTTTTAACTGGAAAACGGAACGTTGATGTGCCTCGTGAACTGATCCTCGTATTCTGACAGCCCGTGTACGCACATTTCTTACCCGTCAAAATGTTTGACACTATAAAATTATCAATGCGAAATGAAGTTAAAATAAGTATGTATTTAACTTTTAAATTAAATAATATTTTAAACTCAACACTGACTGTAGGCCTGATACAAAGTTCTTAGGAGCTAATTTTCACGTTACTAGGGTACACAATCCCTCCATACAGTGATCCCAGTGACTTGTCTTCTCCCGTGGTTCCGTGGCTCTCAAAGACAGTAGTGGTAAGGAATACTTATCGTCAAAGTCACCGAACTGTGCTGATACCAGCTTCCCGTATATGGGAGGGTGACTGGCTGGTTAACCTAGTACGCCCTAAGACCGCTAGGGGCGTGCGCTGTCGATACCCAGCGATTGAAGCGATCGCAGCGGCGGAGCTTGGAACTACAACAATTCTTCTGAGAAACCGGGCAGAAAAATTAACCTGGGCTCGCGACTTCTATACATTATATATATTCAATGCTAAAGCTCAAATACCCCTATCAGCACAGAGTTGTTTCTTCTTCTCGTACCGACATAGAAAGCATAATACCCAGCTGTTTAACTCGTGGGAAAATAATGGGAATATGGCTTTTATCAAATATACGCTTATTGTTTTAGCACAATAATTATTATTACATTTATGACAATCTTGCTGTATATAAAGTTTACGTTAAGTTTAATTTTGGCTGTGATTAGCATTAATTGAGCACTAACTCGTAACAAAGAATTTTTCAAAATAATTGATATTTATAACGGCTGGTCCCAAATAGACGAACGTACTATACGCTATAACGTTTTATATAATGCAGTTGAAATTATGAAATTTTGTCTATTATCAGCAACATTTGAGCACTAATTCGAGATATAAAATTGATTTCAGAATATTGATATTTTTAAGAGTGTAGCCAAAATGAAGTTATGTTGGAAGGTTACATACTATATGCTATAACTTTTTATGTAATATTGCTCAAATTCTGTTCATTACGGCACAAATAAGCACAAATTGAGCACTAATTGTGGACAGATATTGAACGCAAAATTCAAAAGTGTGGTCGCCATATTAACATTCGTGACGCACGCTGTTTGTTTGCTATAAACAGATCAAAGGCTATATCTCCTTTGTTTACATAGCACAAACTTTGAAATTGTAACAGTAAGCTCCTTAAATTGAGGACTAATTCGTGATATAAACTTCATTCCAAAAAATTGATATTTTCCTTGGGTGGTCGCCAACTTGACGTCAAGTTGGCGACCAACTTACTATATGCTATAACTTTTTACGTAATGCAGCACAAACTCTGATTTCTACGGCACAAATTACCACAAATGGAGCACTAATTCGTGACAAATTTTGACCTTGAAATTCCAATGTGTGGTCGCCAGCTGTCAATTCGCTTCAAACATATCAAGGGCTATAACTTTTTAGTTTACGTTGCGATAAGCTCGAAATTTTGGCATCTGGCAGCACAAATTGAGCACTAATTCGTGATACAAAATTCATTCCGAAAAATTGATATTTTCCTTGGGTGGTCGCCAACTTGACGTCAAGTTGGCGACCAACTTACTATATGCTATAACTTTTTACGTAATGCAGCACAAACTCTGATTTCTACGGCACAAATTAGCACAAATGGAGCACTAATTCGTGACAAATTTTGACCTTGAAATTCCAATTTGTGGTCGCCAGCTGTCAATTCGCTTCAAACATATCAAGGGCTATAACTTTTTAGTTTACGTTGCGATAAGCTCGAAATTTTGGCATCTGGCAGCACAAATTGAGCACTAATTCGTGTAATAAAATTCATTCCGAAAAATTGATATTTTCCTTGGGTGGTCGCCAACTTGACGTCAAGTTGGCGACCAACTTACTATATGCTATAACTTTTTACGTAATGCAGCACAAACTCTGATTTCTACGGCACAAATTAGCACAAATGGAGCACTAATTCGTGACAAATTTTGACCTTGAAATTCCAATTTGTGGTCGCCAGCTGTCAATTCGCTTCAAACATATCAAGGGCTATAACTTTTTAGTTTACGTTGCGATAAGCTCGAAATTTTGGCATCTGGCAGCACAAATTGAGCACTAATTCGTGTAATAAAATTCATTCCGAAAAATTGATATTTTCCTTGGGTGGTCGCCAACTTGACGTCAAGTTGGCGACCAACTTACTATATGCTATAACTTTTTACGTAATGCAGCACAAACTCTGATTTCTACGGCACAAATTAGCACAAATGGAGCACTAATTCGTGACAAATTTTGACCTTGAAATTCCAATGTGTGGTCGCCAGCTGTCAATTCGCTTCAAACATATCAAGGGCTATAACTTTTTAGTTTACGTTGCGATAAGCTCGAAATTTTGGCATCTGGCAGCACAAATTGAGCACTAATTCGTGATGTAAAATTCATTCCGAAAAATTGATATTTTCCTTGGGTGGTCGCCAACTTGACGTCAAGTTGGCGACCAACTTACTATATGCTATAACTTTTTACGTAATGCAGCACAAACTCTGATTTCTACGGCACAAATTACCACAAATGGAGCACTAATTCGTGACAAATTTTGACCTTGAAATTCCAATGTGTGGTCGCCAGCTGTCAATTCGCTTCAAACATATCAAGGGCTATAACTTTTTAGTTTACGTTGCGATAAGCTCGAAATTTTGGCATCTGGCAGCACAAATTGAGCACTAATTCGTGATGTAAAATTCATTCCGAAAAATTGATATTTTCCTTGGGTGGTCGCCAACTTGACGTCAAGTTGGCGACCAACTTACTATATGCTATAACTTTTTACGTAATGCAGCACAAACTCTGATTTCTACGGCACAAATTAGCACAAATGGAGCACTAATTCGTGACAAATTTTGACCTTGAAATTCCAATGTGTGGTCGCCAGCTGTCAATTCGCTTCAAACATATCAAGGGCTATAACTTTTTAGTTTACGTTGCGATAAGCTCGAAATTTTGGCATCTGGCAGCACAAATTGAGCACTAATTCGTGATGTAAAATTCATTCCGAAAAATTGATATTTTCCTTGGGTGGTCGCCAACTTGACGTCAAGTTGGCGACCAACTTACTATATGCTATAACTTTTTACGTAATGCAGCACAAACTCTGATTTCTACGGCACAAATTACCACAAATGGAGCACTAATTCGTGACAAATTTTGACCTTGAAATTCCAATGTGTGGTCGCCAGCTGTCAATTCGCTTCAAACATATCAAGGGCTATAACTTTTTAGTTTACGTTGCGATAAGCTCGAAATTTTGGCATCTGGCAGCACAAATTGAGCACTAATTCGTGATGTAAAATTCATTCCGAAAAATTGATATTTTCCTTGGGTGGTCGCCAACTTGACGTCAAGTTGGCGACCAACTTACTATATGCTATAACTTTTTACGTAATGCAGCACAAACTCTGATTTCTACGGCACAAATTAGCACAAATGGAGCACTAATTCGTGACAAATTTTGACCTTGAAATTCCAATATGTGGTCGCCAGCTGTCAATTCGCTTCAAACATATCAAGGGCTATAACTTTTTAGTTTACGTTGCGATAAGCTCGAAATTTTGGCATCTGGCAGCACAAATTGAGCACTAATTCGTGATGTAAAATTCATTCCGAAAAATTGATATTTTCCTTGGGTGGTCGCCAACTTGACGTCAAGTTGGCGACCACCTTAATATATGCTATAACTTTTTATGTAATGCAGCACAAATTCTGATTTCTACGGCACAAATTAGCACAAATTGAGCACTAATTCGTGACATAAAATTCATTCCAAAAAATTGATATTTTCCTTGGGTGGTCGCCAACTTGACGTCAAGTTGGCGACCACCTTAATATATGCTATAACTTTTTACGTATTGCAGCACAAATTCTGATTTCTACGGCACTAATTAGCACAAATTGAGCACTAATTCGTGATATAAAATTCATTCCAAAAAATTGATATTTTCCTTGGGTGGTCGCCAACTTGACGTCAAGTTGGCGACCACCTTAATATTTGCTATAACTTTTTACGTAATGCAGCACAAATTCTGATTTCTACGGCACAAATTAGCACAAATTGAGCACTAATTCGTGTCAAATTTTGACCTTGAAATTCCATTGTGTGGTCGCCAACTTGACACACGTCTAAGGGCCCGCGTCACGCCCGCCTCATAATTCAACGCGATTAAAAACCAGATCGCGGAATAATATTTCATCCTGTCCTCCCACAAACCTCCCCTCCCTCACCCACCCTTCCCTCGTGCGGAGTGTAAGCAAGCAGTTTGCTCGCCGCTGGAGATTACATCGCGCCGGCGAATCCATCCGACTCTATGCGGACCCTTATCCACGACCCACATCCCTCCTCCTTCAGGGTGGGGGGTGACGTCGTTGAGACTGGCTCAGCCCGCCAGAAGTATGTCAGCTCCACGCCCTCTCAGCCTGAGGTTACTTAAAGCCCCCGCCCACCCGGGCACACACACGGTGCGCAGAGCTTCAGGAAAAAACAACGCGATTTCAAAACTACTCCAGATATCCGAGTGGGGTCTGCTCACGAAAAGCATTTAAGAGTTCGCTGAGGGCCGAAAATTACTTTTGATTTCGGATTTAAGTTTTGAAGCTGTATTTTTTTTAGAAAGAATTCAAATGAGTATAATAGGCGTGTATTCAGAGTAATTTTTAGGTGTAAAACAACCGGTACAGATTGTTGAAAGCACTTGAGAGACTTGCATTACACCTTTATCTTCATTTCTCTGCAATATAAAGTTACGATCACCGGTAAAATTTCACAGTTATCCTGTGACGACGAGAAGAATGCGCGCCAGTGCAGAGGCGATACAGCGCTAGAAGCAACAGCGAGCGTCGCGCTTATCATCCCGCCTCACCAACACACATACACCCCTGACGAGGCGGCACCCCTTAACTCTGCTCAACATTATCACCCCAAACTGACGAAGAACGCTGGACACAAATTTGCCAGGGATCTTCGTAAAGATCTGGCACTCTTCGTAAAACTAACGGACACTGATTTGACGTGCTTTGAACGTGAATCCAACCGAATATTATTTTGTTACATTAACAAAACATTCAAAAAACTGGTGAAGTCTCGTTAAGAATGGAACATACAACTGTCGGAAGTCCAAAATCGGCGTTGTTTCTACGAAGATTCAGTTATTTGAAATTACGAACTACTCTTCGTTTATTTCAGAAGAATTTTTCTTTGGAACGTCCATAAATTTATCGTAATTTATAACAGTGTACGTGCTCCATACAGTAATGCGACTTCAAATCCAGTTCGCACTAATGAATGCTGGTAGCTAAAACTTTCGCACACTGCTAAAGATGGCTACAAAGATAAATTTATGTTTTGTAATTTTTTTGAATTATTTTAATTCTCTTACATTTTTAAAACAAAGGTTAACTAAAATAAAATATTTCATTTATATAAAGTTTTAACTTACGTTATATCACCAAGAATATTTCGAAACAGCCATTATAAAATTTAGCTATTCTAGTTTCTCTTGTGAAACACTATTGCACGATATTTGCAAACAATGTGACTAATGACCATTTAAAAATAAATTGACAATGTGTATTCTAAGTTGTTTTTAAGATTTTTGTTATTTAAATCTGTGCATTATCTTTTATTTCCTTAGCTGTATTTGTGGTTGTAATGTTTAAATATAACACTTTCTTTACTGAAAATTATACTGTCTAAATTACGGAATTGAGTTTCGGATTCGGGATAGATATTAGACAGGCTAAAGTATGACCTAAAATTTGAAGCTTTGTTTGGTTACGTCCTTTTATTTAAAATACGGAAAATCTGCCCTACTTAATTCTTAATAGCTAATTTTTTAATCTACGATTTCTGAATTCGTACATTTTTAAATACTCTGAATTAGTTAACTGCAAATCGTTTCAATAACTTGAATGATCTTTTCTGTTTATTTATGAACACCATCAAAGTTATTTTAATGGAAGGGATCCCTTCATTGTATCTGGTAACGCCATTTTAAATATTATTCTTTAGTTAATAGTTAAATGATTCTTTGAAATAATAATAATTATTTTTGTTAGGATTTAGTTTTGTTATGTTTGTTTACTAAGACTGAAAATTTGAAACAGTTTGGAAGTGGAGATTACTAAAATCATTCTAAGATTCCACCAGATTTAATTAAATCTGATTAAAAACATTATTTTGGACATACGCTATTGATATACCTAAGTCAAAGAAAAAAAACTAAAAATGAATATGCATCGACTGACTACTTGTTAATTGAGTGTTTTTGTTAACGCGCAGTGGTTATGTCCAAAATAATATTTAGATTAATTTTCACGATTAAAAGAATCATTTAAATAAAGATATTTAATTCTTATATCCTATTTTCTCTGTTACATTATTGGATAAATAACTTGGGAAAATACTGACAACTACTGTCTAGATATGACTAATATATATGCTGTTGTAATGCACTATTTTGACTGATGTGTGGAAACGGCATATCGCCGTCCGAGTATTATTATGCCGTTCAAATTTCACGTTCATTTAATCGGATGGGAAAAATTTAATTTTCAATACTTATTTTCTTGATGCAAAACTTTTAAATGTCATATCTACGAGGTTTTAAAATTAGCCTAATTACGTGTCTGCTTGAAGAATTTAACTGAAAAAGTATTAAAATTTTTAACTGAATATATTTCATACTTTATGTTATTGCTAAGTATGGCCATAGTAGACTTAAAACCCCATGGGATTAAGGATATATAAAATGGGTCACCTCAGTAAAATTAATGACTAAGGAGCCCTAAAATGTTTTCCAGCGGCACAGCCTATTATTTTGCTTGGTTTTTCCTGATAAGAGCGTGGCTCACGCTGGCAAACAGATATGCGGGAAAGCGTTATTAATAATTGTGTCACTGTAACATTTTGTGAATGCGTTTCTTCCATCTTCATTATACTTTTTTTTGCAAAGCTTTTAAATAATTTAAATAATGATATCCAGAACTGCGCAAAACAAATATTTTATCTTGATTTACGATGTACCAGAAATTTATTATTAAACGCATTAATATTGTTTATAAATAATAATAAGATTAAAGTATATTTTGCACTAACACACTCAGGAAGAAAAATGATGTAGTGGTCGTTTGAAGTTCGAGTTATTGCCATTTATGTTAACAGTGATTTATTTAAAATTCAGAAATAAATAAAAAATTACACTATAAACTAACTTTTATGTACGTATTTGGGGATCTCGACTTTGTAAATCATACAGTAAGGTAAGAATCGATGATTTGACCTAAATGTCCGGGCATGACGCATACTGACTTTTGAGTGCCGAATTGTTTATGAAGTAATGTAAGGTTAAACATTGTCTGTGAAGTTTTGAGTCCTAAAGCTTTTTATAAATGATATTGTGGCGCACCAACACTAACTGAAATTCATTGAAAAAAATTTTTTTTTTTGCTGTTGGGTGGTAACTAATATTCACTTTATTTTTACCCACAATCAAATTTTTACGTAAAGTGTAATACAAATATTTCTAAGGTCTTTCACATGTCGTGAATTTTGTATAGTCTCAGCGCGTAGAAGTATGGTTTCCAAACATCGACTTATACACTCAGCCAGCAAATCTGTGGAATGACTTTCCACAGAATTTTAGTCCTAACAGATATAATTTTGAGAGTTTAACTTCAAAAGAGCGTTGTAAATGGAATCAAAATTAGCAGTGGCTATATAAATATAAATTAGTATCAATATTATATTTTGAATTGAAACTTCTTTGGGAGCGATGTGAATAAAACTTCATGGACGAATTTTAATGCAACGTTTTCGTGAAAAATTTTTTTTCCTACCCTAACTAAAACTAAGTGTACTTTGGAGGGTCGGGGTTTGGGAGGTACCTAGGTGCGTCTTAGACCGAAGCCTATAGGCCTACGCCTAGTCATGCTGGGATTAGCCATGCAGGGAGAGTGTAGCATGCATCATGTGCTAGGAGGGGATTGGCCAGCCATGGCAGCGATTGATGCCATGACTAACTCCCCTCACTCTTAATTCTAGGATAAACTACTAGTAAAGTCTTACCCAGGTAAAACCTGCAGAGAAACAGGGAAAACCTTGGGCACTGTCATGCGGGAAGCAAATTTGCATTCATTAAGTGTGGGAAAATTCACAAAACAGAGTTTTTTCCCTTAACCTAACTAAATACTAAGTGTGTTGGGGAGGGATATGGGTTAGGGAGAGACTCTAAGTGCATCTCAGGCCGAAGGGCAGATAGCAACACAACAAGGTTTGAGGTTAATGTGCACCGCACCACCGGCCATATTCGCAAGAAAATAGTGTTCTTTTAAGTACCTATTATTTTAATTACTTGTGTAAATTAGTATTGTTAAGCAGTGTTATATGAAGACTGTGTTAGCTTTGTAACTAAATATGTTTTTGTTGGTAAATTGCTTTTCACGCTTTTGTTTGACAGGGTAATTATTTGTCACGTATTATAATTTGATTAACTTAATCACACACCGTATTATTATTATTATGAGCCCACACGCGTGTAATTATTTTTTGAGTCCAACTAAAAATCAGCTAGTTCAAAGAAGGTTCATACAAATCCCGTGCATGGGAAATATTTTTTTGAAGTGAAAATTTCTTTAGCCGCGTTGAGCGATTTTTGGTAGGGGTAAAACTTATGGGTTCGCGTCACCGACATGCTAGTGACGTGTTGCGCCAGACTGGCGAATCGCAGCTGCATGTGTACATGTATATGCATATATACACTAATACACTGTATATACTCGACTGTATCATATGTGTGTTGGAATTTTTTTTGCATGGGTAAAATCTTTTTGAGTTCGCATCACCGATATGCTGTAGTAGCAGTAAGTGAAGTTAATTTCACCACGTGAATACATGACCTAGGTCTGACATCACTGATAAGTCATAGCTAGGTAATGAATTTTTACGTAATTTTTACATACCACTGACATATGTTGTGACTAAAAAATGATGTAAGGATAAATGATATCATGCTGACATCGTACTGATGTTTCTTACGTACATTAGACGTATAAATGATGTCATATTACACATTTTAAAACAAAGTTTTCACTTCTGTTGACAATCCCCATGACTGGCTATTTTTTTTCACTGTGTGTCAATATGGTAATAATGCAAAGAATTACCGTGAGGAAGGTCCGTGCCGTTTAGTTTTCATGACGTGGAGTGGTGGACATGTTACTCATTGTTCATTCATTCGACGGCAGTACATTATCAATGCCTATGAAGATGATATTTGCAGAACTACAAGATTTGTCCAGAAAAATGCTCACTCCAATCTAATCTATACATATTTAACCCCTTCCCAATTTCTTCCTTCAGCTGGTACAACACAAAAACGTTAACTAACGTCAAAAACGTTCAACACATTTAAATTTAAAAAAAAAATGTTTGTAACAAACTGTGCAAAAAACAGCAAAGTTAATAGGGGGACGAAGAATAACAGAGAGCAAAACTAAGACTATTCGGAGTGAAATAAAATGTTTTGACTTCTAACTGAATTTATAGGCATATTTAGTCGAAGAGCAAAACTCTTACACTTGCGTGTACATAAATCTTAAATCTACAAAAATTAATTATACACTACCGACCAAGTCTTATGTTTTGAATGTTCCACCAATTCATCACTATACTTGTGTGTGCGATCGCGACTCTGAACGTATCGTGAACGAAAAGAATGTGATGCGAAAGTTTATTGAAGATGGCTCCATAACCTAAAAGATCTGCGCAGGCAGGTGCGGAATGAAAACCAAAGTAATACTTCGTAGTAAAACTGAAATATTATGCAAAAAATATGAAAATTACAAAACTGGTTTTCGAAACTGTTCTGGTGGTGCAGGCCTAGTGTAGAGAGCCTGTTACTCCCCTACGCCCACCTACTTCCCACTCTAGACACGCAGGTGGCTACCGCAGGGATTACACTGCACGCGTGCACCGCGCTCGCAGTCCAATGCGTGCGGGCTAGATTACCCTGGGCGCGCACTCCCGCGCACTGCTAGCAATGAAACTGTCTCGTGTTGGAAGCGCGCGGAAACTTAACAGGCGTCACGCATTAACGCTAGTTCCAAAAATAAATTGCCGTATTTGCGGGGCCGTGAAAAAAACTGGCAAAATAGTTCCATGATAGTTCCCCCCCCCCCCCCCAAAAAAAAAAATAAATAAAACGTACCGCATCAAAACAAAGTTAGTTCTATGCCTGCCGGGCGAGCATGGTTCTCTTTTTCGCCCGTCATAGGGATGACGCGTCATCGGTATGACGCTTCGCTACTAAAAGCGAGCATGGATCTTTTTTTGCCTTCTGGAAGACGCCTTAGCTACGACATGCCCGTCATACGTAAGGCGCAATGGCTTGTCAGTCGTAGACCCGTCATAGCCGTCATAACCCCGTCATACAGCCGACTACGTGTGTAACTTTCATATAATAATGGGAAATAATTCTTTCAAATGAGTTAAATAATATATTTTCGTGAAATTTAAGGTTTTGCCTTAATTATATTTACTCAGAAATTACGTATGTGAGTTATACGATGTATCTAAAAAAAGAGTTATGTTTTTCTCTGTCTGAACAAACTTCGAAATAACTTGTTTCACGCCGCATAAATAAATAGTTTCTATGTTTCGTGTGAATAAGACACATTGATTCTTTTTTCTCGTTATTTTTAACTGCACAATACTCAGTCAACCAAAATATATCATACTAAGAATACTGCCAATCTGCCTACTTTTGTCATATCACTTAATAAAAAAATTAAGGTCAGGACAAAATAACGTAATATTTCAACTAGATAGAAGATAACATCACATTAGTTAATTATTCTGTAAAAAAGTTAAGTGTAAAACACCTATAAGCGTGTGGCTTATTAAACTTCTAAAAACAACTCATTTGCCCTTCAGCTTCCATACGTGTAATAAAAAAAAATCACTTGTAAAAATAAAATACATGCATTGATAAGGTTGAAAATACACAAGAATGCCGCTGATAAATACATAGTAGTCTGATGGTTATTTTAAACCTTTGTTTTATCGCATTTTAAACACAAAGCATTTCCTCAAAACATTTAGTGACTTTTAGGTTAGGCCTACTGCCCACCCCCGTTGGTGGCTAGGTTTGCTCCTGCTGTATCGCATATTAAAACGTATTTTATTCACCTAAGATTCGCTCAAATACTTTCAGTATGATAAAATGGTAACAATGTAGGAATGTAGGAATAATAGTGTTTCACGTAGAGTTGAGAGGTTTCGTGTTTATAGTTCATACGAAAATTGTAATTTGTGAGAGGAGCGGCTTATGTGAAAAGAAAGTAATTAATTCCGTTAAAGGGTATTTTTAGTTCCTATACTCTTCTGGTAGTTATAAAATGCAAACAAAATATTGTCAACTACAGTTTACGTAATAAATTATATTCAGGCATTTAATTAACAACACCGACTTCGTGTTATATTGTTTCAAGCTTGCAAGATGCTAAATAAATATTATCAGCGTATTCACCCAATACATATGCTACGGTACAAAATAGTGTGAATAAAACTTGTAGTGCACTAGAAAATATGCTGTAAACAAGTCTAAGGATAATGTAATAAAATATAACAGTAGTATTTTTTGAACAGTGAGACGTATAGCACACCGAGTGGTTTCGGTACCTTCAAATCGGCAAATTAACTTTAACGGTGACGAAAATTACCAAATAATGATTAAATCAGGTCTAGTATTGTAATGTTTCACGTCGCGTCACAAAAGTGTTTTAAAATTCTTTTTTCATCATATGATTTAAAGGAATAAATAACTGACCATTGAAAACAAAATTAATAATAACGGGCAACACGTTTCACAAGATCGCTAAATAATATTTTCATATTAAAAACTACAAACTTTCACAGTTTCTAATGCACTCCTTAACCTTCTTATATACTATTTAATAATTATAACCGACTTTGCTATGTAAAATGATTTTATTATATTTTGAGACTGAGACGTGACCGGTGTTTTACTGAGCAAAAAATAGTCTGTAAAACTTATATTTATGGAACGCCAACAGGCGTACAATGAAAAATGATATAAATATTGAACATAGTCGTGGAAAATATATAATTCGATAGTCACATCATGCCTAAGTTTTACGAATGTCCACAATCTTGTTTTTGTGTAGGTAGTTTTCTATTGGCTGTAAATTGCTAGCAGATACACCAACTGCCAAATAAAACACATCCTTTCTGTAAATTCACTGCCAACCTCTGCATATTATCGATTGCCAAGCCGTCGTAGGTAAGGCGCCTTAGCGATGACGGGAGAGATATGACGATGGGATCCGTGCTCGCATTTTCACGCGGCCGTCATAACTCCGCCGTCATACCGGCGACGCGTCGTCGCTATGACGGTGGCGAGGAAAAGAACCATGCTCGACCTACTGGGCACTAGCAAACTGGAAAGGCCCTTCTTCCAAACAAAACTTGAATTCAGGATATTGTTCCGTCACCATTGAGGCCAACATTCAGGGTACCTATATATTACTTTGGCAGTTGAGGGGAAGCCTAAGATGCACATAAAGTTCTGCCATTCCCGATTACACCCGAACAATTCGCCTTCGGCCAACCTCGGGTTTATTTATATATATTTACATTTCTCTGTTTATTTTAATGTAGCTATACTAACCTGACTAACCGTCCATAGTGTTTTAAAGTGTTTTAATGTAGCTAACCTAACCGACCACTTTTAATATTTGAATTCATTTTTCCTGCGCAAAAATAAAACAAATCCCGAAGTTGGCCGAAGGTGAATTATTCGGGCGTGTTCGGTCAGTAACCAAACTTTATGTGCATCTTTAAGTCTCCCGGCAGTTGAGGTGTTGCAGCGGTGCTCGTCGCTCTGGCGGTCGTGCAGTCTCTCCGCACTAAGGCGTCGAGTGCCCCACTCTCCGACGTGTGCACACCGCCAGGCCTAACAGAGCAGACTCGTCTGGGGCTCCGGCGCTCAGCTTCACACTCGGGCGCCGCGCATGCACAGAGCGGGCCAATCACGCATCCCCCCCCCCCAAAAAAAAAAACCCACCGGAACTCTGGTATGAGTCCCAGCACAGGGTCGTACACCCACGCACACATTTCTCGTACAGTTCCGGTACGCGGTTTCTGCGTTGGTGGCACCCCTACTCTAATTAATAAAAATTATAAAATGGTAAAAAAATATTTCCGTTAAAATGACCATTTTTTTGGAGAAGCAAATCAGCATAGTTCAATAATTATAAGCAAAGAAATTAAATTACTAAAAAAATAAAATTTGCCAAAACTAGTAGACCTGGAAGTGAAAATATTAAATGATTAATATTTAGACAAAACACAAGTCATTAAGCGTGCCATCTGCCTCAAAATAATATTAAATTAAATTAAAAACTAATTGATTATAACTATCCTAGCTTTGATATTTACTTAAATTTTTTCTTTAAGGTTTGAATATTTGAACAGTGAGTTATATTTTTTGTTAATTAATCAATATTGAAAGATCAATAATTATTGATATCCTGAGCAGTTATTTTGAAATGAGTAATAATTTCGTTAATTCGTGTTTATTTAGAAAAATGGTCTTCTTCCTCTCTTTTTCTATCGCAGACATTTTACCCCTTTACGATATACTAACGAGTCGAGGTTTGAATTTCCAGAGAAGTTTCACGTCTATCACATGTATTGAGTTACACGCGCTGTTTTTTTTTTAAATTTTATTCATATGTAATTTAAAACATTGTTTGTTGCATTTTTCAAATTTTTGAGAATGGGTGTACGATAAAAACACCTTTTTAAGAGTATCGGCTCTTATTCGAACTAACGTAGGCAAATCAACAAATACTTAAAAAATAACAAATGTTTGGTACACGTACAAAAATACAGGTAGATCTGAGACTCATTGGTTGCAGAGTTGTTTTCCAACCTTAAAGTGTACTTCTAAAAACCAACCGATCTTGTTAAATTGTGTAAATATTACATAACGAAATAAATAAAATAAAAAGTTTTGAATTTGCATAGTATAGTGAGTAAAAAAAAGAAATTAAACAAAACAAAACAAAATATTTTAGGCTAGTACGCTCTTAAACATGTCGTGGTTGATCATGCTACAAACATTTCATATGCAACACCAATCTAATTCTCCCGAAATAAACTTATTAAAACAACGTGAATACTTAGTCTTTGTATCTGTGCTTCTCTCGTAGAAAATATAACAGATGTGTAAAAAAATTCACTCATAAATTTTTGTAAATATTTGCGAAACAAATAGAAAGTGTACTAAATGCTCAGACATCCGGAGCTAATTTAATTTAATGCTTCATCATCGCGTTGTTAAAATTGGTTGTGCTTCAATTTTATAAAAATCTATAAATGAAAGAAATGTTAAATGGTTTATATACAGATTAAGAGTTGATTGGTTTTGTGAAGTTAAATGGTAGCCACTGTAATGCAATATAATTCGAGATTAACTTAAGCAAGTTATAATTTAATTATCTATTTGGTGAAATGATAAGTATTCTTAGCTTTATTTTTGACTGAAATAGTTTTCTCTTAGTCTTCGCACGATTTAATTAAAATTAAAAAAAAGTACTTCTTTACTTAATTGTTTTTGATCTAAAAAAATTTAGAATGTTCGTTCAGACTCAGGATACACATCTCAAAATTAAATTCTCTATCATCTTGTGAAGTGGGCTGCTGCGTCAGATTGCCGAGCACTAATTAAGTTCTTTGTAAGTCAAAAAATATGCCCGTTAAAGCGTTGAATAATTGAAGTAATCAAAAATTTAAAACGAAGAAAATCAAGAACGTCTCAGAAGCTCACTATACTCTTCAGCGTTTGCCATTTTTTTCCCGACGCAAGTATCTACACCTACATAATTCAGAGCTTCAATTCATGCTGGAGAGCTTCATTATGAGTTCTTTGAACTGTTTTATTAAAGTAACGTTTTGTTTGAAGCCCACGCACACATTGGTTCAATCTCTGTACTACAGCATATCAAAACTAACGCCTTTTTTTTTTTTTGCATCATTGCGGAATATCCGAGTAATGTGTCTTCGAATGAGTACAACCAATGAAATCAAGGACATAGCAGAAACACATGGAACGTAGCACATGGACACATAAACACCATTTCATGAAAATCGTTTCACAATACCCACCACGTTGTTTTAAAACGATATACTGAAAATGTTTAATGTATTTTCATGAAAACTCTCTGAGATGTACTTTTTTATTTGTGTGCTTGTTTATCATGGTCAGCAAACTTGGTATATTTTTCAGGTAATTATTTTTAGGTTTTCTGAAAGCGAAAATTACATTGGATTCAATGTATATTTTATTTGTACTAACATAATTAAGTACTTTACAATCTTTTGATTTAAATGATTCAAAAGCACCATTATTTGGCACGTCACGAAGATTATTTCGCTTGCAGATACCAGTGGCTGAACACCGTTCGTCGCTGGGGTGACAAAGCTTTCACCGAATTACGCCTTTCACGCTACAAGCGGGACCCGAAAATAGAAATAATAGTTGTTCTTTTTTTCTCTCCACGTTCCTCCATAAAAGTGAAACTGTTCCAGTGTAGGATACCCTTCATTCCATTATTCAGACGTGGTAGTTTCCACGACGAGTTTTTATTAGATTCCCCGCACTCCTTCAGGGAGGGGTTCTTCAGGAGCCTTAAGAGTTGGAGGAGTTGGAGATATAAAGGAAACGAGGAGTGTTGTGGGAGGATGGACGAGGGTGGGGTGGTTGGGGGGGGGGGCTGGACCTGGGACGTGTGTGAATTGTCTAGAGAGCCTCTCTTTCGAGCTTCGGATAAGATGATTTGTTTACCGGCGCACACTCCGCCAGCGCCTCATACCTCCCTCTTCCCCCTTCACCACACGCTCAACAATGGTGTTCCTTGTCGTGTGTAATGCCGGCCTCCAAAAAATCGCGTATGCGCACACAGCAAGGCGCGTGACGCGTCAGAGACACCGCCTGTAAAGTCAGCGAGAAAACTGGAAAAAAAAAAAAAAGAAAAAAGAAATTCTGTGAAAGGGGAAAGCAGAGGTGACGTACCCTCTGTTAAAGACAAGGTTAGACTTTTTTTTCTCTCTTGACAGGTGCTTCTGCGAAGATTTGGACTTTTGACAGCTGTCAAAGTCTGAAGATGTTGCCTAAAGCACCTCTCAGATATAAAATCTCACCTCATCTTGAATATAGGATGCTGTGAGCATCGTGCAAGGTTATGCGGTCTTTTCAGGTTTAAAGATAAAAAAAAAATTAGACTTTCAGCCGTGGAAAAACACTTTGCCAAACCTTGAATTTAAAAACGTGCTAACTCTCTGATTTACGTTCTCTAAAGTTGACATTGTACCAAGACACGTTGTTCCTTGACTCAAAATTATTATATGAAACTATTTTAGAACATTTTTTCTGCTAAGATTTTTTTTTTTTAATTTAAATATAATAAGCTTTTTCTCGATAGCTATTTGTTTTTGTTTTTACATAAACATTTCAGTGCTGCTTTGCTTGGCTCGTGGCTACAGTCTCATGGGTAAACGACAATGGTATTGAGGCGTATAGCTATCGCGAAAAATAAAGTTTAGGTATCGTGGATTTTCTACCATCCTCTCATTAGCCGTAAGTGAAACAAAACGTTTGGTCAAAAACTGGCGTTCACTTTTGACATAACATAAACCAGTTATTGTTCAACTAAGTGGTTTGGAAAACAATAAATTCTAGTGTTATATATATCATATCAATAGGTTTTTTTTACAATTCCTGGCAAACTGTGTGGCATATTGTCAAACGGTTTAGACGACAACTCTAAAAACATTACACCAACGACCTCTAAATATATTGATTAACGATTCCCCTGCGTTAAACGCCATTTCCCGCCGTTCATGACAAACAAATAAACTACGTGGAATGACAAAGACATATAGATCGTGTGCCAGCTATGTGGAAAAGTCAACGAAACAATGTTGATTTTGTATTTATCATGTTTATATTTGTGATACCACCCGCTGTTTCATAGCTTATAAGCCATAGATAAAAAAAGAAAACATTGTAATAAAAGTACTGTACTTATAGCCCAACCATTCGAAGAAATTTTTTATGCTTTGAATGTCGAGAAAACCGGTGTGATGTTTTATATTCCCAGGTCTTTTTTCCCCTTAAAAAGCATCCCAGCTATACCACAGGTACCAAGTCAAAGTAAAATAAAATTTCCCATCTGCAGTTTATATTTCTACGCCAACGTATTGCACGTATAAAGTACAGTATCTTTTTTTGATCAATTTTAAAGAAAGACAGCCTATTACAATATTTACAATGCAACGACTTTCGGTAAAATTCATACCTAGTATTTGTTACATGGTCATAACCCAGCTCCAATGTTATTTTATAAGTGTGTATATATATACACACTAATTGAGTCTGAAATCAAGCGTCAAACTTCGGATGCTATTATAACACGACAAAATAAGTTGAAAACATGCATACGAATTATGGTCTAAAGTGTTTTCTAAGCCAGGTACACGTCTTTGAAGTTGAAGCTGAACAAAATTTCTATCGTAAACAGTAGGAAATAAAATTCAACTTTGGATACTGTGCATCTGAATTATATTTAATTCAATGAATTTCTAAAAAACACCGTGGATTTTGTTGCTGCTGTAAGTTTTTTTTATTGAAATAAATGGCGGTAGTAACACGCCGAAAATAAAAAAAAAACGTTAAAATAAAGGTGTTTCCTTCAATTATTTAAATGTAATAATTGTTGTTACCAGTTGTATGGTAACATTTTCCCTAGGTTGACAATTTTATTTGAAATACGTTTTAGTAGCGGTTTTTGTTTAGTATTTAGTAATTTTAGTAATGTTAATTTTTTTATTTCTGTTAATTTTATAGTCTAGTTAAAGTATTCTGTTTGCAATTTTTAAATTATTTTTTTTATTATTTTTTTATTATTATTATTATTATTATTTTTTTTTTTTTTGTAATTTCCGCTTTTCCGACGCACGCTTGCTGAATATTCCCGCTTCGGTTGTTCTCGGAAGGAGCCGAGTGCACCCGAAGTGTGTGCTGCGGTGCGAACCATCGGCGGTACGCGGACTTGTGATTTGGCCGGTAATGAAACAAGTCTAATTTCACATTTGTATTAACGTGAGAATTTCTTAACTTTATTGTGCAATTCTGAGGCATGTATTTTAGTTACAATATTTATGTCTCTATTTGTAGTTATGAAATATACATTTTTAATAGCGGTTATGAAAAAAACGGACCTTAAAAAAAGGTTAAACATGCGCATAATTAGCCTTTTTAAAGTATCTCGCAACAACCATGGTCGGTTTCACGAATGTAATTGAAATTAATAAACTGCAGAAAGTTAGCTTAAAGTTTAAATGGTTCGTTTTCTTTTTATCATCTCTACCCATTATATTCTTTTCTATAAAATTTTAATGATGATAGCGGGTTGGATAAAATTATGTAATGTCACATTGCATGCTTAAGGGGGTGGGGACTCAGGCTTCAAGGGAGCGAGTGTAGACAGCTTGTTTCGGGCAGCTGTGTGCTTGACGCTCTAGGTAGCTTGCGTGTGGGGGATT
Source organism: Bacillus rossius redtenbacheri (assembly GCF_032445375.1). NCBI lineage: Eukaryota > Metazoa > Arthropoda > Insecta > Phasmatodea > Bacillidae > Bacillus > Bacillus rossius. The sequence continues at coordinate 24,857,179 of NC_086337.1, read as the reverse complement.
TTTGTCGGTCTTGACCGTGGAAGTAGGTAAAGGTCGTGAAATTGTACGAGTGTATCAATTTTTTCTGTGTTTTTAGAACTTCTTTCATTTAAACATAATACAGACGCTTAGTTTTCTATCTTAAATACTTTATTATTTACAATACAAATATGATGCTCTGTCCCAACGTTAAAGGCGCATACTATCCGTGGGCACCACTTAAGATTTCATATATATGTATATATATACTAGCAGAACCTGGCAGAAATTTTCCTACCGGTGTTTATTTATTTACCTCTGTATTTATAAAATGGATGGTTTGTATTTAATCTATAATCTATAAATGTTTTAGAAAATATTGTAAAAACGAAAGATCACTCATATTGATAACATTGTATTTTTTATATTGGAATAAATTTATGACATAATTATATAAATTTTTTATCAATAATTTAAGTAGACGCACTGATCCGGTCAGTTTTCCGGCGTGCCTCTCGCGTTTCAGTTGTTTCAGCAGCTCTACTGTTTGAGAGTTGCCGCGCATTTCTTGTTGATCTACCAATGTTCAAATGTTTTTTTTTTTGGCTTGGTATTTCAAATAATTTCCAGTATTTAATTTTTATTGACAGATTATTCGTCCAAAGATAGTTGCCGCAAATTTAATTTGTTTATAAACAAAATAATAATGATTATTCAAATCGATGTGCAGCACTTCAGACGATAATGTTATTCCATTTTAAACTCACTCACCAATTACTTATCACAGTGGCAATCACTATTTGTTGTCATTGAAGATTAAGGGCAGTAAACATCACAATAATATACCGATTGTTACGGCGGTCGGTTGAATGGAATAGAAGTTGATCCGCTGCAGCGCTATCTAGTGGCGAGTTATTGCTAAAAGGATAACGCGAGAATATTATCCGATTTCCGAGTTGTATATTTCGTTCCAAACAAAGAGTTGAACATACAATTGGACAAAATAATATTGTTCTTACCGTAAACATAACCAGGTTTTTAATGATTTGCTAATATACCAAGAATATTCTTTTGGAATCATTTTCAAAGTAAGTGAACTCAGTATAATATAACAGTTCCCTGTATAATTTGTAACCAGCCTTTTTTTGTAAATCAGTGAACACTTTTAACAGTGTAGGCAACACGCAAAAAACGCGACACAACAAAACCATCGGTGCTGTATTCTTACCGTCTCTCTGTGACGACTATGGTCGCAATATCCTTTCTGTCCCGGAGCAAAAGATCTATATTCTTCAGCATCACGCCGGTCCTCTATCTCCTGTTCCGTTCCCAAAACTTTCCGAGACCGTCTCTTGTTTTACATCGGCGCGTGCTTCAAGTTCCGGAGCACAAACTAAATATTTATCGTGTCGCGTCAAATTTCGGGCGCCATGCATCATCCATAAAAAAAATGTCACGTGTCTGCCAAGAAATATGTTGGACATCGTGCACGCTACCGAATTTTGTGTCGGAAGTTATGTGCCTTCTGGAAACTACGAAGTGGTTTATTTGTGTCAGCATAGTAAGACTGTCATAAATTAATTTTTATCTGGACTAAAAAATCGATGTGTATTGTATGTATCGAGATAAATATTTTGTAGCAGAGCATATCTTCCACACAATTAATCAGTGCACTGACTTTAACATATTGCTGTTTCGTGTTAAAAAAAATTAAATTTAAAAATGTGCACGTGGAGTTCACGTGCGACGGAAGTGAAACTTCTTGAATATTAGGTAGAGAGAGATATAAATTATTAGTACATTTTATTGAACAAGCCATCATTTAGAATAGTTAGAATGCGGATATGATCTCAAAATAAATAAATAATAGTTTAAAAATACTAAAAAACATTATTTATATAGAAAACCAAACTAAAAAATAGAAAATAAATTTTAATATATTTAAATTAAGAATAGTGTAAAAAAATTAATAAATATAAATTAATAATAGCGTATATATGAAAAAAATATTTAAAAAAAAAAAAACGTGAGGTGCTTTTTAAGATATTATCGAAATGATAATCCTTCTGCTCATATATGTCAATAAAATATTTATAACTATTGACAACATGCACCCTACGATTTTTTTTAATAATCTTATCAAATTAGTGTATTGTCATCCGTCCTCGATAAAACTCCAAAGTTCGAATGACATCTGGCCGTTTAAAGTGGGTCAAAATCGCACCCAAAGGAGTCGGTTACGAACACACAAACAAACATACAGGTGAAGCTAATATAAAGCGTGTAAAAAAAAGCACTTTACTTCACCGTGTACTCTCGTATCAGTTCAATGGCACTTTTTGGCACCTCTTTTGGCGGTTTATTCCCACGTTCCCTTTGATAATATCTCTTATCTGCTTCTGCATTTTTTTAGGCAGGATGTTAACTTACGATCTCCAGCTGAATATAAGAAAGAACAAGAAACGCTCCAATCGAACATAAATTACACTAATAAAGTCTATGTCACAAGTATGTAAGTCCTTTCGACACAACAAATCACAGTGTTAACACTAGAAGTAAATTACACTTATAAAACTAACTCCTTAAGTCTATACGTTTTTGTACATTTTCAATCAAACCTTTTACATAAAAATGAATAATACTTATAAAGTTAATTGCATGAATCAATACTTTTTGCCACACGAATAAAAAACTTGCAGATACTTTAAAAGAATAAAGCGTCAATCTTTTTCCGTTACTAAAACTGAACTGAAGAGTAGATAAACAAAAGCAGTGTTACGAGAATCCCGTAGCATCACTGCTGCGTCATTTCTAACTCTCCCCTTCCGTCTCCCACTCCGGCCTTTACAAGTAGCATTCAGCATGCTCCACTACGTACATATCCCCCCCCCCCTTCACGGGTCCTCTTCCCATTCAACCGCTAGCGCATGCGTTGATGTGGCATTTCCCCCACCACGTACCTAAATGTTCCCCTCATGCGTTCGAAATTTCCGTAACGCTCGAAAATCGTAGCCTCCTCAGCAAAGAAGTTTCACTCAGATTATTTCTTCATTGGCGGAACGTAGACACGATCTTTTACAAAGCCCCAGACGAAAAAAAAAAATCGCACGGCGTTATGTCAGGTGAACGTGGAGGCCAGCGAAAAAGAGCTCTGTCGTCTCGACCATTACGACCAGTCGAACGGTCAGGGACTTCGACGTTCAACCACTCTCTTATACAATGAGATTCTAATGGGGAGAGGCTCCATCCTGTTACCAAACAAAGTTCACATGCTCACCCTCTACCAATAACGCTCAGGAATCACCATTTTAACGAAGGCGGCGCTGCAAGCGATGAAAACATTAAAGCAGTATTCGCGCATGCGCTTAGCTATAGCTGTTTTGAGTTACCCTTTAATTGTGACCTTGAACCGAAACTCAAAAACTTTAACAGTTATTACTAGAGACCTGCAAAATTCGCGGTTTCGATGGCCTTCAGGATAGACTGCACATACCCCTGTACACTCGGGCAAATAACGCAAGTTCATTGGCTGCCGACTTGTAAGTCGTCTCAGCTGGTTTGTCTGTGATTCGATCCTTCTTTGGTTGAGGGTTTATAACTGCTTGAGATTCGTCCAGATGAACTGTAAGTCAATAGTAAAATTATCTAAGAGGTATATGTGTTTGAATTCTAGCCTACCACCGAATGAATCCGCGAATTTTGCAGGTCTCTAGTTATTACTATTTTTTTTTTTTTTAGATTTGGCACATTCTTTTATGGGCATACTGTATTACAGTGCGTCGGCAAAATAATGCCCAGTTTTTTCCAGTACCTTTGAGGCGCTTGTGTTTTGCTGGTATTGTTCGTTGCGGTGGTTTGCGAACTCGGCCTCAGTGTGCGGCCTGCCGTACCGCAAGTCACGGACCATGGAGGGGCCTATCCTGACCCCGACGGCAGATGGATATCTTCCCTGAAAATTCCACCGGCCTGCCCACGGCAAACCACCCCGGGTTCACCGCTGGCAAATGAACCAGAAGCACGCCAGCCGCCGCGGTTCAACGTTTCTCGCGATGAGCTAGAATCTCCTTTGCTTCCCCTCCACTGTTTTCAGCTCCGCGAAGCAAACTCTACACGAGTAAAGCTTCTTTTACTTCTGGGTCGAGGCCAGATCGTGGCCGCGTCTGCATGATTACGTGGTAACTTGGTGAAGCGCTCTTATTTTTCTTCCAACTAACTGCTTGGCCCGTATTTGGTTTGACGCCCAAAACATTGGCTCCAGTTTAGTGTCTGCATTGTGGAAACAGTTTTAAATGAAAGTGTGGCTTTGTTTAACGACAGAGATTTTGAATTAGTACTCAATAAACATCATTAGACATCGTGGTGATGAAGGGTTATAAAAGTGATTTTAACTACGTAACAGCATGCCGTCTCCTGAAAATTTTGAATTCCTTGGCTGAGGCCAACATTGTAAAAACAAAGAGAGCGTACACGTGATAGAAGTCAAACTTCTTTGGCAATTTAAACGTCGTAATTATATCGTGAGGGGTAAAACAAAAGAGAGAAAGAGAAAAAGTTTCTAAATAGAAAATAATTGACAAAATTATTACTCACCTCAAAATAACTGCCCAGGATATCAATAGTTTACAATGTTTATTGTGCACTCGTTTAATTTTTCCATCAATTTAGGTTAATCAATGCACACAATTTTGGAATGCTAGAAATCTCAATCTAAAACACTCATAATTAATTAAAAATTTTTAACGGACAGCTAAAGTTTCTGAATTTAAAAAAAATGGTTGTCTGTAAAGTCGGTTTACGGACGATAGTGAACGTGACAACGTCATAACAAAACATTGATGAAATGATAGCATACTTTTATGAATAAAATTGAATCATTTGTATTGAATTATCACTATTTTGTATGGATACAAAGAAGGAGTGAAATGAAATCTACAATTTAATTGATAAATTTACTTTTATTTGCACTCATTAATTCAAATATGTTTATTACTTTAACGAACAGATTATTTTAACTATAACTTTTAGTATACATGTTTGCTATTTAACTTCTTCCAATCTGTGTTATTCTGTTAAGGATAGGACGATGATAGGAAAAGTAGGAAACGAATGGGAGTGCTTCAATTTTAATGTGCCTCGAAAAAGTCAAATCGATGGTTGTTCCAATCGAGTGGAAGAGAGATAGATGCGGCGCAAGCGTACAATGAGCGTAACGGGACAAAGAGTAACGGGACAATGTGCGTAACGGGACAATGAGTCATCCTTTTTCGTGCGTGCAGGCGGCGTTCATCGATTTATTCGACGTGACGTCAAAATAAAACTACGAAACGTTTAACAAATGTGACTAGTTTTTTCGTGCTACATGGGCGCACGTGTTTGAGACCGCGGTGAACGAGCTAACTGCAAGTGGGGCTCGCGGGCTGGTATCGATTGCGAGCTCCGCAAACACTCGTGACTTGTCGTTGTAATTCCGGTTGTCACTTTTGCCCTTCCGGAAGTCTGGAGCAGGCTTTTATGAGGACAGCGAGGTCCCCCCCCCCTTAATGGTGGGAGAGGCTGACACAGCGGTGACTAATGGCGGGTCACCGTCCGCCGACATCCGTTATGATGTCAGCTCCCGCCCCACCAATAAGAAGCCTCCTCGCAGGCCGCTAGGAGCCGGGAAGTGGAACTATCAACACCGCCGTCTCCAGGAAGAAGTAATGAATGCGCACCTGCCACAGAAGTAAATCATTTAAACCCCACGGGAGGGCGCGTTTCACAGCTCATGCCTAACCATCATCATCTTGACGCAAATAAAACATACATTGATATTTAAAAAAAAAAAAAACTTTATTTGCCGTATGCCATTATATACTTGAAATATTCGACTTGAACCGACACTTGTCCATCTCTTTTTGGACAAGTAAAATTACAGATGTTTGTATTTACAGAAAAACAACTGTATCACTACAAAAGACTGTTCGCAGTAATACTGGGTTCGGTTTCTTACCCGGGAATTTATGCTTGGTTTTTTTTACCACCTTCGGTAGTTTTATTTATTTGTATACCGTTTCCTCATTGGATTTCCAGTATAAACTGCGCACATTATTAAGCATAATAAAAGAAAATAAAGTCAAATTACCTAATATTCGATATGTTTCCATGATTAAAAAAAAAGCTTGAATCAAACATCCATTAAAATATATAATTATGCTCCAATTTTCGTAATCAGTATTCATTATTAACTCAAAAAACTTTATTTCATTTATGCAAAAATAACCATGGCCATGTGTTGCTACTTTTGTACTCAATGAATGAAGTAAAAATTGTGGCTCTATAGATAGGGGAAAGTCCTCTAGAACCGGACGGCCTCTAGCATCGGACACATAAGAGTTCACGAAAATCCCGACAGGTATCAGCATAATGCAGGGTGCGTCTTAAAGGTTCCTTCAATTACACAAATGTTCCGGCAGAGTGTGCTAGTTCGTCGAGCTGTGACCACACTGTGAGCGTTTTTGTGAATATCATTGTTTATGTTTCTACCCAAGTTAAGATTTGAAAGTGAACTACACGGAATTAGTTGAATGGATTGTGTCTAAACTGTGTTCAGGTAATTATTATGGTCTGAATAACATATTCATTGATTTTTAGTGGAAATCTAAAAGTGGTTATTTAATGGCGAGAATTAATTTGGTCGCATGCGGATCCGGTAGCACCGGACACTTAATGTCCTCTAGTATCGGACACATAATTAGCCAACAGGCCCTTTGTCCTGTAGTACCGGACACATACATAGGTACTCTATTTTCTGTATTAAAAAACACAAATATAAGTGTTCTGTTTTCAGACACATATGTAACTTGTTTAAGGCTCGTTTATAAATTCCTGATTATTTTTTCAATAATGAGATTTGTGTTTAGTATGCATTAGCAACAATTTGCATGATTTACAAATGTTGGTTACGAGAGTGTCTCTAATTGTTTTGAAAAGTAGTTTTCGTTACATATTTTTGTTATTGAGATTATAATTGTTACTTAAAGGAGTGGTACAATCTTATTATGAATGTATTATAATTTAAAATGCGTGTTGAAGACGTTACTAATAATTAGAAATTATAGCATTTATTTTTACTGTAGCTAGTAAGAGAAACCACATGCTAATTTTACACGGGCCTTTAATGTGTTCAGACATGAAATAGGTTTTCTGTTTGCAGATTATATTAATTTCAAGCACGTCGAAAGACAAAAATGATGCGAAAAGAAGAGGCAAATGGTCCGAAGACGATATGAAGCTGGCTGTAAACAATGTGTTGGCTAATAGTTTAAGTGTACGAGAAGCTGCAATAACTTTTAGTGTTCCAAAGAGCACTTTACATGACAGATTAATGCGAATTAAAAGTGGAGGGGAAATTCAGATCTCACCAAAATTAGGCCGGTTTGAGAAGACATTTTCAGATAGTTACGAGGAACAACTAATCTCTCACATCAAACAGTTAGATGATATGCTTATGCCTCTCACCAGAAAAGAGTTCCTGAAGCTAGCGTATGATTTGGCTGCTGCTTTGAATCTGCCCCATAGGTTCAATAGAGAGAAAAAACTTGCAGGGAAAAACTTCTACTACGATTTCATGAAGAGGCATCCAGAATTGTCATTGAGAACTGCAGAATCTACCAGCATAATGCGAGCAGTGGGTTTTAATAAGCCTTAAGTTACTATATTTTATGACAAACTAGGTCAATTGTTCGATAAATATTCTTTCCCACCTTCCCGTATTTATAATGCGGATGAGACGGGAATATCTTCTGTCCATGAAAACAGCAAAGTGATTTCAGTGAAAGGAAAAAGACAAGTTGGGAAACTAACTTCTGGGGAGAGAGGTAGAAACGTAACATTAGTGTTCTGCATGAGTGCTACGGGTCACTTCATTCCACCTATGTTTATCTTTCCTCGACAAACAATGAATCAAAGGCTTATGATTGGTGCTCCTGCTGAGAGCTTCGGAGTCGCTCAGCCAAATGGCTGGATGAATGCAGAACATTTTTTAGCATGAATAAAACACTTTGCTAAGCACGCACATCCAACGGAGCAAAGTCCCACACTTCTCGTCCTCGACGGCCACTGCAGTCATAAGGAGCTGGACGTCATTGTGTATGCTAGATCGCAGCATATCCACATGCTATCAACACCTCCCCACACCACTCATAGGCTGCAACCTCTCGACAGGTCATTCATGAAACCTTTTAAAGGGGCGTACGCAGAAGCATGTTCCGCATGGATGAGAAAGAATCCTGGACTGCGTATTAATGAATACGACAGAGTTGGCAAGTTCTGCCTACACCAAGGTCAGTCGTCTGGAGATTGCTCTGAAAGGATTCTCGTGTACAGGCATCCATCCATTCAACTCGGGTGTATTTTCAGATTTGGATTTTCTACCTTCCAAAATGACAGAAATGAAAAATCCGTCGACCAGCCAAGAAAATGGAATGTATGCCACACAGTCCAGTTCAGCACCATCCAACGTGGAACCAACTCCAGGTTTAAGTGGATTAGTCAACCCTTTGACTATTTTAGAAAAACTCTCACCTCTCCCAGATGCCAGCAAACGCAGGATTCAAAGTAGGAAAAGGAAGACGCAGAGAAGTGAAATTCTTACATCAACTCCATTTAAAGAAGCCCTGCAGGCTAAGCGCAATGAGACAGTTGAGAAGGAAACAAGAAAGCGTCTGAAGTACAAGAAATCATTCAAATTCGATGCCTTTGCAACATCATCACAGTCAAGTGTACAGGAAACCATCTGCATATTATGTGGGGAAAGATTTGAAGAAGATTGGATCCAATGCTGTGTGTGTAAGGAATGGGCCCATGAAAACTGTGCAAGTGTTGAAGGAGCACCATTATTTTATAAATGTGACAGATGTGATAAACTTAAGAGCATCGTCTAATTTTCTTTTGGGGGTATATTTTTACGCTGAATATTCTGTTAAATCAAGAAATATATTATTGACTTATTACACCATTTTCTTCTATTTATACACTCTTATTCTAAATTTGAATGACGTCGTGCAGTTTTGAAAACGGTTTTACATTAAAACAGCTAAGTTTTTATAACTTTATACTGCATAAAAAGCTCTAGCATAATATTTATATGTGTCCCCGAGATTTCGGAACACATTTAATGTATTATGAACCTGTATATATAAAGTACTTAAGTTATGTACACAAATTTTTGACAAGTTTTTTAACTGTCCGATGCTACCCGCCAATCTCGAGAAATAAGAAAATAACTCAATAATTTTAACTCAGTGTTTTCACTAATTGCATTAGAGTTTTTGTTTATTGAATTAGTAATATTATTAAATATTTGTTCGAAGATATCTGGCATATAATACTTTATTTAAACACCTGTTAATTAAATTACTATAAACGAAAAATGTTAACTGTCCGGGGCTAGAGGACTTTCCCCTAATAACAAGCACACATTGTGCTCTTAAGTACTTCTATGGGCTAAAATATAATTTATACTTAAAGCAGTTTATTACGATTCCAAAATATATTTTAATATCATAAAATATTTTAATGTTAAAACTGGCAAACCAACTTTTTAATTTTCTTCTTGAACTTGTAAGCACTTTGACTATCGTAATAAAATATGAACTATTTAGCTTGACATGTAAATGCCTTTAGTACTGTTAGTATTAGAACTGTTGTTTTTATGCATAAAAATGTTTTATCAAACGTCCATGCGTATGAATGTCAGCTATTTAACCGTAGATTTTGATATATAATAGAAATCTTGGGAAGTTCGCCTATATCGCAGAACAGAATTTACATCGCATAACCAGGATCACCCTGTCGCAAAGGCTTTGCCTGTTCTATTCTGAGGCACTTTACGACTTAAAAGGTTTATAGGAAATGAAACTGAAACGAAAGTTACCGCGATTCATTTCTAAGGCATAAGAAATCCATTTCCTCCCCGCATAATATCCATACCTTTTTCTCCCTCCTGCCCCGAGCACATACGCTGTGGAATGTATTGTCATTTAATTTTCTTTGAAGCCACCCTGGGCCCTCTCGTTTTTTAAGCCCATTCTTTGCTTGCTTTTCATTTTGGCCAGGATATTGGCAAGATATTTCACTCGACGAGCCTTTGCGGCGAATTTATCAGCACACATCATAACCTACAAGCCGAACGCGGGAAGCGGTTGGTCGGGAGACTGGCATCATATTTTACTAGAGGCACGTAATCGATGGATAATCGATTATACCGTGGGACGAGCGCTCACAAAGCCGTGCCTTGGAAATAATAAAAGTATGCGTCCAAAAACGCACGAGAATGCGGAAGAGAGCTTTTTTACCTGGTTCTCCGTAAAGTAATTAAAGTATGTAGGCGTACGAGGGCCAAAAGTGCATACAAAGAAAAGAATTTCACATGACAGTTACTGAAAATAAAGTAACAAACAATAATTATTTCAATAAATATATTTATTATAATATGAGCTTTGGTGTTTACAGGTTTCACCCCGATCGGTTGTTATTAATATGCATTATCGTACAATAATGGCCACGGTAATGTCAAAATGATTTTTTTTAAATTTATTAGCAGACATGTTTTCAAAGACAACTTAACCATTTATTCACCATGGCTATGTGGTTTGTTTAAAAGAATACTTCGAACATGTGCTTCAATTTAGGAAATTGCTTTTAGCATAATATTTAACACATTTTAAAACAGAGAAAAACACTACATTTTTAGTTGATGTAACTATTACGTTTCTTTTTTGAACTTGATCAGAACTATCCCAGAGATTTATTTTTCATTTCGTCCATTAATAATATATAAAAACTGTAGGTAATTCACAAAGAATATTAAAAAATAATAACTTTATGGTAAGTAATAGACATAAAATTATTAATTGCAGACAAGAAACCAAAAACAAAACAGGAATTGTATTTGAACAACTTGTAACATTCAGAGATCAGAGTTAGTTAGAAGTATAACGTGATAAGTCTTATTTTAAAATAAAGCAGGAGTTGATGGCCGAAAAAAAACACAAGTAAAACGGTGTATAATACTACAATTTGTTTTCGATCTAGTGTAGTTCAAAACATTATAAGTTTTTCGAAAAATAATTAAAAAAAATGACTTAATCACAATCAGCTAAATAACATGCATTTGATAACGTAACAGCCTAGTTCTAGTACGTAACGAGTCTCTTTCATCTTTCAGAGCCAGGAGAATCGAAATGCTGCAACCATAAACGAATATTGATGACTTTAAAAAAAGTAAAATTTCACCGCTGTAAATCTCTTACTGTCCTAACTCACAAGGGGTTGTGTGTGTGTGTGTGTGTGTGTGTAAGTGTGTGTGTCAGCGAGGCTTTCAGTCCTCGTCAGTGAAGTGTAAACATTTAACCAGGGTAACGAGAAATTTTATGTGTTCTATTATTTGTACGTCATAAATAAACTTATAATATGAAACTCAGACATGAAATTTAACTTAGAATACTTAAAAATAATGCAGATATATACTAATAAATGAAATATTCAATATTCATATTCAATATTCATTTTCTGGACGATAATCCAACACTTACTTTCTGCATTCGCCGCTAGAATTCGCTGTCTGAATCAAAAACGTTGTTTGCTACCATCACGGACAGATAGCAGCACTAAATAACCGGAAATTTTGAACAATTAGAAAAGGCTCCGATTAAAGCGAAACGAATTTGACAAATCCTAAACCTCGGCTTTGAACTTAAGTAAGAGACCAGTAATTTGATCAAAATACTGTCCATGTTAAAATTCTCTTGGCAGCTAGTACTATAAAGTTTACATACACGAGTGAAGTTATAGTTCTGTGGCATAGCTAAAATATTAACCTGAATAATATTTAAACAAAAATATTTTATATTTTTGTTTTTGCTTAAACGACAAATATCAGTCTGAAAATACTTCCTACAAACAAACCTTAACCATTCTGAGATGATTCAACATTGTTATTTTATAATATTGTCTTATAATATTTTTATTATAAAATTAAAAGAAAGTTTTTCCAATGAAGAGGTTTGAACCGCATCCCTTTAGGTGAACAAGCGCAGGCTCTGCTGCTGTGCTACTACGGCTACTGAAAATTTATAAGTAGAACTAGCTGCCCGACCCGGCTTCGCACGGTTGTATTAATGGGGGGGGGGGGGGGGGGGGGAAATGAGACCAAATATCTTATTTACAGTTATAATAAATGAAATAAAATAAAAATTAATTAATTTTGACAAAAACTAATACAATGCTTTGTAATGTACCGAAGAAAAAATGAATAGCACCGATGGTTTCCCGACTCTCGAGCACGCAACGTTGTCATGGAGACGAAGTGCCCACTGTTTCCCGGGCTTAAACACCAATCAACATTGATAATCAGTTTATTATTAATTATAAATATTTAAGACTATTAATCGAAATAACAACTATCCTATCTCTCAAGTTGGAAAAAATTACACATAAATGCCAATTTTTATCGAAATCGGTTGACTTGGTGGAGAGTTCACTGGAAACAAACATCAGGACACTGGATTTATATATATTAAGATCTATACGATCATTAGTGTAATTCCCGTTATCTTAAGGATTTTAAAACTTGTATTTTCTTTTAATTATGTCTATTTTAGTTTGTCAAATATATTCCATGGTAGTTTCACTATCATAAAGTTTAATTGGGCACACCAATACGTTTGGTATGTCCCCCCTAATGCTCACGAAAATGAGTATGAATGGAATTATGTTGCTACAAGTTGGCCCTCCATCTTAGTTACACAGTTATGTAAGTTTGCTTCCGTTCAATTCTCACGAAATCACTCCTTCATAGCTCATCCGAGAGCTAAGATTTTTCTGAATTTGCTTGGAGAAAAAAAAACACCGCGAAGTAATCGCATTTTTTTTTCTTCATAAAAGCACAGTCTTTTAATAACTCTCAGCCGTAGGCGACAGTGAAACAGTGTAGGTGTATTGCTCTAGGAAGGGCAAATTACGTGTTTTTGAGTCAAATAAGAGGAAGGCTTATCTTCGCAAAATAAAGCCAAGAAGTGTTTTTAGCATTTCTGGAGTGCGAGTGTGGAGTGAAGTTTAGTGTTGTAGTCAAATATACCGCGAAATTGTAGTGAAACTATGGATTATCTCTTATGAGACAAAATAAAATATATATTCGTTCATCAATAAAACATTATACCACTACATACAGTAAATTTTCACTTATTATTTATGCGTTAGATGTTACCTGACTTTCATACCAAAATAAACTCGTTTAACAAATGTTAAACTTTATTTCTGAAACGATTAGCACGATCGCTATAATAAAAAATTGACTCCACCTATATCTATCTTCATAAACGTCCATAAATCATATAAATGACCACGGATTTAGATCATTTCATTTAGAAGCGAAGGAACGTAATTAATATTTTGATAAGAGAGCACTCCTACAAAAACCACGTGCTCAAAAAATATGTTTCTTACTGGACGAGCGTTTTTTTTTGGTGTACTGGGGAAAAAAACGTGAGCGAATCTGGCAGTACTACCCAGTGATATGTAAACATCTACACTCAATAAGAAGCAATTTAATGTTTTTTCATGTTGTTCATGTTGCAAATAACTTATAATATGAAATCAGACACGTGATTCAACGTAGAATGGTTTTAAATAATGCTAAGCATGATAAATAACGTAACCGCATTTCGATTACCAAAATTTCTGAATGCCAATCAGAATATAGTTTCGGCACCCGACGCTAGAATTCTCTTCCTGAATCGTAAACGTTACTTGCCACGAGCAATACGCAGATAACAATCAGTAGCACGAAACAACCGGGATTTTTAAACGATTAGAAACGGCTCCGAATTAGCCCCGGCTTTGGACATGATTTTCTACAAGGAATTTTATTAAAATACTTCCCATTTAGTTAAAATTCACTTAACTATTTAAAATACGTTAGAAGTTATACTTATATGGCATTACTTAAATATTAACCTGAAAAATTAAAAAAAACATATGATAACAAGTTATGTTTGTATATTTGTTTCTACTTAAACAATGAAATCAGTCTGTTAAAACTCCTTACAAACAAACCTTAACCTTAAATAAACTGTTTCAAAAATATTATTATACCACATTATTATTTGAAAATGTTATTAAAAAAATACAATTGTTTCCAGTGACGAGAAATTAACCACGCCCGTTAAGGTAAACAAGCGTTGAATTTACCACTGAGCTGCTAAGCCTCTTGCGAGTTTATAAGGAGAATATGTATTTTATTTACTGCAATGCCAGTTTCCTTAGCTATTTTAAAACATGTCCTTACTTTTAACTATGGATTTTTAAGTCTACCAAATATATTTCAGGGTAGTTACACTACCATCAAGTGTCATTTAGCACACCGATAAGTTTGGTATGCACACCAATGTTCACGAATGTGACTACATACGGGTTCATGTTGCTATAAGTGGGTCCGCCATCTTTGTGACACATTCCCGTGCTTCGACTTCCCGTTACTGTTTCACGAAATGCCGTTCGCCGAGAGCTAAGATGTTTGCACACCGAAAAGTGGAGTGGCTGGGAAGAGGCCTAACTGCCCGCCACACGTGGACACACAGAAGACGGATGGGCGGGTAATGAAGGCTGGCCTTGTTTGTCCGAGACACCGTGGGTGGGTTTGGCGATTACATCAAAAGATTTCAAGATACCACCAACCGCAGTCAACAAAATGTCTCTCTGGGCCCCGCCTACCTGTCACGTTTTATTGGAGCAGAAATGGATAAAAATTCATGTTTCCTGAATAATTTTTAGGCATTTATTGACAGCCCTCAAGAGACATGAATTACATCTTTATATTCATTTATATGTTCAATAATTTTACGGATACCACTCAATTCTCAATTTTTTCCTGCCCGCCATTCTACAGCCTTAACACTTAGAGGCGACATCATGCTGGAAACACCAGCGAGCGTCGCAATTATCATCCCGTCTCATCATTACAAATACACATCTAACTAGGCAGGCACCTTAAATAAAGTATTTGCGAATGAGAGGCAAAACACATAAGTATGGTACCTACTATTGCAGAGTAGTTTTTGCTTTTAAATTTTTTCTGCCTTTGCGTGTCGTCCAAAGCGAGGTCATAATAGACAGTAACAGAAATTGATACAGACTGAAATATTAGAACAGGGATCAGTCAGTGGTTATAGCATGGAACTCTACGGGATTTTCGCTGGAGTGATTCCAGGGAAATATGGAAAACTAGAATAACGATAAGAGGGTCGGTAATAGAACCCATCTACTCTGGAATGAGGGTTCATCATGTACCACTGTACCACTTAGCTCCACAGCTGTGTTTCTGTAGTATAGTCCTTTTCGCTACGTTTACAAATGCACGCCTGTTGTGAAATCGTTTGAAAATAGAAAAAAAGAAGACGGCAATTTTTTTTATTCTTAAAAATAAAAAAAAAGAAGTTAGTTTGTTTTACAGGCTGCTACAGGAAGATGTCAGTAATGAATCACCGTGTAGCTCGTTAGTCGTAATTATATTTTCATTATCTAAGGCGGGCCGGGCGCGCGCGACCAAGTGATTGCCACGGACGGCTGCTCGTAGCGCAAAAATGAGCCCCGGCTCGATCTAATTAAGATGTAGCAGTCTAATGGGGCCCGCGCCTGAGAACCGCCCAGGCCTCCTCCGGGCCCCGTTTAACGGCCCCGCGCCGGCTGATGAAGCCTCCTCCGGTGAAGCATCGCTCCCCTCCCTCAAGTGCCGCATTTTCGCTGCCCCTTATATCTTCATTTTGTGCGATAAGCTCGCAGTGTACTCCTGCAGAAAGTATTCTCCTGCAGTTTTGCATTCGGGAGTAGCGTTTTTAGTCAGTAATTCATAGTACCTTTAGAATTTTTTAAATTTATTTTCTAAAGCTAATTATTTAAATTTTTCATCTCGCCTCTTAAATAATTTTTTATTAAGGTACTTATAAGTCTTATTAAACATAATGCTTTAGAATTTGCAATAAAATTAGCACAGCTTAATTTTTTTCCCGCAATTGAGTGACTATGGGAAAGTAAAATCTCCACAATTGTGCTAATCGAGTGGTTACGTAAAATATTTGCTTGGGAACAAATTAAGTATGTTTTTTCTAAAGAAGAGTTAGTTTTGAATTTGTTAAAAATATCTGTATTTTAAATGCAATTTAGTTTCATAACAAGATATGCTAATCTTTTACGATGTTTTACGAGTGGAGGTTTAACTCTAAATCATCTTCATAATAGTATTATATATATTTAATTTGGTTTCATTTTAAAACGCTATTTCTCAATGGCAGTGAATGTCTTCTGGAATCAGAAAACATAAATTCCAAGGGTGAAAAGGTACATATATTATACATTAAAATCTGTTTAAAGCTGTCAATGTTTTTTTTTTTTTTTAGCAATATTTGGAATCAAAATTAACTACTTTCTCTTAAATCCTGGGTTTGAGACCCAACATGGAATGTTTCAAGGACTCACGCCTTTTTAATAGTTAATAGGTATAAATATATTCAGTGTGTGCTCGAATGTGGTTCCAGTTTTAATTCACATTTCTCTTGTTTCTGAAGCTCGCCATGTCTTTTTCCATCACTTGAGAGGTAGATCGTCCAATAGCTTTTCGTTAGGTGGAAAAATTAATTCTACCGTAAACTATATTCAAATTTCACACAATTACGAATTCACAATCAACTCTACTTAGTATGCTACACTTTTGAAGGCAGATACTATAAATACATATTTACAATTGTTACTAGGACCATAGAAAAGAGGAACTGTTATAAAATACTTACTTAAATATATTACTTGAAATAAAGCTGGGAAGTGTGGTGAGTATACCTCCAACTCCACCACTGCTCCACAGAGACAAGTCCCCCTGTGAATGTTGGCCCAAGCCGTGCGGCAAAGGTGTGGCTTGCTGTCGCTACGCCACCGTGAAATTGAGGCGGCGCCTAGCATCTCAGGATGAATGAAACCAACCCATTTACACTTGGGCCAAGGCGCGAAGAATATCTACATTTACAGAGGGGAAAAAACTGCGCGGTAACATACACCTAGCAAATGTGGACACGTTATCTTTACATATCTTCATATACCTAAAATACAACCCGTAAAAGGTTACGGGATAATTTTATTTTTCGTGCATCCATAAACACGACAAATCTGAACCCGTGCATTCATACTGCTCTATAACGTTTATGCTATATCTTTCAAAAATTCTCTGCCACCATAATCGATGCCGATCAAGATCTAAATTCTAAAAAAAAAAAATCGTAAAACATTAAAACGGTAGCTGCGTTGAAACGTCGTTAGCTTAGGTTAAAGTGATGTTTCGCCTAAGCCGCATAGCACACCGTAACACGGAGCTCATATGCCTTTATTTAGCCTGAATGCAAACTCGAAATTTTAACCTAAATATTTTAAGCATAAGCCTTATATTCAATGTATATTTTTTGCCAGTTCTAATATTTTTCTGAATAAACCTTAAAGTCCGACCATATCCGGTACCTAGTGGCGTTAATTCATAAAAACGAGCTTAAAATACGTGAATGTGACACAGTGAGCACAACAAATAGTTTCAACAGAGCAAACTCATCTGAAATTTTAAAAACTTTTGAATACATGTATTACATAAAATTGGGCAGCATAACACCAATAAAGAGAGTATTCTCTAAAGAAAATAATACGAAAATAAATACCTAAGTTAATTTGATATGTCCGTGATGTTGTCTGGTAGATGTTAACGTGCTACTTACAAACCGAGCAATATGCTTTAATACAAGGTTCTTATTTTTGAATTGTAACTATACGAGCTGCAACACAATCCTTTAGAAGTTTCGTTTTATGATTTATTTTTAATGTGTAAATATTAACAGCGAAAAAGGCTTAAACGGGTGTTTTAAATTTTTTTAATGCTTTTAAGTAAAAATTAACTTGGTGGCATATTTTATTGTAAATAATATAAAAACTTTTGTACTTTATATCCCACAGTATAATTGAAGGTTAAAACTCGAGGTCTCATATATGCTCGTTAGAGACACAAAGTTCGGTGTATATCGCGTAGAGGTAAAAAGACTATGGTGCGCGAACCATTGTCGCCCTTAGCGCCCTCGCAATTTAACAGCAATAATTTAAGGTATTAATTAATCTTTTCGATAAATCTGAAATTAATAAATCGGTGTCCGCAGTATTTATAAGGAGTTATATATTGTAGTGGCGATCGATGTATGCAAGTACATTTTTTTCACATTATTTCGAATAGGTAAATAAAAAATTAATATTGTGATAGTTGGAAATACGTTTGCCTTTCAATTCCATTTTTCTCTTAACGAAACTTATTGCGTAATTCGGCAAGCTTTATGAACAAAGGTTGAATAAACAATTTAATTTGATTCGTCAGCTTCCTTATCTGTCGTCAAGAATAATAATATAAGCATGATTCTCCAAGGTCTTTCAATAAGAAATTGGTAAATAATAAAACTAAATACACGTAGGTACAATGTTTCTAAAAGCAACAATAAGTACTTCTCTCGTCCCTTGAAACCTAAAAACACCTCTAGATTTTTAAAATTTTAGGGAAACCAAAATAATATTTACTTTTGAATAACTTACTTTAACATTTGTTATGTACAACAAAGACTATGTGCAAAAGCGTTAATTAGAAATTGTTTAGCACAAAATGATAGAATTTAAAAATAAATTCAATTTTTAGGTTACTAAAATCCAGCTAGTATTACTTACTACAATTATTAAAACACTTTTAAACTGTCAACTACAGTCGTATTATTGATTTAATTGAAATCAACTGCAATATAATATTTGAGAAATGATTAAAGAAACTACCTCCTTATTATCTTTGAAAGATTTGTGCAATGGGAGTGCATGACTTGATGTAAGCTTTTGGACATACGCCATTGCTAAGCACATGTATGTCTGTAGAAGAAGAAAAAAACAAAAAAAACCAAAAGATAAAAAACACAAATTAAGCAAAAATTGCTGTTGTCAACAGGATATATACACATTACATAATATTCCATAACAGGAATATGGTCAACCAACAAAGAAAAACTTAATTTGCTTAGTTTGTGTTTTTTGTGTTTTTGGTTTTTTTTTTGTAGTTTTCTTCTACAGACATACGTGTGCTTAGCAATGGCGTACGTCCAAAAGCTTACATCAAGTCAAACTAGCTCCTCGCTTCAGGTTGCTTTCTTCCTCGACGCACGCCAGAAACTCCAGCATGCAAAAGCTCTTCCCTAACCAGACCACCGCTGCGTTCTGCCGTCGCTCGTCGGAGCCAATGTTCCGCTCCGAGAAACAAGACTTGTTACGTAACGAAGACCCTTTCCTTCCCACGGCCAATTTTACACCGAATCTCCCGTGCCACCACCGCCGAGACTTCTTTAACTGCGTTCTCTCAGCTTTATTTTCCTCCCTCTCGCTCTTTCCAAATTTCTTTATTTCTTTTTTAAGATTTCCGTCTCCAACCCCACTTCTCCCTCCCCCAGGCTCCTTAAGCTTCCAGCCACTAAGTAGCTCCTTTCCTGAACGAACACACCCTTATCGTGGTAAAACCGCGTCCTTCCAGAAGAATAACCCCTCTTTCCCCTTTTCGAACATCGCAGAAACATTTTTTTTTTGCATTCTCCTCCGCGCACGGGACACTCAACTTAATTTACGGCAGGAATGGTTTTGCGAGGTCACTTGTTGGACCCGGCGAGACTCGTGGGAACCGTCTGTTGACTTCCCCGGTCGGAATGAACTCCCGCTGCTCCCGACACGGTTATTACGGGGAGACTTTCCGGAATCTCGCTCGGCTGGAAGATGGACTCGCGTTTCCGCGAGAATTATACTGCGGGAACAACCTCCGCTCGCTGCCGGCAAAATACGTAAGTCACTCTAAGGTAGGTACATGCTCATAGATGTGTAGCTGCTACATACCGCATAAATATGAACACGTAAAACCGGACTTTTGACGTGACAACGTCTAATAAATCGATGAACGCCGGCTGCACGCACGAAAAAAGTGTCCCGTAACTCACATTGTCCCGTAACGCTGTGCCCCGTTACACTGTGTCCCGTTACGCTCATTGTACGCTTGCGCCGCATCTATCTCTCTTCCACTCGATTGGAACAACCATCGATTTGACTTTTTCGAGGCACATTAAACTTGAAACATTCCCATTAGTTTCCTACTTTTCCTATCATCGTCCTATCCTTAACAGAATAACACAGATTGGAAGAAGTTAAATAGCAAACATGTATAAAAGTTATAGTTAAAATAACCTCTTCGTTAAAGTAATAAACATATTTGAATTAATGAGTGCAAATAAAAGTAAATTTATCAATTAAATTGTAGATTTAATTTCACTCCTTCTACTGATAATTCAATAAAAATGATTCAATTTTATTCATAAAAGTATGCAATAATTTCATCAATGTTTTGTTATGACGTTGTCACGTTAAACTATCGTCCGTAAACCGACTTTACAGACAACCAATTTTTTTAAGTCATCGCGTGAATTATAAAAAATGTATACGAAAAAAATCTTGAAGATGCATTACTCCGAATGTTTTAATATAAATTATCATTCTTTGATAGTCCTTAATGTAGGTATTTAAAGTAAGATAAGCATTGGTAATGTATTAGTATAAAAACAACATTGCTGCTGATATAGAATTTTTTTTTCATTACGGACTTAAGAAATTTTTTGTTGTATTATTTAAAAAATAGATTAAAAATAATAATGTTGTGTATGAATTAGTTAAAAACGACAAAAAATTCCTTTACAAATATATATACAATTATGTTAATTAAAAAAGTTGATTTTTTTGTCACATAGAACATTAACGTATTTATTTTAGTTTTGAACACTTTATTGTTTAGTCAAGTTAACAGTTGAGCCACAGAAATTGAAAGCAAAAAAAAAAAATCCTCTTAGTTAAGTTAAGTAAATAACTATTGTTTCTTGATTAACGATGTACATGACTAATAGTCAAGAGGATTAAAAAAGTTTTTAAAAACTATTAACCATGACTTGGAAAGTTCTTATAAAAAATACTATAGAGAAGCAGGTCGAATAACTATATTAACTAATTTATCAGTGACTAAGGTCTCTATTATTGAGGGAGTTGTTACCATAGTACTTCATCCAGCACTAACAAATATTTAATGCTCAGACGTAGGCTGTGGTTTTCTATACAAAATGCATTTGAGGTTATGGTTTGTTGTTCTAGGAAGTTGTTCTTTGTGTAAACTACACATTAAAATTTACAAAATTTTTTACCACAGAAATCAAAGAGAATCCGAAAGAACACGAGGGGGAAAAAAACTTTGGAGGGACAAAGGAAAACAAAAACCTTTGATCATAACATATCATTATATCTAGCAAACATTTTACAGCAGAAGACTATTTTAAAAGAAAA
Source organism: Bacillus rossius redtenbacheri (assembly GCF_032445375.1). NCBI lineage: Eukaryota > Metazoa > Arthropoda > Insecta > Phasmatodea > Bacillidae > Bacillus > Bacillus rossius. The sequence continues at coordinate 24,835,768 of NC_086337.1, read as the reverse complement.
GAACTCGCAACAGCTATATATATAGAAAATCTACGTAAATATTTTATAAATTTTGAAATTATTTTGGTTTATTTAAGCAGTATTAAGAATTTTATGTAGTATAAATATTGCATGTCAGCAAGCAAATAAAATACACAAAAAATTCGCTTTTTTTTTCGTCTCATTTCTTTTCCAGAACCAGAAATTTTTGCATGTTTGTTATGAAAGAATAATAAACTCAGTTTAGGCTTCATATTTTGTAGGGTGAAATTTTAACTTAACTTATTTTACAATTCTTACTGATACCAAAATGTATTATTACATCTCCATACTTCTATTCTCAATTGGTATCTTCTAGGCTAGTTTTCATTCAAACAAAAAAACAGTATTGTATGTTATTACGTATGTTTCAGATAATTTTTTGCGCGTCATAAACATTATCTTAAGCACGTAAACTTATCATTATGACCATGCTATTTTTTTATATATATATATGTTAGTTCTTTATTATTTTGACCATCATAAAAGATAATTTATTTGAGCATTGCGGCAATAATAATATATTACAATCACCATACAATTTCACTTTTATCTCTCCATTAATAATTTTCTCAAATGATAAAATCCAACTACAAGGCTAAAGAGTTATGAGAATAAATAGTTTTAAATATTATCCAAACGTTTAAAAAATTAAGTTAATACCCTAAAGCTTAACTTATAAAAACAACCAGTGTAAAAAAAAAGTTTGTGTTATTATGAATATCATTTAAATGTTTTGCACTTACGTAGTCAGCCAGAGATCGTTCGTTCATTTCTTATGATCTTACTTAAAATCTAAGAACTATATTTTTTTTACAAATGTTGTGTCATTTGCTTGAAATTATGTGTTCATTAAGAAATCTCTTTGTAAACAGGCTATTTATAACTTGAATGCGTGCGCGCATCAGAGAAAGGACATAACGACCATAATGTATCGTTCACGAAATGGTTTTCAGAAGCACAGTTTAATAATTATTTTTTTAACACAAGTTGAAGAGTTATTTACAATGGCAGCTTGTGCCCAGAAAGTCTTAAAAACTGAAAAATTTTCCATTTACTATTTTTAAAACATATATTCCAGAATTCTAGTAAAAAGGTATCGTAGGGTTTCTGGATAGATAAGTGAAAAATATAAATGAGTAAAGTATTTTCCTGACAAAAATTAGAGAAAACTGTACATTATTAGTTAGTGTCTAAAACCACTAAAAGAAATAAGTTGGCTCTTTCTGACTTATGACATCCACAGAAACTATTTGTGTTACCTAAGAAATAATAAAAAAACACCAGATTTCAAGAAACTGGCTTTACCGAGTTTTCTCAGTTATAATATGATATAAATTTCAAAGAATTAAATAAAAATCTCAAAAAAACACTTCTACGAATCATGGGCCAACATTAAATCCCAATCAATTTCAGGAAGGAGGTAACGAGAAATATCTTTATTGGATTTATAAAAAAACTAGCGGACCCAACAGACGTTGTTCTGTCCAAACGTTTTAAATTCTAAAATTTACAGGAAATTTCCCTGAATCTAATCGCAGCACCATCTGCCGGGTCGAACTGAAATAAAAATAAAATATTTTTGAATATTCGATAACTTAATCACAGCGCTTCCTACCGGATCCAATGTAAAACATCCAAAGTTCAACAAAAACTTTAATTAAATTAATTAACTAAAAATATTATTTATCCGATTGAAATGTGAATCTAAACCATTCATGAATCCACCTGAACACACACTTTAAAGTGGACCCGACAGACGTTGTCCTGTTCAAACGTTGTAAATCCAAAAATAATTTTTTTTAAATAAACTATAAATTAAAAATATAAAATTTCAATTTTAAATATACTTTAAACTATAATTAATGTAAGTAATTTTTATTTTTTAAATGTTATAAATTATTTTACAAACATAAATTTTTATTTTCAAAGAGGCGTACAATACGTCATAAGTTGCATAGAATAAAATGAGAACTGACCATTTAAAATTGTAGGTTAAGTTGATTGTTATTGAATGCACGTCTATACATAATTAAAAGTAATGAAAAATCGTGTAAAATACTCTTTTCGATACTGCACATTACATATTTTGCACAATGTATATTTTTTATTACATTTTAAAACGTAGAATAAAATGAGAACTGACAATTTAAATTTGGAGGTTAAGTTGATTTGTATTGAATGCACGTGTATATATCATTAAAATCACGAAAAATCATGTTAAATACTCACTTCAATACTACACCTCACAATTTTGCATAATGTATATTTTTAATTACACTTCAAAATGTTATTTCAATAAATAATATGTATTCTCAATAAGCAATTCTATTTTTATTTTATGTAATAGCAACAATTCATAGAATCCATCCAAATATTAACAACAACACATAAATAAATACACAACACACGCACATATATAAACTGTGCACCCAAACCATCCAAAGATCAACAACAATTCATAAATAAAAAAATTAATTAAATAAAAATTTTCCAGTGGACTGAATTGTAAATCTAAACAATTTTCAAATCCACCTGAAGACACACACAAAATTTCATAATAGATAATGCCCGGCATGCGTTGCAATGCCTCAATCAATTTTTTTTATAATTTTTTAAACGTATACTAAGCATCTCTCTTTATCTCTCTAATTGTCTATCTCTTTATGCATATCTCTATAACTCTCTCTATCTTTCTATTTCTATCTCTATCTCTCTATATCTTTCTACATATATATCTCTACATATCTTTCTGCATATATATCTCTATATATCTTTCTAGCGGACCCGACAGACATTGTCCTGCCCAAATGTACATATGGCGGTAAGTATTTCTACGCTGGACATTTTGTATCTTCTCATTATACATACCCCTCCTCTTGGGCACGCCACTGCCGTTACCAAAAACCTTTCCCATGTTTACGCAGAAGGCAACAACAATGCAAAAGCCCGTTGCCATGGAGGCTAATTATCAACAATGCTTAGTTTTTTTGCTTTTAAAGCGTGTTTTTTTAGTTTTTTCTTAACTCAGAATCGAGATAAAATATCCAATTGTGAATCTAAACCATCCTCGAATCTCCGTGAACTCACACAAAAAATTTCATCAAAATCGGTCCAGCCGTCTAAGAGGAGTTCAGTGACATACACACGCACACAAGAAATATAAATATAAAGATGAAAAAGTCTACTTCTTTTGTAAACAAAACTTTTTCGCCTTATCATCTGTTCTATTGTTTTATAGAATTGTCTTTGGGACTATTCTAATAAGAAACAAGATGTATATTGCAAGAAATATATCAATACCAGCAGTGCTAGCAAGATGAAAAGTACAACTAGTTAAGAAAGTATAAGACTAATGAAATGAAAATATTTTTTATACTTACATAGTAAAAAATCAATAAATTAAATTATACAAAGTTTTCATTTTTGGTGGTGAAGTTTGTAAAAATATTTTTCTATAATTCAAATTTTGCTACAAGCGTTGGTAAAGAGACACTAATGTACATATTTAATTACAACCAATAACGTGTTAAATTATAAATTGGTTTGTATGTACGAAATAACGTATACATAAATTTTAAAACAATCCGTAACTTTTTTTTGGAAGTGACCTTGTAGGCACACACACACAATCGTCACTACAAAAGTGAAGAATTTTTGTCAGCGTATATTTACTCCTACCAAGGAATTGAAAGCACAATTAATGTATTTTGCAATCTATACTGACAAAACATTATTAAATTTACATTAGGTAAGTGGTATTCTCATCACACCATAACTTGTTAGTGTACGTAAAGTAAAATTGTTAAGAAGGTAGACTTACACCCGGAAGGTTGTGAGTTCGAATCCTTACGAATCTTTACGAAGAATACCGGTTAAAATTAACCAGGGATTTTCGTGAATGTACGGTAATCATCGTCAGTTTATAGGTGTTGAGTTCACTTACATTGAACATGAATCAACAATAATAATATTATTATACTGACAAAACATTCGACAAATCTTTTTGAGTCTACAACAATTACCATATTTTTTCTTCAGGTTATGTTTTTAACCGGTTTACAATGTAAGACAGAACTCATAATTCAGAACCAGTTGTAGTTTCTTCGAATTTCCAGCTGAGATTACGAAGAACTCTTTGTTTATTTGAGGTTAATTCTTCGTTAAAGATTCCATAAATTTACTTTTATCTCTAAAGCTTAAGTCACAATGCCACGACCAACATGACACGACGACATAATTCCAGTTCGACAGAGATAATGATAACCTAGGGTCACAATACCATGAAAACAAGGACGCAACGAACTATAATATAGCTGTTGGCAAATCATTCTAAGCCAAAAGCGTCCATAAAATTCACCAAAAACAGTGTAGTCCCTACAGTAATCTTTTATTTCCTGTTGATAGCTGAAGGGCATTACAGTATAATATTTAGTCGTCTATTACATTTAGTGAGTTTACGTTTATTTTTAGATACAATGAAGCAAACTATAGGTTTGTTGATGAGGGTCAGAAAATAATTCCGCTCTTTACTAACATGAAAATATAAAAAAATAAACGTAATAAACAAATGAAGTCACGCTACAAATGTAAAAGTGTACCCAAACGTAACACGGAATTTCTTTTTTCGGGATAAATATTTGCCTAGTAGGTAAATATTTTTTTTTTATATTTATTTCAGTGAGGTTTCCGTTTTACTTTCCGTCGTGCACGACAATTCTAAATTAGAAATAGAATCTACTTCTTGCGGCCCACCGGGGCGTGTATTTTGTTGTGTTGTCGTCACAGTGACCTCGTATTTCATTGGCTACTGAGCGTGTCGGGCCTGTCGTGTCAAGTACGTCGTAGCACCGTGACTCCAGCCAAACAGTTTCGTTGCCACCTATTAGAAGCTGTTTGCATGCGTGAGAGAAAATAACAGGCTAATTGGAATGCTTTTGTATAAAAAGAAACCAAGACAATTTTTATTTTTCGAACTACCTACATCAAGTGCAATATAAACCTATAAATTTTTATGACATAAATGTAACAAAGCTTTATGTAATCTGTCCTATTTGCAATGCACAGAACCAACCATCATCCAGCTATATTTAATACAACAACCGTCACTTTAAAAACCATTTACTCAGTCTTATGCAAAGGTTGCTTGGGTTGTTATATACAAAAAGCCGTCCAATTAACTAACTGAAAAATGTTAAAGCAAAATCAGCAACCAGATAGGACAGCCCGCAATTGGAACATGTACTACACGGAGCAGGTGTAAAATGAACAAATTGTCTCACCTAGAATCATCTTGGAATATATATATATATATATATATATATATGTTGTGTATTCATCTCAGCTCTCTGTACATGGCATTTGGTAGGAGTAATTTTTATCTCGTACTTTTATGTCTGAAAGGGCCTGAAGTTGGCCCTTCGCCAATAAATTACTTTTTCAGACGATTCGCGGAAGGGCAACTTTGATATTCAGAAGGCAAGGGAAGAGCAGGGACAGGAGTGCAGCTCGGGTATAGTTTCCCCCTCCCCACAAACACCCCTTCTCTTAATCCCACCCCGGGGCTCACTACTCCTGTTTCGTTTACATTGCATGAGGGCCCCCGGCGGGTGTCGGGAAGTGGGGGAAGGGGGTGGTTGGGTGAGGGGGGGGGGCGAGAGAACAACTTCTGACGTCGTGTGTACCGTTGTCTCCGGGAGCCGCCGCGCGCGGCCATGAATTATGTATCGCCCCCGGGGGCGGCTTGTTTATGGTAAACAATTTGTCTGCTCGGCTGCAGAGCTCGCAGTGTGCCGTGTAGCTTCAGCGAGAAGATCGTTCAAGTGTTTGATGGGTTGGAATGGGAGGGATGAAGGTATTTTTTTTTTGGTAGCAACGCGAGGAGGGGAAAAATGTGTGTAGGGGAAGGGGGAGGCATCCGTCGCAGACGGCGCGACCGCCAATTCCCACGACTGTCCAACTTCATCGACTGTCCTGCTGTTCCCCCCCCCCCTCCCTCTTCACGACTGGGCTCTCTCCGCCCCTCTCGTACACGCCCGACCAATCAGGGGCCGGCAGGGACGGCAAGGATCGATCAGCGAGCGACGCGTGTTCCGCTGCCCTCGTGGGCGTTCGCTGCTCCCGCCGAAAAAATCGTGCGTAACTTCTCAACGGTTGGCGGCCATGAAGTGTTGCATTCGTCGGTGCTCATTAAGGATAAAAACTTGTAAATACAAACACGTGATTTCAGTTTTTTTTTGTATTAACGCTTAAGGTTGGTAATGGCTAAGTGCCACAAATATGTTTTCCACTGTGTGATCACCACCGTGCAGTAATCATTTCATTTATACTAACAGAAGGAATTAAAATAAAATTTACAAAAATACCCTTCGGCACAGCCTTCCGGGGTAGGTAGATTTCCAAGTACTTAGTTTTCTTCTAGAAATGTTATGGACACTCTTCTAGGAACTCCTGGAACATTTTAAGAACTTAATGTACATAACACTCTTTATGTACACAAATATTTAAAACAAAAAGATCGAATTAAAATTTTCTCATATTTTCATGCAGCGAAACTATTCTGAATTTTTTTAACGTAATGCATCCAGCATTGAATGTCTTAAGGAATTTCATATTATGCCTACTGAGGTAGTAATGCAATTATTTTTTTTAACTCCAAACACTATTTTTTATCCCTTTGCACTTTTACATGGTCGTATAAAATTCTTTTAGGACAATGGTTTAAGGTAATATTAGATGTTTATTATTAATTCTGAAAAATTTGATACTAAGTAAGTTGTACCTATATATTTTTTAACCTCAACCCCTCCTTTTACGGTAATAGAAAGTTTCATCAAAAATTGTTTGAGCGAAAAGATTTATATAAAGTTTAGGAGTTTTACAATACATTATAATGAATTTGATAGTATATCTATTAAAAAGTAATTACTTTTTGGTCTTTCTACCCTTGCTATTTACACCCCTTGCAGTAATGATTTCATACATGAAATTTATTTCAGACAAAAGTTTTCAACAATATTTAAATAGATAAACAAAAATAAACGTTAATTTGATATAGTATGTGGTTGGGTAGTTTTCTTTATTTTATTATTTCAATCCCAGGTTTTGTCAACCCCTTGCAGTAATGGTTTGTATTGTAACAAATTTATTTCGACAAACGTTTCATATAAAAATTATAAGATTGATAAACCATTTGAACGGATTTGATAGTGTACCTACTAAGGGAGTGATGAATTTTTTGAATTCTAGACATAAGATTTCAACTCCTTGCAGCGATTGTTTGTCTATTCAAAAATTGTTTCAGACAAAGTTTTTAGAGAAATTTTTTAAGATAAATACATAATTTGTACGAATTCGATGTTGTGCCTACGAAGGAAGTTATAAATTTTTTTTCTCCAACCCTTGTTTTTTCAACCTCTTGTAGTTAAGTTTGGTCGTATCAAAAATTTTATTGAGATTAAAGATTTCATACTAAAAGTCATAAAACGTTCAAACGGATATGATATTCCCCATATTAAGGCAGTTACAGCGAGATTTCTATTGTTTCAAAAAATTGTACCTATTCCTAAAAAATACATAATAATGCACTAATAATGATTCTAAATACAATTTTAGATTTAAAACATGGAATTATTTAAAAAAATAATAAAAACTATTTGAAACGATAATCCAATTACTTATTATATTTCATGTGACTTAAAGGCAATTATAATTGTAATTATGTGTAGCGTATATTATAAACTCTTTTCTTTAAGATGATATTTAAAAAATATCTATCTGTATACCTTCCATATCTCAGAATGATTTAGTTACATATATTGATAAGCGAAATTATATTTTATATAATATTTTACTTATTTTCCATTTCAGTTAAATAGCCCGTAAATTATATTTCAGCAAAATCGAAAACACAAATTATTCTCGTCTTAGCTGTTTAATCTAATGACATATTTTGCTTAGTTATGTATATATATGAATATTATATGGCTTATTTCATTTCTACATTGATACGGCTTCATTCAACCGCCGACTACGAGCACGGCAGACATAAGGGAAGTCCCGCAGTTCTATGCTCAGTCCGCATCCGCCACGGACAGCAATGTCCAAGTGCCCAACCCCCGCATGGAAGACACTTTTCTACTCTGTCCAACTCTTCTTCCAGATCCATCCTTCTGCTGCACTTAACCAAACTGCACGCATAATGCGTGATTTTTGCACTCTGCATGAAAGAGCCCAGGGTTTTCCCTGTGTCTATGCAGGTTTTAATTGGGCCCAACTTATCTAGTTCTAGCCTAGAATCGTCAGAGAAGGGAGTTAGTCATGGCGCCAATCGCAGCCGTGGCTGCCCAATCCCCTCCTAACACATGATGCATGCTACCTCTCCTGTATGATTAAAAACCTGTATGATTAGAGAGTATAGGCTATGGCCTGAGACGCACTTAGAGTCTTTCCTACCCAGATCAACATTGGACTAGCCAATGATTGACATGCCCAGGCTGACAGCACAATGTGTCGGACATACATGGCTGCGGCGGCTGGGGCAACCTGGGTGCTCCGGTCATATAATTATAATTATGTTCTTCAACTAATTTGGCTGGCTGGTAGCCTGGCGGGAAACGACGATAGTCGCCCCCTAAAAACCAGTAATGCCCAAAACCCCCAATGTGGACAAAAAATGTCCAAGTACCCGCCCTTGCTTAGTAGATATTTTCTACTCTTCCAACTCTTCTTCCTGAGCCATCCTATTACCGTAGCCAACCCGCATGTAATTAATGCATGAAATTTTGCATCCCGCATGTAAGTGCCCAGGGTTTTCCCTCTGTCTATGGAGGTTTTACCTGGGCCCAACTTAACTCTAGTTATAGTCTAGAATAACCAAGTGAGGGGAGTTAGTCATGGCGCCAATTGCTGCCATGGCTGGCCAATCCCCCTCCTTAGCACATATGCATGTTCCCCTCTCTGCATGGTACCCCCTGCATGTGTAGAGCGTATAGGCTTCGGCCTGAGACGCACTTCGAGTCTCTCCCTAACCCAGACCCCTCCCAAACATACTTAGTAATTAATTAGGTTAGGAAAAAAAAATTGACAGCTGTGCGGAAGCTCAGCAGCGCCACCATCGCAGGAATTTGAGCGCCCGGATCCTGAATGTCACCGCGACATGATCCCGCGAGCAACAGCGAGAGGGGTTGGCGTGGCAGGCGGTCGGAAACGGAATTTGTGACATAACGTGACATCGCCGCGATCGTTTCAAAGCACACGCATAAAGAAAATAACACGAACATGTCACAATTATCGTTAAATAATAAACTAGCATTGACGATATTGTTTGTAACACACAACATTGCAGGCCTTTATTTTTCCATTTGTTGTAAAGCATTCATAAATAATTCTGCTTCGTTGTTATTTATTTTAAAGTTTTTTGAAAAAATATTTTTACAATAAAGAAATTTAAAAAATAAATATTGTAGTTTTTAATAATTTTGTCAACTAAATAAGGTAACGGCTTTACTTTAATTTTTATTAAGTGAATACGTTACAATTTTTGTTTTCTTTCCTAGCAAATAATTGTTTTTTAACCTGGACACACACAGATAGTGCAGTTGCAAACATAATATATTCTAATGTTGGAGGAGTTGGGCTTGGCTCATTGTACCGCTATTTTGATTTCAGTTTTCCACAATAACCGTACCAGATAAATGCTGATAGATAATTTTTATAACATGTTATGGTCGATTATTTTTATAATTACTTTGATTCGCTGTTTTACACGTGTGCATCTCCAAAAAAAATTAATATTAGAATATATTAACTTTAAACATCAAACATTTTAATTTAATCAAGATTGCAACATACTTAAGCAATAATAAATAATTTTTAAAACTATCTCAAAAGTAATTTAGTGCTGTGAACAAGATTTTTTTCTGTCCAGATAGAATGTGCACTCGCCATGTTTGTATTCACAATTGTTTTTTATGTAAAAATTATTAATCACTGGATTCCAGCAGTGTAAATGTTTTTTTTTTTACCAGTTCCTCTAAACTTTAGTAGACTACCAGAACTGATCAACTGAAAAATTCTTTGTATTTACAACTTAAACTCTGATAAGATTACTTGCATCAATTAAATTTTTTTTTAATATGAACGACTCTTCCGAGATTATCATGCGATAAGAACCATTCAGTTCCCACTCAGTTTTAGTCAATACACGAGGTGTTTTTTTTTTTATTTTCAGGTTGTTAGCAAACACCCTTCCCTTGAAACACGATGGTAAGGCTTAGGTGTCCACATCCACTAAAGGCATTTATTTAAATATGAAGAAAGGAAAATTTAAAGTTTATTGTACAAATTAAAACTTTATAAAATTCCAAAAAAAAGTTACTTCTAGCACAAGGAGGAATATTATAGTCCCTATGAACACTTAATACGAAATATTTTCATTATGTGGATACGAACATCTCGCTTGATCATGGAAGCGATGTCAGCGCCTTGTGGTGAACCAACACACCACTCATGTGTGGACTGTTAGAAATTTCACTAAACTGACGGATCTTACAATTACAAAGTCAGCTCAAGTAAACGAAATCTTCTTCGTAGCCCCATGCATCGTCCCACTTCCGAGTTCTGTGGTCTGCGACAAGCAGTATAAACATTCACGAGGAAGGTAAAACAGTATTTTTTAATTGCGTGTATTAATTTCTCTTTATGATTCAAATCCAAGGTGGTAAAAATGACAAATCGCGCTTTTTTCTCACGAAGGTTTACGCGAAACTTACCAATAGTTGTCTGTAACCTGAAAAATATCTATGTTTTGACCACACTCGTATTTCACGTGGACTTGTTAAATAAAAAACTTTGACCTAGTATTTATGTGTTTGATTTTCAATTGTTTTAATCAGTTCTCTGACATTTAGGTGCTTACATTATTTAAAAATAATAGCTATATTTCTACCGTAAAATCGAATAATCCAAGTTTTTTCTTGTGTTGAAAAACTATCGCCACATGGTAGGCAAAATTTTTAATGGGTTTTTAAATGAAAAAAGAAAACAACAATAATTGTCTAACGGAAGATGGACTTGAATTTCTACTATTAAGACTTCAAGATGATTCCTTTTAGTTTGTGTTCAAATTAGATAAACACCGTGCCCATTAATTTATGGAGATGTTCGTAAACTTACAATAATCCGTGATAAGTGGTAAATTTAGCACTATGAGCAGTTTAAAAGAATTTTGGCATGAATAAATCAAGCTCACCAATGGGTTTGTTTAAACTTTAATACTAGGGTTCTTAAGTATTGAATTAATGGGAGCTACTATCTTTCTGATCAAAACTGGGTTGGGGGGGGGGGAATCATATAATTTTGTTTCTAAGGCATGACTGGACCAAAATGGTTAAAGAGGTGACATAACCAGTATTAAAAATCTCTTGATTCCAGCATGAAGGTCAAAGGGACAACTTAAATCGTTCCATATGCCGTTTACTTGGTTTCAGGTTCCCTGGAAAACGTAATGACTACAGAAGTCCTGTCGCGTAGCATGGATGATCCACAGTTTAGAACCATCTCTAATATGTTCGAAACATGTGGAAATTTTGGCGTATGCTGAGCCAGATACTCACGAGAAAATATTCGAGCAGTGTCTCCAAAACTCCTGTGAAGCTGTGAAATTATTCTGTTGACGTCTTGTAGAGGTTTAAAAGACAATTCTTTGATGGTGCAAACCATTGCTTTACCACACGCGGTGATGTCTTTCTGCACCTCCTCTGTCTAATGTGAATGATGGTATACCATTCTTATTATCAGTATTGCTAGTTTAAATCACCAGGAAATGAGTTTCTTTTGTTGTAAGAAATCTGTGTAAACTTCATGCTTGTTTTTATGTTTTTTTTAGGAAATACTGATGGATAAATAATACATTTGAATACAATTTATGAAGAAAAATATTTGGTACTCATTGGAAAATTTTTAGGAACAAATTAAATAATAAATATATATCTCCAAATGTGTTTATAAAGTAATTTTTGACGTTTCCTACTTAATATATGATTTATTTTGTGGAATATGAGAAAACTTTCAGTTTAGTTTACCACAATGAAAATATTTTGTTACTTGTGGCGAATCAGATAATGCATAGGAAGATAAAAAAATATCTGACCCTTGGGAAGTACACTTGAAACTGGTGGGACCTGTTCTATGTCCACCATTTGCAGAACTTGGGCTGGCAACATGAAAGTAACTATACTTCTCTCAGTTATTTATGTCTGCTTCCCCTGTCTGTGTAGCAAGACACAAAGATAAGTGGTCGCTCCGGCGAAAGAACATCAAAAGAATGTAATCAATTTTTAAATAATGCTCGCCGCGGATCTAAGGACGGAGGAAGGAAAAGACGCAATAAAGCTGGATCATTAACGGCGACATGAATGCTGGATGCTTTTAGAGCGCGCAAGAGCTTTTGTGTACGGGAATAGAAGTCCATAAAAGGAGTAAGTACTAACTTGCGAAAGTCACCTATCGATTTTCTGTCCAGATATGAATGCTGGTTGGATGTAAACATTCTTCGTGTACTCTGTTTTAACACACCTGGTGAATAAAATTTTGTTTGATTATTAATCTTGCCTCTATTCAGGTGGAAACCAAACATTAAAAAAATGTTGAAAATAATTTTCTCTCTCTCTTTTTTTTACCAGCATTACATAATATTTTAAAGCGTATTTATTTTATTTATTATTTTTTTTAATACAACATCTCCTGAGTCAGTGAGAAGTTAAGGAAGTTGATTTGAGAAAAGCACACGTGAAAATGTAAATATTACTGACTCGTGTATTTTATTTAAGTAAACATATATAATCAATTAACTCACTACTGTTGGAAAACGTATACACTGGTGTAATACCAAAATAATGTAGATTCAATGCGTGATAAACTTTTAAAGGCAAAATCATGAAATAATATAAAATATGAAGGAAAATTTCATAACTATATATACATACATAATTTAATATATATGCATAGAACTACATAATGTTCTATTAATTGGCATATTATCATATAGACAACGGATGCCAGTGGTGGCACGTGATAAAATAATTCATGCACGCCAATAATTAAAGAATTTGTGTAGTTGATCACTAAAAGTAACGAAGTACGAGCCTAATAAAATGTATTTAATTTACAACAGCATAAATCACACTAATATTTTTATTTATTAAAATAAACATAAAATAGTAAACATTTTGATTCCTGTACGAATTTAAAGTTGCAAATAAAGAGTTTTTAAGTTAGTAGCATCTAATTTGATTTTTATCCACTATTACTATCATCACTAAGCAAAGATTCTTTGATGGCACGTCATAGCCATATTTCGTTTTAATAAAAAATGGCATTTTCACCAATAAAGGTTCGACATTCTTCATCTAGATGAATATAAATAACTGAATAACTTCATTGTAATCAGTACTGGCGTACAGGACGTGATAAATTTCCGCATGCTTAAAAAGTTGTGATCACACAGTTCCCGCTCGGTTGATATTAAGTTATTAAGACAAGAGAAAAATTATATCTTTGTGTTTGCTAGAAACCAACTTATCAATTTATATAACATCACTAAATAAGTCTATTTGTTAATAATTCGACAAGAAACAAGTAGCCTACTGGTATGTAATTTTTTGGGTGGGGGAGTGTGTAATTTTTGCTAAGAATGCTACATGTCATTATGTATTGTCTACTTTAGAACGGATTGATTACAACTAGGTAAGGTTTTCTCCTTAAGTGCGAAGATTAGAAGTTTTTTTTTTTATGAGATTGCGAATGTTTGAGTACTTGCTGTTTCTTCAAACTTACATATATAAGCTTCATAAAATGATATTTATTAATCACATTTAAAAGTTTTTTAAATAAAGACGTACAATGTAATAAATTTTAAATATATTATTGTCTTATCTTTCTTCTAACCTATCTGTCATTTCTTAATTTTGTGTTAGGTACATTCTAAATTAATATTATCTTGTAATTATTTAAAAATTTTGGAAAAAAATTTTTTGATTGTTTGACTTCTGATGCTTTTGAAAAAACTTAACTTTTACACTAATAAACTAGTTTTGATAAAATATAAATATTACGTTGATAATGGTAGCGCCAATTTTACAGAGCATATTTTATAGAACTTTATGTGAAAGAATAATATTTTTTTTTCAAATCAGCTTATTTTAACGTTTCTTTTATTTTGTTTTTGTTTCAGGTAAGTTTATCAGCATTCGAAACTTGGTGAAGCAGATGTTTGCATCACTTGGCCAAGGTACCTAAATATGCAGTCTATAAAATACTATTCGATTTTTAAAATTTGGTACTAAGTGTATAAGTGTCGTTAAATGTTTTTTTATATAAGTAGTATTAAAATGCCAGTCCGGAAACTGGTGTCTTTGCGTGGTGTTGGTGTCAGTGTCCTCCATAATAGATTGTGACGTCACGGCAGCCATCTTGGATGACATCGAACTTGACCTTTGTTCTTGACTTGACCTTAACTTTCAAAATTGTCCAAAAATGACCAAAAACTTACTCAATTCCTAAAAAATTGATCTCAAATTACCCTTAATCCACCAATATGTCCAGTTTTTAGAAGAAAAAAATCCTTCAAAAAGTCTCAAAAAAATTAAAAATATTTACCAATTTCGAGGGAAAAATTCTCGTTTTGAGGGAAAATTTTCTGTTTTGATCCTCGAAAACGTCAACGGGTTGAAATGTCCTAAAAGCCAGTGCGTCGAATTGCGGCACGGCTCGTTCTTGCCATCTACCGTACGATGCATAATGGCAGGCCCATCCAACTGCGGGGAAACGTGGGTCCTACTGAATTTGCTGGAGGGACCTAACGGTCTTACGTTCGAAAACGTGTAACTCTATTCCAAATCGTTGCAACAGCCAAAGTACCAGCGCCTGACCAAGATTCTACGATCGATGGAAGGCCTTGAGCATTTTCCGTTTACGAAGTTTACGACTTCGTTTCAGGGGAGTACATCCTTTCGAACTTCTTATCGTAATCGTGTTAAAAGTGGGTAAGATTGATTTCAAAAAGACTAAGCGTATGTCTTAATTAAAAAAATATTTACGTGTATAGTTTGACACGGGTTATTTTATTTTAAAGCAAGAAGAGCATATTAATTTTTTTTAAAATTAAAATAGATAAGAGTTTTAGATGTTATTTTTAATGCTAAGCATATCATCTTATCAAACTGAGGTGGAGATGACAAATTAGCTATAACAATTTGTATGAGTAATAACAAAGAATGTGTAATTTTAATTTTAATATTTTATTACTTACTGGTTAAAAATTGGTTGAGATTTTATAATAAACTTCATTGAGAATTGTAAATTTACAAAATAAAATTTACCTAAAATAATTTAGTGATTTACTCACAGTAAAATGTCTATCCTTCAGGGTTTCAAGAAGAGGTACGTTTATTTTTATAGAGGCACAGCTACTAGCATGAAATAAGAAGAGAATGGAAAAAAAATAAAGTCGTCTGTGATAGGCCACATAGTCTAACCAAACTGAGAGAAAATATCCTGTGACTGGCGAACAGCATTAGCTAATAGGCAGCAGCTCACTTCAAGCCAAATATATAAAAGATTTAAGAGCAAGACAGAGCTTCGTTAGCAATGAACTGCTAGCACACTGAAGAAGGTGACTTCATTGTGAGTCGAATTATGGTGGTGTTCACCATTCAGACGCGGCTAAGTCCCATAAAACCACCGCATATTGCTTTCTAACTTCGAATATAGTAGGGATAATTATTTCACAAAGTTTAAAATTTTCACCGCTTAAAACAGAACAATATTTAAAAAAAGTCCAGGAATTTTGTTCTTCTTACAGATATCAAACAAACTTTATGGCTGTTCAGTTTACTGAATGTCAACACAAACATACACGAATTATCTTGGAGCATAAATATCATTAAAAATATTTTGAAACTAAAAAATTGGTTGTCTGTAAAGTCGGTTTACGGACGATAGTTTAACGTGACAACGTCATAACAAAACATTGATGAAATGATTGCATACTTTTATGAATAAAATTGAATTATTTTTATTGAATTATCACTATTTTGTACGGACACAAAGAAGGAGTGAAATGAAATCTACAATTTAATTGATAAATTTACTTTTATTTGCACTCATTAATTCAAATATGTTTATTACTTTAACGAAGAGGTTATTTTAACTATAACTTTTATACATGTTCGCTATTTAACTTCTTCCAATCTGTGTTATTCTGTTAAGGATAGGATGATGATAGGAAAAGTAGGAAATGAATGGAAGTGTTTCAAGTTTAATGTGCCTCAAAAAAGTCAAATCGATGGTTGTTACAATCTAGTGGAAGAGAGATAGATGCGGCGCAAGCGTACAATGAGCGTAACGGGACAATGTGCGTAAAGGGACACTTTTTAGTGCGTGCAGCCGGCGTTCATCGATTTATTAGACGTTGTCACGTCAAAAAAGGAAAGAATATTCATCTACCTTATGACAATCATTCAAACACAGAACGACGTAAGGGAAGATAATGGTCATGTATGTGGGAAGATAATGGACAAACACATTATCATTCACACACAGAATTATAAAAATCATATAACACACAGAATCATACATTTAAGATACCTAACTCACCGATGATTTGCAGGAAAATGGCTTACCCAACAGCAAGATATCAACACATTATCTTTGGCTAACGGACTCTGCAGAAATGTTAGGAAGTACAGGTTAGCAAAGAGCAATGAGCGTAACGGGACACAGCAAAACGTGACAATGTGCGTAACGGGACACTTTATAGTGCTGCAGCTGGCGTTCATCGATTTATTAGACGTTGTCACGTCAAAAAAAAAATTCCACACGCTTGTTTACCTTGTTTACAACAGAACACAAACTCGGAAGTTGGAGCACAGCGCAGTTTCTACTAAGATATGTTTATTTGGGAATGCGAATAAACCTTCCGTTTGTTTGAGGCTAGATCTTTGGTGAGAAGTATCATGTTTGACGAATGTCCAGCGATGACGTTGAGAACTGAACCTAACTGACCATCCGGCGATTTGCGCTGTTTCGCCCTCCACTTGTGTCGCCCGAGGCCACCGCAGACCGCGCACATGTGGAGGATGGCTCGAAAATTACGGCACGTAATTAAGACTCATTAGCGACGCGTGGCGAACGCGACCGCCTGGACGTTTCCCATTACGCGACTACTTGCTCGCGTAACTAATGCGACCTTCGCACCAAACAGTTTGGTGTTGCAATGGCGACAATTTAGTGGTCGCACAGGTCAGAGGTCGGCAACACGGCAAGTTTTTCGCTCTGTGGACACTGATTTCAAGCTGACAGTCGTTTTTAACACCACTGGTTGCTTTTTAACTCAGATTTTTTATTGTTGTTGTCGGCAATCACATGTTACGGCACACATTATGTAAGGTTGCTGTGACCACTGAAATTCCATTAATTCTCTCTGCAGAAATTTTTTTTTATCTCATACACATAGACATATGCCTGAGTTTAGCAAGTGAGATGAGGTGGCAAATAAAGTTTCAACAAGAGTAAAATCATAAGCAGTAGTTTATAAAAGTATTACCGGGGACAAAGTTTCTTCTGAGGTGCTGCGTTGGATTGAGTTGCCGTCCGCCATCTTGAATTGAGATGCCACGGCAGCCATCTTTAATGACCTTCCCTTGATATCTGACGAACTTTAAAATTTCACTAAATTTGCCCAAAAAAGGCTCAAAATTGGCTAAAATTTGCAAAAATTCCCCAAATCTTCCAGTTTTTTTTTTTTTTTTTTTTTTTTTTAAGGAAAAACTCCGACACCAAATCTCAAAAATTAGAAAAACAAAACTTTCTATACATTAAGCGAAAAATTCGCATTGAGGGAAAATTTCCCGTTTTAGTAATGAAAAATGCCAGACACATGGAAATTCCCCAAAGTGGCCAAAATTCCCCATGGATAACCACCTTAAGCCGCCGAGGTCATAACCTAAACAATTAGGATGACATGGCTGCCATTTTGAATTGTTACGTAAACATTGAAATTTTTTTTATCGGCCGCCATTTCAAAATCCGTATCTTTTATGCTAGGTTATCAAGAAAAATTATAAATTTATTAAAACAGTATTAATAAAATTTTATTAGAAAAAATTCTGAAATTTTGAAAATTGTTCGCCATCTTGAAAATACCTATTTTTATGCTAGAAAATCGGTAAAATTATTAAAATAATAAAATATTTTATAAAATATAACTTTAATAAAAAAGTTTCGTTATTTGAAATAATGTCATGTCCGGCAAATTGAAAATACATAATTACTAACCTAAAAAATCAGAAAAATTAAAATAATTATACAAAATTAATTTATCAAAATTTAATAAAATTTTAATTTAAAAACGCACTAACGTCATGGAGCTCAGAGTCCTCGGTTCGAACCCAGTGAGTACAACATAAAAATGGCAACAGATCCTTCCTCCACATAAGTCAACGGCAGAATGACCTCCCATCGCTATTGCCAAGGTACAAATATCTCCAAATACTATAAAATAACAACCGCTATCTTGTTTTCGTCTGCTGGAGGCGTCTGCTCTAATGCGCTATCACCACGCTAGTTTAATTTTACATACTAAAGTTCAGCTATCATTTATTATTGTGACGCCAGCCATCTTGAAATTTCGGTACCATCTTGGAAATTCGCAATTATTTAGCTATAAATTCCGAAATAATTTTAAATACCATCAAAAAATCTGCAATTAAATTAACTGATTGATTTCATCGATTACAGTGCGCGGTTCAATCCAAAAATTGTTTATTCTAGGTAAAATATAATTTATTATATTTAAATTGGTGAAAAATCCTAAAAGAATATTAAATTCCTTATCTACCAGCCTCCAGTAAGCCGATGAAGACATAATAGCCACCATTTTAAAAATTTGTAATTATTAATCTATAAATTCGGGAAAATTTCCAAAACTGATCAAAAAAATTACTCATTAAAATAATTATTTACTATAACGATTACTTTCTATGGTTAGATTTTCGGTAACAAGAGTAACTAATGGTTAAAATAACTTTTAAATTCTTTATCCCACTAAGTTTCGTCGAGTTTATAATACATCTCTACGAAAAACGACTCTATACAAGGCAACTATCTGACGAAATAAATATGTTACCTCAGTGTCTACAATGGAAGTCTTATTTTTCGACGAACTAGGTCTTGTATAGGCCAAGTTTTTTTTTAGGACCACGAGGCCAAACCATGTATAATGTCAGGCGTATATACCACGAGGGCATTTATGTCCTGAGTACAGATTTATCGATGCTCATTCGTTTTCAAAAAGTAAACACAACCTTAAAATATAAAGGAAGTACATTCGTTAAAAAATAAGCACATTCACAAACGAAAGCGCATTTTGAAAAAAGGACAAACATTTGTACGAAATTTCTACATGGAAAGATAAAATCTCATCAAAGGAATACGATCACATTACAGGGATATGATCTCATTGCAAGAATATTAACTATTCTCAAGTATACGATCTTATCAATGGGTTACTATCTCTTTGCAGGGATACGATCTCCTCGCAGGGATATTTCATCGCAGGGATACGATTCATCATAGCGATACATCTCATCAGAGAGATACGATCTTATCACAGGGAGTACGTTCTCGTCGCAGAGATACGATCTAATTGCAGAGATACGATCTCATAAAAGGGATACAATCTCTCGCAGATACGTTAGGATACAATAGGTGGAGATATGGCAGAATACGATCGGCGGGATACGCCTGGTAGGATCCGATATAATATTAAGAGAAATAAGTGTTAGTTAAAAATAAAATTACAAAAATAAAACTTAAAATTTTGAATTCTTAATAATTAATTTATGTTCCAATATTATAAACATTCAAGTAAAACATGTGATTATTGTATTAAGCCAGCTTCCCTCAGTTCTTTAAGTATGCAGGCTACTTTAACGATGTGCGAGTAGTTTCCTCCACGTAAAGATTTCACCAAATGTCTTAGACGATCGACCAATATATCCCATGACTTCTAAACAACCTTTTATGCTGCTGTTTCCATCTTCCATGCATGTTTATAATTTTTAAAATATCTAAAGTCTTCCTTTTTAACACCAGCCTCAAAGTTACCATCGTCATCGTACCAGTGATCATCATAAGCTTGATCAGAACAACTTAGTTTAGCGCGTCGTTTACATCGTTTTGGCCTCAGTGCATCATCACAATCTTCTAAGCACGGACAAAAAATGTTCAGCATTTAAGTATCATACATCACAAGAATTCCGTTGAAGGAACTTAGTCATGGAAAAAATAATGTAACAACCCAGACCAACACAGTGGGCTAACAAAGACGAGACATTAAATGCAGGCAGACAACAAACCTGGACAACGCAGCAAACATATAAACACAGCGATGAAGATAAACTAGTACTATGAACCACACAACGACGATAGCACTAACGAACACAGAAGATTTCCAATGACAACAGTGGCGATGTTTCAGGAACTGACATGTTCTCGTCATCAGGCATAAACGAACTGATGACGTGCTATCGTCGTTGTGTTGTTCATAATACTTGTTTAGTTTCATAGTTGATTCCGTTTGTCCGACATCAGCTGATTCAGTTCTTTTTCTATAAATTTTATCTTCATATTTTTATATATTTTTTATTTTCAAAATTTTTTGTTGAGAAACAGTGCAAAACTGCAATGGCATAAGTAAAAAAAAACTTCATTAAATCAAAATTCTCCATTGCATAAATCCTTTAAGAACGTATGCCATTTTGTTTTACTTTGTGATTTTTGAGTAATCATTATCTTGGTTAAGTGTCTCTAAAAAATGTTATGCAATATTTTTTTTTAAAATAGTTGTTGATTGTGTTAAACCAGCATTGCTGTCACAGGAGAAATCCAGTTAGCAATATTTCTAAAATAATTCTACAATATTATTTACATGATAAAGTATATTTTCTTGATTTTATTTTCACACATTATATAGGGAGTAATGTTTATATATGATTATAGCCGTACTGAGTAAGAGTAAACTTACAGTGCACGGCATCACAAGTAGGGCGTTTTCAATATAACTGTATGTGTAACTCAACCTTATGAAAACAAGCGTTTCACTACGAACTAATGTTTGCAAGTATACTGGGTCCGGATTCTTACTCGGTATTTTATGCCTTGTATTGTTCCTTATCTGCAATAGGTAAAAATATTTGCAAACCATTCCCAAAATAGATTTACAGTATTAACTGCATACTTTAATAAGCACAATAAAATAAAATTTATTTCAATTATATTTTCCGTGGTCTAAAAAAATATGCTTTAGTAAATAATAAATTAAAATATTAAATTATGCGCTAATTTCTGTAAGTATTAACTTTTAAAACGTATCCCATACATGCAAAAATAAACATTGCTATCTGTTGTACAATGTTACAATATATTTCTTTTAGAATTACAAACCATTTCTTGGAAAGTGGTTTCCAATAGAAACTTTTGTTAAATTGCAGAAAATTGTATTCTGTGTGCAGCATGCTACCCTAGACGACTATCCATTCCGTTCCAATTACTTGAAGGGTAAGAGTGCTACGTGTTCGAATATTCAAGAAACCTTCCGAGCTGGATGCGTTCGTGTCTGAGTGACATGAAGTGACAGGGTTGACCTTTGCTAGCGCATCACCATCACTGTCAGCCTATGACTCATCGTTACGGCTGTTCAGAGAAAATTATTTTTCTTGAGAAAAAAAATCAGGTCGTTAGCAAAAGAAAGTGTCCGTTGCATCCAGCTAGCTCTCGAAAATCAATGAAAATACTTAGCATGTATGTCATATTTAAGTTTTAAAATATTTGAAACATGTATGAATTTTTATCACTGTAAACATATTGTGTTACAATATTTTCAATCCAAAACTTACCTATGGTATTTTACAAATAGCTGAGGTGGTATAAAGGCATTTATTGTAAATTGTAGAATATTCTTTCCTTCCGATAAAAGTTGTATTCACTCAAAAATATAAAGTAAAGATTTTATTAAAGCATTGAATTAAAAACGAGTAACTACAAACCAAGTAAGTTTTATCTCCAAATTTTTCTCTGACATGAATATATATTTTGTCAAGAAACTAAAAATCTTAGGAATTTTACTACCACCCTTCAAAGCTTTTCTTAAGCATAAGCAATTTAATAGTCGCAAATGTATGAAACTAGAACTGTCCCTTAAAAGTTATGTCACATGCTAGGAACACTCTGTTCAAGAAAATATGATTCAAAAAATGCTTAAGCGAACTTTCAGACTTTGAAAACTTCATCTCACTTCGTTTTGTTTATTATTTAAGAGAATTAAGGTTCGAACATACTAGTAAACGACGTGTTAAAAACGGTTTTCTTAAATTTGCAATTTACATGCTGAGAAAAACTGAAATTTTTTTAAAAGTGTCTGTTTAAAATGTGACACCATGCTTGAAGGTGTGTAACAATGCTACGCAGTCGTCTGAAAATTAAACGTTCATGTGAAGGCTATTATTCCACATATATCGGTTGGGATGAGACAGCAAATGAGAGAAGGAGGTAGTAAATGTTTCTAGTAACAAAAATGTTAATAGAATGGGAAAACCATTTGAAATATATAAGTATTTTTTATTTAATATACTATTTTTAAAAGACTAAGCAAATAAAATTAAAAATCCGTATATCCCAGTTATTCATTAATATGGACCCCGGGGATAGCATGAAGTGAGATTTTAATTTTGGGGACGGGAATAAGCCTAGAAGAGAGCAGTATAGAGCTGATGTGTTACATAAAAAATGTTCTGCCGATTGTGATCCCATATTGGGAAAAGAAAATGTCAAGTCGCTGCTTGGAAAAGTTTTTTTTGTCTCCACTGGACTCTTTCAACATTTGTGATATGGATATATTCTTCTTCTTTTGTACTCAATCTTAAATAGGTCAGCAGAAATTCAACGTTATTCGTGTATTTCGGTATTTACTTTCGTCTCAACACAGCTCACGCATCCTATGTTATTTTATTATTGGATTCATCAAGCGCGGTACGGGCACAATGTTGGCCCTTCTTTCATTGCTCAGTCCTTTTATTCATGTATTTTGTAATACTTTGTTTCATACTTAATGCTTTATCAGTATTAAGCTTTATTATTCTCTTCCCAAAACATTCCTAGAGACTCTTCCTCTCCTGAAATCTTTTAAAACTTCCTCATTGGTTTTCAAAACAGCCCATATATTTTATAAGAATATTGTATGTAAAGTCGTGCATGTTTCTTGGATATAGCGCACCTATATATTTATGCAATGGGTATGGATATTAATGATTTTTACCTTGGAATCTGAAAAAGAGGAATAAGAGCGCAGGTTGGATGAACTTAATTATATTTGCTGTATCCTAGGTTGTCAGGTGACTTTTACAATACGAGGTCTCGAGCATTGCTTGTGTCCGTCATGACACGGACTGGCTCTTGAAGCGTGGCTTCAATCACCACTTGTTTATTGCTTTTTATACAATTATTTTTAAAGTTATGACAACTTTATGAATGTTTCAATATGATAAGAATTTCTTTATATTGTGCTTGTAGTAAACTATCACGAGATATGTAGGCTACATGCATTCTACTGTTTGTAGATACATTTGTAATGTATTCATTGATTTAAGTTTCAAATAATTGCTTTTTGTAAGTAGGTATTTAAAACAATGAAATACCTTTTAAACGTAATAATTTACTACCATGTTTGAAACATGTGTATTCATGACAGCATTAGTTATTATTTATATTTTTAGAAATATTTGGTTAAGAATTCATATGAGAAATTGGTAAAGACAGTATCGATATAACTCTGAGTAACGGTTATAGATATGGAAAGAAAAACTAAATTTATGATAACTATGAGATATGTTTGATTAATAAATTTAAGTAATAGTTATAATTGAAAAAAATTGCCAGTTAAAAATTGTATCCATAGAGCAATAAGTTATAAGTGTTTGTACCTAACTGAAATTAATATTCTATATGTGCACGTTACGTGATAAAAAGATGTGAATTCCATTTATCTCTTAAAGTTGAATGATTGTCAGAATTTAAACTTGGAAAATAACATACGGAAGGCAAGCACATTTCAGCAAATTTATGGTCACGTCGATCGATATACCTTCACAACGTTAGGAAACTTTGCCCCTAACTCACCATAATATACCTATTCAATTACAGCATCTCCTGAGTATAATTTTCTCGTTTAGTTTCCTTAGATTCTAGCCTGGAAACTAATTGCCGACTTAGAGCTTGCAATCACAGAATACCTTTTCACGTATGCAACTCTGATAGTTTTCCCTCTTATTAATCTGATATATTTAACTTCTGCATTTTTGGGAAAACCTTTTATTAATTCCTAAAGATAAACAGCAGTTTTATATCAACAGCTATGGGTTCATGGCCACCAATAAATGATAACATAGTACATTATATTTCAGGTAGTTTAAATTCTTGTATTTTATTATTAATTAAAATTGAGAGGAAAATGAGTTTTAAATGAAACATCATTTTTAAGATAACCCTCTTAGAAGTTAACATTACGGTAAAAGTAAATATATTATTTTTATAAGTAAGACCTGGATAATAATATAAAAGTAATTTTTCAAACTTAAAAATAAAAGTTTCCTTTTAAATGTTAAATATTTCGAAAAATGAATGACGTTAATATATTATTTTTAATGTGTTTCCTTTATTTAATCTTGTAAATACGTTAATTATACTTGAAAATTTAGCACTAGTAATCGGATTTTAACTTGCTGTAGTTTTGACGTTTGCAGTAAAACAGTGACTCGCATGTATAATAGTAATGTATCTAACCAAAAATGTGGCACGTAATAATACAATTAAACATATCTCTAAATCGTGAATTTTTTTAATCTTATAACATCTACATACTTTTAATCATATATTCACATTTATCAGAATGTGTTTTTATGTGCAAGACTAGTTTTATTCTTTATCGTTTAATCAAAAAAACTTTATAGTTAATTCTTTACGTAAGATTTAATGACAAGTTTTATAATACGGTAATATTGCTATCGACATTATTAATATTTATTTGTATGATTTTTTTCAATTGATCTTAGTTAAAGAGATTTTATTAATAATTTTCATCTACTAAAAAGTTAAAATTAAAATAATTAATCATTTTATAGGTGTTTAAAGTTTTTAAAAAGCATTAAACGATATGATTAAGTTTTTACTTCCGGTACCCTGTTCATACCACACTTGGGAACGTATTTATAAAATTTATACACTTATATACAGGTTTATACAGAAGAGAAAAATACTAGAAAATAGGAAATGTACGAATATAAGTGGTAGGGAACGGAGTATTCTTACGGATATTTTTTGGGAAATGAATTAGGCATTAATATTTATTTTAAATATTAATGGACATCATTTTTAAAACCAGAAATTATTTAATTCATATTAATCATTGTATCATTGTATGTCTTTATATTCAAAATGAGTGCATTACTTATTTAAAATAAATACCATTATAATACCGCACACTTGCATGTGCTGCAACTTATTGTTCAAAATTGATAAAAAACTAGGTTTTCTCGCAAAATGTAATTAAATTTTAAGTCAAACCATTTAAAGTTACAGTTAAATATGTTTTTTTTTTGTATCATAAGATTGTGAGATTCATTTGAATTTAAACCGGAATTTTGTTGGTTCGACTGAAGTGGTGTGGTGACGGGGGAAGAGAGAGGGGACAGGCATCACACGGCCTCACACTCACGTCATGTCAGTGGCTCTGTGCGAGCACCAGCGTCTGTTGCGAGACGCGTTGTCATTGGTTTCATCGCCAAGGAAGGTGTGGAGTCGAGTGAAATTGTGAAGACTCCAAGCACAGTTCGTGATGCTGCTCTGAGTAAAACCCAAGTGTTCGATTAGGGCCCAGAAGTTTCTGAATGGTCGTGATCAAGTGGAAAATCAAAGCCAAAAACGGCATCCGGCGTCCAGCGTCCATGAAGACAATATCCAGGCCGTCAGAGCTTGTGGAAGGTCCACTGAAGGAGGCATCAGGAGGGGAAACATTTGAATACGACACTGCGGCCGAACAGTAGCCTACGTGGCGCAGTCAGATACTGGGGCAACCATTTTTTTTCTCACGAAGGGATCAGATAGCTGTCTATCCTTTGGAGAAAATGTATTTCTGTTGAAGGAAACTATGTGAAAAAATAAGACATTTAATTTTTCTTCTCATAAATCACCAAAATGTTTTAAGTGCCTAAGTGAGTCCTACATCCGTAAACGTATGTTGATAACCGTAAATTCACGAAGATTCTTGGATTATTAGCAACCAGTATTCTTCATAAATATAAGGTATTTTTAGCAGTCATAGATTAATAATGAAATAGCCTGCGAACAGAAGTTGTTCAGTTAAAATATAAATAAAATACGGGTGTAAAATTAACAGGCTTAGTTTGTCATAAAAAAAAGTGGCATAAAGAAATTTTTTTAATATTGTTGTTGAAGTTATATAGTCTCGCATAAATTTGTATGTCTGAGTTTCAAATGAAATTAAATATTGTTAAAATGTATCTTTACACTCATAAATTTTATTGCATGCGCACGTGAAATGGAGAACAAATTGTAAACAGAAAGCACGTTATTGTTTTCATCTTTCAATTGCAGAATTTTGGTGCAATGATGGCTCAGTGTGCAGGAGACAGAAACCAGTATAAGTCATCATTAGTCTATGGTGTAACACCCCTCGTGCCTCAAACTTGAATTTATTTTAAATTAATTAAAAGGAGCCTTGGAAACTGCTGGGTAAGAAAAACGAGTTAAATAAATTGATTTACCAGAGGCGGCACGAGGTGGGGAACAAACAAAATTTAGGAGCTTCCTGTAACAAGCAAGGAGGAAGTTGGTGGAAAGTTAAAATCAATAAATAAAAACTACACGATTAACTTGATCTATAGTTTCCCTGTTTTATTTGCCCTGATGAATTATCTTGTTTCCATTTCTTTACATACATTACATACAAAAGGTTTTAACAAGTTTCAAAGATTTTAAAAAAACAAAAGAAAACGAAAAGGGGGCCGGCCCGCGATTATTTAAAACAATTTACATTCTTAGTTTGAAATATAAACATTTGCATTATGAGTTTCACACCCAAAATTGGATGGATCCGATGATTACATTGAAAATTAGTTCTATTCGTTATACATGCTCTTGAGGAAAACACTGGTCGCTGGTGGGTTGATCATCCGCTTAAGATAGTTCGTAGCTAGGTAAGGGGGAAATGTTGAATTTACATTACCACCCGGGGTCTTCAAACGATCACGTCGGGTAGTAGAAACATTTCTTCTAATGTGACCCACGTAACAGGAGGGGGGGGGGGTGGCCACGAGATGGGAGCAATCAGTCTCTCCCCATCATCGACCCTGTCTGCAAAAGTCCAAATCAAAACTGATTAGAACTTGTATACAGGCAGTCTATGGGGCAGAAAATGCCCAAAAAAAATTTAAGGAAAAAAAAAAGGGGGGTCGCGAATTATCACTCACCAAAACAGGGGAGTTGCCCAGCACTCTGCAGTCGTGGAGTCAGCCAGGGTCTGGAGCTCGCGAATTGCGCGACAGGACGCGGATGATTTCTTCATGAGAACATTTAAAAGAGAAAAATTTTGAAGGCAAAGAATTAAACTATGCAGACAGACTAATCTAGTAGGATTTACTTGAGGGATAGCATCCCTTATACAAAGCGACTACATAGTCGTTAGCGGTCGGATGAAGTCTTGCAGAGTCTGTCGATTCGCCGATACTCGCTGGAGATCTGTCTGCGGACGCGACGCGAGTTGATCTGTGTCGGGGCAAACCGCGTCTCGTAATTAAAAGTGGCCGCCGGCTCTTACAGGTGGAGGGAGGTCTGGGCCGCCGAAAGATTCCGAACTTGCCCGAATGCGGGCGGAAAAAAACTCTGGCAGTAGTTTTGAAGTTGGCATCACTGGGCGACAGTAGAGAAGTTCGCGACTTGGTCGCTAGGTAGCGCTTGTGCTCAGTTTTAGCGCACACGTTTTTGCGAAGAGACCTTGGGGACGGTCACTGTGGCCCAGGGGGTTACGACCGGTCATTGGTCTTACTTGGAACTGAGAAGGGGGGGGAGGGTAACATGCAACGCTGCTGGGAATCTCCGCCCCGTCGTGGCTGCAGAGGAGCGAACTTAACACTGATACGTGATGAAAAAGGCCAATCTCAGCTCGTCCCTGAGAACTGGTCGCCTGCAAGCTACAGGCTTGTCTATGCAGTTAGGGTCACGAAGAGAAATGATATTACAGGCTTGAGGCGTGACTGAAGGCGCGGGAAATGGTAAGCAGTCTGCCAGTCAGGGATTAGGCCAGCAAAATATCCGATACGCCGATGGGAAAGGGGCTTCAGAGCACTGAGACAAAGTTTAACTCAGAGGAGTACACCAGACTAACAAAATAAAATCACACTATAGTAGAGCAAATAAAATTTCCACACAAAAATTTAAAATCATAATAAAAATTTAAAATATATCGTGTCGAAATTACTAATTAACGGCACATACTTCCCCCCTGAAAGACGGAGTCAGGGTGGCCCACTTGAGCCACCAAAAACCTGGGTTCCAGAAACTTACCCTGTACCAGGATCTACTGTAGTAAACTACTTACAATGGCTAACAATTCTTACTTGTTTAAATAAAGGCTAAAACTTACAGCTAACTTATTGAATTAGGGGCGCCCCTTTAAACTAGACAACTTAGTGTAACACTTCTTAACTTAAATTTCTTATAAACTAGTACCATGGATTTTTTATATTACTTATAATAATGACCTAGGTTTTTTTATATCAACACGTTGGTTGAGTATGGCATGCCGTAGTAGGAACACTGTTCCTTGTATAAAGAAACACAATGAAGAGTGCCCTCATTTTAGGTTGGGGTGCACTTTCTTCAACTGAGAAATGTGTGCGCGCGCGCGATATTCGCCGGATCTGGGGTCGGCTAACGCGACCGTGACTGGCGTGAGGTATCGCTGGATCTGCCAGGGGCCATTCCAACGATATGAAAGCTTGGCTGACCTCTTGTCGATCGCCTTGCTGGTGTGTGTGCTCTGCACAACACTAAATCTCCTACTCTGTAGGGATTGGGATAGCGTTTTTCGTTATATTTTTGCCTGCTTGCCTCGTGGGCCAAGTTCAGGTTTTTACGAGCTCTACTCCAGACTTCCTTAATGTTCCTGGGGTCGTCTGGTAGTAACTCTTTTAACGTCCATTGATTAGAGAGTGGGGTGTTGGGCTGGTATGTAAACATGAGCTCAAACGGTGTTGTTTTGTGACTTTCATGTCTGGCGGAATTAAAAGCCATTTGCAACCACACGAGATTGGAATCCCACCTATCCTGCGAGTTCGCATGGAATGCTATTAAGGCAGACCGGAGGTTTCGGTTGAAATGCTCCGCATGCGAAGGCTGGGGGTAGTAGGGAGTCGTGGTCACATGCTGAATCCCGTGTGAAAAACACATGTTTTTGAACTGAGTCGATTTAAAGTTTGTGGCATTATCGGAAACAATAATGGAAGGTACCCCGTATATTTTGAAAATATAATTTTGGAGGGCTCGAATGGTGATTTCGGCCGTGGCTCTTCTAACAGGGATTAGCCACACAAATTTTGAGAATGCATCTACGCATACTAGAAGCATCGAATTTCCGTCTTTTGACCTTGGGAAGGGTCCCACAAAATCAATGAAAAGTTTTTGCATCGGCCTTTCGGCCACATCGGAACTCAAAAATCCGAATTGTGTTTTCTGGGCCGGTTTGCTCAAATTGCACAACTTGCATAATTTGACCCTCTGGGTTATGTCTTTATGCATTCCGTCCCAGATGAAATGCTTGCGGATGTTTTCAATAGTTTTGAAAATGCCTAAATGTGCGCCTAAAGGTGATGAGTGATAATATTGAAAAATCATGTCCCTGAGATTTTGAGGTAAGGCTATTTTAAAATTCTTACATTGCTGAGCTCTTCGATAAAGAATTCCCTTAGATAGTTTGTGGTATTTTGGGAGTGAACCTGAGTTTATTTGCGCAATTATGTCAGACAGTTGCGGGTCCGAATTTTGGTGGGATCGTAAGTCCGAAAAGGCTAGCGGAAAATCTGTGAGCAATGCGTGGCAGGCCATAGGATTGTTTTCCTGAATCTCGGAGTTGGAAGGATTCTCGAACATTCGAGAAAGCGTATCTGCCACGATGTTCTGTGAACGACGAATATGTTGGATGCTAAATTTGAGAGAAGCAATTTTTACAATCCACCGACCTAATTTACCTAGTTGCTTCGGATGGGCTAGAAGCCAAGCAAGGGCCTGGTTGTCGGTTTCTAGTAGGAATTCTTTGTGTTCCAAATAGGGCCGGAACTTATCTATGCCGAAAACTACGGCAAGACACTCAAGTTAGTATACCGAGGAGGCTTTCCTCTCCTGGTGTGTTAGGGTGCGGGAGGCGAAAGCTATAGGTTGCCTGCAGCCATCGAATTCTTGTGACAACACGGCCCCAATGGCCACACTGGATGCATCGGTTTGCAAAATAAAAGGTTTACTGAAATCAGCCATTCTAAGTACTGGAGGGCTAGCTATTGCATGTTTTAGAAAATTGAAAGCTTTGTCCTGTTCTGGACCCCAATTGAAAACGGAATTTTTTTTACGTAGAGCATTCAGTGGTGCTGCATGCTCAGCAAAATTAGGTATGAATTTGGCGTAAAAATTTGCCATGCCAATAAACCTGGAAATGCCCTTAGCATCTTTAGGGGGTTGGAAATCCTTTATCGCTTGTGTGCGATTAGGGTCAATGGTTACTCCTCGACTTGAAATCAGGTGTCCGAGGAAAGAAATTTCCTGCACTGCAAATTTCACCTTCTTTGTATTAACAGTGAGGCTGGATTTACGTAGTCGCTTAAGGACTTCTTGCAAATGAGCCATATGCTCTTCAAAAGATTCTGAATAAACAACAACATCATCAAGATAATTAAAAACAAATTTGAATTTCAGGTCGCCGAAAATTTGGTCTAGAAGGCGTGTTAACACTTGGGCGCCTGTGGCTAGGCCAAAGGGTACTACCTTGTATTGATACAGATTCCACGGAACGCAGAAACTTGTGACGTGTTTTGACTCTGGTGTTAGTGGTATTTGATGATAGGCCGAATTTAGGTCAAACACACTGAAAAATTTGGCTTTACTAAACCAGTGACATGCCGAATTTAGGTCTGGTAATGGCGTCATCTCTACTTCAATTTGCCGATTTACGCGGCGGAAATCGACCACCATGCGGTGACCTTGGCCTTGGTCCTTGGGTACTAAAAATGGCGGGGAGGCGAAACTGGAAGTGGAAGGTTCGATAACATCTTTGTCCAATAAATTTTGTATATGATCCCGCATTATCTGCATTTTAGGTCCTAATAATTGGTAAGGGTGACACCTAACTGGGGTTTTGTCCAAAAGCTTAATTTCATATTGGGTGAGATGGGTGCACCCTAATTTTTCACTCAAAACGTCGGGAAAGTTACTGCATAACTTCTCTATTTCTTGTTTCTGTTCAAAGTTAAGATGGGTTAGTGAAATATTATTATCACCTTTAACCTCTGTGTGAATGGCATTTACTTTGCTCTGACATTTTGCGTCAGGTGACACAAAAGAAACAAAAACTTGGTTGTTAAATTTAAAGTGAACTCTTCGTGCTTTCAAATCAATTATCATGCCTGTTTTTGCAATAAAATCGGAACCAAAAATTAAATCTGTGGCCAAATCATCTGCTACTAAGAATGGGAAAGACCAAGAAAACAAATCGATTTTTACTTTAACAAAAACAATACGATTTACCTTCAAAGGCTGTTCAGCAGCTGTAAAACACTTTATTTTTATTGGCTCTACCTTTTGAGTCAAACGGTCTTGTTGTAATTTCCTGAATAGCTGGCCTGACACGAATGATCGCACGGAGCCAGTATCTATTAGACCTGGAACTTCTTGTTTTCCAATTATTGTGTTGACGTAGGGCAAAACTGTGGGTATATTAGCTAGAATATTATGACATGTTCTTTTGTCCGTGGTTCGCGGACAATTACATCGTCTGCACATAGGCCTAAACGTGTTACAGTTTTCCGTTTGCTTGACTTGACGAGCTTTGTTTTTCTTAGCTCGCCTTTGTTTTTGTTTTCTTAGTTTATTTTTTTCTCTGTGTGGGGAAGCTGTGTTTTGTTGAAGTTTTTGGTCGAATTTGGCATTAGGGCCGGTGTGAAGGGAAAAATTTCTAACTGTTGTTTGGGCGGCTGGCTCAGAAAGAATTCTTTCTGGCCAGCGGTTTACACGTTTTTTGGATTCTGAGGATAGTTAGAATTTGGCCAATAGTTTCTTGCACGACACTGCTCAATGTAGTGCCCAGACTTTTTGCAGTACCTGCAGACAGGTATCCGTTCATCTTTATTTTGAGGCTTAGCGACTTGTTCATTGCTGTTTTTGTGTTGCGAATTTTTGTTATAATACTGCTGTTTATTTTCTGTTATTCTGGTATTGTTGTGGGCGTAGACATTAGCTTCTCGATTTCGCTGGTGGTCTGCGTATTCTACATTTGTGTTGGAGATGCACAAGCGATCAAGCTCGGCAAAATTTTGTGGTCGGGCCTGAAAAACTGCCCGCGATCTTTCTTGAGGGTTAATTCCATCAAGTATGTTAGAGACTATCTCACTCTCAGACACTCGCAACCGAAGAATTTGCGCAGCTAGTTTGATGTCTGCTATGAAGTTAGGTAGGGGCTCATTTCTTTGTTGTAGCCTGTTGTACCATTCCAACCTGATGTTGGTCATCAAACGGGCTGGAATAAAATAATTTAGTATATCTTCGTGAAATTGATCAAAAGAATAATTTTGCTCAATGGCGAGCATCACTCGCTCGCTCAAGGGTGGTTGTGTAACGGGGAAAATAACTTCTAGGAGTTCCCTGTCTGGAAGGTTTGCCTTTTGTTTGATTTTGAACAAGTTCTTTAGGAAGTCGATTAGGCTCCTGGGCTCCAACCCTGTGGTTTCCTTAAAATTAGCCAGCAGTCTTTCAACGGGATTTGGTATCTTAGCGTAAAAACTACCTCCAGTTGTCTGATTGAAGGTAGGAACCACAGGTACTGGGTTCGGTGCTAGATTAGAGGCTTGAGGTGTGACTGGTGGAGGTTGAGTTTGGTTTTGAAGTTGGTATACCTGCGGGCCCAATGGCAGGTATGTGGTGGCGGGGCTGGGGTAAGGAAGTTGTGATTCTATCCTGCCACCAGGGTGCACAGGGGCTGGTTGTGGTAGCGTAGCTGCCAGGGTGGAAGGAAAGGCTATCAGTGGCGAAACTGACCTTCCACTGGCCGAGGAGGTGCGAAGGGCTTCCGGAGAGGTATGGAGGGATGAGAAGGCGGACCGGAATTCATGATAGGGGTTGAAAATGGCGGGTGAGGTGGAGGGTAGGTATATGGGTTGGGGCATGTAAACAGGATGAGCTGAGAGCGAATGCATAGGATAGGCGAAGGTGACATTGGTGCTCGGGTGAGTACCAGTCGCCATGACAGTCGCAGATGGAAAATGAAATGGTGTGAATGTCGAAGTCAATGCCCGGCGACGTGATGTCACGGGGGGTGAGGGTGGTGGGGAGGGTAAAGGAGGTGGGGTAGGGACTGGGCTGCCTCCAGTGTGCATTTGTTTTGGGGGTTCCTGTACGTGACTGTCAGTTACTCCTCCAAAGAGTCCAAGTCAGCGAGATTAGTGACTTGTGGTTGAATTTCTTCGGCACACGCAGCTCGGAATCTTCTCCGGAGCATGCCCATGTTACCGAGGATTGACAAACCTCGAAATCGGAGTTCGTACTCCAGCTCGTCACGGAGGAGATACTCCGGCGTGAGCATTGTGTCCCTTTCGTAGGTGGAGCTTGGTCCAGTCTTACGAGGACAGCAAAACATATACAAAATTTACGTTGATTGGTTAAAAGAAAATTACCAACAAAGACTTAAAACTATGGTTGAAACAGTACCTTAAATTCTACACAAGACACTCTTAATTTAACTTAGCTTAATAATATCGTAGTTGCTCCGACGGGTCGGAAGTATGTGCCCAGAATACAAAAAATTAACTATTGCTGCCGGCAGACGAATGAGTTGGTACGTCTGGTTACGTCCCGCAGAGGTGAGAGACCTCTGGGACTTGCGGGAACCAGGTGTGTGTGTGTGTGTACGTGTCCGCGCGAGTCTCAGACACGAACGAGATATGATAACACCGCCGGTCGCCCGGGGTGCAGGGGGGGAGGGGATGTCTACGGCCTTGTCAACAGCACGTTCGGTGACGCGCGGTGGGGAGAGGACAGCTGGCTGGCTGACGGACATCTCGCGCGCTACGCGCTAGCCTAAGTCCACACGGGAATTTAACTCAAGATAAATTTTAAAATTTTAACTCAATATAACTACCAGGTGTACCAGCGATCAGTTTACAATATTATTACAAAATTGCTATTATCAAAAATTAATTAAAAAAAATTTTTTTTACTTTTATTTTAATTTTAGATATGCTTATATTATTCAGGTATGCCTATAGATCAAGGTAACCATGCTCTGCTACCAAGTTGTAACACCCCTCGTGCCTCAAACTTGAATTTATTTTAAATTAATTAAAAGGAGCC
Source organism: Bacillus rossius redtenbacheri (assembly GCF_032445375.1). NCBI lineage: Eukaryota > Metazoa > Arthropoda > Insecta > Phasmatodea > Bacillidae > Bacillus > Bacillus rossius. The sequence continues at coordinate 24,801,010 of NC_086337.1, read as the reverse complement.
TTGGAAACTGCTGGGTAAGAAAAACGAGTTAAATAAATTGATTTACCAGAGGCGGCACGAGGTGGGGAACAAACAAAATTTAGGAGCTTCCTGTAACAAGCAAGGAGGAAGTTGGTGGATCGTTAAAATCAATAAATAAAAACTACACGATTAACTTGATCTATAGTTTCCCTGTTTTATTTGCCCTGATGAATTATCTTGTTTCCATTTCTTTACATACATTACATACAAAAGGTTTTAACAAGTTTCAAAGATTTTAAAAAAACAAAAGAAAACGAAAAGGGAGCCGGCCCGCGATTATTTAAAACAATTTACATTCTTAGTTTGAAATATAAACATTTGCATTATGAGTTTCACACCCAAAATTGGATGGATCCGATGATTACATTGAAAATTAGTTCTATTCGTTCTACATGCTCTTGAGGAAAACACTGGTCGCTGGTGGGTTGATCATCCGCTTAAGATAGTTCGTAGCTAGGTAAGGGGGAAATGTTGAATTTACATTACCACCCGGGGTCTTCAAACGATCACGTCGGGTAGTAGAAACATTTCTTCTAATGTTGTCCATGGAACAGGAGGGGGGGGGGGGTGGCCACGAGATGGGAGCAATCAGTCTCTCCCCGTCATCGACCCTGTCTGCAAAAGTCCAAATCAAGCTGATTAGAACTTGTATACAGGCAGTCTATGGGGCAGAAAATGCCCAAAAAAAATTTAAGGGAAAAAAAAGGGGGGTCGCGAATTATCACTCACCAAAACAGGGGAGTTGCCCAGCACTCTGCAGTCGTGGAGTCAGCCAGGGTCTGGAGCTCGCGAATTGCGCGACAGGACGCGGAATATTTCTTCATGAGAACATTTAAAAGAGAAAAATTTTGAAGGCAAAGAATTAAACTATGCAGACAGACTAATCTACTAGGATTGACTTGAGGGATAGCATCCCTTATACAAAGCGACTACATAGTCGTTAGCGGTCGGATGAAGTCTTGCAGAGTCTGCCGATTCGCCGATACTTGCTGGAGATATGTCTGCGGACGCGACGCGAGTTGATCTGTGTCGGGGCAAACCGCGTCTCTTAATTAAAAGTGGCCGCCGGCTCTTACAGGTGGAGGGAGGTCTGGGCCGCCGAAAGATTCCGAACTTGCCCGAATGCGGGCGGAAAAAAACTCTGGCAGTAGTTTTGAAGTTGGCATCACTGGGCGACAGTAGAGAAGTTCGCGACTTGGTCGCTAGGTAGCGCTTGTGCTCAGTTTTAGCGCACACGTTTTTGCGAAGAGACCTTGGGGACGGTCACTGTGGCCCAGGGGGTTACGACCGGTCATTGGTCTTACTTGGTACTGAGAAGGGGGGGGGGGGGAGGGTAACATGCAACACTGCTGGGAATCTCCGCCCCGTCGTGGCTGCAGAGGAGCGAACTTAACACTGATACGTGATGAAAAAGGCCAATCTCAGCTCGTCTCTGAGAACTGGTCGCCTGCAAGCTACAGGCTTGTCTATGCAGTTAGGGTCACGAAGAGAAATGATATTACAGGCTTGAGGCGTGACTGAAGGCAGGGGAAATGGTAAGCAGTCTGCCAGTCAGGGATTAGGCCAGCAAAATATCCGATACGCCGATGGGAAAGGGGCTTTAGAGCACTGAGACAAAGTTTAACTCAGAGGAGTACACCAGACTAACAAAATAAAATCACACTATAGTAGAGCAAATAAAATTTCCACACAAAAATTTAAAATCATAATAAAAATTTAAAATATATCGTGTCGAAATTACTAATTAACGGCACAATGGATAGAGGCAAAATTTTATTGTGAATAATTATAAAACCGTAATAACAGCGAAATTATGTTAATTTACCGCTAAACATTGAAATTCAAGTCAGTACACCACCGAACACCGAAATAGAAGTCAATAACATCGCATAGCGCCAAAATGCAGAGAAATTCACCTCACTTACCTCATTTTAACTATTAAAATATGGAATTCATTTCATAAATCTTTAGTTTAAGGTTTCATATGAAAACATAAAATGTATTGTTCGAAATAAAAAAAAACTTATTTAGTTTCCATCGATGGATTTTTTTAAAGTAAAGTAAATTAAAACATTCTGTAGCTGATACCATGCAGTCTACAGAGAAACATGACAAGAAAATGTACATGTTTTTCAAGATTATGGGTTTTTTCAAAATTGTAAATTATTATTTTTTTAATATTTTATGTTTTATTTGCAGATTTATATATTTAATAGTATTGTTTAGTGTACACGTTTGAATATGTCTTACCACGGATTGTTTAAGCAGTTGATTAATGTGATTGGGCAAGACATGCACTAATTATTACATCTGCTTTAAATTTAAATGACGATAAAGACGAAATACGCTGTTTTTAATGAGGAAATAATCGTTTTCCCGTGACACAAGGAAACCTTGGCTCTGTCTGCGGAGCATGTGTTCGGTGTGTTAGTCACCAGCCTCGCTGTCCCGCGCATACCGGCCGCCAGCTTAATTTCTCAGGGCCTTCTCTCTTCGCGACGCGCGGAATGCAGGAGGGGGAGTTGTGTCTTACGTCGCCGCGGGAGAGATATATGCCCGGGCGAAATGGAATCCCGCGCACGATGGCAGCGCTACCTTCCTTCCTTCCTCACAAACAACCCCCCCCCCCCACCCTCCCCGGCCAATATGTTTCCCTCCGCCATCTTCTTTTTCTCGTCTGCTACACGATGCTCTCTTTTTTTCTCTACGTGCATTCCATTTATGAAACGAAAAGTAACAACTGATAAAAGGTATCTATTTTTTTTTCTCCAAAAAAAAAACACCTGATGTTAAAGTAAATAACTATAACAGAGTAAAAGTATATATATATATGTGTGTGTGTGTGTAACTCTTAACACTGTCATAAAACGCACAGATTTAACCAATGGGTCTATAAGCATGAAATTATGCATAGGATTTTTGAAAATTCATCTCCAAAGGAGGTTAAATATGGAAATTTGGTGTTTAGGCTTCTGTTTATAAATAAAAGTCGGTTGTATCAGCGTTTTTTTTATGGTACGACATCTAATACATCCCCATCGGGCACACTGCTAGCATATGATGGATTACAAGAAAATATCAAACAATATTTGTGAAGTCTTCAAGATCTCTACAACAAACACATATTTTATTTACCTCACATACCATAATTCGGCAATTAGGTTCCTGAGGGAAACAGGCGGTTAAAATATTCGATAAACGAATCTCATCTACAGCAATCGAAAACAATTTAAAAACCAAAATTTGATTTCAGTGAGTTATCTTGTTTTATTTTATATTGTACTCAAGGGTAATTTCATGTTTGTTTCGTCTGTTTGCTGACACAGCCTAGGAGGCTCTAAATTACCACGCTGTTCGTGTTTACCGTAACTGACCTATGAAAACTCGATTACTTCGTAAATAGCTAAGCTGGAATGGTTAAGGTTTGTATGAAATTATTTATAAATGTCATTATTTTTTCAAAATAACTCGCTTGATATTAGTTTTATGACAAAATGCACATGTTTTATGACTTTACTGAAACTGCCAAATAATAGTTTTTTTTTCTATTTCATGCCGTGGTTTTTTTTCAAAGATAGGAATGCGTTGTTGAACTTCATAAGTTTTTTTCAGAGGTGTGTGTTAAATGCAACCAATATCTAAAAATTTCAGGAATTTCTTGAGTTACTCATGTTCTTCATTGAAGTCAAAGTTTTAATGATCCCAAATAAAGGTTTCAAGGCCTAAAATCTGATGGCAAAATATGGCTTAAATCAGTGAAATGGTCTTATGATAATCTCCTGGCTTTCCATTGGTCATTGGCCTTACCTACATACAATTACATCAGTTTCAGTTGAATCATCTCTCACATGTGAAATTACATTCGTGCCCTTGCTTGTTTATTGATTTTATATCGTTTACATTTAATGTAACTCTGGTCGTTGTCACCACGTCTAAAATATAAATAACTACATCATTCACACAAAATTGAAGCTTTTACTTGTCAGTGACAACTTGTAAAGATCTACGAGACGCACCGGTGCCTAGCAGTTTATAGCTAAAAAAATTTTTATAATTGTTTATAAAAAAGACGCGTACATTTGTGAAACAGGCCACAATAGTGTCGACTGTAGCAGTGAAACGTAACGGAAATATGTCAGAACAGCTCGTGAGTGAGTAACGTTTAATTGTTTCGTGGTAGCAATTCTTTTCCGCTCTTGTACACGTCCTCTCTTCCTATTTGTTGAGAGCAACTACGTCCCCCCTACCCCGACCCCATTCCTTCACAAACTTGGGCAACCATTTACATATTCATGCTCTGTCCGGTGACGAAGCTCAATAAACAGACGTCACTGCTGCGAGCTCGGTGCGTGTATTTTTTTATTATTATTGAAAACAAACAGACTGTGATTGGCATCCGAAAAGGAATTTGCGGGCGCGCGCGTGTGTGATTGTGATTGTGTGGTCGCGAGAATCGGAGGGGAGGTTTCGGAAAATCCGAGTCCCAAAAAGTCCGTCAGAATCCGACGGGAGAGCTGACCGAACATTAAACAACATTTTGCATTACCTCGATAAATATTAAAACGGTTCGAACCATCTGCAATAGACTATTTCTTCCAAACACTTTTGGCAGTATTCACAGAGCAAGTAAAAGCGTAAAATAAAAAATAAACCAAATAAAAATTACGTGCAATAAAATTATAGAACCATTATGAACTTCAAATTTTTTCAAAAAATTAATAAACCTAAATTAATAAGCATGTCTGAAAAACACCAAAAATTTGAGTAACTAATTAACATACATATTTTATAAATATTTTAAAAAAGAAAAAAAACCAAATAACATACTGGCTGTTTAATGTTCAAAAAAAGTCACCGCTTATTACAATTGAATTTAAGAAAACTACATAGCTATATGGTTGACATCTGTTATCAACCGTATTGTAGTTGTATTGAACTTCATAAAGTGTGAACAATATACACATGTGTGATTTTTTTAAATCAATGTAAAGGCAAAACTAAAAAAAATTGCTTACAAAAAAAATGTTTTTTAATATCATAAATTTCCTAAACTATGTATTTTGGAAGACAGCATGCACAGTAAATGAACTTAAGCGTCTTGAAATATAAGTAAGAATATAGCCAATTTCAAATAAATTAAAACCAATGTTCTCTATCTTTAGCCAATTATCTGAATATAGCCAATTTCAAATAAATTAAAACCAATGTTCAATGACATGTTTCTGCACCGTCCGCAACCTATTTTCCGTCCGTGTAGCGTATCGTTCGCCAATAATGTTTCACAAAAACTTTGCATTATAAATTCGGCCTTATAAATTTTACTCAGATAGCGCTCAAAGAATTTTCACTTGAATGATATTATATTTTTTAACTTTTAATTCAAATAAATTATACATACGGAAACATAACCTTACTTTTATAAATACACTCGAAATTACACTAGAAAATGTTTATAAACATGACTTCAAAAACTTATATTCAAAATTAAAAAAAATATTTATTTAATGTCATTGACAAATATTCAATATCAATCACTAAAGTATATGATTTTAAAACACATAGACTATATGAATTTTTTTTACGTAGCCTATTTTTTTATCCCGTGAGAATTTCGTTGCATGGTGCGCGCGCATAATATTTTTTATAACGATCCTAAAGAAGGGTAACTTCAAAAACCTGGTTAAGTTACAGTAAACCAATAAACTGTTTGTGGCCACAAAAATAAAAAAAAATTCCAATGTATAAATACCCTATAAAGAATTAATAATCAGATAAAACTTGTATTATTACCTCAGAAATAAATGAAGACAGGTAAAGTTCGGGTCCACGTAGTAGATTATTCGTTACAACGTCTGGATAAAATCATAACAAGGGTTTCGTATTAATACCGTAACAATCACGCATGCGCCCACCGCTACGATGACGTCAGAGGCAAAAGAAATATTGCGTGACAAACACGTACAGATATGATCTTTCCGTTTTTGGCACAAAAATTGTTGTCCAATTATTAGTCTAATAGTTATTAGCGATTAAAATCTGACGTTATTTAGTCACACAAGAGTGTACAAACTACTATCACTGTAACAAGCAAATGGACTTTTTCACTTCAATATTTATTAGTAACAACAAAATTATTAAAAATATTTTACTGTGGCAAGAGAAGTGTTTTAAATCTTTAGTATGCTTGTCACTGGATGAAACTTTAATTACAAAATAAAAAAGAACAAAAGTTTGCAGTTATAAACAACATAGCTTCAAGTCAAACAACTGAAGCTAAGGATATCATTGCAATGACGGCACATCATATTTAACTGCAGACGAGTGAGAATTTTCTTTTTACACCAAAGTCCATATTACGCTGTTCCGCGTCATATCCCGTAGGCACGGCCGACAAGACAGCGGAGAGCTCACAGCGAAATAATTGGAATGCCAGGTAAAGAGAGCGAAGGCCGGCAGCTGTTTCGGACACATCATATAGATATTCCAGGCGAGATCAAAAGACAGCGGGCGTCCCGCCGTCCCTTGCAAGAGCAGAGCAGGGCGAGGAAAAAAAAAAGACATCATTAAAACACAACGGGTTTTTGCGTTCAAAGTAACGTTCTTTTGCTCGTGAGGGATGTTTTTTGTTTTTGTATTGTGGGAGTTGGCGAAGGGAGGGGGGTACACAAAGACAGCGAAAGGACTGTGGAAAGCGATTCCCCTGTGTTATCTGCGAGTGAGCTCTCTGTTCAGAATACACCGTACTGTAAATTTTACGAACTTTTCGACGAACAATACTTACATCTAAAACCAACGGTTGTTCGTGGCAATATATGGTTAGATCTTCGTACAAACTACACGGATTTCCCACTTACAAGTTTTTGTTAACTGTTGCAAACGGGGTAGAATAACACTGAAAGAACAATTAAGAATTTTGTGCTCTGTTGTAAACACAGTAGATAGTCATTGAAAGAACACTTACAAGTTTTGTGCTCTGTTTAAACGAGACAGACTAGCACTGAAAGAACCCTTCCAAGTTTTTTTTCCCCTGTTGTAACCAGGGTAGACAGTCATTGAAAAAAAAACACATCCGAGTTTTGTACTCTGTTACAAACGGCGTAGACTAGCATTGAAATAACACATCCCAGTTTTATACTCTGTTTCAAACGGGTCAGCGTACTGAAAGAACAATTCCGAGTTTTGTGCTCTGTTGTAAACGGTGTGGACAGGTCATGAAAGAACACCTCCAAGTTATGTGCTCTATTTCAAATGGGATAGTCTAGCGCTGAAAGAACATTTCCGATTTTTGTGCTCTGTTGAAAACTGGATAGACAGCCATTGAAAGAACACTTAAGAATTTTTTTGCTTTGTTGCAAACTGTATAGATAGGCAATGACTTAACACTTCCGAGTTTTATGCTCTGTTACAAACGGAATAGATGGGTGTTGAAAGTACACTTTAATTTTTGTGCTATTTTGCAATAGGATGGACGGGCAATGAAAATCATTTCCGAGTTTTTTGGTCTGTTGCGAATGTGATTGACAGCATTGAAAGAACATTTCCGAGTTTTGAGATTTGTTACAAACGGGATGGACAGGCATTGAAAGAATGAAAATTCCTTTTTCCGTCGACTTGACAAATTTTAAGCGTAATTCTATAACTCCGAGGTGATTATTGTCCATTTGGTTCAATGTAAATTAAGTTCGTAAACGTACATTTACTTGGTTATAATTGCGTATTTTTTTTATTTGGAAATTTTATTTAATAGTTTCTTTGACGCCAAATCTTGGGCCTTTTCAAATTAAAAATTTAAAAATTATAGTTTTTTAAAACACTAAACAATGCTATTAATTTTGTAAGATAATGGAAAATAATATCTAACAACACACATCATTTTTTGTTTTATTTTGTGGTGACCTATTCGATAACACGTCGTGAGCATAGACTTTTATAAATTTTTATGCAAATAATTTTTTTTAGAAATAATTTTAATAATTAAACAAATAATATTTTATTTCTTTATTTATACCATACTATACATTTTGTGTTAATAAACATCATTCACTGCCTTACAAAGAAAAAGTAACAAACAATATTGCTTGATCGGATTTTTAAGCCTTTTTTTTAACAGACTAATATATTAATATCAATAAATCATGATATTGTTACATAAAAACATACCAATAACTTTATTCGTGACATACTATTTTAAGGTTATGTAGATTATTAAGTTAAAGTTTAAAAGTATTATCTTCGATATTTGTTATCTTAGTGAGAAAAAAAGCCAATAATTTATGTCAAATATGTTATTATTCGTAATGTTATGTAGTCAAATTTAATTAATCTTACAGGTGTTTTAGAATTTTTCTAAGCATAAAATGTAATTCCTCAGGGTTTGTCATAAATGCATTGTTTGCATGACTTTGTGCCTAACCAATAATTTTCAAGGTCAGACAATGAACGCGAGTATTCCTAAATGCCATTTTTCTACAAACTTACATTTATTGATTGTTTGTCCAGTGTTGTATTAAAGAAAGCCCATCTCCTGGAAGCGGAAATTGATTTTATAACTTTAATTTTGAATCAGATCTTAGTCTGCAAATCCTTTATTTTTTTAAAGCAAAAAATCTTAAAACTTAAATATATTTATATTGAATGAAAAATTACATGAGACACAATAAAATCGCTGAAACATCGTATTACATACTACACCTCATTAATTGTGGATTTTTTTTCTTAAGAAATTAATGTTTAAAATCATAACATTATCCAATTTACTACAGAGATAACTTATTTGAATAAAATCTATATTTAAGACAGTTAAATATTTGTAACGAATTTGATCGTAATAGGTAAAACATTAACAATCTAAAATTGAACCAATAATTCAAAAAATACTTGCATGCTTTACGAAAAATAAATTCTCTTTATTACATAAAAAAATATAATGGGTTATTTGGATCTATGGTTTATACAGTATCTATATATAAATAGTACTATAGGAATGTATGTCCGAGATCAGGGTGCAGGTAGTGGATTGTGATTGTCGGTCAGCCATATTGGATTCTGACGCCACGGCGGCCATCTTGGATAAGCGTAACGGGACACAGCGTAACGGGACACAACGTAACGGGACACAGCGTAAAGTGACAAGTTAATCACGGTGGCTATCTTGGATCAGCAATCTTTAAATCGAGCGCCCCACTCATTATGATGAAATTTTCATCTCTGTCGCCAAATTGATTTTTTTATGTTCCACTGGAGGCCGCCATCTTGGATACCGTCGGCTTTGTTTCAGCTGTTTGTTCCTAGATAGCGCCAGCATCGCTCTTGGCTTTTTTCTGTTCCACTGGAGGCCACCATCTGGATACCGTCGACTTTGTTTCTGTTATTTGTTCCTAGATAGCGCCAGCGGCGCTCATGTTTTTTTCTGTTCCACTGCAGGCCGCCATCTTGGATACCGTCGACTTTGTTTCTGTCGTTTGTTCCTAGAGAGCGCCAGCGTCGCTGTCTCATCACGTAAGGTCGATGTTCCATTACCTACCAGAGCTATTATGATCCTTATCGACATATTAAATATAATTTTTTATGAAAAATATATTGTAAATGCTGTGATTCGAACCATCGCAGCTCTGATCTCTAGGTTGGAAAACATTCGTCTTTAACCGCTCGGCCATCGAGACATTTACCACACTGAGAATTAAATAAGGTATATAAAAAAATGACATGCATATTTGGACTTGTAATTTTTTTTTAAGTTAAAGTAATAATAGCACCACCTGTTCGAGACAGAACCACCATCTTGTATTAAGATGTAACTGTTGCAATTATCGTTATGGTCGCCATCTTAAAAATCCGTATTTTTTATGTTAGAAAATGAGGAAAAATTTTAAAAATCATTAAATAAATTGACAAAAAATATAATGATAGATTATATCGACTCCCGTCCATGGTTCAAAACCGGTAAGGGGAAAAAATAAAAAATGGCTACCGATCTTTCCTCCACAGAAGCCACTTACAGACTGATCTACCGTCACCAATACTAAGGATCATATATCGTCAGCTGATATGACGTCATGTCCGCCATCTTGTCTTCATACTCTGGAGACCACCATCTTGTTTTCGTCTGCTAGAGTGTGCTGATACCATGTTAGTATAACTATCTGGTCACCACACCTTTGACCTTGACCTTGAAATTTGACCTTGACCTTGAAATTTGACCTTGACCTTGAAATTTGACCTTGACCTTGAAATTTGACATTGACCTTGATATTTGATCTTGACCTTGATATTTGATCTTGACCTTGAAATTGGACCTTGACCTTGACCTTGAAATTTGACCTTGACCTTAAAAATTGAACTTGAGCTTGAAATTTGACCTTGACCTTGAACTTTTACCTTGAAATTTGATCTTGAACTTTGTCCTTGACCTTGAACTTACACCTTGACCTTGAAATTTGACCTTGACCTTGAAATTTGCCCTTGACCTTGATATTTGATCTTGACCTTGAAATTGGACCTTGACCTTGAAATTTGACCTTGACCTTGAAATTAGACCCCGACCTTGATATTTGACCCTGACTTTGAAATTTGACCTTGACTTTGAAATTTGACTTTGTCCTTGTCGACCATCATGGACCCGACATTTTATGTTCAGTAGATGCTACCAGGAGCTACCACCTGCTGGAGTACGTCATCTTGTGTGTGTACTCGTATTATAGAGTACATTTCCATCTGGATAATTTTATTCTAACCCGCTACAGTGCAGTAATCATTTATAACCGAGGTGCCCCCGCCATCTTGAAATTCGGCCGCCATCTTGAAATCATGTAATAATGTAGCTAGAAAAGTGGGAAAAAATCCAAAATTCATCAAAAAAATCACTCATTAACTTACATATTGATTCGATCCGCTCCAGTCCTTGGTTCGATACCTGATCGATGCAATAATGTTTAATTTTATGAAAAAAATAATAATTTCAATAAACCACGTTCAACATTTTTAAAGATACTTTAAATCCTCTACTACCATCATCCTATCAGACATCAAGACCACCATATTGGAAATTCGTAATTGTAATGCTAGAGATTCGGAAAAAAGTTCAAAATTCATTTAATAAATTTGTAATCTATATACTGATTGATTAGATCGAATAAGATCCTTGGTTCGATCTCTGCCCGATACAAATCAACTCTAATTTTTAAAAAGTACCAGAAAAATGTAAGGTTCGAGAAATAAAACCACCGCAAATTCTTTTTAAAAAACTTTTATTACATACATACTACACTACTACAAGTACAAAAAAAATACACAGTCAAATTACTAAAGCCTTTTGGATTCCTCGATTCAAACAGTCTTCTTAATGGACGAAGTAAGTCTTTTACATGACTTTAAATGTCTATCCGTTCCGTTCATCACCGCAGCCAGAGACGGACGGAAGTTCATATCACTTATATATATAGTCTCATCAGCTGGTACAACACATGAGTCAAAACAATAACCATGTTCATTATACTCACACTCAACTTTCTCGGATCATTTTTTATAATGATGATGTAAGCTATCGAGACGTGAAATTAGTATATTACATTTTATACACTGAAACATTACTCTTTGAGCATTATTCTGACAGCTGCTTCTTTCATGTCTGCGCGCATTTGTAGGTTTAGTAAAAGATACGCCACAATATTTGCATTGATGCGCTGTACGCTCTGCATTAATTGAAGTCTGAAATGCAGATGATGAAACATCAGCTGATGGTGGAACAGCACATATCGAAGTCTCCTCCAGTGTTGTCATCGGCGTTGCCAACGGGATATGCTCCAACATCGTCGGCGCTGACGTCATGTTTCCCGCAGTCGATGGTACAACCTCCATCGAGTCGTCGTTTAAGTCGGTAAAGAAGCCATCGAAGTCTCAAGAACCGGCAATTACACGACTTATGCACCAGAAGAAACAAACTAGGTGATCCTTACACCGACGACGTCAGTAACAAACTGAGCGTCCTGCTGTCTAGGACTCGCTTATATACATGCACCGTATGGAATAATACGCTAGTCAAAAAAGAACCATTTACAATAATACTAGAGTCAAAACAACATTAAAAATAGAAGGACCATCAACGAAAAGGCAGCACATTTGGAAGCACCGACAACGAAAAGGCAGCACATTTGGAAGCACCGACAACGAAAAGGCAGCACATTTGGAAGTAACGACAACGACGAGGCAGCGTCCTGCTGTCTAGGACTCGCTTATATACATGCACCGTATGGAATAATACGCTAGTCAAATCGAGAACCATTTACAATAATACTAGAGTCAAAACAACATTAAAAATAGAAGGACCATCAACGAAAAGGCAGCACATTTGGAAGCACCGGCAACGAAAAGGCAGCACATTTGGAAGCACCGACAACGAAAAGGCAGCACATTTGGTAGCACCGACAACGAAAAGGCAGCACATTTGGAAGCACCGACAACGAAAAGGCAGCACATTTGGAAGCAACGACAACGAAAAGGCAGCACATTTGGAAGCACCGACAACGAAAAGGCAGCACATTTGGAAGCACCGACAACGAAAAGGCAGCACATTCGGAAGCACCGACAACGAAAAGGCAGCACATTCGGAAGCAACGACAACGAAAAGGCAGCACATTTGGAAGCACCGACAACGAAAAGGCAGCACATTTGGAAGCACCGACAATGAAAAGGCAGCACATTTGGAAGCGCCGACAATGAAAAGGCAGCACATTTGGAAGCACCGACAACGAAAAGGCAGCGCATTTGGAAGCACCGACAACGAAAAGGCAGCACCATCATCAAAAAGGCCGCACATTTGTCATTGGCTCCCATCTTTATTGGCTCCAATATTCATTGGCTCCATTATTCATTGGTTCTATCAGTCTATTGATTCCATAAGTCTAGTGACTCCATCAGTCATTGGCTCCTACAGTCATTAGCTCAAACTGTCTTTTGTCTCACCAACTCCAAATATATTTGGCTAGAATTCTACGAGTCTAAAAGACTATGAGGCCACAAGGCTATGAGTCTTCAAGGAACTAGCTGGTTACGAGTTATACATAGCTACGAGACTGCATGGCTAAAAGACCGCGTGGCTACGAAACTACATGTCTTTGAAGCTACAAGAATACAAGTCTACTCGGCTCCAACTACTCCAGCAGCATTATGTTATTATATTGCATGACTACTTGTTTACGTAGCTACAAGTCTACGAGGCTACTTGGCTACATAGCTACAATTATACGAGGTCCCAAGACATCATGACTACGCGACCACGAGCCATGAGGTTACGAGACTACATGACTACGAATCTTCAAGTTAACGAGGCTGCGAGGCTACAGAGCTACGAAGCTTCTAGAACATAAGTTTACGAGACTGCGAGGATACAGGACTACAAGTCTACACGAGTACTTGACTACGAAGCTACAAGTCTACAAGGCTCCAATTGCGGCATCTATTTTCGTCTGAATTTTCTCTTTGGCTCCAACTGCTACAGCAGCATTATGTTATAATAGTACAAGGCTACTTGACTACGAAGCTACAAGTCTACATGGCACCAATTGCGGCATCTGCCTTCGACTGAATTTTCTCTTTGGCTCCAACTGCTACAGCAGCATTATGTTATAATATTACAAGGCTACTTCGTTACGAAGCTACACATCTACAAGGCTCCAATTATCGCATCTGTCTTCGTCGGCATTTTCTCTTTTGCTCCCACTGCTCCAACAGCATTATTTTATATGATTCCATGGATACTTTGTTACGTAGCTACAGGTCTACGAGGTTCCAATGCATCATGTTTACGAAGCTTCCAGAACAAAAGGTTACGAGACTGCGAGGCTACAGGACTACGAAGCTTCCAGGACACGAGGCTACATGGCTACAAGACTACATGACTAACTGATTACAATAGCACTATTCAGTGGTGAGAGGTTATCTAATGCAAAGCAAATTGATGCAAATAGTTCTGGCTGTCATCAACAGATGTAGCCACGTGTTTCTTGCAGGTAAATATTAATTAGTTATTTTATGTGGGATGCGGGATGCTCACTAACGATCGCAAAAGAAGGAGGGCTTCGCTAGACATCAAGGAGAAGGAAGTTCGTCTTACATGTTAATGTTTCGCTGATGTCTCATGGCATATTATTTGACTGAGTAATGGTTGTTTATTTCTTTAATTCCACCTGGTTAAATTATTGCTAGTGTTAATTTATTAGCAGAAATTCACTAATTAAAAGTAACTCTGAATAAAATGACATGACTCATTAAGTAAATATCCTTCATGCAGAGATCGATTTCTCACAAATAATCAGCAGCACTCGGAGAAAATCATAAGATGTCCAGCCAGGAATAACCGGAAGCACTTGGAGAAAACCATCAAATTATTAACAAGAATAATCAGGAGCACACGGAGAAAACGAAATGAATAGAATAATCGGGAGCACACGGAGAAAACCATACACATATTGAAAAGAATATTCATGAGCAAACATAATGACAAGAATAATCGGGAGCACACGGAGAAAACCACCACACGTTTTCTTTGATATCATAAAATTACAGGAAAATTTTTTTTTATAAATAGCAAATAAATAATAAAAAAATGTAAAAAAAAAAATACAAAAATACATAAACAGATTCTGCTAGCTTGTGAACTTCTCATTGTTGAGCAAAGATAGAGTACTAGTACAAGCTTGAATTTTATGTATTTTTGTATTTTTTTTTAAATTTTAAATTTTTTATTATTTATTTGCTATTTATAAAATATTTTTTTCCTGTAAATTTATGATATCAAAGAAAACGTGTGGTGGTTTTCTCCGTGTGCTCCCGATTATTCTTGTCATTATGTTTGCTCATGAATATTCTTTTCAATATGTGTATGGTTTTCTCCGTGTGCTCCCGATTATTCTATTCATTTCGTTTTATCCGTGTGCTCCTGATTATTCTTGTTAATAATTTGATGGTTTTCTCCAAGTGCTTCCGGTTATTCCTGGCTGGACATCTTATGATTTTCTCCGAGTGCTGCTGATTATTTGTGAGAAATCGATCTCTGCATGAAGGATATTTACGTAATGAGTCATGTCATTTTATTCAGAGTTACATTTAATTAGTGAATTTCTGCTAATAAATTGACACTAGCAATAATTTAACCAGGTGGAATTAAAGAAATAAACAACCATTACTCAGTCAAATAATATGCCATGAGACATCAGCGAAACATTATCATGTAAGACGAACTTCCTTCTCCTTTATATCTAGCGAAGCCCTCCTTCTTTTGCGATCGTTAGTGAGCATCCTGCATCCCACATAAAATAACTAATTAATATTTACCTGCAAGAAACACGTGGCTACATCTGTTGATGACAGCCAGAACTATTTGCATCAATTTGCTTTGCATTAATAACCTCTCACCACTGAATAGTGCTATTGTAATCAGTTAGAGTCATGTAGTCTTGTAGCCATGTAGCCTCGTGTCCTGGAAGCTTCGTAGTCCTGTAGCCTCGCAGTCTCGTAACCTTTTGTTCTGGAAGCTTCGTAAACATGATGCATTGGAACCTCGTAGACCTGTAGCTACGTAACAAAGTATCCATGGAATCATATAACATAATGCTGTTGGAGCAGTGGGAGCAAAAGAGAAAATGCCGACGAAGACAGATGCGATAATTGGAGCCTTGTAGATGTGTAGCTTCGTAACGAAGTAGCCTTGTAATATTATAACATAATGCTGCTGTAGCAGTTGGAGCCAAAGAGAAAATTCAGACGAAAATAGATGCCGCAATTGGAGCCTTGTATACTTGTAGCTTCGTAGTCAAGTAATCGTGTAGACTTGTAGTCCTGTATCCTCGCAGTCTCGTAAACTTATGTTCTAGAAGCTTCGTAGCTCTGTAGCCTCGCAGCCTCGTAAACTTGAAGATTCGTAGTCATGTAGTCTCGTAACCTCATGGCTCGTGGTCGCGTAGTCATGATGTCTTGGGACTTCGTATAATTGTAGCTATGTAGCCAAGTAGCCTCGTAGACTTGTAGCTACGTAAACAAGTAGTCATGCAATATAATAACATAATGCTGCTGGAGTAGTTGGAGCCGAGTAGACTTGTATTCTTGTAGCTTCAAAGACATGTAGTTTCGTAGCCACGCGGTCTTTTAGCCATGCAGTCTCGTAGCTATGTATAACTCGTAACCAGCTAGTTCCTTTAAGACTCGTAGCCTTGTGGCCTCATAGTGTTTTAGACTCGTAGAATTCTAGCCAAATATATTTGGAGTTGGTGAGACAAAAGACAGTTTGAGCTAATGACTGTAGGAGCCAATGACTGATGGAGTCACTAGACTTATGGAATCAATAGACTGATGGAACCAATGAATAATGGAGCCAATGAATATTGGAGCCAATGAATATTGGAGTCAATGACAAATGTGCGGCCTTTTTGATGATGGTGCTGCCTTTTCGTTGTCGGTGCTTCCAAATGCGCTGCCTTTTCGTTGTCGGTGCTTCCAAATGTGCTGCCTTTTCATTGTCGGCGCTTCCAAATGTGCTGCCTTTTCGTTGTCGGTGCTTCCAAATGTGCTGCCTTTTCGTTGTCGGTGCTTCCGAATGTGCTGCCTTTTCGTTGTCCGTGCTTCCAAATGTGCTGCCTTTTCGTTGTCGTTGCTTCCGAATGTGCTGCCATTTCGTTGTCGTTGCTTCCGAATGTGTGCCTTTTCGTTGTCGGTGCTTCCAAATATGCTGCCTTTTCGTTGTCGGTGCTTCCAAATGTGCTGCCTTTTCGATGTCGTTGCTTCCAAATGTGCTGCCTTTTCGTTGTCGGTGCTTCCAAATGTGCTGCCTTTTCGTTGTCGGTGCTTCCAAATGTGCTGCCTTTTTGTTGTCGGTGCTTCCAAATGTGCTGCCTTTTCGTTGTCGGTGCTTCCAAATGTGCTGCCTTTTCGTTGATGGTCCTTCTATTTTTAATGTTGTTTTGACTCTAGTATTATTGTAAATGGTTCTTTTTTGACTAGCGTATTATTCCATACGGTGCATGTATATAAGCGAGTCCTAGACAGCAGGACGCTCAGTTTGTTACTGACGTCGTCGGTGTAAGGATTACCTAGTTTGTTTCTTCTGGTGCATAAGTCGTGTAATTGCCTGTTCTTGAGACTTCGATGGCATCTTTACCGACTTTAACGACGACTCGATGGAGGTTGTACCATCGACTGCGGGAATCATGACGTCAGCGCCGACGATGTTGGAGCATATCCCGTTGGCAACGCCGATGACAACACTGGAGGAGACTGCGATATGTGCTGTTCCACCATCAGCTGAAGTTTCATCATCTGCATTCCAGACTTCAATTAATGCAGAGCGTACAGCGCATCAATGCAAATATTGTGGCGTATCTTTTACTTAACCTACAAATGCGCGCAGACATGAAAGAAGCAGCTGTCAGAATAATGCTCAAAGAGTAATGTTTCAGTGTATAAAATGTAATAAACTAATTTCACGTCTCGATAGCTTACATCAACATTATAAAAAATGATCCGAGAAAGTTGAGTGTGAGTATAATGAACATGGTTATTGTTTTGACTTATGTGTTGTACCAGCTGATGAGACTATATATATAAGTGATATGAACTTCCGTCCGTCTCTGGCTGCGGTGATGAACGGAACGGATAGACATTTAAAGTCATGTAAAAGACTTACTTCGCCCATTAAGAAGACTGTTTGAATCGAGGAATACAAAAGGCTTTAGTAATTTGACTGTGTATTTTTTGTACTTGTAGTATGGTAGTATGTATGTAATAAAAGTTTTTTAAAAAGAATTTGCGGTGGTTTTATTTCTCGAACCTTACATTTTTCTGGTACTTTTTAAAAATTAAAGTTGATTTGTATCGGGCAGGGATCGAACCAAGGATCTTATTCGATCTAATCAATCAGTATATAGATTACAAATTTATTAAATGAATTTTGAACTTTTTTCCGAATCTCTAGCATTACAATTACGAATTTACAATATGGTGGTCTTGATGTCTGATAGGATGATGGTAGTAGAGGATTTAAAGTCTCTTTAAAAATGTTGAACGTGGTTTATTGAAATTATTATTTTTTTCATAAAATTAAACATTATTGCATCGATCAGGTATCGAACCAAGGACTGGAGCGGATCGAATCAATATGTAAGTTAATGAGTGATTTTTTTGATGAATTTTGGATTTTTTCCCACTTTTCTAGCTACATTATTACATGATTTCAAGATGGCGGCCGAATTTCAAGATGGCGGGGGCACCTCGGTAATAAATGATTACTGCACTGTAGCGGGTTAGAATAAAATTATCCAGATGGAAATGTACTCTATAATACGAGTACACACACAAGATGACGTACTCCAGCAGGTGGTAGCTCCTGGTAGCATCTACTGAACATAAAATGTCGGGTCCATGATGGTCGACAAGGACAAAGTCAAATTTCAAGGTCAAGGTCAAATATCAAGGTCGGAGTCTAATTTCAAGGTCAAGGTCAAGGTCCAATTTCAAGGTCAAGATCAAATATCAAGGTCAAGGTCAAATTTCAAGTTCAATGTCAAATTTCAAGCTCAAGGTCAAATTCAAGGTCAAGGTCAAAGGTGTGGTGACCAGATAGTTATACTAACATGGTATCAGCACACTCTAGCAGACGAAAACAAGATGGTGGTCTCCAGCGTATGAAGACAAGATGGCGGACATGACGTCATATCAGCTGACGATATATGAACCTTGGTATTGGTGACGGTAGATCAGTCTGTATGTGGCTTCTGTGGAGGAAGGATCGGTAGCCATTTTTTATTTTTTCCCCTTACCGGTTTCGAACCAGGGACGGGAGTCGATATAATCTATCATTATATTTATTGTCAATTTATTTAATGATTTTTAAAATTTTTCCCGATTTTCTAACATAAAAATTACGGATTTTCAAGATGGCGACCATAACGATAATTGCAACAGTTACATCTTAATACAAGATAGTGGTTCTGTCTCGAACAGGTTGTGCTATTATTACTTTAACTTAAAAAAAAATTACAAGTCCAAATATGCATGTTATTTGTTTATATACCTTATTTAATTCTCAGTGTGGTAAATGTCTCGATGGCCGAGCGGTTAAAGGCGTATGTTTTCCAGCCTAGAGATCAGAGCTGCGATGGTTCGAATCACAGCGTTTACAATATATTTTTCATAAAAAATTAAATTTAATATGTCGATAAGGATCATAATAGCTCTGGTAGGTAATGGAACATCGACCTTACATGATAAGACAGCGACGCTGGCGCTCTCTAGGAACAAACGACAGAAACAAAGTCGACGGTATCTAAGATGGCGGCCTGCAGCGGAACAGAAAAAGCATGAGCGCCGCTGGCGCTATCTAGGAACAAATAACAGAAACAAAGTCGACGGTATCCAAGATGGCGGCCTCCAGTGGAACAGAAAAAAGCCAAGAGCGATGCTGGCGCTATCTAGGAACAAACAGCTGAAACAAAGCCGACGGTATCCAAGATGGCGGCCTCCAGTGGAACATAAAAAAATCCTTATGGCGACAGAGACGAAAATTTTATCATAATGAGTGGGGCGCTCGATTTAAAGATTGCGGATCCAAGATGGCCACCGTGATCTACTTGTCACTTTACGCTGTGTCCCGTTACGTTGTGTCCCGTTACGCTGTGTCCCGTTACGCTTATCCAAGATGGCCGCCGTGACGTCAGAATCCAATATGGCTGACGGACAATCACAATCCACTACCTGCATCCTGATCTCGGACATACATTCCTATACTACTATAAATATTTAATAGAATATATTTTTAATCATCGTATACTCTAAAACAGGATAAATACAATTGTTTTTTTTTATATCGTTAAAATATTTTTAAGACAGTATTCACTTACAAACGTATGGAGACTAGTATAAAAATCATAATTCTTATTTGCTTCCAATGTTAAAAACTATGTGATAAAGTACGACATTACCCCCACATGATAAAAACAGCAATTTAAACATTGAAGAACTTTCATATATCAGGCAGAACCAATCCACAATTTTATTTACTTTCTTTTCTCGAAATGCCTGGGAAAGACGCTTGGAGAAAGGATTTCCCCCTCAAAAAGATCTCCCAATTACTGCCTGCCAAACCGTAAAAATTTCATCCTCCGATGTGAGGCCAGGATATAATTGTGTTCGAGAAAAATGTAGGAAGGATGGTCCTCCTTTCATCTCTTTCTTTACCTTTTTCTTTGTCGCGAAGATGGAAACTGAAATTCAATCAGAAATATAATTTAGTCTTAGTCCTTTAAGATGACCGTCTGGAATCACGTTTTATGGGGTCCACTTTTTCTGTCTTATTGTATCTATTTCTATTGCAAATCTTCTAGCAGTATGAAATATCCGCCAAAAGTTCAATGAAAAAGAAATCGGATAATTAATTTAATCTTAGCAGATTATGAAATGAATATTTTTTTAATAATTTAATATCATAAAAGGATATAAATTAAATAATTAATACTTTTATGAATTTAAATATTAGGAATTAAAAAACATACATTTTTTAATTGTGCTAAGAGACAAAAAAACAAATTTTAAAATCCAACCAACATATTCATTAGATGAATTTACTTATTTGCTTAATGTTGGCGTCTATGAATAGGCAAGAATTATTAAGTGAATCTAGCTCTTATTACTACAGAGACGAAGTCACTTTTTAACTTTACTACGACCATAATTTTTCTACCCAAAACATTGTGAAATGGTGCTTGATAACGTCAGATGACGGTTAGTAAAAACGTTTTCGAATCTCCATCATTAAAAAGAGTCACCTTCATAAAACAATAGTCCTTTAAAACTGTTTAGACAATATAAAACTTTACTTCAACCAAAGTTTTGGGCGTCTAACCATCGTGGCGCAACAGTTATAGGAAAGGGAAAAACGGCTTCACACACCACGTAATCAAGCAGACGTGGTCACTTCCTGTCCTTCATAATATATTTAGTTTTGAATATTATTGGAAAATTGTTCAAAGTATTATTTATAAAAATGGGCAAGTGTTCACAACTAAAAAAAACAATTGCGTAATGTTTTAAAGCTAGATTTAATACAATTCCTTGGACATAAGCCATTGCAGTTTTGCAAACAGAGAACCAGATTTAATCAGCTGATGTCAAACTGATAAACCCAACAACGTTGTGTTCTTATATTTACTGCGTTGTCCAGGTTTTGTTGTCTGTCTGTATTTACTACTACTGTTTAATCTGCCACGTCATAGTTAGCCCACTTTATTGGTCTGTGCGGTAATTATCTTTTTTTTTATGACTAAATTCCTTCCACGGAATTTTTGTGCTGTCTGATATATAAGTTTGCATGTTCGTCTGTTCTGTCGTCGTTGTGCTGTCCATTAACACCTTTTTAGGTTCAGGAGAAAGAGAGAGAGAAAGAAAGAGAAAGAGAGAAAGAGAGAGAAAGAGAGAGAGATAGAGAGAGAAAGAGAAAGAGAGAGAGAAAGAGAGAGAGAAAGAGAGAGAGAGAAAGAGAGAAAGAGAAAGAGAGAAAGAGAACGAGAGAGAAAGAGAGAGAGAAAGAGAGAGAGAAAAAGAGAAAGAGAAAAAGAGCAAGAGAGAGAAAGAGAGAAATAGAAAGAGAGAGAAAGATAAAGAGAGAGAAAGAGAGAAAGAGAGAGAAAGAGTGAGAGAAAAAGAGAAAGAGAGAAAGAGAAAGAGAGAGAAAGAGAGAAAAGAGAAAGAGAGAAAGAGAGAAGAGAGAAAGAGAGAGAAAGAGAGAGAGAAAGAGAGAAAGAGAAAGAGAGAAAGAGAAAGAGAGAGAGAAAGAGAGATAAAGAGAGAGAAAGAGAGAGAAAGAGAGAGAGAAAGAGAGAAAGAGAAAGAGAAAGAGGGAAAGAGAGAAAGAGAAAGAGAGAGAAAGAGAGAGAGAAAGAGAGAGAGAAAGAGAGAGAGAAAAAGAGAAAGAGAAAAAGAGAAAGAGAGATAAGAGAGAAATAGAAAGAGAGAGAGAGAAAGAGAGAGAAATAGAGAGAGAAAGATAGAGAGAGAGAGAGAGAGAAAGAGAGTGGGTAAGGGGGGAGAGGGGGGAGAAGCTCCTAGAGGCAGCCCCAAGCGGGTGTCGACAAGAGGGAAGTTCCAGGGCTCGCTGCCATGACGGTGCCATGAGGTGGAACACACACCCAGGGGGGAGGAGGGGCGAAGGAGTCTCGCAACTTACGGGGGGCGATCACGTGAGCCGCGAGCAATAAGGTCGGCGCGGCGTGCATAATGACTTGCTTAATTCCCCCTTGAGGAGAACGCGGAGGAAGTTAGTGGGACGCTCCAATGATCTGCGTGCCGTGCATAAGCATTGGCCCGCACGCAAAAAAAAAAAAAAAAAACCTGTTAAACTACGAGGGTCATTTAATTACTAACTGGAATTTATTTCCCACAGATTTTTATTGTAATTTATGAAAATACAAATTAAATCCCTGAGTTTTCTTTGACAGAAATACATTTTCTCCAACGGATATGCAGCTATCTGATCCCTTCGTGAGAGAAAAAAAATGGTTGCCCCAGTATCTGACTGCGCATGTACTGTTCGGCCACAGTGTCGTATTCAAATGTTTTCCCTCCTGGCGCCTTAATGCAGTGGACCTTCCACAAGCTCTCTCAGGCCTGGATATTGTCTTCATGGACGCTGGTCGCCGGACGCCGTTTATGGCTTTGATTTTCCACTTGTTCACAACCGTTCAGAAACTTCTGGACCAAATTAAACACTCGTGTTTTACTCAGAGCAGCATCACGGACTGTTCTTGGAGTCTTCACAATTTCACTCGACTCCACTCCTTCCTTGGCGATGAAACCAATGATAACTTGTCGCGCAACAGACGCTGGTGCTCTCACAGCGACACTGACATGACGTGAGTGTGAGGCCGTGTGATGCCTGTCCCCTCTCCTTTCCCCCGTCACCACACTACTTCAGTCGAACCAACAAAATTCCTGTTGATATTTTAATGACCCTCGTAGTTAATTATATAGCTGTCACAAGGTTTTTTTTGTCAATGTCGACAGGAACAAATATGTTATGCTGACACGGAAATTTTTTTTGGCGTCCAATGAATGATTGGTTTAGTGCCATAAAACCATTTTCACTCTAACTCTAAGTTAGTTAAATTTACTTACTGAAAATACTATTAATAGTTGGTTACTGAATAGTAAATGGGCTGCCTTCACCATAAACCTGATAATAAATAGAAGAAACCCACTGGAATTCAGCCAAAATCCACTGATAAAACAGTGTTCGTCATTGTTTAAAATATATTTATCAAAACTACACTGATTCCTGTAGAGAAGTTTCAACAAACATTTAATAAATTTTCGCCAATTTTAAGCAATTTTATATTTTATATTGTGGTTTCTACAAATATCAAATGGAGTCTTTATTACTAAAAATATATTGGGGCAGCCTCAAAAGGTTTATTTTAGGGTATCAATTTGTTTTCCCTTCAGTGAATATTATAAATTTACAAAAGTTTCAGCGAGGAAGAGATTTCTCGTGAATGTTGTACGGAAATGTCGACCCGGTTGTCAGAGGTAATGCGATATGCTTTCAGTCCTGCGCACCATTTATTATGCGTGCCACGTCCCTTGGGGAATAACAGACTCTTAACGAATTTGAGATAAAAAGATGCTACGTTCAATGGATTGTGTGTTCACAATTTACTTTTTGTTTGCTTACTCGTTTATGGGCCAAGAGCTGCAATACTGAGTATGTCTTAAATACACCTTACGAATCAACTGTTGTAAGGAAATAACAATATATATACTATGTATAAACATAACAATAAATGATGACCAACATATGGGTAAACTTTAAAATGTAGAAACCTTAGCAGGGTATGTAGAGGAGTCAAATGTCTGTGAACGTAGATCCGGAAGGTATTCTGTTTATCGCTATAGCCATTACCGTGATAAATTATATACACTTAATCCCTGATACTTAGTTTCTAACGGTAACGGCTCCAGGGATATACAAAAGCATTTTTGTACCTGTATTCACTTACTTTTTTTCCTGCTTAAACTATCCTGAATATGTTGACGCAGTTTTGACGTAAGCAGTAGTTGCATCGTGTATATATTTTTTTGAAGTGTAAACAAAGTTATTTCATTGAAAATTATACTAACAAATGTGCATTTGTAATAAGAACGGCATGAACATAAAAAAAAAGCCTTTTGTGTGTCTTGGTGATTGTGGGAGCATCCCACTTGACACCCAAGTTGAACTCATGTGACGAAGTTTGTAGGTAAAAAGAAAGAGTCATTTTACCATGTTGACCCTACTTCTTAAAACGCCTTCAGAAATGATTCCCACAATTTCGGCCAAAAAGAGCAAATTTTTAAAAAAGCAATCGTTCCTTTAAGTAACAAACAAAATGTGTGTATAAAATTAATAAAAACAATGTTTTGAAACTGCCAAACACTTCAAATTTCCAGCTGAATATTCCACTGAAAATTGACTGTATAAGTAAATGGTTTTTTAAAATTAATTGCCAATTAACCTGCCACGTGATAGTTTGAGTCGCGCGACGTTGCTTTTTCACCACAAATAAGTTTGCTTTCAATTCACAAACTAGTTTACACGAAGGTTACCTTGCACTTAAATAAAAATAATGTATTATACTAATGTAAAAATTTTAAAGTTTGCATGTTTAAATGTTTGTTGCTTAATTACGTCTTTAAAACTGAACGGATTCGGATAAAATGTAGCCTAGCCCATTCACACAGAGGCTAGATATAATTATGAAATATGATACTTGAGAGAGTGAAATAAATTCAGTGAGATAAATTCAGTTTTATAATAGAAAATACTAGGAGGTCAGACATAGACCTCGAAATATTCCGAGCGAATCTTTAATTAGGGAAACAACTTTTTGATTCTTTGCTGGTTCATCGTCGCCATGTTTGTTCCAAATCAGAAGTAGGAAAGGTGGGTGTGGAGTTTTTCGGATTTTGACTTTAAGTATTTACATGGCAAAGACGGTACACAACCCCCTTAATTTTTATCTCCAGGATTTCTCTACAGCAATCGTGTTTCACCGTTGAAAAAGTTTTATTCGGATCCTTAATCGAAACTGCAATCTACATTTTAATACTTACTGTGTGGTATTTTTCTGTAAATTACTTAGGTGTTCTGTCTGCCTTTTCGAAGGCAAATGTGCAATACAAATAAAATGTAGATATTTTTAAAGTCTTAAATTTTTTAATACAAGATCGCTAGTATTGATTTATGAAAATTCCCGTTATTATTGAAGAAATTATAACTATTTTTGTCATAAGATGGTTAATAGAACTTTCATATAGTTTTCTGGAAGAAGTGAACCCGTGAATCTTGGTAGTGGAGCATCACTATGAGTTGCGGAGGTGGACTTAATAGTAACATACAGCCCCCGTGACTGATGAAAGTATACATGAACTAGCTGCAGTACCCAGCGTTGCCCGGGCTGAACACAGGGTGAAGGGGAACTGTTTAGAGATCAGATGTAGTTAGTAATTGTCTTCTTAATTTGAATGTCAAGTGTGCAAAATAATTTATATCACTTTCAGATCCCGACAGACGTTGTTCTGCCAGTTTATAGTTATTTACCTGGTCTGTATGTAATCTAGAATCTATAAAGCAATATAGAAAAAAAAACTGAAAAATAAGGGATTACTAATATTGAAAAGATTCCATTATCTAGCTAATGCTCAGCATGCATTGCAATGCCTCATTCAGTTTTGTTTTGTAATATGTTTGAAGTAGTTACACATATATAAATAATCTATCCATGTCTCTAAATATATATTTATCTCTATCTACATCTATAGTCCTATATATATATGTATCTCTCTATCTGTATTTATCTCTTTGTATCTACATATATACCTCACACTATCTCTATGTATTCTATATGAGGGTACTGATTGCTTCGTTGTTAATATCACACGGGTGTCTTTTCTTGTATGGGAAAATTAAGAATGATAAGGCATCTATTGCGTAGCAACAATGTTAATATGCAATAGGAAATAAACTTTAAGCGCCTGCGGCATTGTCAACACACTTCGTACGTGTACTGCATGTTGTATCTAACACCCTCCAACTCATTTGATTCTAAATTGGACTTTTAGTAAGGATCCCTAATGTTATTGATAATATAATATAGCCTATATCCTTCCTCGATAAATGCACTATCAGACACTGAAAGAATTTTTCAAATCGGACCAGTGGTTCCTGAGATTAGCGCGTTCAAACAAACAACCAAACAAACTCTTCAGCTTTATAATATTAGTATGGATAACAAAGTTTTAATAGCTTTTATCGGTACATATATTCAATGTAAAAATATCACGTGTATGAGCAACGCGAGAGTAGGTCTTACATTCAGCCTTCCGTAGAACTGCACGGGTACATCAGCTAGTATTCTATAAAGCTTCCACGTCTCAAATTAACAAAAATTTCTGATTCATGGTTGAAACCGTATCAAACAAGGTTTTTGAAACATACAAAAACAAAACGTCCAGTCAAGTATTTTATAAATTTTAGACATACATGTCTATCAAAAAATAACTAACTTCAAACTGTTCTTCACATGGTTGAACAAAAAAAATTTCAATTATTAAAAAAAGCGGGTTATAAGTAAAACGAAACATATCGTACGCATGGTGAAATTTTCAACCCTCTATTAAATCTTGTTTATAAAACCGCAACTTGCGCGAACTGACAAGACATGCAGGACGAAGTGTGGACCGACGAAAACATTGTTGCCACGACAGAGCAGCCACGTCGTTGGGTACAGAAACTTTAAAATGCTGGAGAAACTTATTACGAACGACATTAAAAACCAAATAAATCTAGTCGCTGCTGCTGCAGCAGCTGACTTCAGATATTTATTCCCGCTGCACAAGAACCAACAACAGAATAACGAAATCTCAAAATGAACGTAAAGCAAGTTAGCAGAAATCCTTAACAGCCTATGAAATGATTTAGTGTAACCAGTAAATTTGTATTTATTTTCAATAACATTATTTAGATTAAAATTTTAAAAAAATATATGTATGTGTTGAAGTTTTACATTTTCTTTCGTACAGTAGTTGTACTTGAAAATACCTTGCTGAAAAAAAAAAAAAAAAACGAACAGTGGTCGTGCGTTTTCCTAAAACAGATGTGCACGCGAGGTCTTTAAAGAACACTGGTCTGACAGGGTGGGGGGGGGGGGGGGAAAGGGTGGTTAGGTGTAGGTGTGTGTGTGTGTTGGTGTGTGTGATGTGTGTGTGTGTGTGGAAGGAAAAACGGCCGGCCGAAAGAACCGCAAATCAGTCTGCCTCGCTGGCAGACAGGCAGCCAGGCAATCTGCGAGGAGTATGCCTTGTTCCCCACTGATGGCTGGCGTGTGAGCGAGCTGTAACAGTTTCGCCTGGCTCTCCCCCCCCCCCCCTCCACTCTCTCGCCCAACCCCCACACCCCGGCCCCTTTAAGGACGCTGATTTGTTGCGAGAGGACGTTCTGCGCGGCCAATCGATGTGCGAGTCCCGCTCGCCGCGTGACCTCTGACCGCTGCCCCCGCTGGGGCGTGGCGGCCCTTTGTCCCCCCCCCCCAACGTCCTCCTGCTCTTCTTCAACTTCTAGGCCCCAACAAAGCCCTTTCACATCGTGGCGCATGGCGGCCCCAGACCGTAACGATGTCAAACGACATAGGTCTTAAATGTAACATTTTGGATTGAAGTCATTCATAATGAACGCACGTACATAAAGGTTCACTAAACTTAAAAAAAAAAAAAAATGGGGTGTGGCTGTGTCATGGTCACGGCCGTGTGTTGTACGTAAATACGTACGGTAGGTACGTAACAGGTAATATTTTCTATACAAAATATAAAATACGCTATTTTTTTTATTTTAACACCATATATATTCACTAACTATTTTACACTAATGTTTTGTACGTGAAATCGATATATTTTGACTAGAGCTGACGATTGAAACGCAAACGAACGTCGTAGCTTCTCCGAGTCAATAGTTACACTAAATGGAAATCTCGAAACGCAGCAAAATGACCTCATAATGGTGGCGCTTCCCCCTCCACCGCGCGCGTTGCGTCAAAGTCCTCACTTAGCGAAAAAAATTATTTGATCCTTTAGCTATCCAGTAGTGTAATTAAATTTTGGATGGAGATGATAGATATGTAGCTGCAACACCAAACTGTATCCCCGATGTTGTTAACATTCGTTTTTTTTTATTTTCCCTCACTATGGAAACAATTTTAAAGACGTATTCACATCGAAAAAAAAATTGAAAAACATGTGTGCCACCATAAAAATATTTTCTCAGGACCTATACACCCCTTATTTATTAGTGACAACGAAATAGTTGGGCAGTCTCGATAAAACCATATTAAAACATTATAAGTTTTTGATAATAGGCCACCAATAACATGATCGGTCAAAATCGAAGACATTTATTATAATAATTTGATATAAACATTTAACTTTGTTGATTTTCCTTCCTGTAAACTATAAAGTTAGGATGCTTCCATCGTTGCTGTTTAGATCAAGTATTTTCACAGAGTTCGTTATTGAATATATTATTATAAGTAAATAAATATAATTTTTATTTCAAGCATATACAACATTAAACATGGAATAATTATGAACAGTAGTTTTATTTATGAATGCGTAGGAAACATTTTTAGGTACATTATCTAATAATCAGGTGTAGAGTGGTGATTTAAAAATTTTGGGAAATTGCCTACAGTTAAAATAGTACGACACGTTTTCAATTATTTTTATTCAGAACTGTTAATTTTTTGGACGTTGAGTTATGGAAACAACTTTATGTTCTTTGATGATTTCATCTAGATATTTCATTCGTTTCCTGAATGTGCCGTATTACTTTACACAGCATTGGATTTAAACAAGCATAGGAAGTTTGGTTTATCTCAGTTCCCGCTCTGACCACTAGTTTGGCCCATTTATCTGCGCATTCCTTCCCTGCATTACCGGTAATATTAGGCACCCAAATTATTTCTCAAATTAATGTCTCAGACAGAGTAGCTAACGATTTATTTGATATGTACATTTAAAAAACCAAAATTTAATATTTTCAGAATATGGTAAATATTGACAAGGCAATGCTTTGTCCCTAGTCTTTAAAAGCAAAACAGGGCAAAAAATACCAACGGATTTAGGTAACCAAATGCTCATATAATGATACTCGACAAAATTGAGATGTTTTAAACAGAAAATTAAACTTAAAAAGAAGAAAATGATGAAAATGTAATGAACTACTATGTTTTGTGCGAATGTAGTTTCTTATCCTGTGCGGTTCATGTGCAACTGTGCCATTTACCCTACTTCTATTTGCGTCCTATCGCGAATATAGCCCAGGCTTTAATAGTTTCAATATTTAAAAAAATTGGTTGTCTGTATAGTCGGTTTACGGACGATAGTTTAACGTGACAACGTCATAACAAAACATTGATATAATGATTGCATACTTTTATGAATAAAATTGAATCATTCTTATTGAATTATCACTATTTTGTATGGATACAAAGAAGGAGTGAAATTAAATCTACCATTTAATTGATAAATTTACTTTTATTTAGGGCTACACTCATTAATTCAAATTAGTTTATTACTTTAACGAACAGATTATTTTAACTATAACTTTTATACATGTTTGCTATTTAACTTCAAGATCGTCGAGAATGTTTTACGATTTTTCGCAATTACACATTTAACGACGAAGTTTGTTCGTCGTGAAATTAAACGTAGAATTTAAGAAAAATGCCCTTGCAGTAAATAAAATAAGTATTGGTAAGTTTAAGAAAGAATTTCGGCTTTAATCTCCAACCCAGACGCTCGTGGTGCGCTGGGGCCGAGATTAAAATTCGTCGAGAATATTTTACGTTTTTATGTCTTCCAGTGCTCAAAATGATATGCAATTGTGGCCCCAGGCACGAAATTTTATTTATAATTCATTAATAATAACGCCCCTTGCGATAAACAAAGGAAAATATGTATTAACGAGTGCCTGGTTGCCGTGGAGGTTGATAGATAGCGCGATTCGTTCGGTTCGCGTCCGTCACCGTAGATTACAGTACCGTGTAACTGTAAAACATCATTGTTCGCACAAAAACGTATTTGAAAATTCAACATTACTTTAAAATAACCGTACCGATTGTGCTGAAAATTGGTGGATGATCGTTAAATTACATAATATTAATAATTCAAACGACGAAAACATGATTGAAAAGTCAAATCGAGTGAAGGAGAGAGAGATGCGGCGCTAGCGTACAATGAGCGTAACGGGACATATCGTAGTGGGACAATGTGCGTTACGGGACACTTTTTCGTGCGTGGAGCCGGTGTTCATCGATTTATTAGACGTTGTCACGTCAAAAAAGAAAAAGAAATGGTTGTCTGAAAAGTGGGATTACGGACGATATTTTAACGTGCCAGCGTCATAACAAATCATTGATGAAATGATTGTATACTTTATCAATTTTATTGAATTATCACTATTTTGTATGGATACAAAGAAGGAGTGAAATGAAATTACAATTTAATTGATAAATTTACTTTTATTTGCACTTATTAATTCAAATATGTTTATTACTTTAACCAAGAGGTTATTTTAACTATAACTTTATACGTGTTTGCTATTTAACTTCTTCCAATTTGTGTTATTCTGTTATAATGACAAGACGATGATAGGAAAAGTAGGAAACGAATGGGAGTGTTTCAAATTTAATGTGCCTCGAAAAAGTCAAATCGATGGTTGTTCCAATCGAGTGGAAGAGAGATAGATACGGCGCAAGCGTAAAATGAGCGTAACGGGACACATCGTAACGGGATCTAGCGTAACAGGACACTTTTTAGTGCGTGCAGCCGGCGTTCATCGATTTATTAGACGTCACGTCAAAATGTTTGCGTGTAGTCCACCCGTGACAGTAGGGAAAGTTCTTGGTTATTAGGTATAGATAGAGGTTAATTATTATATATTTTATTGATCAATAAATAATATTTTGAAATAGTAAGGAGGCGAGTATGATCTCAAATTAAAAAAAAATCATTTTTCCACGCCTTGTACTCTCGGATCCGTTCACTGGCCCTTTTTGACGCATATTTTGGCGGTTTATTCCCACGTTGCCTTTGATAATACTCTTATCTGCTTTTGCATTTTTTAAATATTTTTAGGCATGATGTTAAATCACGATCTCCAGCTGAATAAAATTGAAAAACAGAAAAAACTACAATTGAACATAAATTACATCTTTAAAGTCTATCTCAAAAATCTATAAGTCCTTTTGACATTTAAAATTAAAGTGTTCACATACAAAATATAAATTACAATTATAAAGCTAACCTATTAAGTATATACATATTTTTTTACAATTATAATCACACTATTCACATAAAAATGAATGATACCCTTAATGTGTAAAGTTTGATGCACAAATCAATATATCTTTTCGACTCGAATAAAAATAAAATATACCTTAAATAAAATAAAATAAATATGGTAGCGTCAATAGTTAGCCGTCACGACATACAGAAGCAGCGTTACGAGGATTCCGTAGCATCACTGCTGCGTCATTTCTACTTCTTCCCTGAAGTCTAATTCTTCCGGTTCCCCTATCATGTACCTAACTATTCCCATCATGCTATCATGTTATTTAACATCAATATTTTTAATAAAATAATAAGGTTTAATAAGTAGACAAGCTTTGGATGGACGCAAGAGTGATAATATCACTACAATAATGGCCGAATTATGAATTAGGTCATTGTGGTACTGCTGTTCCTCAATTGCAACACGGAGTAAAGGAACACAATATGTCAGCGAATGTTGCAGCTATGTAATCTCTTATTTAGAGGAGACGTAATTATCCAGGGTTGAACCCACGGCTTATGGCAATGCCTGACCCTTTACTAAAAACTGAGAAAATCGAAGTAACGTATTTATTTTTTGCATTTTGCATGCTCGCAATTTAATTCCAAATATGTGCATGTGTAATTTTTATGACCTTCAATCCAATAATTAGATCTTACTCAACATAATTCGATTAATTTTTGTACAAATAGTATGTAGGAAAACAATGTGACATTATAGGACTTTTGGTCAGAAGGTGTTGAAAAACTAAAAACCTTACCTCAGGTTCTATCATGTTAAGAAATAACTTCCAAATATATTTATTACTAAAGAAATCTGTAGGACAAAATATTTTTCTATTTATTGTTCAATATAGTAATAAAGTTTGAATTTTTCTAAGATTCAAATTATTTATTTCTTTGAACTGATAAAACAGACATTTTGTTATGATTAATTCCAGCACATACTTAAAAATTTAACATTGTTAAATTTTGTTTCAAAGCACTAACTAGCACAATCCTTAAAACAACTATATTAAACTTTTTTTTTACCAAATTTTGCATCACATCAAAATATTAACTATATGTTCGTCTTCAGTTCTTATGAAACAATAATATATAATATATTCGTTTTTTTAACTTTATACTCAATTTGCATTAAAGATATAATTTTTTTTCAAATATTTAAAACCAAACGAAGTAAAAATATTTTAAAATATATTTTTTCATTCAAAGACTTTTTCTTTAAATGTAGGGTAACATACACAGTCATAATATACTAATAAACTAATTTCCAAAATTTGTAGCTCATTGCAACACATAAAAAAGTATCTTTTTATAATCCATAGAGACTACTTACGAGAATTTTTCTCGGAAAAAATACTAAACGTTTTATTATTAATTTTTTCTTTAATTTTTTTTCTTTTGGCCTTGTAGTGAAGTAGAGAGTAGGAAAGTTTTCGTTCCAATAAATACATTTTGGTGAGTGTTTGTTAGACAGACAATAACACTTTAATAATGCAATATAATCCAGGCTAGAAATAACTCTGAAAAAATCCATCATTTATAAAAACCTTTAGAACGACATTTCAGCATATGACCTTTCGATAAGGTTTACATTTATATCAACCAATGATTTAAGCCAATATCTCTATTTTTATGCTACGTGTATATATATATATATATGTGTGTGTGTGTGTGTGTGTGTGTGTGTGTGTGTGTTTACTTTCGACTAACTTTTATTTGTTATTTTTCAAATTTTCAATGCAACACAAATGATTATAAATTCTTTGTTTCCTCTTGATTTCATTTATCGAAAATTTTACAAACGTGATATTGACAGCTTTTTAAGCAGTTTTAATTTAGCTTTCCTAATTTGAAGGTAGTATTTTAATTAAATTTCTCTTCGTTATGTGAAAAGGACAATTTTCTAAAAAAAAAAAAAAAAAAAAAAAAAAATGGCTGCTATCATATAGCAAAAACCAATTTTCTACTGCAATATGTAGTATTCATAAATGTATCACATGCAGATGCTGGCATTTTTCTAGTCTTTCCGTATTCACAGAGCGCGCGGCAAGCAATTTAAAACCACGGTTCCGGAGCGTGCATGTTCGGAATCCGCATGGACATTTCAGCAGAACTAATCCTGCAGTCAGCTCGGGGTCAAGGCAAACAACGGGAATGTGGTTTTCATAAGTTTACGTGAACAACACGAAGTAAGACAAGCGCCGCGCAATCAAAGTGGCTGCGGGTACAGATGTTGGCGCTATACCTGGAGTGTATTACCAAAAGTATGGACTGCAATGTTACTTACAGTTATACTAACAAACGAAAACTAGTCATTAAATTTACTAGTCAAAAATCCATAAGAAATTACTCCTTTTTTTAAATATGAGAATTATTATTTGTTTAAAAATAATATTTAATGTGTAAACAAAATATAAATTTCTCATTGTATGATCAATTATAAGTGCGTGATGTAATTGGCATATTTGAGAGAAATTTTTTGAACTCTTATGATTGTTTTAAAATAGCGAGAAATCTGATATTGCATTGCAAGATAAAATATTTCTTTTTTTGCCAATAATAACGTTCGTCTGAGTCATCAAAGGAGACACATATTTTATGAATTATTTCTTTTTTCATTTGCTTACGTTTATTTTAAATGTAGCTCTTTTATGGTAGACCCTATCTTCTTTGGCGGATTGTACCGTTACCGAATCAAAAATACCACGTGTTAAAATATTCACTTGAATTTTTTTTTTACGTTTATATACATTAGTATTTCATGACTGCATTTAGGCATAAAGATGGATGACTGTTGTTTTAAGTTACTTATGAATTAGTTATATAAACGTATCCTAGAAAAAAAAGTGAATTGATATTATTTTATGAGCTTCACAAAAGGAGTGCGTGCATGGATTTTAAGTTCAACGGTTAATTTTATGTTTAACAAATCGTATATTATATATATATAAGTGTATATTTTTCCCTTGAACCTGATGGAAAGTTACGAAGTGATACGTCAGCTGAATGTCACACAGTATTTTCGTTGTGGTACGGTCATTCTAGCATGATATGAAACCAGTTTGGAAGTGAAACTTGTGGGGGAGGGGGGTAAAGCAAACGGAAACGGTCGGTCGATGGTAATAATTGGTTCGCTTCCTCCCTCAGGACAAACACGCCCATTGTTTTCATTTAATTTTTGATGTCGCGCTTAACCAACCAGCCTTTAGGGCCGTAAATACGCGATGACGACATAGTCGTCGGAATTCGGGCATCAACTCAAGACCGTATTTCCAAGAACTTTTGCATTATTTTGTTGGCTTGTCTTTACCAAACATTTTCTAAAAGCATATTATTTATTAGTTTTACAGTTTAACTATTGTAGTATTTAAAGTTTCAATACAGATTTAACTTGAAAAGAAACATTTATTTTGCTTGGTCAACTACAAACTGCATCTGCTATTTCTCTTGGAAGTTGTGAAAACATTGATGCCGTATTCTTTAAGCACTTGTTTTATAATTATCTTTGTGCAATGGGAAATAAATTTTCTAAAGAAAAATTTATATAAAAGGCAGGACGTTGAAAGAAATTTTTTTACTTGTTTAACAATTCATATAACATTTTCTTTTTAAATATTTGCGTTAACACAGTTATATATAATAAGGAAATGTTATGTTTTATATAAATGCTGGCCGTTGTTCTGAATTTCGTTTACGTGTTAGTAAAGCCGCAATGATTTCGTAGTTTCTTTTCCCTGCAGGTAGGACTCCGTTGTTCTAAACATACTGAAGTCACTACTGTGTACTTTTTGGCCGATGTCAAAATAAGAGGCTTCCAGCTCTTGCGCTGAGTTAGACATAATTGGGACAGCATATTTCGCTTGTTTATTGCTCAGTGTCTTTCAGTCCACTTCAAGCCAACTTTTGTTCAGTTTGTGAAATCAAGCAAATGTTTATGCAATAAAATTATAATATCAATACAATTATTAGCCTATTACACAAATTGTTTGAAAAAATTTAATGTTACTACACTGCTTTAAGATATTTAAAGTCTAACCTGTTATTATATGTTTTTCGTAAATAAAGAGACTTTAATAGTGCTTTTTTTCAAATGAAACACTAGTTTTTTACGGTACGTAATATTATTTTTTGGACATTTTCATATTATATTAAAATTTTAAATTGTAAAATTTATTTTATACTTTATTATTACAAAGATATACCTTGTATATATATATTTTTAGGGCACACATACAAGATGGTTTATACCGATAGAGTCCAATTAATTTCGTTGTATGATAATTATTGGTTTCGTAGAACTATTGTAGTTTCTTAGTGTCATGAGGTTACTATGTGTTGCCTTAGCTTAGAGACTGTCGATTCCCGAGAGGTAGTGAGATTGCCTACTTACACTATTTAGTTCATTTCGGATGCACTTTAAATACAATAAATTTAAATAAAAAATAATTAAATTTTATACTTTAAAATATTAATATATTTGGAAACTCAGTTGCCTGGTATTGAATAAAAATAATTATTTACTATTGAAAGTTCTACTGAAACGTAAAAATATTTAAGCCAACTTTTGTTCAGTTTGTGAAATCAAGCAAATGTTTATGCAATAAAATTATAATATCAATACAATTATTAGCCTATTACACAAATTGTTTGAAAAAATTTAATGTTACTACACTGCTTTAAGATATTTAAAGTCTAACCTGTTATTATATGTTTTTCGTAAATAAAGAGACTTTAATAGTGCTTTTTTTCAAATGAAACACTAGTTTTTTACGGTACGTAATATTATTTTTTGGACATTTTCATATTATATTAAAATTTTAAATTGTAAAATTTATTTTATACTTTATTATTACAAAGATATACCTTGTATATATATATTTTTAGGGCACACATACAAGATGGTTTATACCGATAGAGTCCAATTAATTTCGTTGTATGATAATTATTGGTTTCGTAGAACTATTGTAGTTTCTTAGTGTCATGAGGTTACTATGTGTTGCCTTAGCTTAGAGACTGTCGATTCCCGAGAGGTAGTGAGATTGCCTACTTACACTATTTAGTTCATTTCGGATGCACTTTAAATACAATAAATTTAAATAAAAAATAATTAAATTTTATACTTTAAAATATTAATATATTTGGAAACTCAGTTGCCTGGTATTGAATAAAAATAATTATTTACTATTGAAAGTTCTACTGAAACGTAAAAATATTTACCAATGTAAATCAGATACTAGATTTCTACAGAATTTTCGATATAACGGTACCTATAGGTATTATATTTAGTTTAAGCATTTATTTAATTTAAAATTAAATCCGTTCTATTTGCTAAAGATAAAATTATATAATATTATATGTGTATTTAAGAAAAACATTTTTGTACAACTTATCACGTGTAAATTAACCATAATGTGTTGTCACATTTAGAAATTATTGTTTAATGATGGTGTTACTTTACGTATCGAATTAAGTTCAGAAATAATAGAAGTTAGGCAGAAAACAGATTTTTTATTCTCATGTGAAATTTATATTTGGCTGGATGCAAAATTGTTCCGGCAAATGATTCAATTTGTTTAGGTCTTTTTTTTTTTTTTTTTGGGTAGTTAGTTATTGATGCCGTTGAAATGGTTGAGATTGTCCAAATATCGAAGTCAGTTAAATTAGAACTTAAATATTAATTCTTATTAACAATCTGTTAAACATTAATTTATTTTATGTACAAGTATTGCCTCTAATTAACAGCGGATTTATTAATCAAAAATTAATTTTCGTTGTGCATTTAAAAAAAAAAGAAGATTATACCGATTAGCGTTGTAGTGAAAGGTTTAATCACCACTCAGAGCACAATATCACGTTTAGCCAGTCAAGAAGACTGTTATCAGGCATTCAGCAGGTAACTACGCCTTTGTTGTGTTATGATGGAGTGCGTATGTTGTTTGTTGTACGGCGACGTCCCACGCACCCCATTCAGGCCGGGAGACCGCAGACAATTGAGAATCCTGCCTCATTAGCCCGCATGCGTGCATTGTTGCACCGGCGTTAAGGGAAGCCGGCCTTACCGTGTTTTCCTGAATGACTTGCGGTCCGTTCCAGAAACTCTGAACCGAAGTATTCTAAACTTCTTCCGGTTGGCAAAGTGCCTAAATCTATGGAAAAAAAATTCTTAACAAGTTAAGAGCTGTACATGCGACGAAATTTAATTTAAACGACAAAATTCTGCCACATGTAGATTACGGGGGAAAAAAAGGTACTGGACAGTGATGTGTAAACATCTAACCTCGGTAATAAAAGAATTCATGTTTTTCTCATGTTGAAAATTAGGCTTATCATACGAAATTCGGGCACGAAAATAGAATGTATGACTCTTTAAAATAACGCCGAATATACAGACAGTTTTAGTATGCACCAGAGATGCAATGAAATCAGGAAAATTCACAGGTTGAAAGTGAAATGTGAGATGGGTCACCCTCTGGACATAGCTGGATCCCTAACACCTCTCCTGTTACGCGTATACGGCGTATTCCGTATACACGCCCGTGGGGCCCCCAGGCCGGTAGGGCTTATGCTAAGAGGGCTGGGTTAACAAACCAAAAAGGGGGAGAAATCCTCTATTAAACTCAAAGTTATATTTGAAAATTAGAACTCTGTGATTTCTTATTTGCGACTTGAATGTATTTTTAATATACCTGAGCCATTTCAAGACCAGACATGCAAAAGATCTTTGAAGACCAAGAATACTGCTCTTTACCTATCACATGACAAAAAAAAAATCTGTGAAATATGGTTTTGAAAAATATCTCTCTCGAAGAAGAAACATGCGAGGGAAAAGGTAGTGGATGAATACTTAGCCATGTGGATCGATTGCAACCCAGAACATACAGACACTGTTCACTGAAGGAATAAAATTTATTAATTAGTCCTATGTTTGTACTTGTAGTAGAATATAATTTTTTAATTAAATAATTGTAAGATGTATTGTTTTTCTACTTGTGCCTTGAAGCTAGACTTTTATAGTAAAGTATTAAATTTAAATAATTCAAGGACGTATTTTTACATAAATATTTTATTAAATGAACTTCTTTGCATCTATTAGGATAAAAAACAAGGAGTGGAGTCGATCCTACCAATCATTATATTAGTAGATATTGTTTTTAATAATTTTTGAAATTTTTACGAATTTTTAGGTTAGTAATAACAGATTTTCGACAAGGCGGTCAAGATGTCCGATAAGATGTTGAATATTACGACAGTCTAGTGATTGGCACTATTAGACTTGAGCGGATAAAAAATAAACCACTATGGCTGCCATGAAGTCATACTGGTTAACATAGTATATATTCCAAAGCATTAATTGTGGGAGGTCAGTCTACCAACAGCCACCATGGAAGGATTATTAAATTTAGCAATCATCGGGTTCGAAACGATGACTCCCATGTTCCATGACAATGTTTGAAACATAAATTTTATAAAAATATAAAATAATTTCAGTGTAAATTTCATTTTTTATCTCTTTTTGATAATATTGCAGTTTTTTTAATGTGGCTAACATTACATAATAATTTTAAATGGCGTTTGCTAAAATGGTGGATTACAAAATGGCGCAAAGTTGTAGAATATAGTATGGCGCACATAACGTCATAATTAAAAATGTAGGTAATTAAAAAATGTAATTAAAAATGTATGTTCCAAGGTTAAGGTTAAGGTTAAGTTGAAAGGTCGCGGTCATGACCCAGAGACTTGACATTTGGCTACATTGAGAAATTTAAGCCTCTCTGAGGAAAATGAAGTCTTTTTAAGAAGAGAATACAGAAGATTTCCTTCGAAACGGGAATTTTTCTCTAAAATCAGGTTGTTTTTTTTAAGTTTAAAATTTTTTTTAGATATTTTGGTATAACATGTTTCCTAAAAACAGGTAGTTTTTGGTCCTTTTAACTAATTTTTGGTCATTTGTGCCAATTTTGAAACAATTTTGGAAATTTTTTGTCAAACTGTGGTCAAGATCATCCAAGATGGCAGTTGATCATGTCAGACACTAGGCTGCTGCTCCATACCCAGAATCAATTAGCCGGATAAACATATATATACTTTTCTTAATTAATTTTAAAACACCATTAAAAGGGCTGTAAAACACGTGAAGCAGTTATTATGAATTTTCAACTGATTGAAAGGAAGGTCTCATGTCAAGCTGGAATAAAATAGTATATATATTTTTTTATTTTGGCTGATTTATCCAGTATATATATTTTATTTGCACTTTTCTAAAAATCTGTTTTGCTGTTGTTATTTAATTGTTTTGTTTATTAGACATGACAAATTTATGTTTCACGTGTACTTTTTCATATACTTTATATATAATATTCCATTTTATATACATTATAAACATTATGAAAAATTCATTGGGGAAAAAATAATTATATTCAACATACAGGCTTTGATGTAAATTCTGTGTTTCGTTGAGTCACCTACAGGCAAAACAAAAGTAACTTAGAGAGCTAAAAAAACACCATTTTGAACTATACATAATTTTAACCTTCAGTGAATATTATTGTTTTTTGAAAGATATAACCCATACCAGTTTACATATAAAACATTCGATATCAGAAAATATT
Source organism: Bacillus rossius redtenbacheri (assembly GCF_032445375.1). Classification (NCBI taxonomy): domain Eukaryota; kingdom Metazoa; phylum Arthropoda; class Insecta; order Phasmatodea; family Bacillidae; genus Bacillus; species Bacillus rossius. The sequence continues at coordinate 24,760,976 of NC_086337.1, read as the reverse complement.
AGAATGTATTTTTAACATTTTTGTATAAGATGAACATATTTACTACAGATATTTAGATAAATCTAGATTCTGGAATAAAACTTAAACTATTTTATATATTTGTTTAAAGATTTCGAAAAGTAAGTAATAAACGTACAAAAATCTCGCAATCTATACAATTTTTTATATTAATTTGTCAGTGGTTTGAATATTTAACACACATTAATAGTTATCACACCATACACATGTTTAATTGATGTAATTAAGAGAAATGTTTTGATTAATGAAGTAAGCAGTGGCATTGAATATTAAATTAAATATTTATTATAAATTTTCTTTATTTTTGTTTGTGAATTTAAGGTTTGGAATGCTTATCAAGAATGAATAATTTATTTTATTTTTTATTTTTATTTAAGTAAATTTAATTTTTACATGTTAAACAACGGTTAAAATTTAATAAAAAAATAACCTGCTAGCACGCACCGCGTTTAAATAAAATAAAATATGATGAATGTAAAAAAAATTGCTTTATATTTTAAGTTAGAGCTTGCAAGAGGAAATTACAAGTAGATGGAAAAACCTTTAAAATTATATGTAATTCAGATCCCACTGAGGGAAGTAAAAGGAGGAAAAGTTTAATGCTTCATTTATTTTAAAACCTCAAAGTAACTAGACATTTAGCAATTAAAATCTCCATCCATATGATTAGCTGGATTCAGTTTAAAGTTAGCGAGAAAGAGAAAATTGGGAGAGGTTATACGGCAAGTTCATAGTTTATCTAAGTTCCCATTTTTTATCGATTAACTTTGCCAAATTAATTTTCAGCACGTGTAAAATTAATGACAATAAATTTTAACATTGATTAGTCATTTGCTGAACTGTGTTGTGTTGTACAGGATATCCATAAAAAGAATGTCCCAGTTTAAATGGTATATAATAACAGTTTCATTTAGACAGTTTACAACAAATCTATACTTAATACTAGATAATGCCCGGCATGCTTTGCAATGCCTCAATCAATTTTTTTTGTAATTTTTTAAACGTATACTAAGCATCTCTCTTTATCTCTCTAATTCTCTATCTCTCTATGTATATCTCTATAACTCTCTCTATCTCTCTATATATCTTTCTAGCGGACCCGACAGACATTGTCCTGCCCAAATGTACTTTTTGTGAGATATGGATATGGCGGTAAGTATTTCTACGCTGGACATTTTGTATCTTCTCATTATACATACCCCTCCTCTTGGGCACGCCACTGCTGTTACCAAAAACCTTTCCCATGGTTACGCAGAAGGCAACAACAATGCAAAAGCCCGTTGCCATGGAGGATAATTACCAACAATGCTTAGTTTTTTGCTTTTAAAGCGTGTATTTTTAGTTTTTCTTAACTCAGAATCGAGATAAAATATCCAATTGTGAATCTAAACCATCCTCGAATCCCCGTGAACTCACACACAAAATTTCATCAAAATCGCGTACAAACAGACAGACAGAAAAAGTACTGTTTTATTATAGTAAGATAGATAGATTATTCTTACATGTTCGCATCCATGCAGTATATGAAAAATCAGCATGCATAGCCCCACACCTATAACTATACGTATCTGCTGCCCACGACTTTTTCCGTATGGAATTTTGTATTATCTTGCACCATTTAGAAATTTAAACATTATAACATAACAGTTGATACAGTTGTAGTAGTTTTCTTATGTTCACAAATGATAATTTTTCTCACCTCTATTTCAGTCTTTGCAATAAAAATATGTTACTACCTAAATTTTGAGTAAATATGTTTCTACTTTCAAATGTAATGACGGGAAGACACTTCATAAAATGTCTTTTTAAACCACATTTACTGTTTTTTTCCGTCTCGAACTAGAATGTAAAGATTGTCTGCATTACTGACCCGCGAGCAAGCTACATACATTTCAGAGAGAGAGAGTGAGAGAAAGACACCTATTGAATGTCTATCTAACTAATTTTTTTATGAGAGCATATTTTCATTAAATAAATCATGAAATCATTCAACGATAAAAGCTGTTTATTTAATTAAGCGGACGGGTTCGCTCCAAGGAGAAAATTGAGGCGGCGAGACCTCGTGGACATAGAGAAATGACACACACTCACTATTTGTGTGGCTATGAAACATGATTTTTTTCTGCAATTTAAATTGTAATATACAAAAAGGGTATTGAAAATTGAAACAAATATGTCGACACTATAACCTGTCAGGATCATTATTTTTTTCTTACTCTCTACTTAGTTCCTTACAATAGCAAAACTTAATGGCTTCTAATAATGCATTGCAATTTTTGCTTTTAAAGCGTTTTTTTTAGTTTTTATTAACTCAGAATCGAGATAAAATATCCAATTGTGAATCTAAACCATCCTCACTATTTGTGTGGCTATGAAACATGATTTTTTTTCTGCAATTTAAATTGTAATATACAAAAAGGGTATTGAAAATTGAAACAAATATGGCGACGCTATAAACTGTCAGGATCTTTATTTTTTTCTTACTCTCTACTTAGTTCCTTACAATAGCTAAACTTAATGGCCTCTAATAATGCTTTGCAATTTTTGCTTTTAAAGCGTGTTTTTTTTAGTTTTTCTTAACTCAGAATCGAGATAAAATATCCAATTGTGAATCTAAACCATCCTCGAATCCCCATGAACTCACACACAAAATTTCATCAAAATCGGTCCAGCCGTCTAGGAGGAGTTAAGTGACATACACACGCACACAAGAAATATATATATAAAGATATACAAGAAATATATATATAAAGATAAAGATTATAAAGCTGAAGAGTTTGTTTGTTTGTTTGAACGCCCTAATCTCAGGAACCACTGGTCCGATTTGAAAAATTCTTTCAGTGTTGAATAGTACATTTATCAAGGAAGGCTATAGGCTATTTTATATTATCAATTACATTAGGAATCCTTACTAAAAGTCCAATTTAGAATCAAATGCGTTGGACGGGGGTTATATACAACATGCAGTACACGTACGAAGTGTGTGTTGACAGTGCTGCAGGCGCTAGAAGTTTATTTCCTATTGCCTATTAACATTGTTGCCACGCACTAGATGCCTTATCATTCTTAATTTTCCCATACAAGTAAAAAACACCCGTGTGATATTAACAACGAAGCAATCAGTACCCTCATAAGAGTTCAATTAGTATTTAAATACTTTTTATCACTTTAAATCGCAAACCTATACTATCGTTTTTTTCCTCTCTCTGTGTTTAATTTGTTTTTTTTATTGCCCTTTTTTCAGGTATATACATATTACAGACTTGAAACTTCACAGTAATGTTCCTTATGTTACGCAGGATGACATTTTCCGAAAATTAGATCCCATGGGTGGTTCAAACCAGGCAACAGTGGGTACTTTGTCTGCATGAGAACAGGATATTGCATTGTTCATGCCTTCTGCGTCTCCATGGCAACGGGCATCGCGCGGCAGTGGTGTACCCACAAGGAGGGGCATGTATAATGAGCGGCGCAAGAGTGCTCTGCCTGTAGACTGCCTTAGCGTAGTACGGGTACATCAGTTGTACGTTGCGTGCACGAGTCGGGAAACCATCGGTGCTATTCATTTTCCCTCCGGTACATTATACAGCATTGTAATAAATTTTCACTGAATTTTTTTTATTTACCAATACTGTAAATGGGAGATGTGGCTTAATTTTTTTCCATTAGTATAGCCGTGCGAAGCCGGTTCGGGCAGCTAGTCATAATATAATTGTAGGCAAACTCTTCAAGTATTTTCTTACAGATGTTCAATATGTGCACATTTAGTCATATGGCACACATCCAACCAAAAGTTAAGTTCTTCCCACACATTGGTCAATACGTGTGTCAACAGGGGCAAATAATTTGGTAGCGGCGAAACGTAGACACGATCTTTTATGAAGCCTCAAAGGAAAAAAAAATTCGCTATGGCGTTATTTCAGGTGAACGTGGAGGCCAGGGAAAAAGAGCTCCGTTGTCTCGACCATTACGACCAATCCAGCGGTCGACGTTCATCCACTCTCGTAGAAAGAGATTCCTAGCACATTTTATATCGCTGCGTGTTTTCAATAAGAATAATACCATCTACACTCTCCCAGTACAATATCTCTACAACATTGTATCCACCACATTAAAGACAATTTTTTTAAAATTGTAATCAGAATTGTACACAAATCTTTAATTTTAACAAATAGTGCCAGCTCTAAATAGCTGACGTTTAACACGAAATATACCCCGAGCTTTCCATACAAGAATAACTTTTCAATTGATGATTTATCACAAAACATTTTTAACGCAATGGCCTCATTAATGAATGTAAAGTGCCATTGTTTCAGATACTTTTTAATTGCGTATGAGCATGAACAAATGATAAACTAACATTAATCGTACCGCTGGGCTTCGATGTCGTCATTTTGCGGTTTTGCTATTGTTTTTTTCCCCTGACAAAACGTTATGTTACCCGTAAAAATAAAATACAGATCAAGTATCTAAATATTTGCTGCTATATCTAGCATGCTTTCAAGCGTAGCTATACAGCGAGAACTTCACACTTAATGTAACAAATTGATTCTAGCTGGTGAAAGGCTTGTCATTAAGAGTTCAGTAATTAAGATAGAACAAACGAATAAAGACTTGAATCCATGTCGACGCGTGGTTTCAATGAAGGTGGTAATGGTAAAGTTTGAGGGGCTCCGAATTAAGAATTAAGAATTAAGAATTAAGAGGAAACTAGTGATCTGACTATGGAACAACTATAGGCCCCCCAGGTATTTTGGTTTAGGGGGCTGTTAACTCAGTGGACTAACAATAATCGGTAGCTGGACGTTAAAATGTTCTCAGAAAAATTAGTGGAAAACTAAAAACGCTATTCAAGGCTAAATACTTGCTTTTGAAGTCATATAAACTGGAATAGTTTCAGGTTAGATAAAATAATTTTGGAAGATTTCCTATATATATTTTTTTCCTTTTAATTATAGTTAATATTATTGTATATTAATAAAAATTCGGGATTTCGCTGCTATTGCATGAAATGAAGTCCTCGTGGGTTTAAGCTGTGCCAAGTTTGAAGTCCAAAGTTTCTGTGGACTGCCGTTGTTGCCAAAATCAGGGTAGTTAAGTCCAACTAAGCGAATCCAATTAACAACCGTTCAAAAGTAAAACTTCAGTAAAAAAAGTTTGGTTCATAATTATTTCTTCCCAGACGCTCATATGTGAAAGTGTCTCCGTAGTCACTTGATGGGCTATTATGCCGCTTGGGACACCACTGATTGCTGGCTCATGGAGCAAATGTCTTTAGATTGGTTGATATACATCATTGTAATCATTCCGGATCTTCAAGCCAGTCAATAAATGCTCTGCGTGCCTAGACCTCTCGCACTGATCTCATTTTCTGGTTTTTGCATTTTGTGAAGAAAAAAAAAGGTTACCCACCTAACATTCCATGAACAGGTCATATGGCCAGTTTTCGAAAGTAACAATCGAGGTGTTTATATTTCCCAACTCTAACTTGCAAATCATCATATTATTTTGTGTTCACGAGCCACTGACAACCGCAAAAAGTTGTTTGCGAGCACAGGAGTTGAGAACGCAACATTGGGATGAGGACGGGTAGACCATCACTTCTACTATTGAGAAGTGTTCCATTCGAGACGAGAAACAGACTAAAGTGATTCCGAGCAGGCGCGACACAGGCGGGTGTTATCTCCAGCGCGGCGGAGGTGACCGAGGAGTTGGTTAACGAAAGGGGAGGGGGAAAGGAGGGGGTGGGGTGGTTTAAGGAACAAAAGGGCAAGCGCGGTTGGATGATCCCTGGAAAAGAGGACCGGGAAAATGGACACTCGCCCTTCTGCTCCGCCTCCTAACCTTACCCCGCGACCGCACCACCACCCGACATTAATATTGAGCAGCTTGTTTAATAGTGACGCACGGGCGAGGGAGGGAAGAGTGGGGGGGGGGGAGAAGTAGGAAAGTGAAAATTGCTTTAATCCGAGCAGCTCCTGCCATGAGGAAAGAGCGTGAAGGGAAAGTGGTGAGCCACCGCCGTGCCAGAATCTCACGACTGCGCCCGGGGACACATTTTGCCTTCTGCCGACCTCGGCCCTTTCTCCCGACAATCCTCTTCCACGTTTTCAGTCCCCACGACGCGCGCTTTTTTTACCCCCACTATTTCCAACAACCCCCCCCCCCCCCCAAACCGGTTTTTTTTCCACCCTCCGTCATCAAGCGCAAAGTTCCCCCTTTTTTTTTTCTTTTTTCACACCGCCATCCCTTGGTGACCGACGACCCAGCCTTTCGGAATCGCATGAAGGACTTTTGGCCCATCCCCCCCGCCCCGCAAACCCCCCGCACATCCGAGCGCTAAATTAAATTGATATGGCGTGCGCGCGGCGTTAACGAATTTGCAGTAATTACGAGTTCATGCGCGCGGCGCCGGCAAGATAACACAGTTTCCCCCGGTTTAAAAGGCAGGGATCCACCGGAAAGTTTGAGGAAAATTGTGCTGGTTAGGAAAGGGAATTATTTCCAAAGAGTGAATAAGAACCACCTCTACTCTTTTATTTCGCAATATTGCCAGGCGCGATGTACGATTTTAAATACTAATAATTTAATTTGGTTTTGTAGAAACATGCAAATTCGCGTTTTAGGATCATGAAACATGTTCATAAACAAGACAGTAGCACTTATTCATTGGCTGCTTGTTGCAGTGTTTCTTTCCTGGTCGCAGATGATTCGGAAATATGAAATTTGATGTTGGTCATTGGTGTCTCATACTTCAGGGCATGTGAAATACTAGATACCTGAAAAATTCGCAAATTCATTTCACGATAGGCTAAAATTCAAATACACACACCTTTGGGCTGCTTCTGCAATTAGTTCTCTGTTAACTTGGCCAATGAGAAACCCTAACCAAAGAAGTATCCAATCATAGACAACCCAGTTGAGACTGCTCACAAGTCAACAACCAACCAACTGGCGTTATTTGCCCGAATGTACATTGGGCTGTGTAGTTTAACCTAAAGGTCATTTAATTTCCCGAAATTTTCCACTCCCTAAAAATAACTTGTACTTCAATGACAAAACTACAAATTAAATTTATTCGAAGTATTTGCCAAAATATAACGGGATTTTACAGGATAATACATAATAGCAAAAGCTGTGCTAGCAACTTATATAAAAAAAATAAAGTTTTACTGTAGAAACTTCTATAAACATTATGTAGGCTATATTCTGTAATGTAAAAATAATTGAAGTATTATATGTTTACCAGGACACTTACAACATGGCTACATTTATCATTATTAAATTGTGTTTTACGATTCTATCTTAAGTTTTATTGTGTTTTACAATATATAATTTAGAGGTAACCCATTGAATGATTTCAACTGTTTTATTAACTTTTTTTAATTTTAAACAATCTACTTTAACGGACGTAATCCACCAATACATCCATGAGCTTAATTTATCCATCAAGTTTTTTTCTCATACCTCAGAACTGCATAACTAATATCAAAATATTTCAAATAATACGAAAAATTTAATTATGCTACACATATTTTTACTCAGTAAATTTTAAAAAACCTATCTTAATATGTGGTACCTACTCTCTGCACCTGGCAGGTAACACAAACTGAACACCCGACTGGTTTTATTGCAATAGAAATTAAAACAAACTCCAACAAAATACTAAAAATACCGGCTTGAACCCAGCCCGTGTGTTAAGAAAAATAATGTAAAAGGTACATCCTTAAAAGGCAGAGCAAATACATTACGTTATCGAAGTGGGCATTTTATGGGTTCAAAAACAATTGTATTAATCATAATAACTCTGTTTTATCTGACGCAATATTTTACAAAAGGCTTGGTTTTCATACAAACATGAATAAAAAAAGGAGTCTAAAATCTTTCAATGTAACACGCCAACGTTGGTTACTATTAAAAGCGCAAAAAGTTATAACACTAATATATTTAAAAAAATGTTTACCGAAAAATTTAATTTTATAAAACATATTAAATTACATAACAATATTTGTATAAACGTCATATAAAATGATTATTCCTCAACTTCCGATAGTTTCTAAAATATATAAAAATATATGGCTGCATTTTTATTGAAATATATTTTTAACAAAATTATTACTAAGAAAGTTAAACCAATTTACATTTACTTAAAATGTTCATCTACCAAAGTCGTTTACAAAACGATGGGGCAATGCGCAAATATTTCGTGTTTAAATCTATAGTCTACCTTCTTGAAATATAAACTTGAAAAAAAAAACAACATATATCTTGCAAACCAAATTTAAGTTCGGCCACTGAGGTACACGCAATACTGTAATGGAGATTCTGGCCCACCGCAAAGTCACGTAGCAAAACACTCTTGTTTATACAAACCAACACCATCTATAATCAGATCAGCTTTACTCACGATTTCTCTCGTCGCTGCAGCAGAAACACTCGTAGCTAATCTCAAACAAGGCGTTTAAATTTCTTCGTGCCTTTAATTAATATTTTTGGCCCTGTCCCCGAAAGCCGAACAGACGTGCTCGAGGCTCATCGTGTGAAATTCAAAGTCTCGTGAAAAGTTCAGCACCGCGCCCGGGCATGGCCTGAACACTCACAATAGTCGCCGGCCCATTTGACTCCCCGCGCGCACAGACGCTACAACGAGGTCTCGCCTCGACTCGCGGCAGACTACGAATGTCTCGCCTCGACTCGCAACACAGACCGGCCAACGTCTTTGTTACAGGGCAGCCAACTGACACTTCCTATTGCCAACTGTCACGTAAACTCTCTACACGAGGAAACTGATTCCGCACTCCCGCACGCAACTCCCCAGCAACAAGAAATAACTAAATAGGCTAGAATAAATAACTTTTAATTAAAAAACTAAACTAAATCAAAATTTAAATATTAAAACATTAAGATATTAAAAAAAAATAAACAAAGATAAATTTTTTTCCCTCATATATTAAAAACAGGTTTCAAAGACAAAACCGTATTGTAGCCAGAGGCATGGCCACAAATATTACTTTATGAAACCGTGATTATATTTTATTTATATGACTATAGCTATAACTAATTTTATTACTTTGCAACTCCAACAGCGTAATACAAATGTACCATAAATAAATAAAATACATAATATCAATTTAAAAACAGAATTTTTTATAGAAAATAGTTCTTAAATAATTGGACATTATTTTGTGTTTATACAAAAAAAAAGTACTTTTAATTGGGAATGAGAGAATGAATTTTTTATTACCAGATGTAGGTTTTAATGTACCTAATATAAAAATTTAAATTCCTCAGATTTTCATGTAAGGGAGTTAAATATTTCTGAATAATATTCCGTTATATATACACAAATTTTCACATTAAAATAAATTGAAAATTCCATAATAATAGTCTTTATTTACAAGCAATTGTTATCACATTAAAATACGAATAAAATTTTCTAATATTAGTTAAATATCGACAGTAGCTAGTTATTTTATTTGAAAAGAAGTTCGGAAAAACATACCTTTAATGGTAATTTAAAAACTTCAATGTAAATGTTATGTGTATTTGGATAAACAAATATAAATTTCGAATTAAAAATATAACTGGGGATAGAAATAATCACATTAACATTTATTTTTATTCATGAATAGTTGTTTGATTCATTTATATAATCTTTAATTTCGAAGGAATGATGAAAAATATTAACGAAGCCTGAACGGAATGAATATAATTTAGCACATCAATTACAATCACACATTCTGCTACGTAACTGTTACCAAGTAATCACTTCATTTTCGTTGCTACTTGTTCTTCAAAACCCTGTTTATTGGTAAGCAACAAAAACTAAGTGGTGACCAATTTGAAATGATAAAAAAAACTTATAATTTTAATAATGGCAAAATGTAGTGTACGGTTTTTTATTAGCAAATCATTAACTCAACTAGGTTCGTATTCACATATGTTGGTTAATTTGAGCCTTTTTTTTTACAGAATGAAGGAACATAACTAAATATTGTTGTTTTAACGGCAAAATTACCTTAAAACCTGGTTATTTTATAATACGTATTATTTTATGTCATTCAGTGTTACACGGCCATTAAAAAAATGGGTTAAGGCAAACTGAAATTCCTATACTGTTAAAAATGTTCACCCTAATTTTGCGAACAACGCTGATTACAAACTTCATGATTTCACTTGCATTGATCCCCAATCCACAAGAAGTATAATCTTGGTATGCCAACACAAATATTCAAAAACTTGTAAATTCAAAAGCAAAATCACCCTTCTTCCATAATCATCACCCTGTTAACAGCGGAGCTCGGAACTAGGAAGTTTTTAATGTGGCGTAGGTTTTAGGAAGATCCAGTTATCTGAAACAACGAATAACTCTTGGTTTATTTCAGGTAATTTCTTAGATTTTAAAGGTCCGTAAGTTTACTGTAATTTCTAACAGTGTGTATTTCTGTGGACTCGGAAACGTTCGGGAACAAACTCCGAACGTCAGTGTGATTCGTTCCAGGGTTGTTCGGTATCGAACCCTCAACCTCTCGTCACACGTGCGGGACTCGTGGAAGGAACGCGATCACCGAAGACCCAGAGTGCAGAGGACTTTGCGATCTATCTCGGAGGTAAATGAAACCGAGAACTTTATCGGTTCCATGAAAATCGCTAGAGACCTAACATACTTCTCGTTATTTTCTAGTGTCAGCTAGACTCGACAAACGTGTGCACTACGAAGTCGACGTATCGTCTCAAAATTGGCCGCTATCCAGTTACATTCGGTTTTTATTTCCTCCTGATGTGTGACATCTGAGCACTCGGTGTACGGCATTTTGTGGGAGTATTTTCGTGAATATGTCTGTCGTGAAGGAACGGAAATGTGTAACAACCACGATGCTGCCATCTGTGACGGATGGCGTGAACTAGAGTTCACAAAACCAAAGGGAAACTTTATTGTATTAACTGTTAAGTAAATTTTATAAAATAACCTTTTTGGGAATCAGGTCCAAAGCCAGGTTTCGTATTTTTTTAAAAGTCTTTTTCGCTCAAATCGGAGCCGTTTCAATGTACAGTTTATAATATCATCTCTCGACGTAGCTGTTCCGGCAGTGAATTCTAGCAGCGGGTGAAAATACGACGTGTGATTCATGTCAAGAAATGTATGTGAAAACAAAATTTGCGTATATTTATCACGCTTTACAATATTTAAAATAATTGCAAGTAAAATTATATGTTCGAGTTTCGTATTGTTTGTTCATTTGTAACATGAAAACACATGAACTTGTTCGTTATCGAGATTAAATGTTCCACATCTCTGGCGAGTACTGAAAGACTCACTCATTTTTTTACCCTCAATAAATTTGTTTTTGGCTTCTTTCCAACTTGTCGACTCAGTGTAAAGAGCTCCTGTATTTCGAGCCGAAAGTCTCGGGTTCGATTTCCGGTTCCAGGGTTTTGTGTGGTCCCTCCATCTCCCTGCTATCGAAGACGATGGTAATCCCCGGCAGAATCAGTCTCTCACCATGCTCTGATACGAGTTACAAACAATAAGCATCATCACCATTGGCTTCAAGTCCCTAGTCCCTCTAGTCAAGCTGTTCAAAAATATTTCCATCCCATCTGTGGCACATCCAAATCCTTGACAAATAGTACTTTATGTATTGGCTTCTACCACAACTGTAGACGGTCAGTTCATTTTTATAAATGGAACAGAAATAATCCATGTAAAATTACAATTATTTGTAAATTTTTACGTCTACATGAAAACAGCTTTATCACTACAAAAAATGTCCGCTATAATACTGCGTTCAGATTCTTACCCGGGCATTTATTATTTGTGTTCTTCCAGTACCTCCAAAAAGTTAGTTATTTGTAAACCGTTCCCTGACTAGCTTTCTAGTATTAACTGCGCACCTTAATAAGCATAAAAACAAAATATAGACCAATTATTGATTATTAAATTATCTTTTACGTGATTAAAAAATAATATACTTGAATGAAACATCAATCAAAATATAAAAATCATTCGCAAATTTTCGTAACAAATTTTCAATATTATCAAGAACGTTATTATTTCAAGTGTGCAAAAATAACCGTAGCCGTGTGTTGAACACAATTATAATATCTTTCTTGTAGTATTACAAACTATTTCTTAGCAATGGTTTCCAAAAAAAATCTTTCGTGAATGTACGTAAAAAAAATATTTTCTGTGTACCCTTGTACCATCTCTATCGTGATTGGGCTATAGGTTTCCTGCATGTTGTGTCAAAAAATTTTATAACATACTGCAGTCTAATGTGTTAAAAAAAACACGCGATTTTGGAATGTTCCTACTAATTAATAAAGCCTCGATTATTCCTTGGGTAATTTCACCTTAGGCTAGAATCCTCTCACCTGATATAATCAATATTTTTTAGAATGCATTATATTCGAAAACTATACTATCACGGCCTAGGGCGGGTTGTACGTATATCTGGTAACAACTTCATCTCCTCGTTGATAACAGGTTCAAAGTCGTCAAGAGCGTGTCAAGAGCACTGTGGTCCAACAGTGATCTTGAAGCCGATGTGCGTGTGCCAGTAAGTCTACTTTGACGATCAGTGAATCGGCGAAATAACCCAGTAATCGCGGTTGGACGACGGTCCGCCGCAGTTGTTCCTCGGTGTTCCAAGGGGGAGTTCTCCTGCCGTGCAGTCAGCGACAGGGCGTCTGGCGAGGACGGAGCCGCTACCCGCTCTTGAGGGAACCAGTCACGTCCCTGGCACGTGCTTCGCCTCGTCCCGGCGGCCTGGCTGCGCCGCTGCCCCGCCACACGCAACTCAGAAACACACCACTTAGAACTGTCATAACACAGAAACACGTCACTTGGAAGCACAACATCGAACCACACAACTTAGAACTGTCATAACACACATACACGTCACTTGGAAGCACATCATCGAACCACACAACTTAGAACTGTCATAACACAGATACACGTCACTTGGAAACACATCATCGAACCACACAACTTAGAACTGTCATAACGTAGAAACACGTCAATTAGAAACACAACATCGAGCCACACAACTTAGAACTGTCATAACACAGAAACACGTCACTTGGAAGCACATCATCGAACCACACAACTTAGAACTGTCATAACACAGATACACGTCACTTGGAAACACATCATCGAACCACACAACTTAGAAATGTCATAACACAGATACACGTCACTTGGAAACACATCATCGAACCACACAACTTAGAACTGTCATAACACAGAAACACGTCACTTGGAAGCACATCATCGCACCACACAACTTAGAACTGTCATAACACAGAAACACGTCACTTGGAAACACATCTTCGAACCACACAACTTAGAACTGTCATAACACAGAAACATGTCACTTGGAAGCACATCATCGAACCACACAACTTAGAATTGTCATAACACAGATACACGTCACTTGGCAACACATCATCGAACCACACAACTTAGAACTGTCATAACACAGATACACGTCACTTGGAAACACATCATCGAACCACACTACTTATAACTGTCATAACACAGAAACACGTCACTTGGAAACACATCTTCGAACCACACAACTTAGAACTGTCATAACACAGATACACGTCACTTGGAAACACATCATCGAACCACACAACTTAGAACTGTCATAACACAGATACACGTCACTTGGAAACACATCATCGAACCACACTACTTATAACTGTCATAACACAGAAACACGTCACTTGGAAACACATCATCGAACCACACAACTTAGAACTGTCATAACACAGATACACGTCACTTGGAAACACATCATCAAACCACACAACTTAGAACTGTCATAAATTAGAAACACATAACTTAGAAACACGTCACTTAGAAACACAACTTAGAACTTCCATTACTTATAAACACATCACTTAGAACTTCCATACATAGAAACACGTAACATAGAAACACAACATCGAATCACACAACTTATAACTGTCATAACTTAGTAACACGTCACTTAGAACTTCCATACTTAGAAACATGTCACTTATAAACACAACTTATAACTGTCATAACTTATAAACATGTCACGTAGAACTTCCATACTTAGAAACACAACATCGAACCACACAACTTAGAACTGTCATAACTTAGAAACACGTCAATTAGAAACACAACATCGAGCCACACAACTTAGAAATGTCTTAACTTAGAAACACGTCACTCAGAAACACAGAAAGCCGAACCACACAAGTTAGAAACGTCGTAACTTAGAACTGTCATAACTTGCAGGAGCTTATGGGAAATGGAAATCGCTGGTACTTATTTTAAGAGCTGTCTATATTGAGACATAAAAATCATGATTCGAACCTGAACGTGTAACCGGTGCAAACAATATTACTTATTATTTCTTGTTAGCTGTGGTAGTCATAGTACTATGTTTATTAATACATACAACCATTTTATTCGTTATTATTTATCTGTGTGTTGCCACCATGATGAAACACTGTAAGATATTGTGTATTTTAATTTAATACAATTCTTTGGACATACACCGTTGAAATTTTTCACTGTTTTCATAGAAATATTTTAAGAGTGCATAATAAGAAATAAAAATAAACCCACAAGGAATAAGCATTAATAAGGTAATGTTGAATAGATGGATATAAAAATGAAACTAAACAGGTATTGTGAGCAACACAACGACGACAGACTTGTAATGCCAGAAGGTTCAAGAATCCAGCGGAAGGAATTTAGTTGTGAAAAAATTGAAAGCACAGGCGAACACATTGGGCTGAAGGAGAGAGACAAGTTTCAGTAAGAACAGTAAATGCAGACACAAGACAACAAGCCTAGACAACGCAGCGTAGTTCAAATTAAAACGTTAAAATTTAACCTCTGATATATAAAAAAAAAGGAATGGTGTTTGTGGATACGCTAACATTTCAACGTGCCTATGCGGTCAGAAGCACGACATTCATCCGGTAAAAAAAACTGTGACGATGTAGCTGGCAGGGAACTCGTACACCGGTGCGTCTGTGTGCGACTCCTGCGGCCTTGGGTTCTGCTGCAGACGTCCAGTTGACGGTTGAATCCCTGTTTCGCGAACCACAGAATGTTTTCCCGACTCGTCCATCTGCCGGGGCGGAACGCGGTTTTTACTCTCAAGCCCAAAGCTTAAAAAAAAAATCCCTAAAAAAAATGTTTTTTCCCCCCCTAGTCTGACGTGCGATGCGGTTTTGTTTCGAAGGGAGAGGCGGTTCCGCCGAAATCCTTCCATCATGCATGCAGCGCTGCGGCTTACTCTGAAAATCTGTTTCCGCGGAAAGATGGACATAAAAAAAAACACACACACAAACACACTAAATATAAAATAAAATAATAGCCATCCTTCCATTTTATTCTGGAAAGCGGAGAGGTCATTCACTTTTTTTTGTTCTTTTTTTTTTCGTAGTTGTGCTTCTAGCTGCACTCTAGGATTTAGCTAATTCCGTACCACGGTTCCTGTAGCTCACGTCTGCCAGGATAAATGGGATATCCATTAGAAGTGTTATTTTTGATTTTTTACCCTAACTTTTAGTACACGAGAGATGAACACGGATTTTAAGGGGGGGGGGGATATTAAAAAAAAACAGAAAAAAATTGTTCATACGTTCAAATGATTTCTAGGAATTTTTTTAATACATAATAGGAAGCTTTTCATGGTACAGTGCCTTACACGGGGCACATGTGACATACATTCATGTAATGCCTCGCAAAGTAGACCAGGACATATTCAAATCAATTCTGTTCGGACGGATTCCTCGTAAAACATCATAAAATAAATCTGCTCGGTTAACCCTGCTATAATCGACCAAGCATAGCACATGTAACAAGGCCTTCACTACAACATTTATAAAATTTAAATTGTCATTGTGAAACACGTATCAGATATTTAAGACACAAATAACTGTGAATGCTTTGAAATTATTGCCACAAATTTTTAGGCCTAGTATACACAGAAACCTTTTTAAAAAAAGGTTATTAAAATAACCACAAATAAGTAAAATATAATGCTAAGCTGAAAAATTTATTTGAACAGATATTAATATTTATATAATATAAAAAATTATACACATACAAATGTATTGGCATACTAAAAAAACTTTAGCAATTAAACAATGTTAGTTTGTGGGATGATAAATCGAAAAACCTTCACTGTTAGAGAACAAAAAATTGTTTTAGATACAATTTGAATATTAAAATACGTAAACACACAGTAGAATAATTGTTCAATAAAGATATGTGTATATTATCGATAAATGAAGAAACTAATATATATGTATATATATATATTAGTTTATATATATATTAATATCCTTGAAGTGTGGGTATAATGAAAAGAGTTTAAAGTACATAATGTATGTGTGTAACGAAAGAAACACAGTTATGCAAATATAACACATTTTCCGTAGTATTCATATTAATGCATTATAAATATATAATCCCACTTTAATTTTAAGCTGCTTTATCCTATCTTATTTTTGTAAAGAAAATTAATACTGTTTTGAAAACGGAATAAGTTTTCAGTTGCTTTATATACAAATACACATGCAGAACTATATGCGTAGTAAATTTCACATTTACGCACGAACATCTAAATTTTCTCTCATAAATAAACTTCAGTATTAAGAACTGAAAGTGACATCGCCAAATGAAATCTTTTGCGGATGCTTCTTTCATTATTTAAATGTTACTATGCTAGAACTGTTTCATTGTGGGAATATTTCACATTTGCTATATTTATATCATTATAACCATTCACGCATTTCGGAGTAATGAAATAAGAAATGCACACACGTAAATATTATTCTAGCATGAAAATAACCACTTTCAGTGACGGTTCATTTTGATATTATCTTAAATTAATTGAGTTCACTATTTGTTTAATTTATTTAATCTTGTTACAGAAAATGGTTTATAAAGACAGCAATTAATTATATTCATGACTAAAGAATTATTTTAATTCGATCTTCCTGAATAAAGCTCAGATACTGTTATTAAAAAATACATTGAAAAGTATTTTTTTTAAGTTTGACAAGATAACACACAAGATTAATTTGTTATTTAGCAGGATTTTTTTAGAATATTGACTTAGTAAAAAAAGCTTTTCATTTTTTTTAAAACCTCGCCTATCTAGGCACACAAACTGTGTGCAGAGCTTCAGAAATAACCAAGTGATTTGAAAACTGTTTATGATATCCTTATGGTGTCTGTTTACGAAAAGCATTAAAGAATACGCTGAAAAAAAGATGAGATTAAGTTTCGGTATTTCGTTTCAATGTCTATCTTGGGAGAGTGAAAAGGATTAAGTTGCGCGTTTTCAGAAAAATTGTTAAGCAAGGAACACCCGGTACAATAATGAATTTTCTCAGAGATTTGTCTTACATTTCTTGTCTATTTATTCATCATATAATGTTATGGTGAATGCTCAAATATCATAGTGGCCTTTAGCATGACGAAAAGATTGCGCGCCAGTCTACATCTTTGCGCTTAAAGGCGATACCCCGCTAAAAGCACTAGCAAATGTCGCACCTATCATCCCGCCTCACTAAAACATATCACCCCTGACCTGGCGGGCTTCTTAAACCCTAAATCGGGCATTCTTGAAGAAACATTTATGTACACGTACGTTTTTGCATGCGATTAAAATAAAAATAAAAGAATAAAGGCCAATGTTTTGTAATTCTAAAACAAATATATTAATTATTATTGCATGTGAAAACTTGCTAAAATTGGTCTGGAAAAACTCTTGAATCTTAACCTCTTAACACATATTATATGTTCAAAATACATATGTTATGCGTGTTTCCGAAAAAGGCACTCACACTGAGAATATCAATACATAAAATAAATTGCTAACACGCACAGTATATAAGTGGTTGTTTCCTTCATTTAAAATTATAATACATGCTTTTAAATTTTGTTTAATTAAAAAAAAAAACACATTATTTTGTTTATGATTAAAAATGTATTTTTAGGTGTGTATGTAATATACATATTTTTTTGAGTCAATACTAAAATATTATCTTTTGGTCGTTAAGTAAAAACTATTTTTCTCACGTCATGGTTATGAGAAGCAACATGATGAATATATATATATATATATATATATATATATGTGTGTGTGTGTGTGTGTGTGTGTGTGTGTGCGTATATATATGTATATATGTATATATGTATATACATTTTCACTCTTGTTTCATCTCGAGCTTGGCGGGTGTAGGGCGGCTGTGGCGTCGTATTCAGAGGACGTCACACGGAGGAGAGACGCCTGAATGCTAACAAGATAGTAGTATATCGACTTCCTGCGCCGGCAGGAGGGAGTTTTCGAGCGGGAGGGGGAGGGGGGGACTGGTGTTACGCCCCTAATACAGGGCTGCTGACCGAGGGAGGGGAGGTTCCGAGAGGCGTGTCTCGGTAATGAGGCTCGCTGCACGTAGAATACTCGTCCCCGTCTACTTTTATACCTCCCCGCTCCCCCGCCAACACCCCTAGAAGCTATCACGTTACTCCCCCTCCCTCCTCCACGCTAAGCCAGCTGGCGGCCAATAACGAACGGTGTATATCGTTGGAGGCTGCCCGGGGGTGGAAGATTCTCGCGTCTTGACGGGCCTCTCCCGCGACGAAGCTCCTGTCGAAACTAGGCCAACGGCCTCGTTTTATGCGGCGAATCCACAAAATCCTTCAACAAACAAATAATAATTCGTTTATCATCATTAGAGCCACGGAATTTTTCGCGCATTCATTTAGTCGCAAGCTAGAATGATTGGACGGTAGTTATCTGGACACGCCCCTCTACGACCGTGAGCCAACGATGTCCAGCTAGGAGAGAAGTAAGCGAATCTGGTAGTGCCGAATAACAAGGATAAAAATGTTCTCGCTAAGAAATCAACCAATGGGAAAGTAAACATAGGTCGAGCACACCTATAACTTTGAATTCTATCCTGAGGCCAGAGGAATCCGCGAAATTTCCGGGACTCTAATCATCATGGATAACTGTAGGGGCATGCAGATTTCGCGAAAAGATTTCGAGACTAGCTGAAAGTTAACACGCTGTAGCATCGTCTGTGTTTTCGTGATTGGGTGGAGTTTATTTCAGATACATGTCGATTGTAACACCACCAATCACAGTAATTCAGTGCGGAAACAAACGAGTCCTGAATGGCTCGGTCAAATAAGGCAACGACTTCTCTCGCAGAAGGATGCTAACCACAAGGAAGAAACCACAGGTGGGGGTATACCTTGTTGTAGTCTAATAAGCGTTCAGATCTTTTCGCGAAAAATGCCTGCCCCTATAGGATAAGCAGTCTTAGTTTGCACGTATGCAGAATACAGTGTCATCAGGCACTGCCCGGAAATATTTTAACAGCATTAATACATATATATTTTTTCTAATCTATATACATTGTTTCGTGATGATTATTCTTAAAATTTAAGGTTTTTGATGTTAAACATCATAGATCTTGGATATGCGTAACCCCGGTGGTGACATCTGTAGAGTAAAAGGGAAACGATTTTTTAATTAATTTTAACAAGATGTTCAGTACTTTAATAAAACTCCGTGCTCGAATATCAGCTCCAAAGCCGTAGATTATATATATATATATTTTTCAAGCCGTTTTCACTTTTACCGGAGCCGTTTCATTGCGTAGTTTAACATTTAGCTCTGAAAATCGAATGATTCGATAGTCGATGTAGTTCCTCGGGCAGAAAATTCTGACGGTGGGTTCAGAAACAACGTATGATTTAGAGTAAAAAAAAAAAATTAAGTTGAAAACACAGTTTTCCTATATTTATGAGGCTTGGCATTATTTTTAAAGAAATCTGTGATGAATTTCGTGTCCAAGTTTTGTTATTATAAGTTTATTCGCAACATGAGAACACAGTAATCTACTCGTTACCGAGGTCAGATGTTGACACGTCACAGGCGAGTGCTGAAAGACAAGCTCACATTTTTTTTTTGTAAAGACATATTTTAAAGAGAATTATTTTTCGAATCTCATGTCTCATGCCACAATTTGTATTTGTTGGTTTTGAGACATAATAACAAAAATTAATGTAATAATAAGTTTAGATAGTTATAATTTTTTCATGTCTGGCCCTCGGAATAGTTAAAAAAAAAAATTGGTTGTAAAGTCGGTTTACGGACGATAGTTTAACGTGACAACGTCATAGCAAAACATTGATGAAATGATTGCATACTTTTATGAATAAAATTGAATCATTTTTATTGAATTATCACTATTTTGCATGGATCCAAAGAAGGAGTGAAATTAAATCTACAATTTAATTGATACATTTACTTTTATTTGCACTCATTAATTCAAATATGTTTATTACTTTAACGAACAGATTATTTTAACTGTAACTTTTATAAATGTTTGCTATTTAACTTCTTCCAATCTATGTTATTCTGTTAAGGATAGAACGATAATAGGAAAAGTAGGAAACGAATGGGAGTGTTTCAAGTTTAATGTGCCTCGAAAAAGTCAAATCCATGGTTGTTCCAATCGAGTGGAAGAGAGATAGATGCGGCGCAAGCGTACAATGAGCGTAAGGGACACAGCGTAACGGGACAATGTGCGTTTCGGGACACTTTTTCGTGCGTGCAGCCGGCGTTTATCGATTTATTAGACGTTGTGACGTCAATAAATTAACTCTGTCCGTCGAAAAGAGTGAAGTTTTTCATCACTAGTCCGGATCGTAAGCTTTCGTGTCCAAAACATCTGGCCATACTTCCTGCCTTCTGATAACCGGTACAAGTCCTTTGATTTGGCACGATGGAGTACCTTACGTCCATCGTCCTTGAAGATGGCTGTGACCAGACTTGCTGAAACGTCGGTCTTGCCATCATTCCACACCAAAGTGGCCTCAGACCAGAACACAAGATGAATTTAAGCTTGCGTTGGCCACGAGGCGCGAATGGGCAAGTACCAGAAAAAAAAAAGGTTATTATTCCATGAAGAGTTAAAAATTCATGAAAACCATTTCACATAAGAGCTACTTCTGCAATTGTCCTAAAATTTGGCATCGGCCTTCTACCAACCTTTCCCAGCCTGGTTAGGTTTGACCATTTTGAGAAAGGCTAGCAGTGGAAGTTGCCCTGAACCTTAGGCTCAATGGTGTCCCACCTCAAGGTTGAAAAAGAAGTTAAGCACAAAGGTAGGCCGACTGAACAACCAGCTCACAAAATAATAAGAAATATTTTCTTGTTAACTTGGGGGTAATATTTTAAAATAGAAACTAACTCATTTTCAGACCATCAGTTATATTTGATATATTAAAAAAACTTTATGAGTATTACAGTATTACTTAGTTATTTATAAATCTTCATAAACAATAAATAGAATATCATTTGTTACTTGTTACATTTGTTACTTGTTACATTTGTTACTTAAATTAAAAAAACTATGGGGCCCCAAGACAATAAATAAATTATTAACGTTACTTTAATTCATAAATTTATGTTAGCAAAACAAAATAAAAACAAACGATGAAAAATTTATAAAATGAATTTAGGTAGGTTGTCCACATTTACTGCCGAACACATGCTTCATGCGAAGTATGAAAACGAAGAATCACTTTCCTGAATTCATGAGTGAGTGAATCCCGTAGCCGTCAGAAAAGAGAGGAGAACATCCTCTACTCCAAACAAAGGGTTACAAGTAGTTCATAGCATGGCCGGCATAGGGAAGCACTCCAGATCCATGACTCGTGGGCCGCTATAAAAACATTTCAAAAGACTAATTACATGGTGAAATATTTAAAAATAAATGTCCAGCATGATTTCCAGAGAAATCTGCGAAAACTCACCCAATAGGCGGCTACCCAAACTTGAAACTACCGCATGGATGCGGTGGATAAATAAAGAGCAGAAATTAATACAGTTTTTCACATGATGGTCACCAAGAAGAAGGAAGTGACCATAGATGGCATAACACAGTTAGCCAAACATAGTTACAAATGCACAATTTAAAGAATAGTTCCGAAAACTGAATAGCACACTGCCTTGACGAAAATATAATTAATTAAACTTTAAAATAATTAAATTTGTTCAGAGTTCTTTTCTTTGATTCTTGATGCACTTAAATTGGATAATAATTATGTGATAATAAAATACAATACAAATAGTTAGAACAAAACATACCTTCACTTAAAGACAAAATTACAAATAAATTACCCCCATAACAGAAATTCTTAAAAAAAAATAAACCAGCGTTCAGTTTGCCAAAACAAAAAAAAACAACACACAAATAGTTAAGCAAAAACGAGTGTACGCCCAGCTGAATGCTGCAATGGCACAGCCTGGCAATGCGAAAACCTCACGCGAGACGTTAAAAATGCAGTCATTTAGTTGATAGAATGTTTTTTTTTTTTTTTAATTTTCAGTAGATAATATAAAATTCGCTGTAAACTTAATTTCCTTGATCAATAAAAACGCTAACCTTAAGACGTTTTTAGTAAAAATCAAATTTTAAACATTGAAAAAAAAAACTTTACTCCTTCAAAAATTTCCATTCCAGATATACGAAGGATTCAGGTAATTAATTGTTGAAGGATATAAGGAACATTATGTATATATTCATAAATAAAATAGTATTTAAATGTTTTAAATTAAAACAAACTCAACGAAATAATCTCTGAACATTAATGACACCTAAAAAAAATTGTTAGGTTCACATTAAAAACTATATCCTTCATTCCAGGTGTATGTTTCCCATTTTTTTCAAAGCAATCTGATAGTTGTAAAAAGTCTTAGTTTATTTTTAGAGCATTTTGTATTTGAAAATTCCCTACATTAACTTTAAATTGTAAAAGTCTTATAAAGTAAAAAATATATATTTTACTGAAAAACTTAAATTCTAAATTTCCTTCTTTAAAAAAAAGTTCCTCCAGTAGTTTGATAAGCAGCTATAGGATATATCAGTTTTTAAAAATTGTGTTATTTTTCGCATCCTCCTGAATTTTGTGATGTCTCCAAAAAGCGTATGTAGCACTTCAGCGAGAAAGACTGCAAAAATGTCATAAATAATTTAAATGTTTGAATGATGGGTTCTTAAGAACAATATAACTAAATTAACGAGTTTGCACTTGATCAGGAAGTGGGATATGAGGGCAACAATTATATATTATATATAAATATATACGTGTGTGTGTGTGTGCTTTCAGTTTGCTTATGACCATATAGCCAAGCACCTTTAATCTCACTGAATGCCACACTTAACTTGATCAAAGTCAACATATGTTTATCGGGGAAAATCTTGCTGCCAATCATTTCAACCGTTGGTTGATAAAAGTCTC
Source organism: Bacillus rossius redtenbacheri (assembly GCF_032445375.1). Lineage (NCBI taxonomy): Eukaryota > Metazoa > Arthropoda > Insecta > Phasmatodea > Bacillidae > Bacillus > Bacillus rossius. The sequence continues at coordinate 24,737,635 of NC_086337.1, read as the reverse complement.
GTCAAAAGAGACGGCTCAAGGTCAAAAATGATCCACGATGGTAAAATAATCTGGCGTGGCCTTTAGCAAAAGGTTATTTTGAGAATCCACGAAGAACCCAATCCAGAATAGCCGGATCGAATTAGAGCTCAGGTGTTACAACTATGCTATCTGGTTCTGTTTCTTCAATTTTCTTGTTATGAAGTATAAGAAATTCCTTAAATTAGTTTAATTCATTTCAAAAATTGTTTTCGAAACTTTTATTGTCAAAGTAATACGTTAATTAGCTGTGTATGAGAAAGTAATGACAACTTTATTTTATTAAACATATCAAATTAAATTAAAAAATAATACCCGAATATGGCGGCTTTCCTAATTGATTTATGATCAAAATGGTTCAAAAGTTTACCCACTTAAAAAAAAGAAACCTTGGAAATACTTATGAATGATGAGTATCAAATCATTTAATTTTGAGTTAAGTGTAGTAACGGTGTGTTGAAGTTTTGGGGCTTCGCGGGTGGCAGTAAGCCACTGGCCGTTGTGTTGGCTCGATACCGAAAGCCTCAGCTGCCCCATGTGTTGATGAGCACCGATCCAGACATCCCCCCCTCCCTACCCCACCTCATGCGGTAATTAGGGTGACTGGTCGATAACTACGTTAAGGTGCAGTTCACGATGGACATTGCATGACGTGAGATTATCCGACCGAAGGCCTTCTCTTCGTCACGCATCTCTGTTTGGCATGTACATTTTTGTTACAACCATCATTAAATGTTTTCATATAACTCTAGGAACGTTTTTTATTACAGAATTTTGAGATAAAAAAATTGTCACATTGAAAACCACATGTTGTCAATGCCCGTGAGATAGATTATACTTTTTGCTAAACAAATTAGAAAGTAAAAGCATTTTGTCATTGAAATTTATGTTTAAATGAAAATATCAGCTGATTTTGAAACCTGTACTTTAAAATATTACGCATAATTATATGTATTTCATTGCCTAAACCAACTTTACAAAAAAACGGAAGGTTACAATAACCAACTAAACAAAACACTTAGCAAAGGGATCGGAATCAATAAAGATTCAAGCAGTCACAATTATATAAAAAAAATTAATGAAACTAAATTTAAAAGCTGAAACAATAGATTTTTTTTGTGAGGAACAAGGCTTTTGATAATAAATCACTTTCATTTTAATAGCAGAAAACAGAAAGAATTTACAAATCAGCCAGGTATTCGCTTAGCAAACAGAAATATTTCGTAGGAAACGAAAAACCAAATAGAAAATATATAAATTGGTCATCCCATTACCAAAATTGTAAAAAAGTAGACACTTAAAGAAATTTAACTAAAAAATTTAAAAAGTTACAAAAATATTGTAATTATTGTAAATCTCTCTCCAAATCTCTTGAAATTTTAACACCCGAATGAGTGGCTGAAATATGTTAATGTTTCTGTGATACTGTTCTACGATTGCGATTTTTTTCTCTACAGATTGTGCTTTTTATTTCACAACCATACTGACGTATCCTAGAATAACCTCAGTGATGTGTTCGGCAGCAGGAGTCTGTTGACTTCACGTTCAGTTAAAAAAATTATATGCCAGATGGGATAACTTTTCCATTTCGTGTAAGATGACGGAACGGCTAAACAGTACAAAACGTCACCTGTTGCATCTCACTTCGAAGATGAAATCTATTGCTAGGTTGTAAGTCTATGATAGGACCATGCGCAGGCGGCCGGAAACGGAAATCAGAGGCTTCGTTTGTCCATGGTTGAACTTTGGATGTCACTGTTACCAATACTTAGAGACCGGAAAAATTCGTGGATTCATTTCGTGATAGACTGAAATTCAAACATGTGTACAATTCTGCTGGTTCGCTATTGGCTCACAGTTTAACTGGAGCTCTCTGGGCCAATGAGAGACTATCGACCAAAAAAGCGTCGAATCACAAGCTACCCAGTGGAGACGCCTGACAATTTAGTACCCAGTGAATACGCGTGTTTACTTGAGAAATGCAGAGGATAATGGAGGCTATCCTAGAGGTCATTGAATCCGCGAATTTTTCCGGTCCCTACCAATACTCCTTTTTGGCCGATGCTGATAGGTTTCCCATCCAAATTGCTACATTCAGCCTCTATACCCGTCCAGAATCAGTATCAGCTCATGGTTTCTTTGAATGGGTTGTTAAAGTGTAATGGTTGTTTAAAAGGGATTAAACCTTGCCAACTTGCAATTTGAAATATTTTGATACACCGCTTGCAATAACACTTCCTAGCGCAATCATTTGGTTTGAAATGGAACAAAACTTAGATTCGGCTAATTGTTGAAGTAAGAGTGAAATAATCAGTTATTTCTTCGCGAAGCTCACATACTGGAGCCTGTTAGTAAATATGTCGTTGCATAAAGGTATAGAAAGTCTGGGAGATACGATTTATGCCTTGACATGACTAAAACTTGGATGAATAGGTCACCATTACAATTATCGCAAAGAGTTGGATAAATCCGAGTTTCCAGGGCCTAATCCCACTTAAACGTATCAGATGCCAGTTCCCAAAAAGGTGAGAAATTTTCGTCATTACTGCGGTTTTTTTTTGGGTGTTGGTGTGTTTTCCGGAGTTGTTGGTTTTCTGTGTTTACTGTTCTTGTTGCAAATGTCTAATTGTTGTCATCCTCGTATTCATACATTCTGTCTTTTTTTTTGACGATATTTATTCTGTGGAATCATATTACGTTTGACATCAGTCAGTTGATATTGGCTTAATTTCCGTGTATTATTATGTTACATTATTACTACTTTACGGTTGAAACAATTTTTTTTTTTAAAAAATAATAAACCCTTAAGAAAGCAAGCGGCAGAGACACATATGTACATTTATTTCTTCGTACAGCTTAATTATTGAACTTATAAAGCCCAACCAAACAGTGTCACCCCAGACATTTAATGATAGTTCTTAATCAATTTGTTTTGTTCTAAAATGCTTATGAATGTGCGCAGTAATATTGGAAAGCTATTCAGGGAACGGTTTACAACAACTAACTTCAACTATTGGAGTTACTGGGGCAACACAAAACATAAATGCCTGGGTAAGAATCCAAACCCATCATTACTGCGAACACTATTTTGTAGTGATTCGTTTTGTTTTAATTTAATTGTACAAATTTTTTAAAAATATCTTAATTTTTCATAAATCTTTTGTTCCATTTACAAAAAGTTAAGAGTTAAGATAGGGGAGTTAGCTTCTATTCCAGGCCAGTTCCAAATTAAAGCACACGATACATGATAATCTCCCTGCATAGTTTAAAACCCCGCATTATAAGGCCCGGATCTGTTTAAACAAAATATCATCATTTTAAGTTACACAAGGGCAGAGAAATGATTTCAAGAGCATGGTGGCATAAAGTCTAAACAAACTAGAGCTGAAACAGATCTCAGATATCTTCAGGCCATTTTTTTGGGGGGGTGACACGGGAAAAAAAAGAAGATAACGCAAGTTTCATCAGAGACACACTTTGCCGAATTAGGTACACGTAACTTTTATAGCATTACACAACCTACCAGCGTACACATAGGCCCGTGTGCCAAACCTATCCCACAATACATTAACCCCCGCCGTCGATTCAAATGATTCTTCAACAGTGTGGGGTGCACCTGAATTACTATGCACTTAGCGAGTTATAGAAACTTCGGTTTCTGGCCTCTCCCACGCTTACTGCCCCGGATGGCAATATGAGGAATCGGCGGCGGCACACTTTGGAGGCTCTGACGTCACGGACGAGTCAGACGACAGGCCACGGATAGAGCGTTCTCGGGCGCCTGTTCCGGTCCTCACGCTCGATTCGGGGCCTGTGTCTGTGGCGCACTGTGCCGCAAGCCAGCTTTCCCGGCGAGGGATTACACAACCTACAAGCGCACACACAGGCCCGTGTGCCAAACTTATCCCACAAGACACGCGCCCCGCCCGTTGATACAAGTGATTCTACAAAAGTGTGGGGTGCACCTGATTTACAATGCACTAAGCGAGTTATAGAAACTTCGGTTTCTGGTCTCGCACACACTAACAGCCCCGGATGGCAATATGATGGATCGGCGGCGGCCGGCGAGGGCTTCCGCTCTCAGTTCCACGGCGAGGTACTTGTGTGTCCTTATGCCTCGCCAGAATCCGTGTTTCTCCGAGAGTTCCTTCAAAATTTAAAAGAGTAAGATAGTTTTAAAATGTGTAAACTTTTTTTGTTGCAGCTACATATCTATCATCTCCATCCAAAATTTAATTACACCACTGGATAGCTAAAGGATCAAAGAATTCGTAACGCTAAGTGAGGACTCTGACGCATCGCGCAAGGTGGAGGGGGAAAGCGCTCCATTTTGAGGTCATTTTTGCTGCGTTTCGAGATTACCATTTAGTATAACTTTTGACTCAGAGAAGCTACGTAGTTCGTTTGTATGCATTTATACGTGTATTCATATAGTCGTATGTATTTACATATACAAATACATGAGTATATATGTTCATATATACTCAACACATACATAGTTGTATCCACACACGTGTGTACGTCCGCTCGCGGGCTAAGGTTATTCGTTTCTGACGTTTCCGCGCCAGACCCTGCTCGCGCCTAGGATACCTCGGCCAGTGTAACCCCGCCGCGCACACACAGTGTAAGCGAGGCGCCGGCTTGTCCCGGGAAGCCCCGAACAGACGGATGAGCTCGGGCAGGCGTGCCAACTGCAGCGCCTTCCGACATCTGACCGCATCATGTTGTTGAGTTGGCGATGCGGAAACGTTTGGTTTACTGCGCATTTATTTCACTCCAGGCTAGAACTCAACTTGCTTACACATAAATAAGCCTTTTGAAAAAAAATTGGTTGTCTGTAAAGTCGGTTTACGGACGATAGTTTAACGTGACATCATAACAAAACATTGATGAAATTATTGCATACTTTTATGAATAAAATTGAATCATTTTTATTTAATTATCACTATTTTGCATGGATCCAAAGAAGGAGTGAAATTAAATCTACAATTTAATTGATAAATTTACTTTTATTTGCACTCATTAATTCAAATATGTTTATTACTTTAACGAAGAGATTATTTGAACTATAACGTTTATACATGTTCGCTATTTAACTTCTTCCAATCTGTGTTATTCTGTTAAGGATAGGACGATGATAGGAAAAGTAGGAAACGAATGGGAGTGTTTCAAGTTTAATGTGCCTCGAAAAAGTCAAATCGATGTTTGTTCCAACCGAGTCAAAAAGAGAGATAGATGCGGCGCAATCGAACAATGGGCGTAACGGGAAAATGTGCGCAACGGGACAATGAGTCATCCTTTTTCGTGCGTGCAGCCAGCGTTCATCTATTTTTAGACGTTATCACGTCAAAATAGGATAACGGGTTGATAACACGGGCAAATACTTTGCTTGAGTTACGCGTGTTTTGTCAACCATTACTTCTCCTTGTCAACACGGACGTCAAGAGCACTGTAGTACAGTCTTCTACGTAGAGTGTATATGCACGTGCTTCGGTATTTTACTTTGCTAATGAACGAATCCGTAAAGTAATCGTAGCTCTACGTGTTGCCAATCGTCAATGCAAATAATATATTTTTTTAACTGAATAAATATCACTTATCTTGAATAGCATTCAAATTTACTTAGATTCAATAAAAATGTTAGAAAATGAGGATTTCTTTTTTCGCAACTAGGAAACGTGACAATGCTTTGCTGCGAGCTGAAAGGTTTCTTTTGGAATGACACACTCGTGTTTCATTCACCATTGCAATGACATAGTTCCACCCATTGAATATATATTCAATGGTTCCACGACTAATTCGTCTCTGCTTGCCCCAGTGTCCACGAAACGTAACTCACACATACAGGACATGTCTCAGTTTCAGTTACACAATCTGAGTGCTTGTGAGTGGGTCTGAGTAGAGAATAATATATTTTTAAAACCCGTATTGGGAAACGTATCGTTTTCCGCTACACAACAAACAAATATTAGTACTGTTTATTCTCTTTGAGAAATCAAAAATCAAAAGCAAAATTATTGACTTTAAAACGATACCAAAAAGTAAGTTCTTACACATAAATATATTATTCTAAAATAAGAGTCCTTCTACATTTTTAACTTTGTGGTACTTTTAGTTTTGTAACCTAATCGGTAGGAATTTCCAGATTTTGTAAGAGGAGTTTTAAATATCTGTGCAATGAAATTTAATCGACTTCAAGTTATTGTGAATATTACTGTAAAAATATTGCCCAAAAAAAAAACAACACTGAAATGCATTATACTATGAATAAACAGACATTCACAAATACATGGGAGAAAGGAATAGTGTAAAGAGTTATTTTTATATAGCTCTTGGCCAGATTCATAACACTATTTCTACAGTCAGAAATGTATTTGTATTTCTTTTACGGCTGAGTGTAGATGTCCGCCTTATGCTGGGTAACATTTCAAGGATGGAGGGGGGGGGGGGGGCGCCTAGGGGAGAGGCATTCACAAACGAACTTATTCTAGCTAAAACCTTCCCCTGATTTACCTAGATTTAAAAATTAATTCGTACTGGCCCGTAAATATGTTGTGCACTCAGAAATGTAATTTTTAGTAAAAAGGTTCTTTTACAAAATTACCACAGTAACAGCAAAAATTATTGCTTGTTTGATTTTAAATGTAAAAAAAGAATACAAAACTCTAAATAATCATCTGCAGAAAAACGTTATATTGATTTTGAAACAAGTAAATAATTAATTATATTATATTTGTAGCTATTTTTATGAAGACTTTGACGATAATATTAGTTAATAAATGATGTATAAATAATTGTGGTAAGTATTTTAAGGGTTAGTTTTTTTACGCCCCTGCTAATAAGTATATAAAATGAATATTTAGTGCTCATATTTGGTTTAATTACTAAACTGTTCTTTCCAAACGGGAAGACATCACTCCGGTTAACTAAGCTACGTGGATATTTTTTAATACAGAATAGTTTCGCCTTATTTAACAAGAAAAACAATGAAGTTTTTTTTATTTTTAATAATTAATTAGTTACATATTCACATTTTTTCACGTAAGTTTAGAAGACTTAATTAATTTTTTATTTTGCCACTACTATAATCTTGTAAAAAAACAGCTGCATTGCTTTATATAAATATGAAGTTTTTTATTTTTAATAATTAATTAGTTACATATTCACATTTTTTCACGTAAGTTTAGAAGACTTAATTAGTTTTTATTTTGCCACTACTATAATCTTGTGAAAAAAACAGCTGCATTGCTTTATATAAATGTTTAGTTTTAACATTTTTCCAGATTATTTACACTTTTTAGATAAATGAAGTGAAAAAATGACAAAAATTTATTTAAAAATTTTAAAACTTTTTTTAATATTATAACCCACCGAAACACATATATAAACATGCATACAAACGAATCAATGTGTTTAATTGTAAAACATATTTTTTTAAAGTAAATATTATACTTTTTAGTGCATACAAAATCAGGAATACATTCTGTTCAGATTTTAAAAAAATGGGAGAATTTTATACAAAAAACCGTAATATGATACTGTAGATATCAGCCCCTAAACCACAAAAAAAATCATTTAGACAATTATAATTAAAATTTTGGTTTTATTGGACGAAACCGGAAAATGGGAATGTGTTTGAAAACAAAAGGGTACGTGCGAGTGACTATTTATATGACAGAAAGGCTTGCCATCGCAATGGTGGTGCAGAGAAACAAAGCATTAATTAACGAAAACTGCGTGTTGTCGTGCAGTATTTAATTACTGCTTCATTACAGGTCGAAAAGTGAAAATAAAAGGCCAAGTTAAAATAACAACAAAGAGCCAGGAAATAAAAATCAAATCGTCGGTAATGATAACAACAGAAAATTTTTTATTTTCATACGTCTCGTTTGAATATAAATTGCAGTATTCTATTTCCCGAAATTCGGGAGATTGTATTATGATTTCCCCCCACATTCATAACCAAAAATAAGGTTTACTGCATGGTTGAATCCACACCTTCTTGCCACGGTTTTTCCCGTAAAAACACAGTCATGTTTAATTGCTGTGGTAATGTGAGACATTGAAATCGGCAAACAATATGGTATTAATTAAGTTTTATTTTTTACAACCCAAGTGGGTGGAAAACATGTCAGGTTGGTTACGAACCGTAATATAATTAGTTTTCCAGGAAAAAAAAAAGTTGTACTAAAAATACTTAACGAACACTACACATCCATTAAAAGATTAAATAATTTGTCGTTCTCGGTCGTTTCTCTGTTTAGAATTAAAATAATAGTATTGTTCAAGGTACGTTAGTGCTCTTAATTATCATTGATTTTTCACTTTATAATTTCAGCCTTACTTAATTTAAAATTTCAGGTGTGGAAATTCCGGAAATGTTGATTAATTATACCCAATTATAGGTAGCTATTACAAATTATAATAGACATTACTGCGTTATTATTACCATCAACGTTCATTAAAATACTTTCTATATTTCTTCAATAGTCAATGGGACACGTGTTTATACTATCGCAAAGCCGTTATTTTTTTAATTAATTATTCATAATTACATAAAAAAATCCCTTTACTCTAACATTGCAAAAAAAAAGTTATGTATTTAATTAAATGCTATTTTAATGAGTTTACAACTTAACTAAAAGATAAATGACATTGGTATTTAATGATTTATAATATTCGTGCAAAATTTGGAACAAAGTCTAACCCAAACGTTTCATTGTTTTGCACAATCGCAAATGACTAGCAGCAACTGGTCATTTGCTTACACTGTAATAAAAATAAAAGTTTTATTTTTTCCGAACAGTAAAAGGCCTAAACACATTTGAAATAAACGTAAGAATATTATTTCCTTTGAAAATGGGGACTTGAAACTCATGTGCTCACTTCGATATTTGCCTAGTTAAGTTGGGGACATAAAAAAAAATTATTCAATTTCCTCAACATCTTATAAAATGTTCCACGTTTGAAACTGGCTGCTGCTAAAAATAGTATACTTCCCTTAATTTAGAATCATAGAATTTAATTCCTGGAAGATAATTGTTACGTTTCGAACACAGAAACAGTTGAGTATTTCTCTAAGCGAGCCTAAATATCACTAGGCTCGTAAAAATGATTTTAAGGCATGTAGAGAGGAATTCTTAAAAAAGTCTCTTAAGAAGAACTCCCTAAAAAAATCTCATTTAATTGTGAACCATCTATACTGTTACAAATATCAGAAATGCAAACAAAATAATACAATTAGATTTTGCTTGAAAAAAAAATATAGTTTCCTTTCCATTCTTCTTCCAGTTGAATTCACGCGTACCTGAGTTCAAAGCGGAAAGAATTATTCCATCTCAAACGTTTTAAAAATATGTGCACACGAAAGTCAAGCATCATGGACGTCTGTGAAGTCAAGGGTTTGGAATAGCTGGACCGGTTAGCAGGACAAGGGGAAAAATAATAAGAGAGTAAGAGAAGAAAAAAACAATGTTTAAGGAGGACGGCCGTGGGGAGGGGAGGGAAGCAAACCGTCGCGTGGAAAGGAAAGTTCGAACGAAAAATCGGCACGCGAAATGGCGCGGAAAAGAATGGGACGCGAGGCGGAAGATGAAAAGGAAACTGCAAAACATGTTAGTAGATACGATCCGTCGGGCGGGGGAGAGGAAGTGGAAGAGGGAGAAGGGAGAGTAAGAGTGCAAGGAGGACGCGAACATCTGAAGCAGCGCTCCTGACTTCCGCCTTGTGAGGAGGGGTAGGAAAGGGGAAAGACACTCGATGGAACTTATCCCTACTTCGGGAAGAACGACGCCTTGCACAGGAACATATCCGTACACACAGCACTAACGTGTATGATACTTATTAATATAAATATCTTTATTGTCTTACAGGCAATCAAAGACGTTCCTCTATCTACAATATCCTATTTACAAATCTAGCATCAATTTTTTATTGGTTAATAATAGCTTGAATTTTTTTACGTGTTTAATGAAACACGTCAATGTTAGTAATAAAATTATTCACTGCCCTCTCTCCCATTATAATGTTAGATAATTTGCGTGAAAATTCTAATACACGCGTTTCTGTGATAGTGTAATGGTAAAAATAGTAACAATGAATTAATTTGTAAGTTTGGGACGTTATGAAGTGGGGAAACAAAGCTTCGATGGTTCCTTAAACCGTATTTCGTCTTCAAATCCCTTGGTAACCAACGGCTGTCCAGAAACTGAGGTCTACTCTCTGTGCTCTGAGTACGGAGAGCATGCTATTTCGCTCTTAATTTAAGAACAACAATTCAAGTGCCATGGCCATTCACGGCCAAACGTGGCATGAGGCACGATCGTATCATGCGCTGACTGAATATTCTGGGACCTACCAAATTTGTATTATTTTTTTAAAAAGTCAGACTCAATGATACACCTTTGTACATTTTTGACACGCTCTAGTAAACAAAAAAATTATTCGAACCAACCATCTGCAATCCGATGTATGTAAAGTAGCTAAACCATGAATGAAGGTAATGATCAAAAAAATTCAAACTAGCTTGAGAGTCTAGCATGGTACAAGTAAAAAAGTGTTTTAGCAGGTGAATAGTCACATGTCAGTTGCGAAAGTTAAACGGAAACAGCGCGATTCTTAAGTAAATGCTTTAGTAGATAGTTGTGTAACAAAATAAGTACAAGCGTGATACACAATTTGAAATTAAATATAAATTAATGGATTTTCAACAAAAAAGTGATCTGTAGTTCCAAAAACCTTAATGTTAGTAGACAAAATGCTGTCACACTTTCGTTATTCTGCGTTTCTTTTGTTATTAGGCATAATTAAGGAAGAAAAATGTTTTGCCTTTGATTATAAAAGCTTACTGAAGGTTTTTTTTAGTGCTGGAAATGATTAAGTTTATTTATGATTAAAAATATAAACGAAATAACAGTAAGTTGACGAATATGTTTATAAATATAGGAAAATATATCCCTTTAAAGTGTGAAACAAGGGTTATTCGTAAATATAAAAAAAAATATTGTAATCTCACGTTTATTACAAAATTACGGGGAAATAATCTAATCACTCCAAGAATGATTAAATGACATTACAGAGTAGGTATTGCGTATACAACATATCTGTGAAGTATTTTAATATTAATATAAAAAACGAAGAATTTGTACCATGACCATTCCTTTGCGTTTTTGAAAACAAACGCAAAAAATGATGGGAAGAATTTTCGCAGGGTTGCAAGTTTGTGCCTTTGTGCAAGTAAAGGAACGCTGTCATTAAACTACTCGATTATTCTTCCAGCTAACAACGCGCATCGTCCGCACCTGTTCTGAAGTACAAGCGACTCACCCACTGACGTCACACGTCGCAAACAAGGTTAATTTAAGACATGAAATGATAGGCAAATAATTACTTAGTAATCATATTTTTTTCAAAAAATTTTAATGTCACTCCTGATACAATTAAATTGAACCATATAAATAATATATTGCGTATAACATTTATGTACTCAAGTATATGAATAATTTATAAATATGAACTTAAAGAATTATTAACAGTAGTATCATAAGAATTTAAAACATAAATCGAAAATATAAATGTTGTTCTATGTAAGGAATTTGCTATGCCATTAGTTAAAATGAAGAAAACAAATTACAATTAAAAAAGTTTTGTGATAGTTATAATGACCAGTTGAAACATTGGTGTTTAAAAGTGATGTCGTTTCATAAACTAGTTTGATAATGATGTGACAACATTTAACTTTGCACCATTGTGTTTTTCAGCGTTTAACGAAGATCACAGAACTTTGAGTTCAACCGACTGTTCTAGCAGTGTCTTCTGATCGACACTGCGCGATTAGATGTGTCCAAAATGTTTACGTACTCTACGCAGGCTTAAATACTAGAGCATTATTTTTAATATTTTAGAGCATATTGAATAGGCTACAAGTATTAAAATTGCAGTTTTTTGTAGTTTAAGAACTACTTCTCACTTTAAATACCCATATTTTAATGTTTTAAAATTCTCATTGTTTTTGTTTAATATTTAAATAATGATTTGTGTTTCGTCATATTTACTTTCCATTTTAAATATAGGGTATTTTTGTAATCAAAACCTATACATTTTTTAGAATGCTTAGTTTTTTAATAACTTTTTAACACCAGTAAATGTTTTCAGTCGTTATTAGTAATCAACAGATTATACAACGATTGCATGCATGTGGCGAACACAACAATCATTTCCCCAACTGTAGCATTTTCATGTCATTCCAGCCCACCAATATAAACGCACCAAACATTTCTTCAACACTGCTGCTGCCTCTTGCAGAAGATTATACATGTGTGATCTTCAGTTCACGCAAGCGAAGACCGGTTGGTCCCAGTACGTGATGGTGCGAAGCTTACAAGGGGACCACCAAGTATGGTACAAACGGATTTTAATGGGTCTTATATATGTTGTGGAGGGAGGCCTCCAGAGTGCTAAGCTAAAAGGTTTTTGTCCAATGCGCCTTAGTTTTCGCGAAAATGGCGGTTAAAGTTTCATACGAACGTTTTAGACCGGTACATTTTCCATCGTGCCAGGCGAGCCAGCCTTGCCTATTTGGTATAAATAGCTGAAATAAATAGTCAAAAAATATTTTATTTTTGCGTGATGTAATTTTCCAATCATACTTCAGCAACGATTGCTACCTGATTTTGCCGTTCCCAACCTTTCTTTTAATAATCACTGTTATGCTGTAGTTACGGTAGGCGAGTCCTAATGGGATTCTAATCTTTTAAAGGGGAAATAAATGTTCAGGAAGTAATGAACTATAACACATCATTCACTCATTGTTATATTTAATGATATTCAATGTGATTTTAATACACTTCTAGTAAGAATTTAATACATCGTCGCTAGCGTTAAAATAAGAATTTTCAAAACATTATGAAATAATAAAAAAAAAATTCTATGAGCAGAAAGCGAACCCTGGCCGGCCAGCTGCTAGGCAAGATTTTATTATTAGATTTTATATTGATTTTATTCAACACATAAATACACATTACAAACGAACATTACAGCAAATAAAAGAGCACGCTCCAGCTTACTCAGCTCTTTCGTGCTTAAAATTACAATAAAAAAACAAAACACAGTACAAAATATCACCACTAAAATTTCTAGGAAAAAGTACAAAAAACCCAGAGTACACCAAACAAAAAGGGAACAGAAATTAAACAAATAACCACCCGAAATAACTGAAAGAAACATAGAGGGTCGGAAAGAAGAAATATTAAAAACCAGGTCGACATCTTGCTTCCAGATGGGAAAAGTAAGTGGTCACTCAGGGGGCCAAATTAGTGGCACGAAAAGGTAAGATCCTTACCAACTAGGCTAGTCTGGCTCGCCTGACGCGACGGAAAATGTACCGGTCTAAAACGTTCGTATAAAACTTTAACCGCCATTTTCGCGAAAACTAAGGCGCATTGGACAAAACCCTTTTAGCTTAGTACTCTGGAGGCCTCCTTCCACAACATATATAAGACCCATTAAAATCCGTTTGTTCCATACTTGGTGGTCCCCTTGTTAGAAGAATGGTCCAAAAATTCATTCTTTTACCTAAGACCGTTGGATTATGGATCGAAGATCAGAATGTTGCAACTGGCCGTGAGTTTTGTATTTCTAATCCAACACAGGTTTGAGTTACAAGTTTTAAAAAAAATTACACATCTCAATTAAATGGAATTTTTGAAAATTTTAATCGAAAACTTCCGATGTTCCGACCTCCTAAGTTTAGTGTGAATCCCGTGGGAGATCATCCCAATATTTTTATGTTATGCTTTCTTGATTTTTAAAAGAAAGTTCCTAAACGAGAACACAGTAACAATAAAGTATTAAAAAAACATAAGCGAGAGTTTCAGTTCATCTAACCTTGGTTACAAGCAAATTAATGTGATCTCCCATTGTAAATAAACGCATGATACTAAAGTCAGACACGAAATTTAATGTAGACTTCTTTAAAATATTGTAGAGTGTGATAAATTTACTAATAAATAAAATATTTTCTTTTCAAGTACCAACATATCTACCACTAATCACACTCATACTTTTGCACCAGCGAGTATAATTCGCTGCCTAAATCGAAAACATTGCTTGCCACCACCAAGCGCAAATAGCAACACGAAACACACGAAAACTATTAAATACTAGAAATGATTTCGATAAAATCTAAGAGGCATTAAAAAATTATAAACCACGGGTTTTAACCTAAATTTTGTCAATGAATTTCATTTAAATATTGCCCATCTTAATAAATTCACTTAACAGTTAATACTATTAAGTTATGTTAGAAGTTATAGCTATATGGAATTACTAAAATATTAAACTGAAATATTTAAAAATACATATTAATAAGAGTTATGATATGTTCCAATATACTTTTCTGAAAAGACTGAAATCAGTCTGTACATACTTCCTACAAATAACACAAATTTCATTAACGTGAATAAACATTATTATTACATAATAATGTTATTAATTTCCAGTGAAAAGATTAGAACTAGGCCAACTGAAGTGACCAAGCGCACATTTTACCGTTGTGCTACTAAGCCTCTTGGGAATCCAGACTAATAATATGTATTATAATGCCATTTTTCTTAAGTATTTCAAAACTTGATAATACTTTTTATTACGGCTATTTTAGTCTACCAAATATATGCCAGGGTAGTTTCACCATCATAAAATTTCATTTGGCAGACCAATACTCTTTTACGTCCCCTAATGTTTACGAAAGCGACTATATACTGGTTTATGTTGCCACACGTGGGTCCGACATCGTTGCGTCATATTGCGTTCATCGACTTACGTTTCATTTTCGCGGAATCACCCCTACCAAACGCCGCATAACGAGAGCTTAGGCTGTTAAAGAACACAAGGACCGCCAGTAAAACACAAGGGCCGTTAATGGCGCGACACTGCGTAATTCATCGGAGCAGCGTCCTACAACCCCCTACAGAGCCCGGACTCCGCCTGCGAGCGAACGAGCTGGCAACCCGCCGCGCCGCGCGGCGCTGAGGAGTAGTCTACACGCTCCTCGACCGGCGCGGAACAAAAGGGGGTGCTGGTACGAGTGCGGGCTCGCGTGGTCTTTTGTTACCGTCGGCGGGATGATCCGCGCGCGGTTGAAGCACACGGGAGCGAGAGGGCCTTCTAGATTACGCCGAGGGGTCAAAGAGAGGGGGGCGGGACAAAAGGGAGTCCCGGGCAGGACGTGTGTGTCGCCGAGTCGTGTGCGAAATGCCGTCGAGGGGTCACAGGCAGGGTCGGGAGGGGGGCGAGACGGCGTTAAGGACCGCTCTCGCGTGTTTCAGGAGGAGGAGTAAAGGGGTGGAGGTCTGAATTAAGTGTTTAACAAGTGCGCGAGGACAATGAAGTGGCTGCCTTCCGCGCTTTGTGGCGAATGTTCCCCGGGATTAGCGGAGCGGGGCGCTCGAGACCGC
Source organism: Bacillus rossius redtenbacheri (assembly GCF_032445375.1). Classification (NCBI taxonomy): domain Eukaryota; kingdom Metazoa; phylum Arthropoda; class Insecta; order Phasmatodea; family Bacillidae; genus Bacillus; species Bacillus rossius. The sequence goes on along the minus strand of NC_086337.1, from coordinate 24,722,165 downwards.
GGGCTGAACTCCCGACCTCATATCCTCCCCTCTTCCCTCTCAACCCCATCCTCCCCTCCACCTCTCACCTCCCCCGAGCCAAGTCCTCCACGCGGGGATTTATCGCCGACCATTCACGCCGCGGGTCGCTATGAGATCTCCTTGCGAAGCCAACAGCCAAATTGCTTCTTTTTATTTTGCCTTTCATGGATATCAAACTTCAAAAATGTAGTATTTAGTCACACAGTAAGACTTAACAACTTTTTTTTATATATACAATGTCTTTGCACGTAATGAAATTTCCAATCCCGTGATAAATAATATACCAATCAATTTTGTTTAAACAATAAAACAGGTTATCTTAAAAAAAAAAAAAAACAAATATCTCAAAATTTTTAAATATTTAACAAGCTCACACATAAAATGAAAACTTTTTCGAATAATTATTACGAAACCTCGTAAAACATCGTAAGCAGTTTTCTAAAATACAGATACAGATGTTTAGAAACTATAAGATTTTTGTAGTGTAATTATTAATACAATTACCAGTTGTGTGATTTTATCCAAGATTTTCTAACCAATTTAACTTAAGATACGATTTTACGAATATATATGTTAATTTAAAATTATAAACATGCTTACTATAAATTAGGATATTAATAAAAAATACACTTACATACAATTGTTAAAATTATGTACCTTTTTGTATAATAATTATTGTATAGTTTTAATTATACTTATATCATTTTTATTTTGCATTATATTTTTACCAATTTAAATTTAAGGCGATAAATTAAACTAGAAAAAATAAATATGATTTTTAAGAAATACGTATTTTATTTACATATTATTACTATTATATAAAGAACTTGTCGAACATATCGTTATGGTAGTGCTATTTAAAACCTCTATTATGTATTTATTAAGCGAACGATGATGCAGAGATAAATAAGTTAGCCTTACAATACTTAGATCAATGCCTTAATAATCTGCTGTAGTTAGTGCTGTAGTTCAAAAGGAGTGTTTGTTTAACTAGTAGGTGGTGAAAAATCAAACACATATTTACAGCGCACATCTTGAATCAGCAGGCTCAAACAAGCGTTCATACAATTGGAATATTTTGGAGGTTTAATAAAATAATTTCATTGGCAAATCAAAACAAGCTTTGTGGATCTATTGTATTACACCACGAAGTAGACGGAGACCAAAATTCCTAAAAATTACAAAATCATAGCAATTATACCTTGAAACATATAGTTGAAAACACGATATGCGTATACATTTATCTTTTTAGGCATTATTTCAAATGTTTATATTTCGTGTCAGAGTTTCATATTATAAATGTATTAGCAACACCATAACACGTGTGTTTGCTGGGTACTATGGTTAAATGTTACACATTTCTAGCAGGTACTGAAATATTCGTTCACATGGTTTATTTATAGCATTACTTAGCGGTTTGTCTTACTATTTAAAATTACACTGACAAAATTTATACCTTCTAGATTTCAAGTTTACCACTACAAAGAGTATTTGATACATATGCATAACTTCTTTTCAACATACAATGCAAAGCTTTACTATATAGTTTTTCTCTTGGTTTTAGTATTTAGCTATAGACGTAGATATAAATAAAATTATTTTTATCATACTCATAATATTTAGAAACTCTTAAGAACAATGGCAACTTTTCCACTCATCCTGATTGGCCAAACTCTCATCCAGTCATGTCCTGCGCACACAAACCAATCACAACTTGGCTGTTAATGGCCGTATGTAAATACTTCGCCAGAGCACTGGGAAATCTGTTTAAAATCGCTCTTGAAGATTGCTGCAACAAGGATTGCCGAAGCGCCAGGCATGCCATTATTTCCGCAGATGTTGCCTCAACCCAGGAGCAAAAAAAAAATTAAAAATATATGTGGCTGGTATTTTATACATACTATATACTGACCTGTAATTATTCAATTTTAAAGTTAAATTTCTGAGTTTACTCCTTGCTGTGCACGGAGACCACGTGCGAACTGCGCCGCTACCTTGAATTATCCCCCAACCGAGAGCTTTTGGCCGTTTGCGCCCATAAAGGCGTTGCTAAATGTCACCTGTAGGGATCAGTGTCCCCAACAAACGCCATATTACAACACTGCATTCGTGAATTTAATCCACGTTTGCATTCGTTTCATAAAGTTATCACAAAGGGAGGATTCTTGCTGACCATGTTCATTGGAATATCGCGCTTATCCATCGCCTATTGTAAACACGCCCTTGATCCCTGTAATTAGCTACCAGCAGAGTTAGCGTTAATTTGAGATGCCAGGCTAGATTCTCTGCAGTTCTACAGCATGAATTTGGTGTATTTTGTTTATTGGCTGATTCCTCGTCAGACTAATCGTGTATTTGTAATATTTGGTTATATGACCTTTAAGGCCCTTTTAAGTGATGAACAATGTGCTTCAAATGTGTAATTGCGATATATAAAGGTAAAATAATAAAAAATACCCTATCAAACAATATTATTATCTTGATGAAACATTGAAATAAATTTTTAATTTGTCATGGAAATTGAAGCGACAAAATAATACTTAATTTTTTTTTAGGAAGTAATGGTAATTTTTAACAGGGGAGAGTTGGATGGGTAAATTACATTTTTGAAACTGATAAAAAAAAATATTTCAGTTAAAATCCACGCAATTGACGCATGTTTTTCCATTTTTTCCCACGATCAATTGAATCTAATGAAATATAAATAAAACAAGACGCTCTATTTACCATTGCTCAAAGCAGAGAAAGATAAGAGAAAAAATGAAATGAAAAACTGTCCTTCTGATGGACTCAAATTAAGTGAATGAACTCTTACTATAAAATTATAGTGTTTGATATCTAGTATGTTCATTTTTTAATAAATTTCATAAAAATTCTTTTAATCATGGCTTAACGTAATTTATCTAAAAAAAATATTTATTTCATGAAAAATGTTGCTCTTATATTACGTGAAGTAAAACAAATACTTAATAAAATTTCCTGTGAAAGAAATATGGTCTCATGTTACATTTTATATCGCTGTGTGTACCAAATTTTGTTTTTAACTAACATATATTTGTCTATTCATTTTTTTTTTTTTTGGAAATTTTGTCGGAAAGCGCTACTTTAGTAGAGTTTTAAAACTTTAACAACGAAATATCTAGCTCATATTTCATTTAGAAACTTTCTCTTATTGATTGCCTTTGAGGTAAACGCAAACACAACATGGTGAAGTATTGGCAATTAATTCCGATTTTGCGATAATTCTTTCTCCTTTCTTGGTAGAAGAACTCCCACTTATCTTCCTAAACTTTTGCTGCGGAGATTTACAAAGGGAAATGAACTGCCGCGAAGGGGTGGGGGAAGCGGAAATAAAGAATGTGGGAAATAGAAAATACGAGGCAAGGAAAATTACGTTAGGAATACCAACCTGGGGCTGGATACGTGACTACATTATAGAAATAAACCACTTTTGCACAACTGAAATTAATTTCTTATGTAAAATCCCTGCGAAATGAAATCAGTAAGCTTCGTCCGAAATCATTTGCACATTAATCACTTAAAATTTATGTAGTTTAGAAATAAATTTATGTAATTTTTAACTTCGTGACAATATATTCGACATAGATATGTTTAAAAAAATGTAATTTGAAATATCGTAAAAATATTTTAAATAAACATTTAAAAAAAAAACTTACATCGCAGTCGACTTACATCAGAAACCTCTGAGTGATGGTGTATGCTCAAAAATATTTTTTGTTGAAAAGTTCATATTTCGCTTACAAGGCACACATTTCGATTGCGACGAAGGGATATTTAATCTTTTTAAAATTCTCATTACATTCCAAATCATTAAAAAAATTATAAACTCAATAAATTATAACGTATGTTTTGACCTAGTCTGATAACGTACATTATTGTGATTCAAAGGATTGTAGAGCAGATTATTTTATACAGTTTGACAAAAAAATTAAAATTTCTTGCAATAAGGTAAACCGTAAATGCTGAAAAAAAACCCGTCAAAATTGATGTCCTAACCTTATAAGTTCTTACATACAGAAACATAAGATTTTATATAGTCTTAAACAATCGCACTTCGGGGCTGGATTAAGTTTTTGAATTTACGAGTCCCGAATCAACCTTGACATTTGTTTATGCAAAGAAAAATTCCTATGTAGGAGTTTTGTAAAATAAAGTTATGCACAGGAGATTTGAAAGGGCAAGACCTTCCCTATTATACAGGATTTCGAATCACTTGAAACTTAATCGGTGCTTACAAATTTGGTTAATACCGTGTGACCTACTTCATGCAAGCACCATAGAAGGAATGTGGGATAGGAATACACTTGCAATATCATCATAGTGCATGACTATTTGTACATATACAAGCAAATAAAGGTGGAAAGAAAAAGATTTTGCATTCTGATGTGACTTGTCTCAAAGTTATTTCCCTTGTATTTCTATGGTGTCTCAGTAAAATGATAACCAACCGAGCGATTCCTTCAGTTCTTTCCAGAGATGTGTAACATCTTACTTCAATAACGAGTAGATTCATGTGTTTTGTGGTGCAAAAATACTTATAGCACGAAACACAAACACTGCATTTACCATATAATTCTTTAAAATATTATCGAGCGTGATAAATATTTATGTTAATTGAGTTTTCAACTACATTTCTAGACGCTAACCACACATAGTTTTCACACCAGCCGCTAGAATTCTTCGCTGGAGCAGCTACATCGACTATTGAATCATTTTATCAGCAGACCGAAATTTTTAACAATATAATGAACGGCTCCGAGAAAAGCGAATAGACTTGAAAAAATACTAAATCCTGGCTTTGTACCCGATTTTAAAATTCATTAAACAGTTAAAAAAATAAAGGTTTTGTGAACTTTGGTTCGTGCCATCCGCCACACAAGGCAGCACCGTGGTTACACAATTCCGTTCCATGCGACTTCCGTTCAATTCAGGAAATTACTCTTACCAAATGCCGTATATTGAAAGCTAAGATATAACTCATCAAAAATTGTATGTAGAGAAGAAAAATATTAAATCAATTATTCAGAAGCTATTGCCCATATAAAAAAGAACTGTCTTATACTAATACATTTTGTGTTAGTGGTTTCATCAACCAGAAACGGGCTTCAGACTGTGGATGGAGATTCAGTCCGCCATATTGAATTCTGAATTTATAGCCTTAAAAATATAGAATTTCAAGATGGTGGCCGAGATGGATGACTATATAGCGGACTCCACGGGACTAAATGATTACTGCATTCTATCAGGTAAAAATTAAACTAATATTGCGGCAGCGCACTCTAGCAGATGAAAACAATATGTCGGGAGCGGCCTCTCACAGACGAAAAAAAAGGTCTACATGACGTCATACTTGCTGATGTAATATCTGCCTTGGCATTATTGGTGGGAGGTCTGTTTTATGGTGGTTTCCGTGTAGGAAGGATCCTTCGCCATTTTGGATCGATTCACCTCTCTGGGCTTAAATCAAGGACATTTTAATCTTTTTATTAGATTTTGATTTTTTAAATTATCTTAATGAATATTACATTTTTCCCGATTCTATGGCATAAAAATTACTGCTTTTCAAAATGGCGACCATAACATAAAGTTCAACGTTCCAGAATACAAGTAGACGGTTGTGATGTAAGCAAGAATTTTTTCCTGTTTTTAATTAAGTTGTAATTAAGATTTTTAAATTTTTTTATTAGTAAATTACATGTTTACTCTCGCCGGGAATCAAACTGAGGACAAAATCGGTTAGGAATTAATCATTTGAAATAGGCTTTTTTAACTTTTATTAATTTTTATTTTTTGGTCGTAATTCAAAGATTTCATGTTTACGTTCAAGGTCAAGGTAAAGGTCAAGGCTACCTACCAGAGGCCTATTGGAGACTTTCCCATAAGAAATTTAAGTTTCAATGAGAAATTTTCATTTCTTCTAAGGCAATTGTCTGTTGATGTTTTTCGAATTCCACATTTTTTAATTTTTGTGGATAAAAATAGAAAATTTTCCTTCAAAGCGGGTATTTTTTCCTCGAAATATGAAAAAGGGAAATTTCTAGGAATTGTGAGTCATTTTTGAGGTAATTTAAAAGAATTCAATTTGGCGGACTGACAGTCTCTATCCACAGCCATAAGCCTGTTTCCATGAAGAGTTGTTTACTAGCTTACTGCAGGTTAATGAATAAATTTCAGTGCAATAACTTAAATAAGTCTATCGTAAACACAAGCAGCGTTTTGTTGGTGTTACGTCTATCTCGCATCTCAGAAAAACTGTGTTCCAATTCCGATTTAAATGTTGATATTCCATAGCTTTATGTAACGAGTTCCTCTGAGTACTGATATCATTATTCATTGCCTTTTCTTAACCGAGATTATTTTAATTCTATATTTTTAGTGTATGAGTCTCTCTCTCATTATCTTACGTTGGACAACGTTAATACATAGTTTAAAAACAGTTAATATGCGTGTATGCAGTCAAAACGTTTCTTATTGAAACAGAAATGTTCATGTAAAATTACAGACTAAACAACTGTATCACTACAACAAAGTGTTCGCAGTAATACTGGGTTTGCATTCTTACCAGTAGCCTCTAAATAGTTGAGTTAAAGTTATTTGTAAACCCTTCAATGTACAGCTTTCCAGTACTAACTGCGGATATTTGCAAACATAATAAATCTAATTAAAGTCCAATCATTTAATACTCGATTAACTTTTACATGGTTTAAAAATAATTATGCTTGAATAAAACATCAATTAAAATGTAAAATAATGTGTAAATTTCCATATTAAACACTAAGTGTTATCTCGAAAAACGTATATCATGTATGCACAAGTATTCTACAAAGTTACAATATAATTCTTGTAGTATTACAAAATATTTCTTTGCAACTGGCCTCCAAAATAATCTTTTGTAGAAGTACAGATCTTCGTTTGTTTGTGTGTGTGTTTATGCAGCTCTTTCCTGTTACTTGCAAAACTTTCGCGCCTTATTACAGCTGAAGTAGCTGGTATTATTTTCTTCCGGTGCGGCGCTGGTAAATGTAGGGCAACTGCATAGATAGCGACACTCGTTTCACCAAACGTGTAGGCCTAAACGTTGCATTTTTATGTTTGCACCACGCACATTCCGCGAGATGGCAATATAGATGCAGCGACGCTTCTTATTTCCTTTTTTTTTAATATATTTTTCGCTGTTAATTCACTTTTGCACCACAACAGCGAGGCGCGCCTTGGCGCTGTTGTGTCGATAATACGGCGCTTGCAGACATCGAACATAAATCTCGTCCTTACTGCCCCCCCCCCCCCCAACCCCCCCGAAAAACATCATGTGGCGGGCGTATCAGGATATTACAAAAAATAAATGCGTAGCCGGTGGGGAAAAAAAATCAAAAATAAATGATCGTACGATCTTATTGATGTTCTCAAAACAAAAATTCCCAGAATTTTTTTTATTTACGATGGAGTACAGAAGAGTTCTCGAACTGTTTCCGAAAAAAAAATCCTTTGCAGTTTCAAAACGAAATTTGTCTTTGTTTTTTAAAGTACGTTTTTTATAAAAGTTGAAGATTCTTGGCTTCTGGTGTTCCAGCCGCGCCGAAGACGAATATTTCACCGACGTTTCAGTCCATCTCGCAGTCATCATCATCAATTGGAAAGTAGGTAAATGCTATCCTGAAGATGGCGGCTGCAAGGTCAACCGAAACATTGGTGAAATATTTGCCTTCGACGCGGCTACAACCCAGAAAAAAGCAACTTCAGACATTGGCCACGAAAGCCTTCGATTTTACAACAGTTAGTTTTTTCTTAAATAACCTGTTAATTAGAAAAAAAGAAATTCATGATTTATAAACTATAATGTTATAGACGTAGGACCTACAAAAACGAAATGCTGAAGGGTTTTTAATGGCATTAAAGAAGCTCGGAAGGGCAATGAATTTTTATTGAATTCCCAGCGCTTACTAGTGAATATATGGCAAAATACGAAACCAAAATTTTAAAATTATACTCGACAACGTTGCTGTTCCTAGCAACTAAAGATATAAAAGTTTGTCTGGTTTAACTGTAAACTATGTAAACAAGCAAATAAAGGTTGTTAGCTAAACAAAATTAAAACTATTTTTTTCTTTCAACAACATAGTAAACAGTAATAAATTTGTAATAATAGCGTGAACAGTATATGCATTTCATATGTACCTTGCAAGTACTTCTTTCCTATAAATATTTAAGTTAAAACAAATATTTCTTAAACATAATTACATATGTTGAAACCAATATTCCGACTTTCTTACTTATTTCCTTGAACCTAAATAAAATAAATTTGCTAACGTAAAAAATCATTGATCAGAATTTTCATTTGGAAAATAAATTGCATTCTTATATTCCTTAAGAAAACTACTTCCAAGTAATTTAACGTGTTGTGTGACCATGTAAGTACCAGCTAGGCTATAACTTGTACCAAAATGTAAGTCATTCAGTTTAATTGCTCATGAGCTTGAAAATTTATTTTATAAAAAACGTACTCTCAAAAAGTGCAGAATTACTGAAGTAACATATGGTCTCTTTCAACATCATTTTGGTACAAATATACTTTAACATTTTTAATTCATAGTTTGGTGCTAGTAAAATAATATTTATTTTTACGAAAATTAAATTTTACGCCGGAGAAATTAAAATCATATTAGTTTTTGTGAAGTGAAGCAGATTTTGGAGTAAATGGTTCCAACCGTCTACTTTATATAAAACAAATAATATCGGTTTGGGCAGACGTTCTTCTTCAGACGACTTCAGGGAAATGGAAGAATCGAAATCCCGCAACTGAATTCTTTCATCCCTAGATCACTTAGTTTTCTTTTACCCAGCCACACTGTCTCTCTCTCTCTCTCCCTCTCTCTCTCTCTCTCTCTCTCTCTCTCTCTCTCTCTCTCTCTCTCTCTACCGCCGCCTGCTCGCGATGAAGAATAGCCCTCGAAGAGGAGGAGTGTCTCCTAATGACGACAAGACCTCGCGGAAAATCCCTTCCATTAGTCAAAATAGAAATTCCCTCGAAGCCCTTAGCCATCCATCCCGACGGTGAAACGCCCAAAACGCTTTTAAACCCAGCGCCTACCCTCTCCTCCAAAAATCAAAAGATGAACTTGAAAAAAAAAATGTATAATATGCTTATCGGCACATTATCACTTAGCTGAAAAATGAAATTAATGTAAAAAATATTATTTTTTTTGCACAAAACGCTAATATTTAAAAAAATTAGCCTTTATTGTGTCTGACTCTTAGTTTGTAATCCAGATTAAATGGCGTCCTTTGTTGCCAGATTAATAATAATAACGGCTTGTTAACAATTATTTAGTATGCCATCGTTACTATAAGATTTAACTTTATTGAAGTTATACTTCTTAAGACGCGTTGAGGGTAAAACGGAATACGTCTAATTCGTCCAGATAGCCGACCGCGTGTGATAGAATTAACCAGTATGAATTCGCTTACGTGAACATAACGTGCGTATCAATATAACGGTTTGCCAATTAAATCCACATTACAGCAAAATTTTGCTGGTATACAATTTGTAAATAAAATAAGAATAAATAATGGCACCTTTAAATAACACGTCAGAAATGTGGAATATATCCTTACTCGCAAAAATTTTTAAAAGCTTTGATGATGTGTACCTCATCAAGTCTGCCTTTGGAGTCCAAAGAGACCGTATACATGGAGTGCATTTGCCATACATGAGTTATTTTAGTACAGTGAGGTTACAGACTGGCTCAGCTACGCTCTGCCTGTATACATCTAACTACACAACAAACACTGCCATTTCATCCTGTTAATATGAATGTGCATACACCTACAAAACGCGTCAACATGCTCTGTGTGAAGTGTCAAACAAAGCCATTGGCTATGGATTTACACTCCACATACAGAAAGACGAACTGGTGTTTGTCCAGATGGACGGACGCCAACGTATAGTATTTATCAAGCTGACTTCCATGACACACTGCCAGAGGATCTAGAGAAGAGCAGGCGGTACAGCCCAGATCCTTGCAGCATCGGGCGATTACAATTTGGACGTAAATGAATTTGCAATAGACAACCTTAAAACTGTAATTGTGATCAGCCTGCTCGTTGAAGTAAAAAAAAATGAAAATATTGTTAGTGCTCTGACACGGTAGGTAAAGTCGTCTTAAAAAGGCGAGCCCATGAAAATACATTACAAATCCAATCTTAAAAACTGAGTTGGTGTTGTCAAGATTGAGTTAGGTAAAGACATACCGTCAATACTGAAACATATTCACTACCACCGATACACATTTCGACACACACTAACACTTATCGACACAGTCACACATTCACCATCATCGTCACACAATTAGACACACATTTACTCACTGTCACTCAATTCACCCACAACACTCTATTCACTCACTGATATCACTCACTTTACTCATTTCATGCACCTCAAAAGCCCACCATGACGTCACGGCAGTAATCTTGGTGTCAAATTTCCTTAGAGTTCCTCAAAAATGACTCAAAATTCCTTAAAATTTCCCCATTCCAAGAAAAATTTGTCCTTTTTTAGGAAAAATTTCGTTTGATTCCTTAAAAATTCAATAATTCGAAAATTGAAATGTACCAAAATAATTTTTGCTTCAAAAAACGAAAATTCTTCAAAAAACCAAAATTCCTCAAAGCGGCTTAAATTTCTTAACGACAAGCCACATCAAGCCGCCAAGGTCATGGTCTTGATCACAAACTAGAAATACTTTGATTTTTGAACAAAATATTTGAAATTTTTTTTTAAAATATATAAAAATATTGTTTTCTTCAAATGTTTAGTTACCTACTGAATCGATTACAATAACCGTTTGGATTCGCAAAGAACCTAAAAATTGTATTTATTGATAAAAAGTACTTAATTATAATTTAATAAAATTTTAATAAAAAATTTGCTACCAGCACTTCCGCCATTTTGGATTATATTATTACGTTCATTTTTAATAGTTATGACACACCCATAATCTTGTATACATCTGTTATTTTCATACAAAAAAAATTGAGGACAAATTTCAGATCATAAAATTCATTAAATAAAAGTTTACCAAAAAACGCACAAGACAGTGTCCTACTATCAATTTAAAAAGGCGATGCAGACTGACCTCCCACTACTAAAGTGAAGGCAGATATTCCATCAATTATAGGCGTCATGTCAGCCATATTGGCCGTCATATTGATAATCCGTATTTTTTTTTAGCTAGAAATACAAATAAATTCCAAAAATCATAAAAAAAAAATATTTTAATGTAATGAATGATTTGATAGATTTGCGTCCGTGTTCGATACCAGGCAGTGCAGAGTTTATGAACTCGTATCCTTATAATAAGATCGTATCCCTGGGATGAGATCGTATCCTTCTAATGACATTGTATTTTAGCAAGTTGAATTTTTGTTAAATGTGTGTAGTCAAGACTGTAGTCAGGTCATGATTGGCCTCTGGGTTCAGTGACGCCTGGTCTATACGCCTGACATTGAACATGGACTTTTTGACGTGACAACGTCTAATAAATCGATGAACGCCGGCTGCACGCACGAAAAAGTGTCCCGTTACGCACATTTTCCCGTTACGTTGTGTCCCGTAACGCTCATTGTACGCTTGCGCCGCATCTATCTCTTTTCCACTCAATTGGCCTATGAATCTACTATTATATTAAATAAGTTAAGGCGGGCTTTTCAAAAGTATCTTTTTAATTTAGTACTTTAACTAAACTATGATTTCATCAATGTTTTGTTATGACGTCACGTTAAACTATCATACGTAAACCGACTTTACAGACAACCATTTTTAAATTATTCGCCGAGTATCGACGAAAAATACCTTCTTACGCGGATACACTTGGCCTATATGAAGATTTGTTGTTTCTTTTGATTAGTAGGGATGTATATTTTTCTCTTGTGGCACATGGCCTTAGTTAGAATCTGGTATATGCATTATAATTTTTTTGGGGGGCGAAAATGTTTCTTGGGCAGAATCGTTTTCAATTCTCGTTCCTTTTTTCGTACTTTGACGCGATTACAAACAAGTTCTTTTAATGTACCGGGTCATGATTCCAACCATTTTTTTTTTTTTTTTTTTACTAATTGGCGGGATACCGGTGCGTCGCGTGCCTCGAGCGATAATTTCAAAAGGCCAGTAAAATTTACTTTAAAAATTAAAACAATCCAGTTTCATATTCCATTTTTCTCCTTATCCATACTGCTCAAAAACATTAAAAATGTAATTTTGCCCGAACATTATGCAAGAAGCCTACGATATCTGTATTTAATGTTTATGAAGTTCTGTTACTCAAAAACCTCCAAGTTTAACCGTTTTAAACATAAGAATAAAAAAATTACGTGCAAATGGATTCAATAATCTTCTAATCAGATAGTTAAAAGTTATCTTATAAATTCAGAATAACTGACCTAAATATAAAATATTATTTATTTATTTTGTCCGTTTTCATTGTGTCAAAATATTTTCTACACACAATTGTAGCAAATGGAATACCTACATCAAAACAGACAACAAAGATTCCAGTTTAAGTGTCTTTATATATAGAGTTTATGAAGTGTTTGCCTTTGGCATATAGAAAACTTACCTTGAAAACTTAGAAACGTACAAACAAATCTGGCTCTTGTGACTGAGCAGCGGAAATTATTCAAATAAATTTATGTTAACATGCCTAAATTGATTAAAATTACTATGGTAAAGGCCCTTTTAGAGCATCAAATTATTACTGAATTATATTTATTGCAATTTACTAACCGATTTACATATTTAAATCCTGTTAAAAGATTAGATTCAATGAAAATTAAAAGTGTTTATTGGAATGCGATTTACAAATGCTTCAAGTTATTGAAATGTTTTATTTTTCGTGTGTTATTAAATAAAATTATGGTATGTTTGACAAAATTCTTATTTGTAGTTAATTTTTTCCGACAGTGGGAGTCCACAGAACTGATGTTGTATGATATAAAATAAATAAAAATGTTATATTATTGAACTTTGTATTTTTAAATTTTATTTTGTTTTATATCATGTCTCAATTCTAATAAGATATTTTTCGGGACACAAATGGAACCAGAGAAGATTCTAAGCCATTTAAAACTAATACCGAAAAAACATAAACAGCAAAATTAATATTATATCCAAAACAAATACATTTGACGGAATCCGAGCATTAATCCCCCTTAAACGTTAAGAAAAATAACGTCATGCACCATTCAATGAATATAATTCAATAAAAATAGAATTTTATTTTAAGAAAAAAATTATTGTTAAAAATGGCTAAAAATGTTACATTTTTTTCTGTATTAGTTTAAATCAGGCCTGCCATAAATAAATAAGCAAGGGGGGGGGGGTGGTAGGAAAAACTAAATTATTTTTGAAGGAAGAAGATTAATTTTTACGATATTACACGCGTTTTTTTTCTGATTATACATATATACTTTTGTCATTTTTTTTAAAAAAAAGGTATTAATATTTTATTCTTTAATGTGCAAACTGGCATACATACAACTGCCAAATAGAGCAAGGTGTTGCAGCGATAAGACACTACTGTAGAATGTCATTACAGGTGACCTGGGTTCCTTGCTACACATATAGCCCTTGCCCCTTTTATCCCAGAATTGAGTTTTGTGGTTCTGTGTCTTAACAACTTTGCTGTTGACGAGACGTTACAAGAGAATTAAACAAGTGACGATAACACATGGGAGCACGCGGAGAAGCGAGCGTGCGACGAGAGATAGCACGTCTGTTTAGATTGTGAGTTTGAGCGCAGCATGGTGTTTCACTAAACTCTCTCTCTCTCTCACTCTCTCTAGGTGACAGACAGAGAGGGGGGTGGGAGAATGTCGAGTTCAGGGAGAGGAACAGGCCTCGAGAGACGTCGCCATCACAGCTGGGAGGGGTCGCTGATACCAGGGGAGCAGAAGAGACCTGGGTGTGTGTTCGGAGTCAACGTTCGAAGGTCAACATCCTACTGCTCTCTCTCTCCTCCACCCCCAATCCCTTTCCCCGCACATTCGCTCTTCAACCCAGCGCTCAAAGCGACCGGGACACTAAAAATACAGTAGTGCGTTGCTGTCGACGTAACTCCACGGTATTAGAGAAATAAATTACTTCATTCAGCAAAAAAAAAAGTATGCTTTTTTTTTAATAACTTGCAAAAAAAAGTTTGTCACACTACAAGCTAGTAAGTCTCTGTCATATTTCATCGGATCATACAATTTCATTACTAAATATAAATTTTTATTTTATGCTTTGAAAATATTTTTTTTTAAAACTCAATTATAAAGTTTAAAATATAAAACTTAAACTGCTATTTTGTAAGTTTATAAGTGATATTCAAGCATTTTCTAACAAAACAATTCTTGAGTTAAAGTACACATATTTTTCCCTCTGTCTGGACGGGAACAAGGTATAAATGTTAGTTTGCGAACGGCAATATTTTTAAACGATTTATTTCGAATGTTTTTAAACTTGACAGACAGTTATTTGAAGGAAAAGGAAGGTACCCCATCACTATACTAACAAAGCATGTGTTTCGACTTTGCTAGACTCGCTCCATTAGTTGTGATCTTCAATTAACAAGCACGCTACTTTTTTTTTTTATGTTTTGCTATTTTAAAAATAAATTATTAAATTCTTTCTCGAGAAATTGAAAATATTTGGGCGTGACAGAGGAAAAATAAATGTATTAATGTACTATAAACCGAGTTTTTCTTACAGTTAATAGTAATCACAGATGAGGTAAGCATTATATCATGAAATATTGGTTCAAAAAAATAGAATTGCCTGCTGTTAGAAGTGATGATTACATTCGTCCAGTAGTTTGAAAACCATACAGATTTAAGAATTTGCTTTGGGGTTTATCTAAATCATTATTATACGCTTTTGAACCCATGTTAATAGGCATATAGGTTTTCAATAGCTAGAGTAAGGGTTTGAACAAATTTGCTTCCAATTCTTTGACATAGAAAATATACATTTTCTTATTGTAGAATGCTACCATTTAAATGAAACATTTTAAATACAGGTTTATCATAAAAAATTTTACGAAGCATTGTACTGGGCTAGGAGAAAACATAACGAAGGAGAATTAACTAACATTCATATTATTACAACAAATATAATAAATATAAGAGAACATAGAACCCACAAATAATGGTACTCAAAATGATTCATAGTGCATGCTACCAATCTGACCCACTCGTTAGTCACCCGTAAGCTCTAACACATAAGATATTTGTAACATCAAGTCAACTAAATCACAAATATGTATAAACTAGGTACCATTTAAACATTGGTATTCACAAAGAATTCCGATAAAATAATGAGGATTACTAAACAACTTGACTGGAAAATCTTTAGATATTTACAAAAGCTGCAGCTGAAATTTTATCCTTAAAAATATGAACCATATAAGAATATATAACTTCAAAATTATATAGCAATGGTGTCACAAAATATTACTCTATACAAAAAAAATAAAGACTAAAAATTTTAACTTTAAATAAAACATCAAATTTTACAATCAGTTCTCCTCCAAGGAATTCAGAATATAGCACGAGTTAACATTTCGAAATCAATAAACAATCTGAAGATGACTAGGCATCAAAATTCAACTCTGAAAATAAGTACCCCGATGGTGAAAAACGCATTCGATTCCAGGTGCTTAACGCAACGACGATTCCCCTCGCCTTATCTGTGGAAGTGTCCACACAGTGTTCCCCTCGGCCACACCAGACGACGTCCACAAGAACTCGCTCCGAGAAAGGGAGTCGTGACGTACAGTGTTGCTCCACTTCACAGCAGCAAACTGTTTGATGAATGCCAGCTCGTCACAAAGGTCAGACCGCCAGTAAACTTCCTGCATATCTCGCAACTATAACTGGCTTAGTGCTTCAAGCAGTTCAAACTCAGGACAGGAACGGTTCACCAACCAAGTTCAAGTTGATTCCTGCCCAGCAGTGACGAGATAATTATAACCGGTAGTTGATATACTTGGCTTACTCAAATTATTGGAAACCCAAACGTAAACTTCGTCCAATCTTCACGAGACCTAAGTATGTTATGGTTCAGGGTCGTAGAAACTGAAAAATTACTAGTAGTATTCCTTACGTCTTCGTACGTAAGCCCCTTACGTCTCATACGAAACCACTTAAACTACTAGTTACATCCACACCTAGCTCAGGCAGGAATAAAGACTAGTCCAGGTTTCAATACGTCGCACCATCTTAATCAACAGGAACTCTGCCACCGCTCACGCTAGCATGCCAAGTTCTAGCTCAGTTCTTAAGCATAGTTTGTGTCAGCTGTCGATCTGTTCAATAAATCGGATACGTCCCAAAATCATTCCTCTTGCAGAAAAATTCACGTCAGCTTACCAAATATTCTAAGTCCAAATCAAGGTGCTACAAATGATTACTAGGGGCATGCAGATTTCGCGAAAAGATTTCGAGACTAGATAAAAGTTAAAACACTTTACCATCGTCTGTGTTTGATAATTGGGTGAGTTTCTCCCAGGTACATATCGATTGTAACAACACCAATCACAGTGATTCAGTGCGGAAGCAAACGCGTCCTGAGTGGCTTGGTCTAATAAGGCAACGACTTCTCTCGCAGACGGCCAACAATCACAAGGAAGAAACCACAGGTGCCGGTATACCTTGTTGCAGTATAATAAGTGTTCAGATCTTTTCGCGAAAAATACCTGCCCCTAATGAATACTAACACCAATGCTTATATCAAAAAACGATATAACACACCATACATCATTTACGTGCGTGGCGAACTGGACAGTGCGGCGGCTGGTCGGGCAAAGTCCTGCTGCGCAGCGACGGGCGGTCTCCTCTTCGGGTGTTCGTCGGCGGTCGTCGCCTGGCAGACTCATTCTTCCACTTCTGCTGCCGAGTTTCAGGACTAAATCCAGCTTCGGAACCACCAAGTGGAACATTCTGCAACCTTCGGTATTGTGGTCGACATTTGGCCTTCGGTTCTCACGATCCAGCAACTATCATTTACTACTGGGACAATTTTTTTTTTCTTGCTGGAAGACAATTTTTTTTAACAGGAGCGTTCTTTTTAGTGGTGCATCACCGGTGACGAACCTTCCAGGGGTCACGGTTGAGACTAAGCGCTACATAAGTATCCCAGTAATGAAGATATAAACAATAGGTTTAGGGGAGGGATCGTAACATTTTTGTCTGTGAGAGGGAGACAGTAGGTTTCAGAGGTGTTTTTCATTTACTGAAAATAAATTTATATAATGGATTTTTTTTACATTACAAATCTAAATAATTTGAGTACTTGGTGAAATCTTAAGTTTTAATTTTAAATCAAATATAATATGTACATATAGGTATATTTCATCCATAAAGCTTTTGAAAAAAATGTATTTGCCAAACAAAAGCAGTAGAGTAGAGAGTGCGGGTGTTGGCTCTAAATATTAACATTTTTTGAATTTCACATCTTCTTTTGAACTACGGTAAATGTAAAAATTCAATTTGTTTAAAAATATTAATTTAGTAATTCTGTTGCATAGAACACATAAATAGAAGAAACATCTGTGCACTATTTATTGAATTGAACTTAAATACTATATTATATATAAGAATATTTTATATTTTGGTAAAAATTGTAGGGGAGGACGGGGCAAGTTGGCGATGTTAAGAGTTCGCCATTTATTATAATTTTAATTTTGGAAATACGATTTCCTTCTTTCCACACACGATTAGAATAGTCTTTTGTCGTGGTGTAACTACATGGAAAAATCTATATTTCTACATTATCTCCAAAATTCTGCCCTTTTAACAATATAATGCAAATGTACCATCTTGCCCCGTTACCGGGGCAAGATGACTTTGACTACGGGGTAAGATGACATTTCTGCACAAGTTTAAACATATTTATTTTTAGAATGCAAACTAATGTAAATTAACTAATTTAACATTGTTACATGCTTTTTTTACATATATGGCATATTATTAAAGGCTTGGTTTGTTGAAAATTACAATTAATAGTTAACTTACATAACTAATTCAGAGTTGGTGTTTTTATAAACAATAATCGCAAACAAATTTTCCTCCTTCAAAGTTCGAGCAGTCCTCATGCCACCATATGTGGCATTTGCAACACTCGATCCAATCTTCTGATGGAGGGTCGACATAAATCTCATCACACACAAGACACTGCACTTCGGATATTTGAGCTGAAGTCATGCCTGGCGAAAGTTGGAGCTTCTTGGATTTTTCTCGAGAATCGAACTTCAGTTTCTTAGTAACAGTTACTTTTTTGGCATCTCGAGACTCATGTCTTTATTGCTTCAAACGTTCTTGTTCTATCCTCTGAGCTTTTCTCTGAACCAGCATCGCTTTCATGGGTGAGCTTGTGATGACACTTGCACATTGCTTATGACTTATCCTTTTTCTCACATATGACCTTTCTTTAGGCAATGGTTTGAAATCGAAAACACTTCGGCACAGTTTTGGCTTAACAGGAGTAGCATTTCTTATAGGCCCTATCTTAATGAGAGTAGTCATCTTGCCCCAGTCAACTTGCCCCGATCAGCAATGTTATTAGTATTGGATTTTTTCGCTAGGAAAAAATATAAAAGGTTAACAATATATAGTGGTTAAGAAAAGTATATTGTCTAAGGTAATAATGTGTGGCATTGAATAACCAAATATCTTACCTGTTTGTCCATGAGATATTACTTCGAAGTTCTTGAAAATTACAATACGTCAGACCAAATGTACGAACATCATCTAACAAACAACTAAATGGTGGCAGCGGCTTCACTGTGCGATTCTTTAGTGCCCACCAGTGTGGATCTCTAGTAGTGTCTGTTAGGTGGTGCTATCTAGTAACATGACGTGGAACTAAGTCATTCGTCGTCTTGCCCCGCTCGTCAACTTGCCCCGTCCTCCCCTACCCAGTATTAAAATCACGATTCACATTTATATTGTTTCAAGCTTTCAGAAGTAGGGCAAATTCTCTGTTGTTTTTACAAAAAATCCAACAAGCCGAAATCATCCAGTACTCTTTGGAAAACCAACTTATGTGGCTGGTTACAGTATAAGCCATAAAAATGTGAACATGTTGTAAATAATAAATATATATTAATATTTTCCTTTATAAGTTGTTTCTTAAAATAAGTTCTGATATTAAAAACAGACTTTGATAAACATATGTAAAAAACACAGTTAAATGAACCAATATCAAGTAAACTATGGCGTGTTTTTTTGGGATGAAAAAGTTACGAGATCTTTGTTTTCGGTTGAAAATTCTCAAGAAAGAGCTTGGTGAACAAAACGTGATTCGTCGTTTTTAGAAGATTACAAATATTTTCTCGGTATGACTAATAATTTCTACATGTATGAATTTTATGAACGGGAAATTAGTGTTCTGTCTGATTTGGTACTTATGCTATAACTAGTATTATATCCGCGAAGACCCTTACGAAACGGTTAAGTACACATCGTGTTCCACTTGCAAAGTTTCAGGGCTTTACGCCGTGGGGAATAGAATACTACGCGCTACACTCAGACAAGATTTTAAGAGTATAATATTTTCTGCTCCGAAACATGGTTTATTTTGAAGTGAATTTCCTGAAATTACTTCAAATTTTTTTCTTCCATTAATTTATTTCTTTATGTATGGCTTACACACGAGACACACACATTGTTTTTCCAAACAGCTTGTTAGATTTTTTGTAAGCTGAATAGAGCAGCTGTATATATTATTTATTTGCGTTCAAGTAACGCCTAAAAGGATAATATTATTACATTGATGTTTTATGAAATAAATTTCCACTTTTTTTATTTTTAATGTGTGTTTTTTCTCATATTTAGGTCTTTTTTACTACAGTCATCTCGCATGAAGAATCAAATATTTCGTGGCAACGAAGCGTGATGGTTGCCTCTCTTCCTTCCAGCACACGAGAATAAAATTACCTTAAGTTTACATCAAGTTCATAAAACGTTGCAAAGTTGCAGGGAAGAAAAAACAAAAGTAGTATCATAAAGAACACAAACTAGGAAATACGAGGAAATGAGAAGAAATGCAGACAACACACTGCAATGTAGGAAAGAAGAAGAGTGCTGTAGTGAAACTCCCCTCGTAAAAAGCGGAAATGAATTTCAAAGGAACTATTTCACGAAAGGCTGAAATGAAACAGAGGATGATAAATTGTGTAAATTGCCTTGTTTTTACTACATTCCTTACTATCTTCTTTGTACATAATGTTGCCTACAATCCGACAATAATTATGCATCCAGAACAACGTATATTTAATATACTGCGGAATAATTTATAATTTTGTTAGTAAATAAAAATTCAAATGTATAATTATTGACAAATTTGCCGAGTCAGAAATAAAATTAATAAAAAATTTCATTTTTATTTTTAAAAATAAAACTGAGTAGTTGATAAAGTATACCTTTATGCAGTCGCTGTCATAAATACTGTATGAAATTCATGTAGGATAAACAGTCCGCACAATTTATTTAAATATTTTAGAGTATTAATTTAAACGTTTTACGTTCGTCTATATTCAGTAAATAATTATATGCTGGATACTCTAAAAATAATTGTTCTACCTAGAGAAATGCATATTGTAACAGTTTTAATCGAAAAAGTTTACAATTAAAATGGAAAACGGTAGCTGTCTGAAACGTATCTGAAAGATTTAATAAGTTAAATGCGTATGCTTGTTTGTATTTTATAAAAATACCTTGAAGAATTAATATTTTTATCTTTAATACAAGATTAAATTGCAGACCACTTTTATTTATAGTCATATATAAATAACTTTCAAAGGCGCGTTTTTCAACAGAATTCAAGACGCACAATTTTTAATTTTTAATATAAAACCTATGTAAGATTTTTAAATTAGGTTTTTCGGCACTGTAAAAGATATGATACATCCATATTTCTTAAACTTTATGTTATAATCAGAGAAAAAGATTTTTAGTTCATGAAATAAATATTATCAATATGTTAAACTGTTTAAAATATTTTACTGAAATAGCTCGTAAGAAAATTATACAATATTTTATTGTAAAACTAGACATTTAATACTATTTTTTCTATAGTAAGAACACATTCAAAGCAATATGTATTTATGCGGCGTTTTTAACAATTTTGTTCTATTTTTTGGTCAGAGAATCAGCTGTGAATCAATTTTTAATTGCAAAACTCTAAAAGGCACAAAAAATCATACTTAACAATTCACAAAAGTTTATTCAGTTTGACTTTTTATAAATACTGCTAAGAATAACCTTTTAAATAATTTAAAATGAATTAAATAAAAATAAAGAGTTAACTTATCTAAGGGGTAGACTTTTTCAAAAATAAAATTTATATCGTGATTTCTATAAATTGCGTTAATATTAAAATTAAAAAAAAAAACTTTTTCCTGCTCTGAAAAAAAATTCTGATAGCAGGAAGACGACGGCATAAGTTATATTAAAATTAAAAAAGCGCGTGCTTTACTTTTTTTAAAAGTGGCTACCTCATAAAATTAAAATAAAAAGTTGTGATTTCATCAATGTAAAATGAATCTTGAAAGACTGTAAGACTGGAGTTATAAAATCGGATACCTACTTTGACTACAACAAAAATTAAATAAGAAAAAAAAAATTACTGATGGTTTCCGCACACCCGTAAATTTCTTTTTCAGTTAGTTACCTGTGCCTGCTTTTTTCTTGTCTTATCCCTGTCGCCACGCTAGCCCGCAATACACCGACGCCTGAGAGTTATACTCGCCTGCCAAGCTCTGACCAGCACTTCTGCAGGGAAAGTCCAGTGAATTTAGACCGCCGCGTGTAGGTCGGAAGAGTGCAGCTTGTGGGCGCGGTACACGGGACCCTGAACTACTTCAGGTGAACATGTTTAAGTAAACACGTTTACAAACGCGAAAGTGTACGGTTACACAGTAGTTGCTGAAAAGTGTGTTTAGCTCTAAAACCGATTGTCTACTGTCAACGAATGACTGTGTTGTTGATCTCTATTTTGTAATTGTATCCAGAAAACGCGGGATTTTCTCACTTGTTTATACAGCATTATCAGCAGAAATGGAATGTGTTTACATATTGCTCAATATTTTTTTACAAATCGGGAATGCAAACAACATGCACAGTAAAATTTTTAAACTTATTTTTTATTATTTTTTGAGCGAAAGTACCTATCTAAGTTTTAAGAAAATTAAGGTCAGGATCAATTAAAATATATATATATAATTATCTGTTGATTTTTTTGTTGCATTCGGTAAAATATTACTCGAACTTGTGCCAGAAACACTTTACATCTTGAATTTCTGCAAAAGACTGTTTATATTCTAAACAGCCAATCAGAGGCTAATGTAGAAGATATGTCGATCTGAACTACTTTGCCAACCTGTTTAAGTTAAATGGGAAATGGCCTCGAACGAAACATGTTCAGACTGTGTGTAACCGCACTCAACAGCTGAACATGTTCACCTGAAGTAGTTCAGACTCCCGTGTAACCGCGCCCTGTGATGAGGTTTGTCAATAACATCCCAGGCTCCGAAGCCAGTTTGAGGAGAGGGGTGACCAAACCCTCCCTTCGAGGAGATGCAGCCCGGCAACCACCAAACCAAGACTACGCATGGGTTGCAGCCTGGATTGTGTGAATCAGCGGGTCCACCCTAACCATGATATCACGTTTAATCAGTACCCTTTCTTTATAACTGAATGTTATAAATTTTCATCACACTTAAAATCTTAGGGAACAGTATAATTTAATATCTCCAACGCTTACGCATAGAAATTTAAGTAATGATTAAGCTCGAGAAAAGACAACTGAACATATATTTTGGTTAAATGATAATGATTTGATGCTTGATTATTTCGTTAAAACAAATCACATACATAAATGTTACATATTAAACGCATGTCTAGTTGGTACGAATGTTATTCCCACAGTAACAAGTGTGCAAATCGGCATTAAATTCAGGCTACTTAAAAAAACAACTACAGCCGCATGTCCTGCTATAAACAGGTTAGTAGTTCACTATGAATTACAATAATCCTTCTGAAATATTCTCTCTGTAACATTATTTAGCTACGTTGCTGTAATTTTCTTATTATGTCATCACTTGTTTCTTTTTTAAATGCTGGAAGGGAGGATTCTGGTCCCACGGACCTCCCCCTGACTACGTCATGAGGGAAGCCTTCTTTTCACAGACGAGGTAGCCAAAACCCGAAGTTCCCCGTAGTTCATGGTTTTTTCCGTATATTTAATGTAGCTATCCTAACCAAATCAACAGTCCGCAATATTTTAAAGTATTTATAATGTAGCTAACCTAACCTAATTGACCATTAGTATCCTTTTATCAACACCACCTTACTTGATTACAATGAACAAAAAAAAAACCGAAGATGCACGATCCGGCGTTTGGCTCTCTCGTCTGTGAAAAGAAGGCTTCCCACGTCACGACGTGACACTGCCGCCCGCCATCACACGTGACGTCACGCTGCCCAGGCTGTCGATGTTTTCAACCGAGAACGCTTCCTTGAAGCATGGAGAGCCGCATCAGCCCCAGGGATCGGAACTATTCTTCGCACGAGACGGGACTCTAGTTAAACGTCGTCCCGAGAAGTGGTACTCGCTCTACTAGCTCGCCAGCCCAGTCGACGTGTTTCACACGAGCGAGACCAGGCGAGACGGACATGGCGCGGCGTGTTTTCTGCCAATTGTTCGCAAATACTACCACCAACTCATCAGAGTCTAGACAGTCTATTGACGTGACAACGTCTAATAAATCGATGAAAACCGGCTGCACGCACGAAAAAAGTGTCCCGTTACGCACATTTTCCCGTTACGCCGTGTCCCGTTACGCTCATTGTACGCTTGCGCCGCATCTATCTCTCCTCCACTCGATTGGAACAACCATCGATTTGACTTTTTTCGAGGCACATTAAACTTGAAAAACTCCCATTCGTTTCCTACTTTTCCTATCATCGTCCTATCCTTAACAGAATAACACAGATTGGAAGAAGTTAAATAGCAAACATGTATAAAAGTTATAGTTAAAATAATCTGTTCGTTAAAGAAATAAACATATTTGAATTAAGTGGAAATAAAAGTAAATTTATCAATAAAATTGTAGATTTCATTTCACTCCTACTTTGTATCCATACAAAACAGCGATGATTCAATAAAAATTATTGCATTTTATTCATAAAAGTATGAAATCATTTCATCAATGTTTTGTTATGACGTTGTCACGTTAAACTATCGTCCGTAAACCGACTTTACAGACAACCAATTTTTTTTTCATAAAAGTTGGTACCAGGACATAACGCAACGTTCATCCCACGCGTCAAACATTCTAATGTCCAGGGACGTATGTAATCTGAATTTTGGTGTTCGCTGGGTTCTAGAGAAGGGTTAGGAATCCGGCCGTGTTGTAACTGTCAGATCTGACAGCGAGCGCAGCACAGGAGAGCTGGCTATGTTCGGCGGAAGACTGCTGCAGAGCTGACGTCGCCAGAACGAGAACTGGCAAGTTTTAAATATAGCGTAATTCCTGCGAAGATTCAGTTATAACTTCTTATAACATTCAGTTATATAAAGCCCGTAAATTTAATGCAGTTTATAGGTGCAGAAGACAGATGTGCAAAAAATGATGATGACAGGTTGGTGTGTTCCGTTATATTTGGAACCTGGCAGGCTACAAGCATATTTACAAGTTCTTACAACAGTAAAGAGACCAGCTACAAATAAACAAATTATAGTTGTAAGAGTCACTAGGAACTATGTTAAATTCCGCGAAGCCAATTTACATGATAAATAAAACGTAGGTTACAATGTTGACGAATGATATATATATATATATATATATATATATATATATGGCTCTTAAGAAAAAGGGTCGTTCCTTCCAGTTTGAAACACAATGGTGCCTAGGACTGTGAGTTATGAATCAGACCAGTACTTTGACTTAATAAATGTTATAATAATGAAAGTTAATTCAAGTGCCGCATTTGTCAGGCGCCGTGTCATGACTGTGGCTGTAGTTTATTTGCGGGAAGCGATGTGAAGAGAGGTGAAGAAGAGGTGAGAAGAGGTGAAGAAGAGGTGAGAAGAGGCGAAGAGAGGTGAAGAGAGGTGAAGAGAGGTGAAGAGAGGTGGACAGGCAGGCGACGGGGGTCCCCGGAGGCCGTCGCACTTCGGAACACGCTCGGCGAGTACCTCTCCCCCCCCCCCCCCTTAACCAGTCTGGTCGTGAGCCCGCGAGGCCAACTCCCGGAGCAGGCCCGCGATGGCTCGCGCGGAGAGTATTCCTCATCAGCGCCGCGGCAGGTTCGCCGGTCCCTGGACCCGGGCCTGCGACGGCCACGACACCCCGGGGACCGCGTATCGATTGCCGAACCCGCGAGGGGCCCGCGCGACCCCCTGTCCGCCCGCGCGACGAGCCGGCCAACCCCTCGTGCGTCGCCCGGCGCGGCCTGCAACAACGCAACTGCAACTGTCTGCCTGCTTAACCAGCGGCTCTCTCAACGGGAGACCTGAGATGCACACAAAGTTCTGCCATCCTCGATCACACCCGAACAATTCACCTTCGGCCAACTTCGGGATTTTTTTTTTATTTTTGCGCAGGAAAAATGAATTAAAATATTAAAAGTGGTCGGTTATGTTAGCTACATTAAAAACGCTTTAAAACACTATGGACGTATAGTTAGGCTAGTATAGCTACATTAAAATAAACAGAGAAATATAAATATATATATTTAAATAAAACCGAGGTTGGCCGAAGGTGAATTGTTCGGGTGTAATCGGGCAGGGACAGAACTTGATGGACATCTTAGGCTTCCCTTTCTCAACAGCCGTCACGAGCAGGAAGCTCAGCTGCCCTCGATACCACATGGGGTTACAGCATTCGGCAATCTCACAAAGACGTGCCTGTAAAATTATTAACTTTTTCTAAACGAAGTTCATTTACAATCGTATGTCACCTTTATGATGACATTTTAATTATTTGAATTTTTTATTTGGCCTTTGTAATTTTGATGTTTTTTGACGTGACAACGTCTAATAAATCGATGAACGCCGACTGCACGCACGAAAAAGTGTCCCACTACGGATGTCCCACTACGGATGTTCCTGTTTGCTCATTGTACGCATGCGTGGCATCTCTCTTCCACTCGATTGGAACGACCATCGATTTGACTTTTCAATCATATTTTCGTCGTTTGAATTATTAATATTATGTAATTTAACGATCGTCCACCGATTTTCAGCACAATCGGTACGGTTATTTAAAAGTAATGTTGAATATTCAAATACGTTTTGAACCAACAATGGTGTTTTACAGTTACACATAATAATTCAAATTACAACCGGGATCTTTTGCACAATGTTTTAAAAAATATTGTAACAACTTATAAATAAGTTTGGTGTATTTGGGATGCGTATTTGTTATAAAATCGAGTTATTAAAACGAAATAATATTATTCCCCTGCCGTGAACAAAATTTTTATAAAAGTGTATATAAACATATGAAACTATGAACTATTACCTATGGCCTGGTGGCTGAGCGGTCAGCGGCGCTATTTCTAATCGTAAGGTTGTCGGTTCGAATTCCGGCAGGTGCGAATTTTTTTTTGAACTTGTAAAAATAAATACGGCGCACGGAACATTTCAAAAGTAATAAATATATTTGAATAATGAATTCAAATAAAAGTAAATTTATTAATTAAATTGTACATTTCATTTCACTCCTTTGTACCCATACAAAATAGTGATAATTCAATAAAAATGATTCAATTTTATTGATAAAAGTATGCAGAGGTAGATTTTATCATACAAAAGATAGAAAAATAAAAAAAATTATTTCTCAAAGAATATAATATTTTTAATGCCTAAATGGTTTGGTTGCAAAAACCTATTACGGCTCAGTCTCAGGCCGAATATGATATTTCCTTTTCTTCTGGATCAATCATTTCATCAATGTTTTGTTTTGACGTTGTCACGTTAAACTATCGTCCGTAAACCGACTTTACAGACAACCAATTTTTTTATGATAGAAATCTCCGCGATTGCCATGTTTATTCATTTATCTGCTAATGGGAACGATTTAAATTTAAATTTCCCGTCAGACAACACGAACGCTTATGATTGGTTCTAAACAAAAATAATTTTGTTACCTACCTAGGACAATGCAATTTTCCAAGCAATCATCGTTGCGAACAGACGATTTCGGTGTGGTCATAACTTTCAAAAGTTATTCCAAAAAAAAAATTTGAAGGAGTTTTAGATAATATTGGAGCTGTGGTAAAACATCTTGTACTCATTCCATAGGACACGATTTTGAAACTTAATCCGGATAATATGACCTCGATTTTCAATGGCTCCCGAAATTTTACTAGGT
The DNA here is from genome assembly GCF_032445375.1 of Bacillus rossius redtenbacheri. NCBI lineage: Eukaryota > Metazoa > Arthropoda > Insecta > Phasmatodea > Bacillidae > Bacillus > Bacillus rossius. Next base: position 24,694,713 of record NC_086337.1, on the reverse strand, counting down.
AAAACTTTGGATGGTTCCTCATAATTGCTTATAGCGGATTACAGTCCCAACATAACGAACGCCATTGTAGTTTTGCACAGTTTATAATAAAAAAACGAATGAATAATGCAAAATAAGAAATAATTCACTTGTGCTGTTAATTTTAAAAGACTATATTCCTTTCACGTCATTCTAGTAATGTCTGATATTTTATTGATTGATTGTACTGTCGTCATTTTGTTTTCCACAATACCTGTTTAGTTTCATGGTTGCGTTCCATCAGCTGATTTAGACGTTTTCTCTGTGAATTTATTTTTCATTTTTATTTATCATTCTTGATGGGTGTTTTTAAATGGCAAACAGTGCAAAACTGCAATGATGTTAATAAAAAAAATTGGTTGTCTGTAAAGTCGGTTTACGGACGATAGTTTAACGTGACAACGTCATAACAAAACATTGATGAAATTATTGCATACTTTATGAATAAAATTGAATAATTTTTATTGAATTATCACTATTTTGTATGGATACAAAGGTGTGAAATGAAATCTACAATTTAATTAATAAATTTAATTTTATTTGCACTCATTTATTCAAACATGTTTATTACCTTAACGAAGAGATTATTTTAACTATAACTTTTATACATGTTTGCTATTTAACTTCTTCCAATCTGTGTTATTCTGTTCAGGAAAGGACGATGATAGGAAAAGTAGGAAACGAATGGAAGTGTTTCAAGTTTAATGTGCCTCGAAAAAGTCAAAAACGATGGTTGTTCCAATCGAGTGGAAGAGAGATAGATGCGACGCAAGCGTACAATGAGCGTGACGGGACACAGCTTAACGGGACAATGTGCGTAACGGGATACTTTTTCGTGCGTGCAGCCGACGTTCATCGATTTGTTAGACGTTGTCACGTCAAAAATTTGTTTTGAATTCAATCAATTTATATTAAATAATGAAACCGAATCGAAGCAGTTGTGAGTCGTGAAAGTCCGTAACGGAACGCCACACCTGCGCGCACGGTGCGCACGAGTCAGCCGCCATGCATCAGCCGCACGAGCTCCCCGGGGGGTTTGCCGTCGACGGCCCCTGGGGCGAAACGGCGCGGCGCTAATTAAGCGCCCGGGAAGTTGCGGAACGTGTTACGCGCCGTGTGCAGAGTGGGGCGCCCGAGATGAAGCGACGTGTGTGTGTGTGTGTGTGTGTGCCGCGCGCTCTGCGACGTGCCCTGGAACATATTTTTTTTTTTTACCCCCGCGAGTGTTCCCGTGGGACTGCGATGCTTGCGGGGCGTAGCTCGGAAATGTTCCCGTCATGTTCCACGGGAGCAGAGAGGAAAAAAAAAACTACAGCTGCAGACAGGAATAAAAATATATATATATACATATATATATATTTTGTATTCTAACAAAAAAATATCCTTGAAATACTGCGAAACAATTTATATTAATCAAGAATTCTGTAGTTTATATGTCTGTGGGTCATATATAACTTATCGCTCGTTTCAGCTAATCAAACACCATGGCCTTCATGTTTATTATAACATCGAATATACAACACAAAATTTTTTTTACCGGCACAAATTTGTTGAAAAATGTTCAGTTTAATGCTTAAATATTCTAATACAATGTTTCTACAGTGCAGATTAAAATTTACTTACAAAATAATAAATAAAATACAAATTCCCTAATATCTGGCTAATAATGTAGAACTACAAGATAGAATCAACGAAGAAGGCAACAGTGAAGTTTTAATGTAGTGATAGTAACCCATCAGAGCTAACAAAAACTGTTTTCGGGCAGATGGACAGAATTTTGAAAAAAATATCAAGTACCGTATGCGTGTTAACCAAAAGCATATAATTCCTTTCAGAAAAATTATCAGATGATTAAAGTTTTCTCCCACATTATATATTAAATATTATTTTAATTTATAAAAGTTTATTAAAGTTTTGAATCAAAAATTTACCGATGTTTATACATATGTAGTTGTGGCAAATTAATTTTTATTTCTGCTTGGCAGTTGCAGGCTTTAAAAATAAACAACAGACAAAAGATTGGCTATTTCCACAAAACTTCACCCAAATAAAATATCTGTTTAAAATTTTTAAAATTTATTAGATTAACTTTGTAATTCAAAAATGGTTTTAAGAAGATATTTATCGTGGTTTTCCTCTAATTCTTGGAATGCTTACACACTAAAGATTACTAGCAGTGTACCATCAACAAAAAACCATTTTCAAATATTTACATTGTCGTTGCAATAGCCAAATACTTAGTTATGTTGTTATATGTCTAATATCCGTAACGTTTTTGTTGAATATCTTTAGTCCAAAAAAAAGGTAAAAAATTGTTATTTTTATTATAAAATGATCATTTACAAATTTAACGCTGTTGAGATAGTTTATATCGAGCTGGTAGATCTTTTTATCACTCTTTTTTTTTTCGCAAGTATATTTTTATTTACATTCAGCGTTATTGGAAAATGTTTCACTTGAGAGAACGAAACGCCAATCCATTCACTGCGAGATTCCCATCGATTTTTTTTCTTTCCTTTTATCAAGAAATAAAGTCTTACACAGACGCGAATTTTTATCAAGTTCCACAAAATTCCCACGGAAGCTCTTGCCTCGAGACGTGTCGTAGGTTCGATCGCGTGAAGAAAGGAGTTGAAAGTAGGTCGAAGGATTGGAGAGAGTCGTTGCTGAAAGATTCTGTAAAAGAAACACGAGGCGGAAAGGTGAACTATATGTAGTTTCGACATTCATTCACGCTTCCCGCCTTCGAGAGCAAACTTTATGACATACGAGTAAAAAAAAGGGTTCACCATATATTCTGTTTTAAGCTATTCTTAGCGAGCGTTTATTAGAAATATTAATATTTTAAGGAAGCATATGTAAGGAAGATTTAATTTCTGACAAATTATCATATTCTCACTCTTGAATATTCACAACATATCAAATATAAAAAAATGTAACTAAAAAATCACTTAGTTATACTTTAGAATAACGATTAACTCCATACATATTATGTATTTAACCACACCCACCAAAGATTTTACACATCTGTTAAAAATTTGGTATGTCAATCCTTTCCCTAGGTTAAAAAAATATCGTAATAGCTGTAACGTAAATATTTTGTAAAATTTTTAATAACATTGCAATATCATAAAACTGATAAAATATTTAAATGTACGTGTTTTTCATTTCAGATTTTTATTACCATATTATGTTTGAAGTCTAAGCAAAATATATTAAGAAAAGTTTGGAAAATAAATTAACGTGTTTTTTTCCTTAAGGTAAAACCCACACTATTAAGCATACTTGAGCCAATATCGTTCGAAAATCGTCTGCTGATTTTTGACGTATCTTTATTTACATGTTCTATCGTCTTTCTTTTGAAAATGATTTTTCATTAGTTCAAATCCCACTGGGGCTCCTCGCCAGTCACATGTTGGCACATTTGTCAACAAATCAAAAGCATAAAACAGATTTAAGTCCAAATGGTCGTCAAATCAACCACAAAAAAAAAATTCCTGTCTCTTATCTCAAAATAAATAGTCTTACAGAAGTGAAATAGCCCAGTATATGGTTTGCTGTAGGCGAACCAACTCGTTCATTGACTACTCGTAATTTCAGGAGCTGACTTGTGTCTGACTGCTCACTCCACGCCATGCAAGGCCTCCGAGACTGATTGTGTCTGCCATCGGAGTTTTGAAAGTGGGGAAATTGCGTTTCACCAATTTGCTGGCCTGTAGGCCTTATTGATTATGCGTGCGTTTCAATATTGCGGTGGGACTTGGAATTTTCGCCTCTTACTGCGTAGGTTTTCTGTGTTTAAGGTCGCAAATATCTACGTCAGTTGGATTTTAAGCTCCGAAGGCTAGTCTTACCCCCGCCAGTCAGTTCACGTTTATTCAACCGTCACACGACAGTTCAGAACACACTAGGAAGCGACACAGCATAGAGAGCAATAATAAGCCAAACCAGTTACTTTCATCCTCAGTATACGAAACTCCAAGCTAATGAAATATTACACCATCCATTATAGTTATGCCTACAAATTAAAATCACCTTCAGCATTTAAACGACTGATAGAGGTGGATCAATCTGTATCTGAAGGTGTTGTCACAAATGATGAATATAATGATTATCTCGTGTACAATCCTAGGACTTGTGTCCCTATAAGTAATGCAGACTGATATAACTGCTGGAACTGATATGAGGCCTTGATGGCCACCCCGCGTGAAAAGGTCGGATACGCAACGTAGCAGGCTGAGATACACACAGGCGTTAAAACGTGCCATCCTTCTGGATACTGACTGGAGTGGCTGTGACTTGTCGTGTCATCCCGGGCCGACCAGACACTCGAAGCATCCAGAACAGCGGCGCTTGTTCACGCCACTCCGCGCGGTGGCCCCAGCATGCCCACGGAATTCCCAGGCCGCTAAGGGATGGATAACAGCGCTCTGAAAGATGGCACGTCGGAAAAAAAGAGGATGGGATGTCTGGCGAGGGCGGGCCGCTCTGATCCCCGAAGGTATGCGTGTGACGTCATTGTCCGTGCGGGACCACCAGGCCACAGCGTTACCTGGCGCGCGTCGTAGCCTTGTCTCCCGCATTCGTAACAATACAATACCTAAGCGTAAGCATGTAAATTTTTAGTAAATATCGAAAAAATGTCTTCTTAAACGTCGATAGAATCTTCTGCAGGCTGCGGTAGTTTCTGGAAGGTTCATTCCAGGAACGTATCGCAGGCACAGGATCACTTATTGCCTACCCGCCCGTGGTTACCGCAGCCGTGGCAACAGGCCGCAAGGGACCCGCGCGCCAGCACGTGCCCAGGTAAATTAATAACGAACCTCGTTTGGCAGCTAATGCGGGGATCTTTGTGTAATCGACGCGCCCCTGCCTCCACGAGCACAATCCCATTACCCAAGGCTGCAGCGAGCAGGCAGGATCCCAAGGCGGCAGCGAGCAGGCAGGATCCCACCGAGGGACACCTATCTCGCTCCCTGGGCCTCGTGGGGAGGCTGAAATGCATATCTAAAATTGGTCGCTTGTTTTATTTTATTTCTATGTGTAACATCTTAGCTTTGAGCGCTTTCGTGTAGTAGCTTTGTTCACGCTTGTCATATCAAGGTTGCAGCAAAATTGATGCGTGCAATCTAGAAGCTTGAGTAAAGCCTAGGCCACACAGAAAAAAGCTACGCTTTTGTTCGCAATGTTCTCTATGCTCGCTGCGCCAGGCGGCCGGACAGGATAGTCTAGTTCGCGATGTCGGAGAGACGCATGCCGTGGGATTCAAGGGATGATTCCGACTATGATAACATTCTGCTGGCTCTCCCAGTATGTAAATAATAAACTAAAAAAAAGGGTTTATGAAGTTAATTTAAAAAGAAAATAATTTGAAGAATTTCATAATTCGATGAAGCAGTTGCTTATAAGGACGAATATAAATTTTTGATTATTTCAGAATCAAAACAACTCAGTTTCATAGCATTCCCTTGACATCAAATCCCAGACAATGTCCTGCATATCATGCCTTCTTTATTCTTCCATGTAGGTAGTTATTCCATAAAATGGATATTTTCTTAATCCTTCAATGAACTTTTCCGTCGACATTACTACTTAAAGCACAATACCGAGAGAAATTCTTCTTAAAAATAAAACGCACAAGCACAGCCTAATTCCGCGCGCAAACAGATGTTTTAGTTATCTGCGCATGCGCGAAGTCAGCGGCTTTAGAAAAATAGCCACGAACCAAACAAATGGCGACGTCGCTAAAATAGCGAATATATCTAACCCGGGTTTGTGTGTCCAGTGACACCTGAGATGCAGCTGACTATATTCTACTCGCGTAGTGAACATAGCGAGCATAGCACCCTGTGTGGCTTGCATTCATTTAGCGTAGGCTAGCTTCCAGCTCAATATCTTAACAGCGTGCAATCAAACTTTATAAAATGTTATTTTTTATTTATACTTAGGAACATATATGCATTAGACGGAAACAATAATATATACTATATAAAAATATAATTCCCACAAAAATTTACGACCAATGATGAATTAAATAATTAACACTTTTTTTTTTAATTTCTGGTAAATTTTATTACACAATAATTCATACAATAACTTTTATTTTTGGCTTTTGATGCCTAGTTAGCTTAATTATTTAAAGCAAAATTAAAGCGATAAGAAATTTTTGTCTGGACTGCTAATCTCTTACGTATATTTCGTTACCAACGGATGTTTGTAAATCAAACAACCTCATTCTTAGCAAAACATTTTTAATACATTGAGATCTGTAAAAACATTCAAAAAATTTCACAAACTTAAAAATAAAAATATTAATGTAGTTCATATTTTATAGAACCCTAATTTTTGTTTGGTTTAGTAAAATTTTAATAAAATCAGAAGTGTGTATATATATTTGAAATAAATTTCTATTTTAAAAATATATATTTATTATTATTAAAATATACAAGTAAAATTGTTCAGAAGTTTACCATCAAAACAACTGTACTGATGGCCTAACATTGTTGTGGCCCGTTTACTAAATTTATTCAGCTATATAAATATACTTCCGAGATATTTCCTAAGCGGATTTCGGGAAACCATGGAAATTTATGAAAGCTATACATTGGTTTGCTTCTGGGATGAGATCCAAGTTTCATATCTCGTTCTTATGTTTTTCTTTGTAATAGATGTAAACTTATATGTTTTTATTAATGTTATATTTTTGGTCTATATATAAATAAAATTTTCTGTCCCTTATTTTGAATTAAATTTAAGGTTCTTGGTAGAACTATATTAGTATAATAACTTTTCAAGTTAACACGTGTATTGAGAAAACCGGAGTTGTGTAAACAATCAAAATGGTTGCATTCAGAAGCAATTGAAATAACACACGTTATTGTTAGATTTGATTATAGGGGTTTTCCCCCCACCCTTTTTTCTTTATTACCCGGCGCTCTTAGCCTAACGGCCCTACCGCCCTGGGGCCCCCACGGGCGTGGATGCGGATCACGCCACATACGCAACCAGGAAGGGCGTTAGAGCTTTGGCTATACACAGGGGCTGAGGAACCCATCCCAGCATGTGTACCACCATCGGCCCCCTACCCCACTCGGCTCACCAGAAAGTTGGATGCTCCCTTAGCCCTCTGGAGACGTTATTGTTAGAAAATGAAGCTAACGAATTTCACTCGTTTCAAGAAAGTAATTAAAATGCTTAGACAACCATCGCTTATCTTTGAAGAACATTCACCGCCGAGGCAGCGGAAAGACGAGGAATGAGGCCGTGCAAATCGAGTTAACCCATATTCCAGGAGCGGAACTGGAGTTGGCTCGTCTTCCGGGCGGATAAACGGGCGACGTGACGAGAATACTGCACGTATCGGAGCGCCTCGACAACCACTTTACGGTCCGCCAAACAACCCAACCTTTTTCTTAAAAAGAGTTCGTAATTTAAAAAAAAATTGGTTGTCTGTAAAGTTGGTTTACGGACGATAGTTAAATGTGAAGTCATAACAAAACATTGATGAAATGATTGCATACTTTTATGAATAAAATTTAATCATTTTTATTGAATTATCACTATTTTGTGTGGATACAAAGGAGGAGTGAAATGAAATCAACAATTTGATAAATTTACTTTAATTTGCTCTCCCTAATTCAAATATGTTTATTACTTTAACGAAGAGATTATTTTAACTATAACTTTTATACATGTTTGCTATTTAACTTCTTCCAATCTTTGTCATTCTGTTAAGGATAGGACGATGATAGGAAAAGTAGGAAACTAATGGGAGTGTTTCAAGTTTAATGTGACTCGAAAAAAGTCAAATCGATGGTTGTTCCAATCGAGTGGAAGAGAGATAGATGCGGCGCAAGCGGCAATGAGCGTAACGAGACACAGCGTAATGGGACAATGTGCGTTTTGGGACACTTTTTCGTGCGTGCAGCCAGCGTTCATCGATTTATTAGACATTGTCGCGTCAAAAAATTGTAGCTCCTGAAACTTAAGTTAAACGCTGACGAATCGACCTTTACTACACGAACATATCCGTCGAATCGGAAAGTAAGTGCGTCCTGTGGTAAGTTTAAGCGTTTCTGAGAAAATCAACTGCAACAGAACAGGGAAATTGTTTGAAAGAACATAAGCAATAGAGTTTCCGTTATTCCTCAAAGTCTTAGCTTATCAAGTATACACAAAAATTTCACAAATTTTCTGTATTATGTTTATGTATCTGTTTAAAAACCTTAAATAAAATAAAAATTAATATTTGTGGTTATTTCATGTGGATTAAATGCTTCATGCTTGTACGTTATTAGACCAAATTACTTAAAAAATTCTTAGTTTAATATAGCTAAATTTTAAGAAGAATAATTTTTTTTAATAACTATTAAATATTAACAAATAGAAAATTGAGTTAATGATATTTTGATGTTTGTTAATGGTAACAGATATTTTCGCAAAAAAAATTTGCATAGATATCCTTTACAGAAAAATTATTGTGTTACAAGTTAAGAGAGTAGAAGCAATCCAAACTTCAGTTATAGCAACATATTCTTATGATCTATAAGTACATATTTATCACTTTCAACTGTTACAGAAAATGTCTTAATATTTGTGAATGTATTAATTTGTATTATGTGTATCATAAAATTATTGCTTATTTATATGTATACATATATAAAATATTATTATTGTTGTTTTAGTTACAACACCATAGCATATTAACGTAAACAATTTTAAGAGAGTTAGATATGGTTTAAGTTTATTAATTATAACTTCGAATTTACCTGAGTATAATAAAATAATAAAAATATAAAATCTACCAAACTCAGTTTTACACTCGGCCCCGAAGAACCCGCTAGTATTAAATATTTTATTGTCTCACTGTCTTGCCATTATAAATATATATATATGTATATATGTATATATGTATATATGTATATATATATCACTTCGTACTCCTTGCTCTTTAAGTCCTTGGGCCACATCTTAATTAGCGCGTGCTACACACATTTTTTTTCGTTTCCACTGTTTTGACACAGGCTATACTTCTTGCTCGAACACGGTCCATGCATAAAACAACGCGTCACTTAGCTAAGGGTGTGGGAGTCGCAAAGGCTGCCTCCGAACGTGGCCGATCGGGCCATCAAATATTCAGCCGAGGGGGCTTCCCATCCGTGTCATGCCTTGTTCCTCTTGCCTTTGCGCGGAGCGGGGCCGGCCCGTAACTGGGTCAGCTCGCGAGGACTCCAGCTCGCGAGGACTCCAGCTCGCGAGGACTCCAGCTCGCGAGGACTCCAGCTCGCGAGGACTCCAGCTCGCGAGGACTCCAGCTCGCGAGGACTCCAGCTCGCGAGGACTCCAGCTCGCGAGGACTCCAGCTCGCGAGGACTCCAGCTCGCGAGGACTCCAGCTCGCGAGGACTCCAGCTCGCGAGGACTCCAGCTCGCGAGGACTCCAGCTCGCGAGGACTCCAGCTAGCGAGGACTCCAGCTAGCGAGGACTCCAGCTAGCGAGGACTCCAGCTAGCGAGGACTCCAGCTAGCGAGGACTCCAGCTAGCGAGGACTCCAGCTAGCGAGGACTCCAGCTAGCGAGGACTCCAGCTAGCGAGGACTCCAGCTCGCGAGGACTCCAGCTAGCGAGGACTCCAGCTAGCGAGGACTCCAGCTAGCGAGGACTCCAGCTCGCGAGGACTCCAGCTCGCGAGGACTCCAGCTCGCGAGGACTCCAGCTAGCGAGGACTCCAGCTAGCGAGGACTCCAGCTAGCGAGGACTCCAGCTAGCGAGGACTCCAGCTAGCGAGGACTCCAGCTCGCGAGGACTCCAGCTCGCGAGGACTCCAGCTAGCGAGGACTCCAGCTAGCGAGGACTCCAGCTAGCGAGGACTCCAGCTAGCGAGGACTCCAGCTAGCGAGGACTCCAGCTAGCGAGGACTCCAGCTCGCGAGGACACCAGCTCGCGAGGACTCCAGCTAGCGAGGACTCCAGCTAGCGAGGACTCCAGCTAGCGAGGACTCCTGCTCGCGAGTACTCCAGCTAGCGAGGACACCAGCTAGCGAGGACACCAGCTAGCGAGGACTCCAGCTCGCGAGGACTCCAGCTAGCGAGGACTCCAGCTAGCGAGGACTCCAGCTCGCGAGGACTCCAGCTAGCGAGGACTCCAGCTCGCGAGGACTCCAGCTCGCGAGGACTCCAGCTCGCGAGGACTCCAGCTAGCGAGGACTCCAGCTAGCGAGGACTCCAGCTCGCGAGGACTCCAGCTCGCGAGGATTCCAGCTAGCGAGGACTCCAGCTAGCGAGGACTCCAGCTAGCGAGGACTCCTGCTCGCGAGTACTCCAGCTAGCGAGGACTCCAGCTAGCGAGGACTCCAGCTAGCGAGGACTCCAGCTCGCGAGGACTCCAGCTAGCGAGGACTCCAGCTAGCGAGGACTCCAGCTCGCGAGGACTCCAGCTCGCGAGGATTCCTGCTGGCGTGGATTTCGGCTGGCGAGGACTTCGACTGGCAAGGATTTAAGCTTGCGAAGACGACAGCTAACAAGGACTTCCGCTCCCAAGCATGCGACTACCCTATCAGCGTGTGGAGGAGAACGCGAAAGAAACCCCCCTTGTGGTTGAAGATCGACAGAGATAGCAATTAATTTTACTGATATTTATTCTTCGACTTATCGAGATTTGGTAATATTTTTGTTTCCGTGTCGTCTCGTTTCGTGTGACCGATAGGTGCCCTTTTTCCACTTTTGGTTACGTGATCTGTGGATAAAACCAACACTGCCTTCACTGCGGTGAGTTTCCAAACTTTAGTCAAATTTTCTTTACAATCACTTCATATTAGAATTATTAGTGTCTATTTACATGTGTTCGATGTAACAACATGCCATTATTCTTTCTTTTTTTTACGTTTTAACAGATTCACAATTAAATGTCGCGCTTTCATTACGGCGCTGAATATTTTTAGAACGCCTAATATACAACCGGGCTGTGCCGAGTTCCGAGCATGTTTGTAGTCGGAACTATGGGAAGCAGATCGCAACTTTCGTGGTCCCTACAGTATATTGATGCAAGCCACAACATCGTTTCGTGTAGATCGCCTTAAACTATTGCAGTAAAATATATTTACCAAATTTACTGTATATTATAAAGCCTATACATTTGCATATAGCTAAACCTCATTAATAAAAACTCCTAATACAAAACTGTCATAAATACAAAGTATTTTCACAATCCCTATAAACTTGATAAGTATACTTTGTTTCATACACAATTGTGGTTATTATGTAATACAACGTTTTTGTTCCAGTGGTAAACAAGTGCTTATAGTTAAGGTTAGTTAATACAGATATCCTAGATTAATGTAAGAAAAATTGTGGTTGAAACGAAAATAATACTGATTGCTTTGATTCACTGTAATTTGGGGAAAAAATGGAAGTAAGACTTTTTGTCGGTAATTTCTGTCTAAAAACCTTTAAAGTGTGATAGAGTGAAAATAATTGTGATTAAACAGGTGAAGCCATTCTAAAATTGTATTTTACAGCCCTAAAAGCAAGTACATTTGGTGTGGAATAGCTCTAATTGTATACAAGTTTTAACATATATTTTGATTTTATGTGGAAAATACATAAATATTGTGATATAATTTTTAATAGCTTGGTTAATACAAACATACGTATTGCAAAGTGACAAAATTATTGTATTTTCAGGTTTGTATTATTTAGGTTCAACGGTGTGAAGAATATGTTGTCAGTAGACACTTTTACTATGCCATGATAATCTCGCAGTATTATTAAAGAAATATATTTATGATTACCTCACGGATTGCCATCTTTTATGGTAATTATTCGTGGATGTTGGAATAGTTTAAAGTTTAAATTTCATTTTTAAAAAGCATTACTTTTAGATTTTTATAACATTGTGTATTTGTGTTTGTTTACACTACAAAGTAAGACGATTAAAAAAAAATAGTTTTTAGAGATTTAATGTTAATTTATACGGGGTTTTGACCCTTGGATTTGTCTCTAAAATGATATCTGGCCCCGTAAAGAGTGGAGTTGGCCCTCACTGATTTAGATCATGTGAGTGACCCATGGTCAAGTGAGCGAAAGAGGGTGGGTGTGGCAAAGGAAGGAGGGAGGGGGAGAGGATCTCTGTGAAGGAGAGATTGTAAAAGCGATTTCATTCGACAGATTTATGGCAGTGGCTCTCATAGGTTGACCTAGGCGAAGAGGGGGTGAGTGCCTTCACAAACACACACCGATGCGGGGACCAGCACCGCACCGTGGTCATTCTCGGTCAACCGAGAGTTTTTTTTTTCCGCCCTGGATACCCCTCTCCCTCCCCTCTTCCACCAGCCGCCTAGTACGGAAAGATAAAACACACCCCGAAGCTCGCGGCGGCCTGTGACAGATAAGGGGAGGCCCCAGAGCGAGCATAAAAACCCGGCCTCCTCCGCTGGTGCGAATGCGCGCGCGCCTGTACAAACGGAAGGACGTCACCGAATTACGCAATTTTTACGATCGTTCTCCCTTTCTTTTTTTGTTACGTTCGTAGGGAAGCGGCAATGGTCTCTTCGTGAATGCCGTTTCGCTGTGCTGGAGGTGGGAAAGAGAGAGGGAAAAAAGAGGGGGGGGGGGGGGATAAAAGTAATCCACTCCCGGAGACATGATGGCGAAGTGGCGTTCGAAAACTTTGTGTTCTTTCCGAACTGAAATACGCGAACGTCGCGCCTCTGCGACCACTCGTGTACTAACTAAACCCTCCTTAAATTATCTTTTTTTTTATTAAAAACGTATTCTCCTTAAGCTATAGCAAGTATCGTTTAATGAGTAATGTGTGGGTGCTATTTGTTTAAATTTTAGTCGGTAAGGTTAAAGGACTTAAAATACCTAAGACCTGTTGGTTATTTCGTTTTTAGTTATTGTAATATTTGCATGCATATGCGTTTTTTTATCTCTAAATCATTGGCTGGTTAATTCACCTGATTAAAATATCTTTATTACTTTCAAGAAGGTTTTAACTTTTTCTCAACTTTACTGAAGCTCTATGTTCTCTTAAAAAAACTATTTAAATTTTTATTTATTTTGAATTATGGCAGATGAACTTTCACTTGTAAAATAATCCATTGCATTTTTTTATGCACATACCGTTTCAAAAAATATATTTTTATTTGTGCTTGGTGTAGGCTATATTGATCAGTGAATCAAAATTTCACAGGCAAAATTCTACGACAGGCTTATCATGAAAAAATAAGTTTATACATTTTAAAGACATACGCTTTAAAGACATTGCTTTTCAAGGCTGGTATACACCTATGAATATAAATTTTAACAATTTTCATCAAAAACAATAGAAAAATATTGTTAAAAAAAGGAACGTTGAGCATTTTGGGTGTTGTTTAAGTTAACGTTAACAAATTCCACAAACACCGAAAAAAAATTCCCCTGTCGTATAATAATTTCATTGAAATAACTGGTTTTAACGACATTATTTCCCATGCAATTTTCGGAAGTATATTTAAAACCAATTATTTTCAATTAATTACTTAATGAAACCATAATTTTTTTTCTGTGATTGTCGACATCTATTAACTTAAACACTATTCAGACGCTAAGTTTTCTATTTAAGTTATTTTTTTCTATTATTTGAAATTTAAAAAAAAATTGTCTCAAACTTAAAAGGCCTTAGGAGGCACATTTCATGTCGTTATTGAGGCTTGGGCTCAAACAAAATGTTGTTATTTGCTGAGGGGGCTACAATTTTCGAGCGTTACGAAAATTCCTATCGCACAAGGGGAATAGTTAGGTACGTGGTGGGGAAACCGGTAGAGGAGGAGAGTGCGTCAGCGGCGACGCCACTCCAACGCATGCGCCAGCGGTCGAATGTGATGATGGAAAAGGGAAGGGGGGGGGGGGGTTAAGTAGCGTAGCATGGTATATGCTAGTTGTTACGGCTGGAAGAAGAGAAAGAAGGAGACAGGTAAAATGACGCAGTGATGTTATGGAATTCTGAAAACGCTGCTTTTGTTTGTCTGTTCCTCAGTTTTCGTAACGGATAACGATTCACGATCCATAACATATATTTTTAATTTTATTTAAAGTATCTACAATCTATTTATTCAGTTGGTAAATAATTCTTGGTTTGTGCAATAATCTTTATAATGATCATTAATTTTTATGTGAATAGTGTAATTAAAAATGTTAAAAAGACGTAGGGCCTATACATATATACTTAAGAGGTTAGATTTATAAGTGTAATTTATTTTTTAAATGTAAACAATGTGATATGAAACGTCAAAATGACTTAGACTTATAAGATACTGTTTTATTAGTTTATTTAAAGGGAAAAAAATAAAATAACACTTTATAAGCTGGCGATATATCATAAATGAAATGATGCTAGAACAACACAAATTAAATGTCCAAGTCGTTCTGTTACCCAACGAGCGAGATTCGCGTGGCGTAAACGGAAAGGCTTCCTAAGGTTTCCACGCAAATGCCTCCGTGTGGGTAAAGCAGTGCCGCCAGCGAACAATCGCATCTTCAGCACGAAGTGGACTCGGCAGAGCGCGAGGAGCTGAACTCGGGGACGCCAGACCGGGATACGAACCAGGGTCGTCTGGACTGCGAGCCCAGTGTCTCCCCGCTGAGCCACTTGGCTGCATACCTCCTGTTTTCAGACGGATCTACTCATTAATACTTTTAACACTGAATGACACTACTGACAGACAATGCGCACAGCCAAAACCAGTGGAGGAAATTCGGAGAAAATATTCCTTTATCACCCTAGGAGTGCACCAAGGAGGGATTTACTGAAATCCCATCCACGAAGCGTGGAAAAGGGGTGTTAAAGTTAGTACGAAACGTAAAACCACTCACATAAGCGCTCATCATTTTAATTCTCCGGAACAATACGACTTACAAACTTGAAATTTGGCACGTGTTTTCCTTTCGCTAAACAGACATGCAGTTAGACGCTTCGTCCAGGGATGTGTGATGGTAAAGACTATCTGTTGGGGGACGTTAAGAATCGAAATTTCCCATGTTTCAGGTATTTATGTCATACAGACTGGACCTTATGTGTAAAGCCCGGGCATCGCCAGGTACTTCAGCTGGTAAATAAATAAACTACTCGTTTACACACGCTAAAAAACTATCAGTTTCTCGTAGTTGTTAACAAATAAATTTTTTGTCAGAGCAAAATACCTACCCTATACTTTGACTTCAAAACTTATATTTTATTTTCATACTCCGTCCAAAGAGATGTTTCTTTTTAGTCAAAAAAATTATAATTCAAGGAAAGTTTAATATCACTGTTATAACAAATTATATTCAAAAGTAAAGTTCGAAATTGGTACACATTCGTAAACAAAGATTTTTTTTTTCAATTAAAGGATTCGTACACAGTAGAATCAAATATCATATGTTGATTTTCTTTTGCTCTGAACATGTTTAGAAACTTTGTGCCACAGTATATGATAAATTCGATAGTTTTTACCATCACACATCCATGGACGAAGCGTAAGAATTTACATGTATACTCTGTTGATAAAAGTAAATATCGTAATTTATTTAACCTTTTTTATTAACCTGTCCAGAGGGTAAAAATAGGTTTGAATTTTAAAAAAAATGTACCCAGCTTTCCAGTTCGGCAGGGGACGAACTCGTCGATCCGTTGATTGATAGCGACCGGGTGAAAAGCAACCTCGTGCTTCGCGGTTCCTGTTCTTCGACGAGTGTATGTGTGTGTCCGTTGGTTGGTCAAGTGGGGTGGGGGAAAGGGATATTTTTACCCCTTTACCCCACACTGGCACACTGTCAACGCTCGCTCTCCCATCCTAACACACACACACACACACACACACACACACAATCCCCCTGGTGTCATGGGTTACCTTTCACCCCGTCACCCCCCCCCCGCAAAAAAAAAACTTTTCTCCACGAAACATCCCGTTCACATCGGGGGTTGCAGTGCTGTAGTGAAGTGCGCACCGCCGATCACAAAACGGACGCTGTTTTGGGAAATGTCAATAATACTCACCTCCCCCCTAGAGAATTAAAAAAAAAAAAAAAACTGGCCCGATGAGTCCCTTCAATTTTTTTTATTTGTGTATCCCTCTCTCTCTACCTCTCTCACTCTCTTTCTCTCACTCTTGCCTCCACACCCGATCCTCGCCAGACGATTAAACGAAATTAGCAGTAAATTTCCGCTCCCCGTGCCAAGTGCATTATTTTCGCACCACATTAGACATGCCATGTCGGCGCGCGAGGGGCTTTAGCACCCTGGTCGTTATAACCCGCTCGGCGGCCTCGTCGTCGGGACGATTTCCCTTCGCTCGCCGCGATTGCGCCGACCTGCCTCTTCCCCCCAATTCCCCGCCTTTTCCCCGGCGAAACTCAGTTTCCCTCGACGACCTCCGCCGCGTTTACAACTCCGCCGCGCAGGCGGCGAAGCGGCCCAGCTCGTAAACTGTAGAGCGTTCGCGCATTCGGAGGAAGGACAAGTCACTTTCTCCCACCACGCAGCCACGACAGTCGGTCTCTCTGCCCAGCTGAAAGATAAATACGAAAATTAAACGTTTGACATCCTGGCCCTGATTAATAGGCTAATATTTGAATTTATTGTTTTTAAAACCGCTTTATCTAGTACAGCTTCATTCGTAACTCTTTTCACTCTTTCTCCAAAGTATGCCTCGCTCTATCCATGAAACAAATATTCTTCCGCTAGTGATACTTGAATTTATATTTAAACTAGGATTTAATACATTTTATACATATATATATAAAATCAGCCTCGGAATGTTTGTGTTCGCAAATCTCGAAATGTAGTGTATCGATTGACTTGATATTTTGACACAACTTTGCGTTTCAATACGCGACTGTTTTTATTGTAAAATTTAATCCGTAAATTTTTCGGAAAAACCGTTTTTTTTTTCAAAGAAAAAGTATTAATTTTGATATTACGGTGTTCAATTAGAAATAAACATATAAAACTTTACTTTCTGTAAATTTATAACAACATAGCGCGGTAGCTTACAAAATAATTTTCCTACTTATATTTATTAATCATACCCTTAATACTATTTATGTGACTTATCAATAATATTCACATTTAAATAGTGATATTGTGCAACGTATCCCAGTTAATTAAAAAACATTTAATTGATAAATTTTTTTACAATATTTTATTTAGGTACCGGTATTCTGGCCTGCTCTAACATTAATGGTATCTAGACATATTTAGAACTATACCGCAGTAAAATTTTCTAATGCTTTGAACAAGTATTCCAAAGAATTTCCTGTTACTTTCTATGTGGAAAATCTTCTTTTATTTATTTAAAATAATTTTACACATACGTGTTAAACCTTCTCCAAAATCAACCAATTCATAAATTAATAAATGTTGTATATTCTTTAGGAAATAATAGATAGGGGCCTTAAATTATTCAAAATGTTTAATATCAGTTTATATTTTTAAAGCATATTTTCTGTAAGCACAAGCACATATTTTGTTTTACTTGGAGACACTTTCCACTTTTTACTGAAAAATTAAATCGATACTTATTTTAAAATTTACAGAAATATAAGTTAAATTATTTGTGATGCTCGATACATTTTTTTCTGTCGCATGTCTGCCGGTCAGAATATTGGTCATCTAGTATTTACTTACTTCTGCTGAAACGTATCACATGTTAATATGTGCAAATCATTTTCTGCATAACCAAATTATGTTTAAAATTAAATCACTTTAAAAATGGGACTTTGAATAAGTCATGTGATTTTTATAAGCTTTGCCTTGCATATTTTTTTGTTGCAACTTCACATCTGAGTGGTTTGAGTTGTCTGAATGTAAATTTAATTGCTTTATTTGAATACCCACTTTGAATTGACTTCTAGATGTTTTAAATATTTATGTTTTAATAACCGTGCCAATCCTGTTACGCCCCTTTGAGCTTCCCTTAGTGTCACTTGCCAAACAATTAATTATTTTTCTCGCGCTCTCGGTGAGTTGAAGTGTGCATACCTGAAAAGCAGCGCTGCTTCGAGCTGTTTCGTTTTTTTTTTTATTGTTCAAACAGTTACACACTTTACTAATACACCGTGTTCGCACAAAAATAGCTGAAATAGCATACCTGAAAAGCAGCGCTGCTTCGAGCTGTTTCGTTTTTTTTTTCTATTGTTCAAACAGTTACACACTTTACTAATGCACCGTGTTCGCACAAAAATAGCTGCACTATCTATCTAAGAGACATTCTTATATTGACAAATTTTCTTTTTTAAACCTGTTATCTGGATACGGGGATACTCTAAGCGAGATAATTGAATGGTTTTTTTTAATTTATTGTACATAGGAAACAAATGTCTGCACCAGAATCAACAACAAAGTAATTGAATGTCATCATAGAGAGCGACAGGGATATCTAAACGGAACTTTATTTTTAAGTAAACCTTTAGAATTACCCCTTTTATAGATAACCTAATTATTTTAACATAAATATTGCCTGGCCTAAAGTTAATCATTTTATTTTTTAAATTTCTCAATAAACATGTATATTTTTTCTTGATATTAAAATAAATTTTTAGAATATAAATTCTTAAAAAAAATGCACTAAATTAATTTGGCTAGCAAATTGGTACTTAAATTGCAGACCAGCACAGCTTGTAAAAAAAAAAAAAGAACCACAAATATTGATGAATACTACGAACACATTTTTTTAAAAGGATTAATAAAATTCTTATATTTTTCATTGTTTATCAATTTAGAGAATTAAAGATTTTTTGAATTTAGTTACAAAGGATTTTAAACGTTAGCTCCTTAAAAAAAAATGTTTATCTCTGTTGCTAATAGTAAATGGAGGAAAAAGTTTTCTGATGAATCGTTAATATAAGTAGGTTTCATAAGAAAAAAAAAATAACTCGCAGGCAGTGCTGGATGTTCGTCTGGGTTCGATTCCCGGCGTTCTGAGCTCGCCGCGATACCCGCACCGCGCGGAAGAAAACCCAAAACTTGGCATCTCACCAAATGGACCGTGCCTTAATTCCCTCCTCGTCTCTCTTCCCAGCCAGCCTTGTGTCTTCCCGCCCTCCTTCCCTTCCGCTGGCGGACTTAATGACTTCAGAGAGGCGATGTCCCGGCCCTGGAGAAAAAGGGGGAGAGAGTTGTCTGGAGGCGTAGCCCCCCCAACATCGTCGAGGTCGAACCTCGAGCCCTGTGCGAGCAGATGCCAGGCTGCGGTGTTCCTGGAGTCTCCTCTCTTCCTGGACCAGACGGATGGCTTCCTCCCAAGACTCCCCCCCCTCCCCCGCGCGACACGGCCGAGCCTTCGGTACGCCGGACGTACCGTGATCCCAGTACCCGTGCCGTGGTCCAGTCTCACGTACCGCCGTGTAACCACGTTCACGCTATTGTGCGGTACACTGAGACATACCATCATTTGAACAGGCGTAAATTCAACAGTGGAAGATCTACCGTTAAAAGCAAAGATCCTGGGTGGAAACACACATTTGTGCGACTTCAATCAAAACCACCCAGTTTTCTTTTTGTTCAGATTTATCTGTTGCTGGGGTTCAGGAATATCAAAAAATGCTATCACTCAAAGAGTGTAAAAATTGTTACACAATTTTCATGTGGGGGCAGTGTCTCCCCCGAAGTATTGTAATTTTACTGTTTGCAGTTGGCGTATTTTCACTCTTACGTTCGAGTATAAATGTTAGCAAAAGTGTAAAAGTTTATTTATATCGTTTGCTGAATATTCCATAGCAGTTGGTGTTCTCTCACTTTGTGATGTATTCATGCAAGTGTATATTAATCACAACTGTCGGCTCATTTTACTGCATCGTTTGGTAAATCTACAGTAACCATGAACATGTAAAATTGTACTAATTCCAAAAAAAAGTTTTCATCTTATCTATAGTTTTAATTAACTGTGTGTCTTTCTCAGCTACCTTTTAATTATAACTTTATTTGTTCAAGTAAACACTTCTATCAGGTGTACATTCGTCTCCAAAACCTGTAGAATTATTATTATTTTTAGAATAGTTTACTTAAAATAACACCAATATAAAAATCACATGACAAAAATGTAAAAAAAAAAAATATAAGTGTAAGAAGTAAGCTTAGTAGATTACTCTTTTTAATTACCAGTATTTTTTACCATTTTACCATTGTTACCGAAAGTTTTTTTCGATGACAGAAAACTGGCTACGTGAAATCCCTGTCAATTACAGCCAGGACTGTTCTTCCTTCTACGTCCTCCCTTCATAAGGATGTCTCCAGGTGTTTACGCAGTCGTCGTGGATGTCAGACTCTGCACGTCCCGGGGAAGCAGGCTACAACGGGGGCCTAACATTTGTCCGAGTGTCCACTTCTCCGAATGACCACTTGTCCGAGCTCGTTTTGTTCGAATGACCACTTCTCCGAGTGACCACTTGTCCGAGCTCCTTTTGTTCGAATGACTTCTTGTTCGAATGACCACTTGTCCGAGCGGCCAACTCTCCGAGCTCTGAGGGGCGGATTGTGTCTCCCACCCGCTCGACCTTGCTCCGTCCTGACTCCGAGGTCTTTGTTACGTCAGCGCGCCGCATCGCTGGAGCCGCAGAGTTTGCTTGCGCGACCCATTTCTGACCGAGCTGAGCGGACACGGTGGGCGACCACCTTGACTCCCGACGCTACTCTCCGCGTAGCGATACACCAAGATAGGGTCATGCATTATTCGCAAAAAATATTCCCAGACATTAAGTAGGTTAAAACTAGAGATGTTATTTTTCAGAGAAAGCAGTTTTGAGGAAATTACCGGAAAATTGTCTGCAAAATCGGAAAATTTTACAGCGAGTTGTACTTCAAAGAAACACACCAAAAAATATATATATATTTGGTCGACCATTTCATGAAAAAATAAACATATAACAAAAATAATTGAGCCATTAGTTATAATTGAAGGATAAAATGTACTGTTACGAGTATATTGGATGTGGGGTCGTGAATTGTACCCGCGGGGGGGGGGGGGGGGGGAGGGGCGGCCGTCCATTACCGAAACGCGCCTAATCGAATTAGCAACGGCACCTTGCTAACCTCTCCCCTGGAGAAATCTCCGCGGATCTGGATGACTCGGCACGTTTCCAGAACCCCGCCTGCGTGAAGTGGCGTAACTAGAACGCCATTGGTCTGGGAACTTCGGGTGTCAAGTCGACCCTGATGATGCGACACTTGAAAGGGGCTAGACACCCATTACATAAGGGGGCTGAGGGGTGTAAAATCAGCGACACCAGCCTCCGATTCAGTAAATTGAAGAGGGTGAGTCACCCCTTGGTGAGCTGACTACGAGCGAGGGGTTTCGTGTGCGGAAACTGGTTCATCGGGACTGTGTTGTGTGCAGCAGACAAATTTGTAGTGCGATCAGCGTGTTTGGTGCGAGGCAAAAGACGAGCAGCAGGAAGAGCCACTCTGTAGTCGAGCTCCAGCGGGGAGAATAAAGTTTGGACTAAGTGAAATAACGATTAATTTAAGCTTGTGATTTAATTAATAGCGTAGAAATCAGTTACTAATTGGGCAAAACTTTCGAGCCTGGTTTTCGCAGTCATAACAGTACTATATATGTTAGCATACTTCACAGTTCTACACGTAATTTTTAACTTCAAATATTTTACATTTACCGTAATAGAATGCTAACGTAAAATTGAACAAGTGGTGTAAAAGTTTGTAATGAAGGACTAAGACTGTACCCTATACACTATATTGCACTATACGTTAAATATATCAAAATATCATAATAATATAATCTGTTATATTGGAAAATAAAGAGTTTTACTTAGAAAATTTTTACTTTATAATCTCTAATTAAAATATTATACTATCCGTCATTATTTAATTAATGGTTGTGCTTGATTTTTATACATGTCTACTGCTGGAACACAAATCACAGCTATTCAGTTACAGAAGCAAAAGCGACCTGAATGGCCGGACCAAAAAAAATAAACGGCTTTTCTTGTAGATGGCTGCCAATTACTAGGAAAATTACCACTGGTGCATGCATACCTTATTACGGTTTAATGTGCGTTCAGAATTTTTCCGGAAAAATCTAGCTCTTAGTTATTTCAATTTTACGCATTATTTATGTTTTGTGATAATCATTACGGATGTTAAACAATAAAAAAGTATTTCACATTAATTTTTGTTGCTATTTTTTACCCGACTATATTCACTTGCACGGAAGAAGCGCGGACAACCGATTTATATTTACGGGAGCAAAGTTATTTAAAAAATCCGTTTGAAAATCTCCACCAGCCTTGCTCGTCGCAGTGGCGGGTCCAGATTTCCATTTCGAGGAGGGTTGGACGAATATTTGGGTGATATTGAATATCTTCCCTTTAATAGGGGCTTTTGGAATATTTTTTAAATTAATATCCTCTAAGAAGGCCGTTTTAACCCATTCCTTACTTCAAAGTCATTTTTGAAACTATGGTTTTACGGATTTTTAAATGTAAGAAAATTAGAAAAAAATTACACGTAACACAAGAACTAAAAACGTTAACTGGCTTATATGTTAGGTGGGCACTAAAGAATATATTTTTTACCATCCAACTTTTGAAGTGAAACGTTTTTTCTGAGAAGGCCACAATTTTCGAGCCTTACGAAAATTCCGATCTTATGAGGGGAACAGTTTACGTAGTGGAGGATCCGGGAAAGGAGGAACCGACAGGGAAGAGGTAGATATGATGCAAAATAATTGTACACTGGCATACTTACATACTTGCACACTTGTGTACTTGCACTCTTAACAGACTTGTTTACGTGGTCACTTGCATACTTACACACATGCATATTCGCACACTTAAATACTTTCTTACATAATTATACCCTTGCATACTTACGCAATATCATCAATTAGTGCTCGGCACACTTGCATATACTTTATTTTGGTCTGAGAGAACTATGTTTTCTATACCTAATAATATATTAAACAGAAAGTTTCACTTCTGTCGCGCGAGGACTCCACGCACACAATATTGCTTTTTGACGTGACAACGTCTAACAAATCGATGAACGCCGGCTGGACGCACGAAAAAGTGTCCCGTTACGCACATTGTTCCATTACGCTGTGTCCCGTTACGCTCATTGTTCCGTTACGCTGTCGGCGAGTGCAGTAATAATAGGTTATGTTACAATTGACTAAAAAATTATGGTGATTCATATAATTGATGATAGATATTTGATTACAGTTTATTTATATGAAAACTTGTTCATAATTATATTTAAACTTTATAGCTAAACGCCAGTTTTTAAAATTAATTACACGTCATCTACACGTGAACTGTTTCGTCGACTGTTTATAAAGTGAAGTGAAAAGTTAATGTGGTTTTCATTGCTTATTGCAACAATAATTTCGGCAATAAAGGTTAATTATTCTTGCGTTTTAAAAATCTGAATACTAGTATAATTACAAGTGTTTATTCTTTTATCATTAAAATAAAAATGATTCAATTTTATTCATAAAAGTATGCAATCATTTCATCCATATTTTGTTATGACGTTGTCACGTTAAACTATCGTCCGTAAACAGACTTTACAGACAACCAACTTTTTATATATATTCTGGTGTTGATAAAAAAAAAACGAGAAAGGTTGCAATCGTTCCCAACACCTCCGGCCACTGTCGATCGCACGGGTCGTGACCCTACTGCCCTTGTCCGTGACGTCACACACGGCGCGCAGAGAGAAGTACAGGGGGAGGTGGAGGCCGAAAACAGCCCCTGTCAGTCCGCTGCCGTCCTCCCTGCCTTCCGTGTACCCCCGCCTCCTCTCTTCAACGACAGGTTGAGTTCCTGACTCACGGACACCGGCTGCTCTGTCCGTGTAAAGACCTCGTCACGTTCGCTGTCCGTGCTGTCCGATGGTTTCCCGGTTTGCAGCGAGCCGAAATCACTTGTCCGATGCATCTGCTTCACGCGATACTGAGTAGATGGCAGCATGGTAGATGTTCGTCACAAAACAGAGCTCAACAGAAACATATATTAATAGAATTTCGCTATATAACTAAGAGTTTAATATTCATTTGAACCAGACTAGTTATTTTCACGCCTACATGTTTTTATTATTTTATTTACTTTTAAAAACCAACTAAACAGAATACAATTCAAAAAAATTGTGCCCGAGACAAATTTATAAAAAAAATAAACGTAAAACTAAAACGATTGTTTGTTTGCAAATGTTTTTTTGCAAATGAGTTTTTGTTCTCGTTGGCGAATATTGTTCGTGAACTCAGTTGCTGATGGCGCTGAATGACATGTCTGACCTCGGAAGTTCAAGTCCACCAGCTCCGGTCGTACAGGTCCGCTCCACGTGAAACCGACCAAAAGCTATGTCCGCAATCCGCACCATCGGTCCCGACGCATCAGACGGACGCGACCACGCGAATGTGGCAGATACTTTGATCAGCCCTCCTCACCATGACCTTCCCACATACTTTCCCCTCGCAACGACAGCTTTCCAGCAATGTGCTGACATTGCCTAGAAAAACACAACTTAGAAACACATAACTTACAAACAACATAGATTTTTTAAAGTTATGCCTATTTTCATTTGCGTATTTTTGAATTATGACTATTCTAAAATATAGTGTTCGCCATTGAGTGTTTCTAAGTTATGAAAGTTGTGAGTTTCTTAGTTGCGACGTTTCCAAGTTGTGCGGTTTGGTTTATGTGTTTACAAATGAAATTTGTCTAATTAATGACAGTTCTAATTTGTGTGTTTTGAATTTATAATAGCTAATATACCATTGTGCGTTTTTAGGGTTATCAAAATTCTAAGTTTATTTCTTAGTTATAATGTTCTAATTTATGTGGTTTGGCGTTGTGTGTGTCTTAGTTATGACAGTTCTAAGTTATGACAGTTAAAAGTTGTTATTTTCTATGTTAAGACGTTTCTATTTTGTGTAGTTCGGCTTTGCGTGATTCTGAGTTACGATGATTCTATTTCCTGTGTTTTAATACAATGATACTTACAATTTACAATATTCTAACTGACGACGTTACTAAGTTGTGTGTTTCAGCGTCATGAGTTTCGGCATTGTGTGGTTTTTTAAGTTGTGATCGTTCTCACTTTTGACAGTTCAAAGTTACGTGGATTATTTTCGGTAGTTAGAAGTCATCACTGTTCCAAGTTGTCCAACCGTGGACACTTCCCCCCCCCCCCCCACCATCGGCTGCAGCGGCCCCGGACCGTGCATTTTCTGTGGAAACCCAACAATGGCCGCTCGGCCACTTCTGCCCCGGTGAGCCGCCGCTGTAATGAAATTTGCCGCTGGGGCAGGTCCGAGGCGCACCCTCGGTGCGGTTGACCAGTGGTGAAGGGGGGAGGGAGGGGGGTGAATTCAGTCTACTTCCTCCGAGGTCCTGAGCCCGACTTTCTATCCCCTCCCCCCGTTTCCGGCACTTCATCATTTTCCAATCTCGGGTATACACTTTCCGAGAATGTTTTGGTTGTATTTTCATAAGGGACAAAAAAATATATATTTTATTTTATTTTATTTACTAACTGATTCACCCCTGCCTCGTTCCGGCTAAGTCTACGGACAGAACACTATCGCACCGCTCAGTAGACACCATACATGCCCCACCTCGCGTGTAAGCCTCGGACGGTAAAGAAAGAAAAAATCTAATTTTGAAAACCAACCTCTATAAAAAATAAATATAGATCGAACACATTTTTTGAAGGGGAGAGGTGTGGCCTTTCAAATTCGCCATTATTAAATCATTACCGAGTCTATATGATTACAAAGGTAATATCAAAGGAAATACTGGATTGAAAACTTAACGTGAATGAAGTATCAAAAATTCAGAAGCTGTTGCTATGGAGATGAAAATAGCGTCAAAAATTCAACTGTCGTATAGCCTGGAGACAAAGTATGCATCATAAACGGGAAGCCTGCAGTACATAGGGATGAGAGCCGAACTCGAACAGTTCCACGGTTCTCAGAAGTTTGCTGATCCCTCGTGGATGACAACATATTGAAAGAAGTTTTAAACTTTAATGAAACTATGGTTTTAACATTAATTTCCTCGGCTCTGAGACAAAGTACCGCGTTTTAATGCTACAAACTTGGACTGTGTATCAATGCATATTTATTTAGTGTGATTCTGCTTTTGTTTTTTGGAAGCTATTTTAACATTATGACAAAATGTGTAGTAATTATTTATATTAAATATTAAGTTATATGCAACCTTGGGTTATTAAAGCATTTAAGCCTCTTTGAAGATGAAGCAACATTATTGTTTCAAAACTAGCTTGGGGCAAAGTTTGATTTTAAATGTAACTCTTTGAATTGGATAATATTACTGAAATGTTTTTGTGATAGTCAAACAGGAGTTGGAGATTAAAATAGGGGCTCTTCCACCATTATGTAAAATATTTGTGTGATTATGGCTTGGACCATTTATACGGCATTAAGAGGATATTCATCCTATTTCCAGGTTGAAACTGGATTAATTTATAGCCAAATGAACCTTAATATATTGTATATATTAAGTTTTAATAGTGTAACTAGTGTTTTGGAATTTATTTTAATTTACAAATTTAGTGATTGAATATGGTTTGAATGTTAATGGCCTTCTTGTTTGGTTTGGGTGCTTTGAAATACTATATCAACGAAAGCCATGCAATTATTTGTGGGATACTGACATCTCCAAGTAAGTTATTGAAATTATTTGACTGTTTTAACTAATCATTCAATTAAAGTCAATTTTTATTTAAAATCTGACTGACAACTGAGTGAAATATATTATGGAAATTAATATGTAATAGACTATAGCCAATATCAGTGGTAATATACTGGGATTAAAAATATTTGCTATTGATATAGCTGAATATAATATTTGTGAACTGATTTTTAAAAACTCTGAAATTTAAATAAGTGATATAAAGTGCCCTATATTAAATTAATTTGGTGTTAAACAATTAAAACTATAGTTACATTGTGCACCGAAATAAAATAATACATAAAAATTCTATATTTATATTAGTAGGCAAAATTGGATGGTATTGATTTTAAACATACAAACATATCATGATCAATGTTCCCCATATAAATTCTACTGTGTATGTATGAGTTTGTTAATTACATTTTGTTTTCAGCCATGTAGAGAGTTGTTATGTGTAAGATGTAAATGAACACGAATAATATAATTCTCTTGAAAATAAAATTGGTATTACCAAAATCAAACTTAATACAACCTTGTGCAAAGATTATGAACGTAAAGATGCCAGAAAAATCAGAGTACTTAAAAAATGTAAAGGATAAATTTACAAGAAAATATACCAACTTAACATTAGGATGGACTAGGTTAACAGTAAAAACTATAATACAATTGTAATATTAAACTTACCACCTGGTTGGTATTTGCTATTATTTCTGAGATCTCAAAGTATCAGGATATGTTGCTCACAACACAATATACTCCATGTAAAATAGTCAGACAGTGTAATTAGAAACACTGGCATCATTATTATTAATATATACCTATTTTTGTAATAATTTTAAAGAAACTTCTTTATTTTTCATTATAAAATAACATTGTCTTTTATATTATTATTATGATTAGTGCGTAATAAACCTATGGCTTGTATTCTGTGAAATCATTAAGCATAACTTACAAACACACTTAACTTAATTCTATCAAGTGCAAGATCGTAAAATGAGAAAAGGGATGTGAAATAATTTTGTTATTTTTTTATTGTTTGAAAGTAGTTGATATGCTTAAAAACATTTGCCCGATATACAACAAATTAAAACACAATATCTCACGTATTGATTAAATAATGCAGTAATTATCGAATTTTTTTAGGTTCCAAAATTTGTGTCAATTATTTAAGGTACTTCTATTCAAAAAACTTTATATTAACGCCATAAAGTCATTTTGAGAACCGTTATAGTTTTAAGAATAATATTTTGTTTCTGATTATTTGGTACAACATGCGATGGATATTTTTACGCTTTCAATAAATAATATGTAACAGTTTTAAATTTTCAAAACAGTATAATTGTCTTACACAATTTTTTTTAATTTCAACTTTTGAACAGCATTTGATTTAATATATACATAAATGAACTTTGTAATACAAATATTCTGCTGAGGGATAAATATGCTATTTATGTTTACTCTATACATAACATATTTTGTACATTTTATAAAAATTATTGTTTCCATTAAATAAATACAATGTTATTTGCATTATATAACTCTTGAAGATGTGACATGTCTAAGTCAGATCCTCATAACTGTTTTTATATTTCTTACTTAAAAACAAATTATATGTTAAGATTTTCAGTGGTGCCTCAATAGCGAGGCAACGTTCGGATAATAGGCTTTCAGAAGAAATAAATAACCATTTTTGATCTCCGGTGGATGATACCTGGATTATTATCATGTTGAGGCCGTAGCAAATAAACAAAAATGTTTAGTGGTGTGTTTTTCAGACCTTTTTCTAGCCTCTACTATAGACTCCCTTTATTTCTCAGCATTATCTTATCCATGTCTCCTTAAGATTTTAAAATTCAGAAAAACTTTTGCCACCAATCTCGTAATTTTTTTTTTGATTTAGGTGAAAAGATATTCACGCAAGTGTTGTTGAGGGGTTCTGATAGTACACCTTAGGCCAGGGGTTGGCAGACCGCGGCTCGCGAGCCGCATGCGGCTCTTCCCGCAGGAATTTACGGCTCAACTCTCTCCGCTGCCGCAGAACAAATGAAAGCCTAAAAAATTCAAACGGACCAATCACAACGCCTGTCCTCTGCCTACACGCTGCACTTGCCATCGAGCCACCCACCCCCGCACTCGCCTGGGTGCATTTGAAATGAATTAATTAATTAACGAAAATTATATGTTTTATCAGTAGAGCTCTACTAATGAATACCATATTTTTTATTACATTTTGGTGTTTTTTTCTCCCTGAGTAGAATTCATTTTTAAGATTATGTTGAATTAACGAATAACATATTTTGATTTTATCTTAACAGTTTTATAGTCTTAAATTTTCATGTAGATACACGTTGCGGGTCTTTAAAATTTTGGAGAATTTGTTTGATTAATATTTGGCTGTTATCATTCGAGAGTGTGTCCACCCGCGCCCTGGACGGGCCCAGCCACCCACGGAATCTCCGCACGCCCTCCAGCTGCCGGGAAGCCTAAGATGTACATCAAGCGCTGTCCCTGCCCGAACACGCCCGAATAATTCACCTTCGGCAAATCTCGGGTTTATTTATATATGTCTATATTTCTCTGTTTATTTTAATGTAGCTATACTAACCTAACTAACCGTCCATAGTGTTTTAAAGTGTTTTAATGTAGCTAACCTAACCGACCACTTTTGTGTTTTTTTGTCTTTTTTGGGTATTTTTATTTCTTTATTTCTTTATTTTTTTAGTTTTTAGTTTTTCTTCGACAGAAAAAGTTCTTAGCAATGGCGTATGTCCAAAAACTTACATCAAGTCATGCACTCCCATTGCACAAATCTTTCAAAGATAATTTTAATATTTGAATTCATTTTTCCTGCGCAAAAATAAAACAAATCCCGAGGTTGGCCGAAGGCGAATATTCGGGCGTGTTCGGGCAGGGACAGAACTAGACTTCTCCTAGTTGCCGGCTGGCGACTCTGGAGGGCTGCCAACCTCGCCCGCAGAAGCGACGGCGGAGGAGATACGCGCTCCCAGACGGTTCCGTGAGACGGAAAGTTGGCTGGGCTGATGTCGGGCGGTAAATGAGGCGTGCGAGATGTTATGTGTTCCAGTAAGAGCTCCGACATCCTTGCTCGAGACCTTACAACCTTCTCCCCTTTTGCAGCCTTAAACTGTTTCCTTCTTTATTCTCACCCTCTGATGAACCCGTATGGGTTACATTGCAGGTTTTTCTCTTTTGTCGATTGTTTTACATCACACGGTTATAATAAAGTTTACATTAAGTTATAGGTACCGAAAGGAAAGGAACATATTTGTAACAGACATTTGATGCGCGTCATGAACTCGAACATAAAAAGCAATGGTCTGGAGCCCACTTAAATCTCTAAAAAAAAAGCATTATTCAAACTAACTTTCACTCAATAATTCCTTGTTTTGATTATAACTAAAAAACTAATTTTATAAAATTGGTTTAATGTTTATAAAATAATTTTGAGATTTATAAGACAAAATTTATATTTCAATTCTAACATAACAACAATGAAATAGTGTGGTAAACAAACACATAGATACAATCGCTTAATCAATAATTGTTTGCGTATTAATTAATGCTGCGAGTTGAATAAAAATTGGTCTAAAATATTTTTATATATTAAAAATGGCCCATTTAATATTGAGAAATATTTCATAAAAAATTTTATATTTGTTTTAATTATTTTATTCAAATAATCTGCAAAAATACAAAATTCAAGAAACCAAATCACTTTTAAAACTAAACCCCTAAACCTTTTTATTATACCGTGAGAAATAAAACTCTACCAATCATCATCATAAAAGAAGTCGAGAAAACACATGATGATGTCAATAATTGGTGTTGGAAAAAAATAATACACATAACACAATAACACGCTAATTGAGATGGTGCAGCGTTAAGAACCTGGTCCAAAATTTCTCATGGTTAAAATCCTGCCCCGCGATCCTAATTTGGGTTTGACACGGTTTTTCAGAAATCACGCTAGCCAAGTAGTGGCCAAGGCCGCTTATTTCCCCTAGTATCCTTTGATTGTGTCGCGGAGTGGTAACTTCTCTAATTCCTTCGTTGTTAACGACTTGTAACGCTGAGAAATTAATTAGACGACATGGGACAAAAACCAACATTTATCTTTTTTTGGACGACAGTTTTTAGTTTGCAGCAAACCGAAAGATTTACCACCAGGCAGGCTTAATGACCAGAAAATTGTTTAAATTCTCACATGAATGTTACAAAAAATTATTGAAAAATAAAATTTGGAGAGACGTAGACACACGCTATTTCAAAGCAGGAGTTCAAACGGAACGTGAAACCAGCTCGTTGTCTGTATCAGGGAGCTCAAATGTACCATATTAATTACTACATCGCTTTCCCGAACTCATTTGGGAGGGAGGGGGGGGGGAAGAATTGAAGAAGGATTGAGAGAGTAAGAATGGGATTTTATACAGATTAGGTTTAAGGTGTACGCCTCTTAAAGATAATTTTTCACAGGCGCGTTGAAACTGCATTACCAAACATTAAACGTATCAGCAAATCCGGATCTTCATTCTTAACACCGGTAAATGACAACAACGCGCACAATATTTATATATTTTTGTTTATAATTTACATACTCATCAGTGGTGATTCGAACTATTTGCGTATAATTACACCTTCAGAATTGACTTTTAAAATCTTCTACAAATTCCGGAAAGTTTGCAAATTTACCCTTTTCGTTCATTGTGTATGTACCAAGTAATGCCTTAAATTAGTATCCTTAAAGTCGATACGTCTTTATTTGAGTGTTTATTTGCCGCCTGCGAGTCTTCACATTATCTGCGGGACTTTTGCAGAAAAAACCACAGGTAATTTGATTGAATATCATCTCCGTCGAGGAATAAAACTGAAAAATTTTCCAGTTGCTACTTATCCACCTCAAATTCGTTTACTAAAAAAACGCAGTAAGTAATCCCAAAAGCATTCCAAGTTAAACCTAACTTGAGTCTTTTCATTGTTAAAGACACACTTTCTTTACTCCCTCTTATTCTTTGACTGAGGCTTTATGGTAAGTATTCGGTTTTCTCAACAAAATGTTAAGCCCAAATGAATTAAAAATCTAAATAGGTATATATACAGGGTGCGGCAGAGAGGACGGACGTTTTTGAGATGGGTAGTAGGCCCTACTCTCCCCCTCCGTCTACGAGAGAGGTGGGGAGGGTGCCGTTTGACTCGTGAGTTCCTAGCATTGTTTCACCAGTTGTCGTCATGGAGCCTTGGACGGTGGAGCATCGCGTTTTCGCCTATGATTGATTCGTCCGAAATAATGAGTCAGTCACCGTCGTGCAGCATGAGTTTCGTCGCCACTTCAACATTCATCGGAATAGAGCTGTTCCCTCTCGAAACACCATCCTTCGTTGGGTTGAATCACTTCGCAGGCGTGGTGAACTGATCAACAGAAGTCCAAGAGGAGCTCCGCGAACAGTTAGAACTCCTGAAAATGTTGAAATCGTTCGGCAAGCCTTTCTTCGCAGTCCGACTCGACTCTGGACGAATTGAAGGACGGAATTCGCGTGGAAGTCGCCCAATTTGAGAGAGCGATGTTGGAGAGAGTCTACGCGAACTTCAAAGAACGCCTCCAGCACTGCATCAACAATTTCGGCCACCACATGCCTGATGTGATTTTCCACACTTGACTGTCTCAAATGCTATTTCTTTGTGAACCTGATTGCATCAATAAATTTGTTTTTGCGTAAAAATTAACTATTTTATGATTTATTTAAAACCGTCTGTCCTCTCTGCCGCCTTCTGTATAAAACAAACTTAAAGATAGAAATTACTTTTTTGCCACTTGATAATCTTAATATCAGTAACACGAAAAAATTATAACTATTAAATGAGCAAAATATAGTGCACCCAAATATATTTTTTAAGAATCAAGTACATCTTGTAACTGCGTGTGGCTGGCGGTTTCAGCACACACCGAGTGTTAGTGCGGTATTCTGGAACATTCGGGTAAGATAGCGAAGAAGCACTGCCTTGATGGGATCCAACAGGAACCTATTTCGCGGGCCCTATTCCAGGATGTTTCCAAACTGAATTCCAGTAAGGAACTACATCTGCAAACATTTTAATAAACGGTGCCCCGCGCGAGGCAAGAGACAAGTTTCAACGCCTTCTAACGAAATTTTCACAACCTTATAGAGATAGCAGCACAATCACATTAAACTATAACCTTTAAATTTTTCTTTAAGTACATTTCAGTTTCTATTTTTTATTTTTATGACAATTTAACTATATAAAATATATTTTAGGATAGTTAAGCTCACATAAAGATTCATCAGTCACAGCAACACCCTTGGTACATCTCCCGATGGCAACAAAAATAAATATTTATTATTTAATGGCGCCATCTAGACGGATAGGACACCAAAATCCGTTCCGTAAAAATTTGGGACTGGCCTTGCACTAGGAATACGGTTAGAGTACAGAGGTAGCATATTCAACACCCGAGTTCTAATTTTTGTCTCTTAGAATACCGGCCTTAGGGATATATATTAAATGCCTATAGCTCATCGCAATCTAAGGATGAAACGCGTGCTTACGTCTAGTGTATGTGGCTCAATCAAACAACAGAGTGAAAAAGAGCAGATTATTATTGATTTTTCAATGCGTATGTTAAATGAATAGGCAGAAACAGTTTTGGTTCAAGAAGCTTCGGACCTAAGAACAGAAATAAACGAAAAACTGTGGGGTTTGAAATGTTCTAACTACATTGAAATCATGCAATCATTATTTATTTTTCTGCTAGTGCATTACATGTATTTTTTTTATTTTACCATGCTCTGTGGTAGTTCTATAATTATAAGTTTACTGTGGAAGCTTTTTATAATTTATTACATGTGTATTTTAATACTAAAAACTTCGGTTATATGTATGACAGTTACCGACAAAGTTTAAAATGAAAACCGAGAGTAAAATATTACTTTAATCAATTTTGTTAAGCCAACATTTGCTTTGCCGTACATTGTTTGCTTGGTTGTATATTATTCTGCTGAAACATCCACTGGTGCATGAAATGAAAGTCAACGTGAGTCTGGCTTTTTTTTTGTTGCTAGCGAAGCCGGTTGCTCAGTTTATGCGAATTGAAGAGCAAGTAGTAAGCGAACCTACGAATATGTTACTCAAGTAAATTCCATTCAGAGAAATCAATATATTGTGTTTTTTTCTTGCAGTTTTACTGGTATCGAGCGCTAAAAACCAGTTCAGCAGTAATGTTATTATTTTTTTGCTGATTATAAAATAAATACAATTGAATCTTGACGTAACATAACATATTCGCTATTGACCTATCGATATTTCTAAACAAATATTTGTAATGAATTACTTATATTTTATTCTTGTTAAAAAAGTATTTTATAAAATATTTTTGTTTTGGGAATTATTGTTTGACTAACTGTTTCAAATACAATTCAAATTTAAACATGTTATATTACTTGATTAGACAAACAGTTTATTTACCAAATCTGAAAAGTAATTATATATTTTTTAATCATTTCTATAGAGCTGGGACAAAAAAAAACAATAAACAACTAGGTAAAAACTGAAAAAGATCTAAATGCGTTCATATATATAACAAAATGTGAGACAGTCTTCCAGTACTCGCCAAAGATGTGAACATCTAACCATAGTAACGAGCAAATTCGTGTTGAAAATACACTTATAATACCAAAATTGGTCCTCGGGCACGAAACTTAACGTAGGTTTCTTTAGAATAATGTCGAGTGTTATAAATGCAAGAAAAAATTTTGTTTTCAACATCATTTGTGGACGCGAATCACTCATAGTTCCCGCACCCTCCGCTTATAATTCGCTGCCGCAGAAGCTATGTTGACTATTGAATCATTCCATTTGAAAACTGAAATTTTAAACTATGTAATGAAACGTTTCCGATTAAGGCGAAAAAAAGACTTGGAAAAAATTCAAAACCCTGGCTTTGGAGCTAATTTTCTAAAAGATATGTTTTAAAATTAATTAAAAATTTTATATCTACTATTAAGTTTCCCTTTGGCTTCGTAAACTTTTGTTCACTACATATTGTGGCCCAGTGGTTACGCATTTCCGTTCCAAGCGACTTCCTTTCCAGTAACGAAGTTACTCCTGCCAAATGCCGTACGCAGAGAGCCGCATAAAAAATTGTATGTTTTTTCGTCTTCGCTGTTGCAACTCGATTTTTCGCAACTCGAGTCGCACGCGGCAGAAAACTTCCCGTTCGCGCCCGGCCCGCGCTGTGTTCAGAGCTAGGGATATTGTTTCGCTATCGAGCACGGGGAGGCCGCTAAATCCATTACCTGGTTCGATGCCAGGGTCGTATCGGCCGGCGGACAGCACACACGACCATAACGGAATTAATGGATTTCCGTCCTCCCGGCAATTAAATGAGCCGTAACACACGGGAATATAATTACTGATCGCTATCGCTAACATCGTTAAACTTTGTGATTGGTCGCCTGCGGCATCGGGGAGCGCGCGCAATCACAAAGCGCAGTTCCCAGTCATAGCCTGGAGGCAGACTCTTTTCAAGTTCTCGTTTAACTTAAAAAAAAATAATAATGCGTGATTTTTATTCGTCACAAAAAAAAAATTACGTTGGACTGCACCCATGCAACGTCAAATGTTAAGAAGGATGACATATTTATTAAAAAAAAACCTTGTATATTAATTTTTTATTCCTGT
Source organism: Bacillus rossius redtenbacheri (assembly GCF_032445375.1). Classification (NCBI taxonomy): domain Eukaryota; kingdom Metazoa; phylum Arthropoda; class Insecta; order Phasmatodea; family Bacillidae; genus Bacillus; species Bacillus rossius. The sequence goes on along the minus strand of NC_086337.1, from coordinate 24,659,312 downwards.
TAATGAAAAAAAAATTACTATAAATTAAACATGAAATAATGCTAACACCCACACACAATATTAACGCAGAAAAGGATTTAGAAATTTTAATTTAGTAAAATTATCTTACTCCTTAAACAACCCATAGGAATTAAATCAGAAATTGGTAAGAATGTGTTGGTTTTTTTGTTTAATATTTTTGCCAATTATTTTAAATTTCACTTGAATAGCTTCCGAGATAAAATATTCAGTCATGTTGTGCCTGATGACGGGGGCAGATGTCAGGAGAAGTCAACTGTATTGTCCTGTGCCGTCGTCGTTGTGTTGTCCAGATCGAATCGCTGTGTTGTGTTGTTAAAATCATCGGTTTTGTATCATCTTGGAGTTCGTCTGTTTGATGTTGCGTGGTCCAAGGTTGTTGTATGTCTGTATTTTATGTTCTTGTTACAATTACTCGATGTCAACCCACTATTTGTCCCCGTAGTGTAATATGTTTCGCGACTAATTTTTTCCATAGATTTCTCTCCGTTATGTCTATGTGTTTAACATTTGACATCGCCTGATTTTTACATGTTTCCGGTGTGTTGTGTATTCATCTTTCTTATTCATTAATGTGGTTTTCTCCACGACATATAGTTAAAACCAGCAATGGCGTATATCATAATATATTTTAAAACAAGCTTCCCAGTTGCAAGAAACTTTTAAAGTAAAAAAAAAATGAATTGTTATAAAACAATAGAGGCCTAAAATATAACCAAATTTATAACTTAGACAAATGCCTAACGAACAAATTTTTTTATTGAAATTAATTTAATCTTTTTCTAGTCATACTATCACAAACAAAGCACAAAAAAATCTTAATTTATATTTCAATTTTAAATAATTTAAAACAGCTCTTTTCTGTATTTTATTCCAAACGAAATTCATTTTGCAGACTTTAAAAACCCAAACGGTAATGTTACTAATATAAATACTAGTCTACATGTAAATAAGTTAGAAACAGGAAAACAAATGTACAGTCAGTAATGACAATGAATGCGTCTATATGATTTCAAATTAATATGAAAAAAGTAATAATATTGTTTTAGGTATAAATCATTTTCTGTATTTTTTACTCTTCTGAACACTAGTAAATAAACTATAGTTTTTATCTCATCCACAATAAAACGCAGTTGAATGGCCCATTTTTAATCTTAATGACTCTTCAATTGACTTTCATGCGAACGTGCTGGCTGTGGATTAAAATATCAAAGCACTGAAAATAATCACGTGAATTTAATTTTTTTATGCATATCTACTCGAAGAGGAAGATTATTTTCTATTCCCAATGCACTTTATTCTATTTTTTGTGCACATTATTCTATTTTTCTAATGGCTGGAATTATTGGGACTAGAGCAGGAAATAGGTAAAAACGTAATTGCCATTACTCGATGAAACGTAAATTTAGCTCTGCGACTTTTACTAAATTATTCAGGTATTAAAATGACTTTAATTGTGTATATAAGTTTGATAAGAAAACTACGTATATACTTTCTATACTAGTTTTTAGATCACGAACTGGAAGAAAAGTACTCAAAACGCAAATAAAATCTCCCGTTTAAGAAATATTGTTATTCCTATAATAAAAATTTAAGGATGAAGGAAATAACCATTCTTTATCAATCGAAAATTGAAATATTAAATTTAATGAAATTAATGAAATTTAATTAAATGTTTAGAATATCTTCACACAGATTTTGTCAGATCTTTAGTTAGTTAACAATATATAAGTTTCTTATTGGGTTTGCAACCAGTACCGTTATTTGCATAAAAACAGAATATAATTTTTCATATTGAAAATTATTATTGACATAATTTCATGTAAAAAAATTAGGCTAAAAAATTATAATTTATAGAAGTTAGAAATATAAGTAAACAATTAAAAAAGTGGCTACTTAGGGTAGCCGTATCCTTATAATTCGTGCTCTTTATAAGTTTATTATTTTTCTCATGGTCTAAAAAATATGTAACTGGTTTTTTTTAATAGTCAATAGAGTTATTCAAAAAATTTATAAGGTATTTATTTTAAAGTTTAAAGAAACATAAAAGCATAAAACCTAGAGAATGCCTTCACTGGGTTTACAATTATTTTAAATGCAACGTGTTTACATTTGTAGCCTTTGTCATAGAACACTTTAATTAAACGATATCATCCATAATCAATAAAAAAATTGTAGTTTTTTTTCAAAATGCCTAGAAACCCTAGATTTCAGTGAATACAGGAAAAGTGAATATGATACTGTATGATTGGCATCATAAAAATTATAATTTAACAATTCAATAAGTTAATTAAAATATTGTAACAAAACTATTTAATAATTTTATTCAAAGCAAAGGGGAATTAATATAAATAGACCTTTAATTTTCTGTATAAAATTTTAAATACTAAATTGAAATAATTACACCTTACTTAACTATCGCAGACAATTAAATCGCCATGAAATAACTACATTATTAAAATTCTAAAATTGACTTACTTACAGACAACGCCCAGCTCAAACCGGTGGGTAAATAAACAAGAAATTTTGCATCGTAGTTCCTTACATAACGTAGGTGAACACAACGAAATTATTTTAGAAAATTTATTCACTATAAGCGTTAAATAGGGAATGAATATTTGTATCGAAGTTTGTCTATTTTGTAGTTAGATATATGTAAATTGGTGTTTAGTCTTCTGTTTTATCGAAAACGTCAGTTTTATCAGCTTAGTATCGGGGAGTAAAAAATAAAGATGCTTAATAATTGAGGAATTTTTCTTCTCGAACGCGTTGAAGACCGAGAACACGTGGATTAATTGCAAGCGGCGGTATATCTCCGACAGCGCACATTTCACGCGAGCGAGAACTAATTCGATTAAGACGTGGCTGTCGGATTGAGGTCAATCTAAGGAGGTCGATGGTACTCAGTCACTCGGGCGCAGACGCGGTGAAGCTTCGCCCCGGACAAAGTACCGGTGAGTTTCCGGAGTTTGTGGGAAATGTGAGTCTCGTCTATTCAAGACCGATGGCAAAACTGGAACGCTCCGTGGGAGAGTTCTTGAAGACGTAATGGCTGATTGCTCTCTGTCGGCAATTTAATTGATTATAAACTGAATGTTTTTCTCTTACCTTTCAAAATATGGTTCGTTCTCAAGTTTGTTTTCCAAAACAAACTTGCAATAGCTGACTATGTGAATTGTCTAACTTTTAATAGTCATAACAACGTTTTTCTAAAACACTGAAATACATGAAACTGGTTAAAACTATATTTCGATTCATTTGTCGTCACGTCTCTTATAATTTTTATTGTTACCATGTACTTCATACGAATTTTTAACACAGAAAATACATACCTTAATATTATTATTTTACCTTCCATTTCACTTTTTTTTTATTCGCCGTAGTGAAAATTGCACTAGCTCTCGAACAGACACACGAATGGTTACAAAAGTATGTACAAAAGATGAAGTAAGCAAGCATGCTGTTAGTTATAAACATGCAAGAACACATAAGTTTATAACTAAATTTATATATGGAATATGTTTTTCAAAAATATTTCGTAAATAACTGTGTTTAAAATGTTCTGGTGGTATCTGCTTGTTCAATAGTCGATTACAAAAATATTTAAATGGCCATGTTAGTAGATCTCAGTGAAGGAAAAGGTGTGGGGGGGGGGGTAGCTTATGGTGCTCGGGCCTCCTGGCATTTAGAAGACTCTCACTAAGGAGGCCTGCTTACGCTTGCCAACTCGTGACTGTCAAACGGAGTAGATAAATGTAAACGACAAAGCCATGTTTTATAGGAATATTTCGGTATTCATAATGTTTTCTGCTTGTTGCATGCAAACATGCCGCGATATGGGAACAATAAAACGTACAAGCACCGTATCCAGAAATGACTGTCGGTTAAAACCCACGCGCAAAAATATTTCGCGCCTTCCCCCCCCCCCCCCCCCCCCCCCCCCGCAGATTTGCCATGGGCCACCCTTAAGAATCGTACAGATATGTGTACTTGATTAAAAATATAAGTGTAAATACATTCGTGATCACTGACGCGTCACGCACATGTTGCTAAGGGGCGCGCGTTTTATCGCAACAAACCTGTTCACTGTAAAAAAATAAGGTACTTTTACAAGGAATTTTCTTGGAAATTTAAGTTGCCAACGATATCACTTGTAAAGCTGTAAGGCAAAGCTTTGTAAAATTGCAAATGGTAGAAAACTCTGCCTCAAATATTTACAAGTGATATCGTTTGCAACTGATTTTCCAAGGACTATCCTTGTAAAGGTTTAAAAAAATGCTGTTCATAAGTACAATTTTATGATATCTGTGTTATCTTAAAAGTTCGGAGTCTTATATAATCTTTGTCATATCGGCATCCTATGCCTCTGTGCAAAAACTTTTAAAAGTATATTACTGAATTTTTAAAGCCCTCAGCACATTAACTTCGATTCAGCAGTTGTAATACATTTAAGTCAAAACAAAAGAAAAATATTTTAAATGTTTGTTGTGATAAATGTTTCTAGACCACATTTTTTCCCTGTTAATTAATATTTCTTTATCGTCTCTTTGTAAGAAACAGGAAATGCGTATCCTGCTGAAACAGAAAGGACCATTTGTCAGAATCCAACATAATGGAGGCACTTTCCGTAATTCAACTTCTTTCATGGAGGAAGAGGGTCCATGTGGCTATAGAATAATAAACAACTGCAAAAGGAAAAAAAATTTAAACTTTAAAATATTTTGTCAGGATGAGTCACAAATTTTCTGTGACTACAATGTCTTGTTCCTTGTGCCTGTTAAAATGCTTCCATCTTTTTATTGTAATACTTGATACCGGGGACTTACATAAGTGTCGTATTCCACACATCTGCTAGAGTGCGCCAGTGTCAATCGCCATTTTTCTTCACTTGTTATCCGCTAAAGACATTGTGCACTTTAACGAATAATTTTGGAAAATATACTTACATGAGTAAATAAAGATAACGGCCACTAGACTAGTTATTTGAATGTAACATATTTCTACCAATTAATTTAAACCTGTGTTTAATTCACAAAAAAAAAAAATTCTTGTTTTACGCCCAGCAAGGTGAATTGCGTAATTTTTTGAAAAATTAAATGTTATTTTATTTAGTTTTGCTATATAAATGCCTTCGTTCTTGCGGTAGTCGAATCCCACAAACAGCAATAAACGCTTATTTGAAAACAGATCGCAAGATAGGGAGGGTGTTGTATTGTGGGATCCAGAACGCAAAAACCGTAGGTCAACCAGAAATCATGCTCTCGGGGTCTGCACAAAGTTTTGGTGTTTTTCTGCCCGACGCTTTAAAATATTTTTTTATCTCAGAGAGAAACACCGGAGGTGTGGGCTGGTGAAAAAAAGTAGAGGCGAGTGCTGTAAATTGAATCAATGTGGCGGAAGATGGAAAAAAAAAGAGTGAAATACGACCATACCTCTCGCGATCAAATATCCAATCATGGTCTGGAGCTCTCTATGCAACGTCGCAAAAGGGCTACAAAAATACAAGTCACGCGGAAATTCATTTGTAAGGCTGTTCGGTGAGAAATGGGTTTATGAAAACCGACCTTTGTCACCGATAAAGAAATACTGATTGAGAAACAGGATATAGTGTTATAAATTCTAGATTGCATTTAAGTTGGATATTATGTCGCAATACCCACATGGAACATTTTTAAAGTAATGTTGACATTAAAACTGTGCATTTCTTTCACGAGCTATGCTGCAGTTTTAAAAAAAAAGATATTTCTGCTAAACATTAAATTAAAATTATTTTTATTATATTTTTAAATAAATATAACCAATTACGTAAATATCTAGTATAGTATTCAATATTTACGGACGATGTCCATATTATTTTTTGTCCCCCTACCATCAAAATTAAATTTTTCTAAAGTTCATTAAGGAAAAAAAATTGTTTCACATGTCATCTGATATAACTTCCAATTTTTGAAGAACAATAAGTAGTGCTTCTACGTCTCAGAAATTCTTCACACTAATATTCATATCAAAATTCCCCGCCCTCTTCTAGGCAAAAAACATTAGTAAATTTTTGTATAACGTTCATCCTTGAACTTAATAAATAGTGGTAAATAAAAAATATAAATTTTAATTTTTTTACCCCATTTTTATAGTTTGTCATGTTGTAAGTTATCTTCTTAGTTGTATAGCTGTGAATGCTTGAGTTTATTTTAGCAAATATGTAAGTGTTCACTACACTTTGCCCTTATAATCATTATAACCTGTTAGATGATTTTAATTTATGAAATTTTTATCAGAGTGTTATGGTTTCTTCTTAAAGTAGGACATTAAAAAAAATATTCTGGGTAGGCTCTAGTTTGGACTGCACACGCCAGGGGTTTGTTTCATAAATTGCCATCGTTTAGAACGAGAACGTTGTGTTTAAAATTAAATTAAATGATAAAATAAAATTGATTTTGCTTTATTTTTTGACGCGAATTCGACGAACGTCTTATTTGACAGTCGGGTGGCCACGCCAAAAAAAAAAAAAAAAAATACGACACCAAACCGCCAAAAACTCGGACCCTTGTTCACAAACACTGGCTCAACTGACTCCATATTAACATTCAAATCATCAAAGAGCATGTCCACGTCCACTCACGGTCGCTTCTCGCGAGGCAGACGGCCGAGGCTCGCTCGAGCGCAGATTTCGCGCCTCGTTCGGGGGCTGATTTTGCCCCACTGGCTCATTTCTCTCGAATAATTGTTGCCTCATTCGATACCTGTGACACTTCTCTGTATTTTCAAATTGCTTCTGCTCGGGTGATTTAGCTTGTTTTATTTGTTTTCTCAAAAATAATTGTTATCGTTGAGACATTTTGCGATTAATGGCTCCGAAACCAAAACTCTTCACTTATAGTGATTTTACTCAGTGCTCACTTATGAGAAAATCAAAGTTTAAATCACGCATTTCGGTGCAATACTTTCGGAGTGACAGCTCTGGCCGACTTCAATTCGACGCTCCCCACCAAGGCTCATTACGTTCATCACTGAAAATGTAAACCGGGTGAGTCATACGTAATGACCACGAGCAAAGTCTGCTCTACTAAGATGTATTTACTTCAACCCTGTAGCTTTCATAGTTTGCGAGTTTTAAGCGGTGTCGAATCCTCAGCCGAAGAGACACCCAATAGGGTGTGGTTGTGTCATGGTTGTGTTGTACGTGAATAGTGTATGTAACAGGTAATATTTTCTATACAAAATATAAAGACGCTATTTTTTTTATTTTAACATGATATATATTCACTGTAAATATTTTACACTAAGGTTTTATGTATGCAATCGATAGATTTTTACGAGAGCTGGCGATTGAAACTCACACAAACGCCGTAGCTTCTCCGAATCAAAAGTTATACTAAACGGAAATCTCGAAACGCAGCAAAATTACCTCAAAATGTAGGCGCTTCCCCCTCCACCGCGCGCGATGCGTCACAGTCCTCACTTAGCGTAACGAATTCTTTGATTCTTTAGCTATCCAGCGGTGTAATTAAATTTTGTTTGGAGATGATAGATATGTAGCTGCAACAACAATTTTGCTATCATTCGTTTTTTTTTTTAATTGCCTCCCACTATGGAAAAAAATTTAAAGACGTATTCACGGCCAAAACATTGATATTCCTGTCGGAACTTCGTTACCAAACTGTTTGACGTTCAGAGGCTCCAGACAGGGAGGCTGGGGCAGAAGTAACAAAAGCCCAGCCCAGAGGGTGGACTCGGTGATCCTGGTGCCGGATCAACGCAGCGAAACCTGACTCACTTCAGGCACTCCGCCTGGGGAGACAGAAGGACGGCCAGTAAAGTCTGTGTTATGTAACGTATCTCATATCCGTCAGTTCTTAAGAGTAGCGCCAAAATTCTTCGTATCCTTCTGCCACTGTAGTTCTCCCAACCAAAACCACCTCGTGGGGTTAGAATTTTTCTTTTGGGATAGGGCTGGTATGCGTTAGAATTTTCGAGGGGGAGGGGAAGTAAAAATCACCTGAGCTCGGTTGAGTCATGACGAAGGCCCGTGCGAAGCTTCGACTACGCGAATCAATACAAGATCTTTTTAATATTCGATTTGACCTCGCGAGGAAGTTTGCGATTCGTTTCATTTTAACCTTCGGTTGTGATGCGAAGCCTCGCATTTCGCATTTGTTACAAAGCTTTAAAAAATTTGAAGCCTGAGATTCGCTCATAAAAAAAAAATATTTTATAGGTGTCACTCAGTTAGGTTTTATGAATGCTCAGTAGTAATATTATGTACGTTTATTTAAATTTTTTTATTGATTATATTTTATATACGGCCGCCTTTGTTAATCACATCAGTTCAAACACTACACGATTACTTCAATCCTGCATTTTATTAAAATTAATTTAATACAACTTTGTCAAGAATAATATTCGCAATTTGATTCGACTTCGCAAATATTTAAATCATTATATTTGATATTTACTTCGCATCAAGAAATCTAATATTCGCACAGGCGAATTGTTTTTAACGCGTGAGTTTTCCCTGATCGAGGTACGAAAATTACAAAATTAATGCTATCAGAATTCAATGGAAACCTTACAAGTAACACTGAACGTGCAGATGACATAAACAGTAGGTGGATGTAGTAAACGTAGCAAAGATCACAACGAAGCAACACGAAACAAACTCAAGAAAATCACGGTGGTTTATAAAGCACGAAAGCCGCAATACGTCATCAACCCTACAACATTAAATTTGCAAACAGTAGAAAACAATTTTTTTTCACTGGGCTTCATTTAATAATTCATTTTTATCATTCAAACATATAAAAAAATTAAAAATTTGTTTCGTAATTATTTATTTATTCCTGGCGGAGTTTTATAAATTAAATCGTGATGTATAACTTACATAATAAAATCACATCGTTATTAACTGCGTCTTTAGAATTTTATGGATCAATTTACTTTACATAATATGGAAACGCAATATGTTTAAAGTTGGCTGAAGCTTGCGTTGCGTGTTTGCATGTTGTGTACTTTATATGAAAGGTATTTAAAAGCAGCTTTATTTAACTTTTATGTGTCTTGCGTTTTCTTGCGTTGTTCATGAACACAGCTTTACTACCTGTAACGTTTATTCTTTATTTCTTTTATCGTGGGGTTTGAAAAATGTTTTATGAAGTAATGGTAAGTAAAAGAGAAGACAATTATTTGCCAAACCCACCCCCCCCCCCCCCCCCCCCCCCCAACAAGGGTCAAAACATTCTCTCAACGGCCTTATTATCAACAATGATTGAAGACAACTCTGTGTTGTTGCCAGCGTTCGTAAACAAACATCGTGTGTTGCTTTTGTAAGTGACAGTTGGTAAATGGGCACCACCAGTAACCCTTTAGAGGATTTAAAATTTTTTGGACAAGTTACATGAGACAGTACATGGCCATGAAAGGCAGGACATTGCATGCTTAACGAGGGGTGAAGATCTCGTTTCGATGTTTGTTCGTGCTTTAAGGTTCGGTGTTAACGTGGCTTGTGGAAGATTTCATTTTGTCTTCATAACCCTCAGTAGCTGCGAGTGAACAGGGAAGAATCCCACAGGTCCTGCCTGTAGGGAAATGCGGTGTTAGGGAGTACTCATTTATTCTGGGGTAGCACGGTGTGTCCAAGTCAATCTTGAATGTGCTCTAAGGGTTGTAATGTTGGAATAACTCCCTTTTATTTTTTGATAATTTTCAACAGATATTCACTAAGTTTAGTATTTGTTGCAAATGTTTGAGAGAGAACAACAAATACCAGTAGGTATCGTATTAAAAGTATAGAAATAACCATTAAATTATAGTTATGACGAAAAAATTAAATATTCTAATAAGTGTGTGGGATTCAGTCATAAGTGAATATACTATCAATCTTAAAGATGTCATTTTTGTTTCAACAAATTGAAGTGATATAGTTTTATATAGTTTAATTTGTCCCAAAATGTCTTGGTTAAGTTGTAGTATGTGACTTATGGAAAAGCTTAGTATATTGAGTTAATAGCCACTGGCTGCTATGAAAATTTTCCATTGTGAAGTCACTAAAGTTTTGTATTTGAATTTATTTTCGTGAATGACTACAACTGTAATAATACTCTCAATTTACACTACGTTATAGTCGGAGAAATTCCTTTTAATGTGTGATCCGTGCCATAAGAAAGGCTAATTTCCCATATTTAACTGTGAAAAATTGTTATGGGTTAAAACTCTTGATATCAATATCATTTCCTGTCTCTCACCCATAATGTTTTTCCCACGCGATCATAGTAAACATGACTGGAATCTTTCTTAAGAAGGAAGCAATATGCATACTTCGAATTGGCTTGCATCTTATTTGCGGAAGTGGAAATCTTTGCAATTTAATTTTTTTTCAAATGACACTTTATTTCACAAATATATTAAATTAATATTAATGACTATTGTGACAAAATATTTTAAAAATTTAAGGTTTTGTTATTGGTACTGAAACCCAAAATAAGGTATTGTTTTTTATTATAATTTTGTGCATCTATAAGAAAGAGGGAAACATGAGTCAGAAAGGTATTTCGCATTAAAGTTCAAAACTAAGAATGAATTAGTTTGTTTATTGAAGTTACAGTTGTAACATTCCAAGGCAATTCGAATTTTTTAAAATTCTTTTAATTTCGCTAATCTTTTATAATATTTTTGAAGATTTCCTTTAGAATTTCAATTTAATTTTTAAGACGTTTATTAGTTTTATAATTTGAAGTAACTTACACTAACAAATAACATTAATCAACCAAATATACACTCGACAAACACACTGTTGACAATGTGTGTTATGTAATGATTCAAAAGGACGAACATCTCTAAATTTATTGCTTGCTGTACCGCAGTGTATAAACCGTAATTGCTTAAGGAACTGATATTTAATTTTCCCAACTCGCGAACATATTTCACGCTTGGTCATCCCCAATGTCAGGTTTAATAAAACCACTGTCACATAGCATTGAAACATTGATCAAATACCTGTGTAAAAAAAAGTCGATGCTATTTTGATTACATTTCAGTCGATTATCATCTATATTTTGGTTTGACAATCATCACATAATGTACTCTATCAGGAACTGTTTCCAACTCAACTACAGAGGTAACTTCTGTCTCTGTAGTATTAACTCATAAACAATTATTGTGATAGTAGGTAATGAAAAATGTCAAGAAAACTTAAGTAATTGAAACCTAAATGAAACATATCCACAAAATCTTCCCACAGACTTGCTTATGTTTTAAAATTGACTTAAATTATAGAGTGAAATAATTTCTGTAAGGGAATATACGAGTGTTATAATGTACAGTGTATTTAACACAAAATATGTTACCCTTATTCCCCGATTCTAAGATATTTTTTTTTTATTGTAAACAACCACCATTGTTCTTCAGGTGAATATCTTCCAATAGCTCTTTAGTTAACCGTGGATTTGCAAAGGTTGACTTAGGTCTATAATCTATTTGATGAATCTTTATAGCATTAAAGGCCATTTAATAAGTTCGCTTCTTTTGGTTTACAAACATGTTTATTTTTAAGTCATTTCGTCTTGAACAGACACTATTGTTTTTATTAAAACATTTATATAACAGCCAAGAAGAAAAAATATGATTCAAATTTTGTTAAATTTAACTATGGGTGCGAATTTCCCACAAAAATCTCTTGGAACACAAATTAAAGTCTAAGTAAAACTATCTGAAATAGAAGACATGGTTATTAATATTTAGTTAAGTCGTTAAAAACGGTTAAAATCTCGAGAAACCTTCTAAACGCTTTATTTTGTAAGCCTCACTTATTCTAATCGGTATTTATTCACAGTCCTTTTGTCGTAACAGGTGTGGAATTGTTTGTAGAACTTACAGTACTTTTATATAATTCCACACAATTACATGCCGGGAAGTAATAAACTATAACAGACACATTACAACACATGAAGAAAGCAAAGAGTAAGTTATAGAAAGGCAGCGGTCACATGCAGCAGACACAAGCCTGGAAACTTGAATGAAGCCTGCGATTCTCCCAGCATCCAGCTTGTCGCCACCGTGTTCCACCAACTTGCATCAAGCATGCTTTAAGGCTCAGATCAAGCTTACTGCGCATTTCCAAACGCAAGTTTTGTAGCATAACTCTCTATGTTTGGCTTGAAATAAGTCTGAATCAAGCTTCATACGGCAAGCCTAACGCAAGCCCAAATTACAGTTAATTATTAGACAGCATTCATCTCCATACTGATACTCAAGACTCTAAAAACAAAATATTTGGCAATAATAATTTTTTTGTACTTTTACAGAACATTCCTTTGGAAACCAATTGTCAAGAAATCATTCGTTACACTGAAAAAAATAATTATTAAATTTTTACAACATATGGCTACGGTTATTTTTGCGTGTATGAAATACGTTTTTTTGTCTAGATGATACTGAGTATTGTTTTAGCGAATAATATTATATTTTAGTTTATGTTTCATTCAAGCATATTTTTAAACCAAGAAAAAATTTAATTAAATATACGATAATTTGGCTTTATTTTGTTTTATTATTCTTGTTAATGTATTCAGTTAAAACTGTAAAGCTATTGCGGGAAAGGTTCACAAATAACTTAAACTATTGGAGGTACTGAGACAACAAAAAACCGAAGCAAGTATACTGCGTACACTAATTTGTAGTGATACGGATGTTTTAGTGTAAATTTACCAATCCACACATATCTCTAATTACAAGTGAATATTTATGTTCCAATTACAAAAAAAAAAACATTATTTCAAACATTAGTTCCTCCAAGCATTGGAATAAAAAAAAATATTGAAGACCAAAGGTAAGTTATAAAGTTATCAGCAGTATGATTTTGCAGATGAAACATACCTGTGAATGGTGGCGCATCTGTACATTTACTCAAAAAATGAAATCCGTAATGTGATTGTAGTTGCACGAGTCACACAAAGTTAATTTCCACGAGATGAACAATAATTTTGGGCCCTCTTTTGAGGGCTGGAATGACTTTTAGCCGCATGATGCGCCAACTTTTTGGGCGTAATGCGTTTACAGACATTCGGTTGAAGTATCCCGTTACCATAAAAACAATTGTCGACGAGCGGAATCAACGCCGGCGACTGGTAAACTCGCTTAGCCGCGGAGGTAAACGCATTTAGCCGCGCGTAATTACCTTCGGGAATTAGACGGTTCCGCCTCCCCACCTCTCGCTTACATCAGTAATACGTCACGTTACCACGCTCCGAGCTCGGGGGAAAAAATTGGTTGTCTGTAAAGTCGGTTTACGGACGATAGTTTAACGTGACAACGTCATAACAAAACATTGATGAAATGATTGCATACTTTTATGAATAAAATTGAATCATTTTTATTGAATTATCACTATTTTGTATGGATACAAAGAAGGAGTGAAATTAAATCTACAATTTAATTGATAAATTTACTTTTATTTGCACTCATTTATTCAAATATGTTTATTACTTTAACGAAGAGATTATTTTAACTATAACTTTTATACATGTTTGCTATTTAACTTCTTCCAATCTGTGTTATTCTGTTAAGGATAGGACGATGATAGGAAAAGTAGAAAACGAATGGGAGTGTTTAAAGTTTAATGTGCCTCGAAAAAGTCAAATCGATGGTTGTTCCAATCGAGTGGAAGAGAGATGCGGCGCAAGCGTACAATGAGCGTAACGGGACAAAACGTAACGGGACAATGTGCGTAACGGGACACTTTTTCGTGCGTGCAGCCGGCGTTCATCTATTAACTAGACGTCGTCATGTCAAAATAGTAATTTTTTAAATGAGAATCACATTAAAGCAGCATTTGACGACTAAGAAGCTTCATTTAGTTAAATTACGAATCATATTAACGTTTTGAAAGGAAGTCATAGGAAGAAACGCGCTATCTTGGTTTCTTAAAAAGCAAATTTACTGAATTATTTATAGCATAAATTATTAATTATTGATTGCTACAAATCTTAGGAATTTGTTATTCAATTATTTTTCGGAAATTACAATAGCTATTAAAACAACAAAATACACTTACTAATGACGTTTAAAAATTTTAATATGCGCTATATTTTCCGAACGAAAGCCAATTATCTATATTAAATATTTAAATGTTATGTTGGTATAAAACGTGTTAAACCAAAATTGGCTTTTAATTCTTCTATTCCCTTTTAAAATATTTAAAGTCTGTGAAACAAGTTACTGTATTTTAACCAGCTTTAATATATTTCTTTTTATTTCAATTAAAATTTACTTTTCGCTACGTACTCAAAACGTATGAAAATTATTCGTATTATTTATTTTTACACAATTGCAAATTTACCACATTACAGAGCAATTAAAAAAATTCTCGTTTATATGCGAATGATTATTATTGTGTTCAAATTATTGCTGCTTAATTGCAGATTATTTAAATATATTTTAAGATTATTTTGGATCATATTACCGAAAGAACTATTAACCTCCGTGATTTTAAAAAGTACCTACACATATTTACTAATAAATACTCACGTTTGCAGCTGGTGATGTGTTGGTAATTATTTCTGCGGTCATGGGGCTTTTATAGATTCGTGCGAATAAGTGCTTTCTGAACATTGCGAGCTTAGCCGTTTTGTTGGTATAAGCGCCTTCCGTTATTGCGCTTGGACTACAGAGGAGTCGTTCACGAATTATTCTTTCCCCCCCCCCCCTCTCCAGTCGTTTCAGTGCGGCCGCCCAACGTAACTCATTGCCGGTCGTAAATCTGCTGGATGTAAGTTTCGCGGGTGGAGCAAACAATAAATTCGCCAATTACGACCACCGCTAATTTTACGCGAGCGGACGCACAGGCGCGGGGTTTGGGGGTGAAGGGGGGAGAGGGGGTACGGCGTGAAGGGTAAAGAGTTCGTTTCTAGAGGAGGCAGGGTTAGGGGCGAAGGGGGAGGGGGTGAAGAGCTTCGGCCCCAGTGGTGGCGAGAGTGCTAATGAAATTCTGGCGACGACTGCGCTTGTATAAACAGTGATTGATATGACAGCGTGAAAAATTAATGGGTCTGCACTTTCGCCCCCACGGGAAGCACTTTATTATAATAGTTGATGCCTCCGTGTTTCTGCTCCTCAGAGAGGCCATTAAATTAGCCCAGGGCTCCTAATGCTTCCTCTGGAAAAAGAAGAGAAAAAAAAGAGTACACCTATATACGTGCTCGGCTAAGCTGTCTTTGATGACTCCCTCTAGAGTCGACTGTTACTCTTCGGAAGAGAAATATAATTTTTAGTACCTCTCGCTCAGTTAAAAAAAAAAAATCCCAATACATGTGAAACTATTTCGCACGACTCAGCTGTATCAAATATGAATTTCAATTCGTAGCAGAAAGCATCAACGAAAAATTTTCAATTTTTTTATCACAAACGTTACTCAGCTAGGCACCGGTACAGATCAGCAAGGGAGCATACCGAATCAACGTTAATATATACGCCGTAAAAATAGACATGCGTATTTCACGGATTCCTTCGACGAACAAGTAGAATTTAAACTACATGTACGTCTGGCATACTTTAATAACAGGACCACAGTTCGCTTGTCAATCCCCGAATGACCCTGAAGTAATATTAAACAAGGGAAATTATACTATGTATTCCCAATCAATTGCAACCCTGTACAAAGAATTGGAAGCCTTATAACTTGCTGTAAGCGAACCAGCACACTAAAGTAGCTTAAATGTGTGTAAGATGACTCCAAGCTGCAACCAAGAAAAGTAAAATATTTTTTGGTTGAAGTCTTAAAAATTCGTATTTATTAAAAAAATTTATTGCTAAAATAATTAATATTACTAACAAATTATTAACTTTTTTCCTTAAAACGAACAAGCGCGCGTTGTCTTACATATATAGAATCATTACAGCTAAATAGACTTGTCTGGCTACTGAATATACGTACCTTGCCATCAACTTGACATATTAGCATGACCAACAGACCGGGCGTGTGTGCCTGGCCAATGAAAATACGTGCCTAGCCACTGGCTGGGTGTACCTTGCCACCGACTATACTTGGTTGGTTAATCGACTGCCATGTGGAGATATCATGAAAACGTTATGTCAAGGCATGCAAAGTTCTCAATTCGCCTTCTAAGAGGACTGTAGAAATCGCTTGCTTGTTTTTTTGTACTTGTAGAAATTTGTAATTTGTAGTTTTGTTGATTTTTCTCGAACCTGTTACTATAATGGTAATTGTTTGATTAAACTATATTTTACCGCATCAAACAATGATCGAAATGAGACGATCTAATCAATCATTATTTTGACAAGTGATTTTTTTAATGTATTTGGCAATTTTTTACAAATTTTTAGCGTAAAAATTATAGAATTCAAAGATGGTGGCCAAGACGGCTGGCAATATGGCCGAAGCCACGGTAATTCATGATTACTGCAGTCTAGTGGGTAAAAAAATTAAACTAATATGGTGGTAACGCTATCTAGGAGACGAAAATAAGATGGTGCCTCCACCAGACGACAGCAAGATGGTGAACCCAAGATAGCTGCGATGACGTCATACTGGCTGGTGTAATGTCTGTCTTGGCATTAGTGGTGGGATGTTAGCCTGCGGGTGGCTTTCTGGACGAAGGATCCAATGCCATTTTTAATCGAATGACCTCGTCGGATTCAAACCGAGGACTCCATGACACAAGGACGTTTTTAATTAAAATTAAAAAAAAAAAGATTTTTTATTAAATTAAATATTTTTCCCGTTAAAATCAAAATAATTACGGATTTTCAAGATGGCGAAAGTAACGAATAGTGATAAGTTTCTAGAATCATAGATGGCGGATGTAAAGTACGCAATTTTTATGTTTTAGAATTTGTTTGGAATATTTGGTCAATAATTAAAGTATTTCAAGTTTATGTTCACGTACAAGGTCGTGGCCTTGGCGGCTTAGGGAGGTTTGTTGTTTGGGAAATTTAAGTCGTTAAGTGCAACATTAAAATTACTTGTTAATATAAAGTGAATAAATATTTTAAAAAACATGACATCAAGTTATAAGAATATTTATTTCTAAAATATTATTTCCATTTACAATAGTTACAAGCCTAATAAAAGGCTAAAATTCTGGGTTCAAGAAATCCGGAAATACTTTTAAGAAATCGTACTAGCGCGTTTGTATAGTTTCAGAGGACACTAATATCATGAAATCATTAAATTTATGGGGGTTTTCACTCATGTATTCAGCAAACTTAATTTTAGTATAATAAGCCTAAAAATCATAAATTATGGTTTTTGACGTGGCAACGTCTAATAAAACGATGAACGCCGGCTGCGCTCACGAAAAAGTGTCCCGTTACGCACATTGTTCCGTTACGCTGTGTCCCGTTACACTCATTGTACGCTTGCGCCGCATCTCTCTCTCTTCCACTCTATTGGAACAACCATCGATTTGACTTTTTCAAGGCACATTAAACTTCAAACACTCCCATTAGTTTCCTACTTTTCCTATCATCGTCCTATCCTTAACAGAATAACACAGATTGGAAGAAGTTAAATAGCAAACATGTATAAAAGTTATAGTTAAAATAATCTCTTCATTAAATAAAAATATTTGAATTAATGAGTGCAAAAAAGTATATCTATAAATTAAATTGTAGATTTCATTTCACTCCTTCTTTGTATCCATACAAAATAGTGATAATTCAATAAAAATTATTCAATTTTCTTCATACATTATGCAATCATTTCATCAATGTTTTGTTATGACGTTGTCACGTTAAACTATCGTCCGTAAACCGACTTTACAGCCAAACAATTTTTTTTTAACACTTCCGGAGATGTAAGCAATAGCCTCTTGAATTATGTGTCTCAACTCTGGCAAACCATCAGGTAGCAGCGGAACGTAGACACGAACTTTTATAAAGCCCCAAAGGACAAAAATGTGGCATGGTTTTATGTCAAGTGAACGTGGAGGCCAGTCGTCTTGACTATTACGACCAATCCGACGGGCAGGGACTTTTATGTTCAACCACTCTCGTTCAAAGAGATTCCAATGGGGAGGGGCTCGATCCTGTTGCCAAATAATGTTTACAGGTTCACCCTCTTCTAATTGAGCCATTCTTTCGCGCTGCAAGCGAGAAAACAATAAAGCAGTATCCACTCAACTGTATGAAATACTCTCATAACTGTGACCATGAACCAACACTCCACAACGGGAAGCCTAAGATGTACATCAAGTTCAGTCCCTGCCCGAACACGCCCGAATATTCACCTTCGGCCAACCTCGGGTTTATTTATATATATTTATATTTCTCTGTTTATTTTAATGTAGCTATACTAACTAACCGTCCACAGTGTTTTAAAGTGTTTTAATGAAGCTAACCTAACCAACCACTTTTAATATTTGAATTCATTTTTCCTGCGCAAAAGTAAAACAAATCCCGAGGTTGGCCGAAGGTGAATATTCGGGCGTGTTCGGGCAAGGACAGAACTTGATGGACATCTAAGGCTTCTCCTCCACAACGATTACAGTTGATACTATTTACATTTCATAAACGGGACATTTGTCTATGGACGTACTGCATTTACGGGATAGTACTTGCAAGTTGTTTACGACCGTCCATGTGCTTCGGAGAAGCAGAGTGCTTTTGGATGTCGCCGGCGATAGGCTCACGTGGCAAAGTGTCCCGCGGTGTTATGTCGGAGCACAATTCTCTTCTTCCGACGATTGTGCGAGGAAACGTTTCGAAGCAGGAAGCATCGGAGTTCCTTTGCTAAGCGCCGCAGCCGTAGAGCCTTGCGGGGTGGAATTGAGGGGGGGAGGGGGGGAAGAAGTGTCGCCAACTTTACTCGTATTCCGCGCGGGGGAACTAATTCTCCCGACCGTCGCCGTACTCTGAAATTACGGTTCGCTTGTGTTCAGGTGCAAGCGGGATCAAGACGGAAGTGCTCCTCCTTGGAGCGCGGAAGACCCCTGGACTGGTTGAAATATACTTCGACCCCCGAAACTCGCGAGAGAGTAAATTTGCATTCAGCACGATAAATGTCACCGGGCGTTTTGTTTCGCCGAGTCGTGCAGACACAACATCTCGAAGCTTTGCCCAGTCAATTATAAGACTCACTTCTTAGACTGTAATTGTACACTGAGAAAAAAAGAATTATGGATTTAGAGAACCCAAGTTCTGCACCACCATAACTTCCTGGTTGTAAATTCACGTAAAACATTAAGTCGGGTTAAATTTGTAGCTGTTTCTGCCACATTGGTAATTGACTGTTATAAGTTATGTTTTGCAATGTTTCACAAACTAATCATTTTGTTGCTGGTACTGAAGAGTTATTAAAAACCTTTGCATAATTACCTGTGAAAATTTATGTAGCAAATCTTAAAACATGTACAAACTTCCTTAAATTTTCTTAAAACTTTTTTGCGTGTATATATTTCCCTTAAATTACGGACAGCAAAAAATAAATTATTAACAAATGTACATGACTCAAAAACACACCTGTTTGTTTGTACAAACATGTGACCAACACTTTAATACCAACAGTGATATAGTGTGCACAATTTACAAAATCAAAACACATGCTTTACTGTAACAAAGACTACAACTAAAACTAAACTAAGGGTTCTGGAAATCTTACACATAATAATTTCAAATTAACTGTGTATTTTAAAACATTTCCGAGAAGAGTTTTTGAATTATTAAAAATTTGTGTGATAGTTTCTGTTAATCACTTTTAATATTTAGTAGGTAACTGATAGGGATACCCTGATGATGGCAACTTCAAAGTTGACCGAAACGTCGATGAGATCTTTGTCTACGACGCGGCTAGAACCCAGAAGCCAAGCAACTCCAGAAAATGGCCGCGGAAGCCGGCGATGCTTACATGCTCTTTAATGCCGGAATAGCATGCGCGCAAAAGTTTCGTGCTGAAGGTCTGCCGAAGTAAATATCCATTAATTCTCCTGATCGTTTGTTGACAGTTGGCGCGTGTTAAATGGGGCATGTCGTGCAGGTTGCGCGGGACCCGAATGATGGTTCGCGTGACTTAAGCTTTTGAAATCCACCTCTGTTTTGCAATTCAATGCGATTCCTGCACAGGTGATACCAGAATACGGCAGTTTAATTTAACGGTTTCCAAACACACCGGAAACATAAATTTGCAGCAGCTGATTTCGTGTTTCGAGTATCGAATTTTTTTGAAGCGAAACTCCTTTACAGCAGGCTGGTTCAAGTTAAGGCGATTACTCGTCATGACGTAACGATAATTGCAACGCCCAGAAGTAGGGGCCGGGCGAATAAAGGGAAAGAAAATATTTTGTGTTCCACTCTTCCCTCTCGGGCAAGCGTTAGTGAAGCGGCGCTACGGTGCTGCATTTTTCGTTACGCTTTTAGCACACCGCGACGCATACTTCCTGTTGACCTCCGCTAATCGTGGGCACAGCCTGATCCAAACACGGCTGCAACACACTCAGGCCTAGATTATGGTATTCAGTATGTTACGGTGTACTGTATTGTTCAAGTGAATTACTGAATAAAATGTTTCTCTCTTAAGTGTGTTAGAGTTCACTTAAACGCGCGTGGTGGCCACGTTTATACTCATTTTGCTGTAAGAAATGGTGGGTTTAAGTCAAAAATATAAGTGGGAAACAGTAACATGGGAGTGTGTCAGTAAAAGTTAATTTTTTAAAAATCCAAATTCATAGCTGTTTAAATATTTCCAACACAAGTGTAACTCAAAATATTAAAGACATAAAATATAACGTTATGATATAATTTTATCATGAGATGACAGTTAAAATTATTGTTTGGTTTTGGTGTGCAATTTTCAGTCCTGAGAAAAGTAGTATAGTAGGTTTCATTAATAGACGTGTCTTTATAAGTATAATTGTAGTGAATCCACTATTACCTTACGTCTTACAGACGTGTGTACTTGTGCTTTACCCCCCAAAATATTTATAAGTCCTTAAAAATATTTGTGTTTGCCTGAAGTAAGATAAACATTATGATAAAAGTAAAATTATTTAATATTTTATTTTATTTCATTCACAACGAAAATTTATTTATTGTGGCTCTTCCTTGACCTGAAATTTTTCACATGTTGCCAAACACCCATCCTTGACCTTAAAATTACGCTGGTTGGATACGCTAGGCAAAACATTATTAATTTTATTTGATTTAAAATTTGCGTTGTAGTTTAACGTCAACTAAAATAATCTTAAAGAAAAACATTTTCTATACTTCAACAATATTATATATAGGAAACCAGTTGAGAAAGAAAGATACTGTAACATTGTACAATTTATATGGCTATGGTTATTTTTGCATTTATGAAATACTTTATTAGAGATAATACTAAGTATTTCTCACCAAAGTTGGGGAATAATTATATATTTAAATTGATAATTCATTCAAGCATAAAATTTTAAAACATGGAGAAAACCATCCACATTCAACAATTTTAATTTATTTTGTTTTATAGTGATTATTTATGTCACAGTTAATTCTGGAAAGCTAATTTCAGCTTAAAAATAGTGCACTTATCTGACAACTAACTTTTCCTCCAAATTATTAATGAGAAAAGTTAAATTACGTTTTTTTATAAAAATGGGTAGGCTATACGGTTTAAATGTAAAATAAGTATTGAACGTCGAAATAAATATTTTTGCTTTAACAATTTTTGATAGTATATTTTTAATTTTACTGAGTTAAAGGTCATTTGGGGCCTAGGTATACAGAATTAAATATGTATATATATACTTATACATATATATGTTTTTATACAAAAATTGATAGCAAACAAGCTAATTTAGAATCAGAAAAAAAATCTAGGAAATTCAATTTCATCAAAATCTGGCAAATGGGAGCAAAGTTAATTAGAAAACACACATGCTATCACATCTGCATACACACATGCACGTAGTTCACAAAAACGTAAATGTTTACTTACTCAAACACATGTACACAGACAATAGTGTTTAATTTTTAAAATGGGACATTTGTTGAACTTTTAATAAGTTGTTATCTCACTTGTTATAGTATAACAGATTGGAACTTAAAATAATTTTTAATACATATACAATTCGAATGCCCATATTAAAATCACAATTGCACTAAAAAAAATTGAAACTATTTACAAGAATTGAATTAAGATGATTATTATTAATCACGTTAAAAACCATACTTATTGAAAATTAAGAAAGTTTGAAGCACTTTTTTTATCAACAGCTATTTTTATTTTGTACAAAATATATTAATAAAAGTTTTTAAGGAAGTCACAATAATCATCTTAAAAATAAATGTATAATTTATGTACTTATGGTTGTTATTTTCACACAAAAAAAGTTCATGCTTAGATAGTTTACATTTAAACAGTCAAACACAATATGAAAATCCTTAAGAGTTATTAAAAGGTTCATGCTACCTCAAACTGTTTCTTATGTTTGGTACAAAGATAACTTTTGATTATACATAAATTTTACTGTTTCGACATAATACATGTTGAAATTTTACAATTCATAAGGAAAAAAATCTAAATACTTCTACGTTATTAAAATGGTTCCTGCAATCGTGAAGTTAAAGTTAAAACAGTTTCAGGGCCATTGGTAAGCATAGAAAAATGTCATAATGAACTACGTAGAAAAATGCCCTAACACACGGAGTAAAAGCGAAAGTGGTTTTAATTTAAATTAAATCCTCCTAGTTGGTAGATGCAGTACTCAAAAGCTTCAAAATAAGGTTTAAACTGTCACGTTTCACAGTCTTTTTAAATTTATCATAATTGATTTAATCATACGCAAAAAATACTTAGTTACTGTGGTCATATAAATACATGTTTAAATATTAATGAATACGCTCGCCAGTATATTTTATTTTTTAGTATGTTATTCAAAACAATGCTTAATTTTGAATGCTGTTACGAGAGGCATAAAATGAATTGATTTAACAAGCAGCTTTCTGCGCTGTGTACCATCAAAACAGTCTCAAATTGAACTTACTGAAACAAGCCCAAACATCTCCAGTCACAGCATGCAACCGAAGAAATAATCAGACACATTTTTATTTTTTTAAGTGTTCGATTGAAAAAAAGTCATAGTAAAATATTTTTATATGATTCAGATTCCTCGTGTAATTGGAGAACAAACTAACGCTGTGTTTAATGTCATTAAAATGTTTTTTTTTTCTTTCAGTAATGTTTTATACAATTATTTGTTTGAGAAACAAACACTCCCTTGCTTGTTGGTCACGAGGTGTGATCATCTGTGGTAAGCATTATATAGGTTGGGGTGTGAAAGAGGAGGGGGAGGGGTGGAAGACCGTGCTAGCAGGGGTGGGTAAGAGACCGGCCAAGTAGGGCGTCGGTAGTGTGCGGGACAGCCTCCGTTCTGCCAGCAGGCATCGTGTGACATGGCGTTATCTCAGCGTCTTGCACGGCCCGCATGGATTCCTCCCCAACCCCACTTCTCTCTGACCGCATCCCCCCCCCCTTCTCTTGTAGCGTTCTGCGCGTGACAAGTGTTATCTGCGGACCATCCCGCTAACTCCCCCCCCCCCCCCCCCCTTTTCGTGCTTCGAGCATTGCCAACCGCTGTTGGACCGCCACCCCCCTCTACAACCCCCAGCCACTCAGGGGGTGGCAATCAGATCGTCCGGCAGACCATAACGGTCATTCCGAGTCTCATGTTCGTGCCCCCTCAACTCTTCCTCTCCCCCTTACCCTTCTGAACAAACTAGTGCGTGCCTGGGGTGCCACATGCCGTGGTTAGCGGTACGTACGTACTTCTCGCGAAAAGATTTATAGTCCAGTGGTATGTGTAAAAAAAAACACCACCAATATCTGTGCTTTCTGCTGGGATGAGTTTCTTTAAAGTAAATCATCTTGCGGAGGAAAAACACGTCCCTAATGCCACTCCAAATTTAAAAAATTGTTTTTTATCGCAGACGGCTGGCAAAAACAAGTAACAAACTGTTGTGGACATACGTAATTGTAGTTTAGTTAGCCCTAAGATATTTTTTTGGTGAAAAACACCTATCCCTAGCTATTATAAAGTAACTATGGTACAAAAACATAGATACCTTAATTTGGCTTCAATTAATTTCAAATGTGAAAAAAAAAACAGTTGTAATAAAAAGATGTATAAAAAGGTTCGCATCAGCAGAGAAGATGATGCAACAATATAATTACCATTTATACAAGATAGACATCGTCAATTTCAAATTTGCATGTTCCTTCGTCTGAACTGAAAATTTCAGGACACTGAAATTATTCCTACATGCATGTAAGCCATCTGAATCACTTAGTGTTAGAAAAAAATGCTAGCGTGGAGTAGGTATATGAAATAGCGAAATCCTTAAAAAAAATATTTTTTTGTGAAATTAGAATAATTAAATGTGGATGTATAGGATTTGAAATACACTATATTAGTTTTAACAGATTTTAACCATATTAATTTAGGTCGTTTAATATTGGCAAATTTTTATGTTAAGTCAGAGACAACACACTAATATATTGATAATATATTTTAATCATTACAAAATACTGGTTAAACTCTAAACGCCATTGACTTCAGAGGGTAAACTATAGGTATGTGGCATCTAGTAACAACTAGCTTAAGGGATTCTATTAAATCATATTAGTGTGTGTCCCCATGCGAATAACTGCACGGTGAGTTGTTTTCAATTATCACCCATCGATACACTTATTTTGGGTTGTATAGGTGGTAGTGGTGTCTCGGGAGGAATAAAAATATTTTAAATATTATAGCCGCGGACAAGGGAATTCTCCCGGCGATCGAGGCTTCCACACCCGGGAAATATTTTGGCACTCGGACTGTGTATTCCTTTTGAGACAAGCATTCGGGACTTTGAAAAATTTATACCGGGGAGCTAGAAAAATCTCTCGGCAATCCAGGCCTCCACACACCAGGAAAAACCTGGCGCTCGGACTCTGTGTATTCGCCTCGGTACAGGCATTCGGGACATTGAAAAATTTACACCGGGGATCTAGAAAAATAAATTTATATGAATTTACTGCTAAAAAGGGATGAATTTATTTAGTTCTTATTTTATAAATACGTGATAATAATATCATTATCATCTGACCTATGAATGCTTTTCTGCAGAAATCAACAGGCAGAACACTCTACCAATGCTGATTGATATACTGCGTAGAATATACTTTCTTAGAGCTGCTTTTTTACATACGAAGTACCTCCATACTTATGTTACCTATTTACTCCTTTTAATTAAACCTGTTCCTATAATCAACATGACCGCAAACCGAACTTCTTTACCAGATTTAATCTATTATTTTACCCAAAAAAATGGAATAATTTCAGAGTTAACTCTGTGTTGTCCTTAATCCAATATGAACAATTTAAAAGCTGAATTTAAAAAAATTACACATTAGTGCAACTGTAGAACATAAGGTAACTAATGCACAGTATCTTTTCTATTAGGACATTTGGACCCATAAATGCAGGGAAAAACTTATTATCACATTTCCTGAGAAGTAAAAACTAAAGGATTAATCGAAAGCCAACGCGGTTTCTCATTCAAACATTTATAGAAAAATATGTCATTTGTTTGAACCACCATTGTTTTAAATAATGGCAGATGTAACTTTTACATTCATGAGAGTTTCAAGACATTCTGATTGTTAGATATTCGGATGTGTATTTAACGGCGTAAATATCATTAGAAACGAAGATGGTAAAATGTGATTGTGCCTCTCCTACCACCAGAATAATATATCTGTTCAAATATAGTTTGTGAGAAAATAAAAATTATTATCACTAATACAAACGGGACTTAATATAAACAAAAAGAGAGATTTTGGATCAATTATCTTTTTGAATCATTATAATATTATATATTAATGCAGGACACTAACATATCACAAAGGAAGTTTTAAAATGCAAACTATTATATTTCGAACTAGAATTGATACTGCAATGTACAGCAATAGACAGCTGAACTAAAGAAGTTAATAAAATGTGAAAAAGAAATGAGCTGCAAATAAAGTTTAATAATGTAAAGAAGAATGGCAAACAAAACATTTGCAAAATAGTTCACTGTTGTCCGACTCTCTACTTGATTCGTTAGCGAGGGTAAAAATCGCTAAAATATTTAATGAAAACATCGAAACGGGACACCCTTATGGACATAACAAATTTCAAACCTCTCGGCTTTTCCGTCTTTGAACTACGCGAACGAAAGTACACTTAACGTGAGACAAAACACTATTATTGCTATCGATGCTTCAAACATGTCAAATTTTGAATACCAAACAATTAAAAAATGTTAATGGCCTAGGAACCATTGAAACCAATATGGTCACTTTAGATGCCTTTCTCTTCCCATTAAAGAGTAAACAATTTTTTTTATGCTATACCCATTATTTTATCACAATGCACCATAATTTTAAACTTCCTGTACCATAATTGTGGGACACCTTTACCATATTTTTGAGCTAACTGTACTATAATTGGTATATCTCAGTACTATTATCGGACAATGGTACCCTAACATCCTCTCGTGCGTGTCATCGCACTTGTGCGGACGATAACGTATCAGCGCCTACTCACCAGAGTTGTTTTGGCTTGCGCCAGGCAACGCTAAAACTAATTTCCTTTCCATTCGCCGTTAAAACTAACGGCAGTGGCCCGCGCAGCGCGCCTTCCCTGGTTATTTCCTGCGGGAAGTTTCCAACTTTTAATGCGGCGCGCACACTCACATACACATACACACCTACACTCAAACACACACGCGCGCGCGCGCGTGGTACTTTACCGAGAACAATAATTCAACCCTTGCGTATGGCTGAGCTTCACGCGTCGATTCCAATACTCGCAATCAACCTCAATCGACGACACACCATGCTCTCATTTCTACCAAACACGTGTTTTGCGACACACGCATTTGTGTCTTTAGTATGCGTTCACAACAAAAAATTTCAAAATAATAAACTCATATGAACTATTTCCCTCCAAGCTGGGCCGTGAAAAAGAATAAAATTATTCACCTTGTGAAGCGAATATTATTATTTAAATTCATTTTTGGTATTTCTTGTAAACCTTCACTTTGTAAATATATGTTAATTTCGCTAAAAAAAAAAATATTTTATTTATTTTTTAATAAAAGAGGAAACTTTTAAAATATATTATAATGTATTGTAGAAGTTTTAAAGAATACAGCTAAACCCTTGTTTATTGTTTAATAAAAAACTTGTGTGACTTAGTGTTGATATTATAATCTTTATAGTGAATGATCATCATGAAAAAAACTTAAACGTAATGCTCTAATTTCCTTGGTGTGAATCTGTACAGCAGTGTTCAGACATGATGCCTACCACTTTAATATTCTTCTGCAGTGCCATTACGTTATTACTAACCATTAGCGATCCATTACTCTGACTGCAGTTAGCAGTTACGCCAAAGAGACGTTAAATTTTTTTCCCCCTGCTCCAACCTGCCTTTTAACGCTCGAGCTAGTCACGAGATCTCTGCGGAATCTCACACGCAACGCCCTGTACAAATCCCGCTCTCATTTTTCTTAACGACTTCCCGATGAGCTACGACTTCCGCGAACCCTTTTCTTCACAACCACCACATCAAACATCACTCGAACTGGTCAATGACCACAGGAGATAGAATCACTCAGCCATGTTTTAAGGACACATTTTATCGGTCAGATTTACAACGTACGTAGGGGAAACGAGCGGGTTTTTTTAAAACCCCGAGAAGGACTTGGAAACCAAGGTTTAGTGGCGACGTGGCAGGAGGCCGAAAGTCGTTTAGTCCAAAGGCACTAGACCGAAAGTCGTTTAGCCAAAAGGCTCAAGACCGAAAGTTGTTAATAAATGTTGCAAAACCGAAAGACACAAGACCAAAAGTCTTGTATAGCAAAAAGTCGCTCGACCGAAAGGCACAAGACCGAAAGTCGTTTAGCCGAAAGGTACAAGACCAAAAGTCGTTTAGCCAAAATGCACAATACCGAAAGTCGTTTAGCCGAAATGCACAAGACAAAGTCATTTAGCCGAAAGTTACTGGTCCGAAAGGCGCAAGACCGAAATTAACCTCATTGAAGGGGCACTAGACCGAAAAATCACTAGACCGAAATAGCACTAGACAGCACAGGCACTAGACCGAAAGTCGTTTCTCCGAAACTTTTCTTTCAAATGACTTTAGGTTTAGTGCCTTATACCCGGTTACGTTTCGTTAAGTTCCTGTCACGCTGTCAAATACTTGCCTCGAACTGCATTTGACAATATATTAGGAGGGGTAATATTGGATTAAAAATGACTGCCAGTTTTATCCATTAAATAAATTTTGTACAGATAACCTCAAATGCATATGTTTTAAATTATTAGTTACTATAAAAGTTTAATTTTGGTCGGAGCTATCTCAAACTTTTCCATTTTTTCTCATTTTGTAATTAAAAAGCAGGATGGTATTTTGAGAATTGTAATGAGTTTTGTACATTTTTAAACTTTTTAAACGTCGATAAATTTTACCCACATTAATATTAATAAGATAAATAAAATTTCAATGTTTTAAAAGTCGTTTTCATATCATTTTCATCTTACATATAAAATTATATTGCATACGAAATTCACACTGACATTATTTTAGTTTATTCACCTTTAATCGATCATGTTATCTTCGTCATTTTAAAGATTCGTCGTGACGGAAACATATGCCATTTACTTTTTCGCTAGGCACAATTAAGATTGGACGATCCGTTCGAAATCCAACATATTTTAGTATTTGATGGAAACTCAAATCATCTAACTAGTCCAACAAACATAACTGCACTAGTGAAGTTTTTTTGTGACGTCATAAGTTTTTCGTAATTATCTGGCAAATTAAACCCTTAACCTTTTTACTCTTAATTTATAAGGGAATGGTATGAAATAAAAAATTGTAGATTTTATGTTTAAAGTATATTTTACTGGTTACGATGTGATATCGATTGTTTTTTTAGAAAATAAATAGTTTATATTTCCTGGCCTTTTAAAATCTTCAGAATTTTTATGATATTAAAATACTAAATATTTTTTTTTTAAATATCTGAATCATTTTTAAACTATACCATGCATTATCTAACAGCATAGCCTTTCAACAGAAAATTTTAATTTTTTCAATTTGTTTCACCTTATCCATACTGCACAATAATGTAAATAATTCAACTTTGCCAGCTAAGCATGTGAAAACAATGCAGTATATATATTTTTCATCCTTTTGAAATTCGATCACTACAAGTTTATCCGTGTCAAACGTAAAAATAAGATAATGAACCGGAATGGGACAAACACTCTTAAGCCCATCGAAAGTTCGTGATTGCAAGTCTGTGTCTTAATAATCAGAATATCTGTATTTAAAACGAGTTTCAATCAAGCTAGATCTTGTAGTTTTTGCATAACAGAAACTATTCCAAGTTTCTGCAAGCTTGCCAAAGCCGGAATGATATATGGAAAGTAAATTTTAACTTAACCTCACACTTATAACAAACTGACAACTATGATTTCTGGACGTAGCAGTTGCCGTTGGTAACACTTTAGTCAATAAGACAATGTGTTTTAACATAAACTAATTATAAATGTTTTGAATGTTTTCACGTAAGGAAGAGATGATAGGTATCGAATCGTGCCATTAGTTTCAAAGAATTTTTGCATCACAAATTTTAATAGTTAAATAACGATATTTCTAAAAAGCAGATATCACAATAATAGAGATGTTAAAACATATTGTCAAATTAACAAATATTACTGTTTAAAGTCATAACCAATAATAAAATAAAATAATTCACAAGGAAAAAGTTTTGTAGAGTCGGACCAATATCTGTTTTATGTATCCACTACACTATAAACTATTTAGCCAAATTTTGGCAACAGAACATAAGAAATTGGTATGGCCTAAAAATTGTTGAAGCCAAATGGCGTCTTACAGTTATATTTTCTCCACCATTAGAAAGAGCCAACCTTTCAGCATTTTACATCATATACCATTTATAAATTTAAGTTTTTTTTTTAATTTTAGTAAAAAATACTTTTAGGGTTTTACTTCGATCTACCAAAAACACAAATGGCTAGCTCAATTAGATTTCAAGCTAATTTTTTTTCAAAACCTCTGGTGGACTCTGTAGTCACAAGACCAACTTCATAATTCACTTTCTCGAGGGTTTTTAAGCATGAGCTAGTTATTAATGTCTGGACATCACATGCACGAATTGATTTTAAAGTCAGCAAGTTCACATTAAATAATGACATACAGACTCAATAAGTTAAGTGTGAAACAAAGAACTTTAAATTAAAAAAATAATAATAACATTATACACTTAGTAAAACTTAGTATTACACAAACGATTCTGTAAGATATCGGTTTATTTTTAGAATTTTTACTTAAGATTATGATTTATTTTGCCAAACCCATTTCCTTAATTTTACGGATTTTACAGTGTAAATGTTTCGATATTTTATAGATAACTTGATCGCTTGGATCAAACGGAACGTCTATTGCGTGTTTGTGAGTTCATGCCTTCGTGAAACGTTTAAAATGACTTTTGGGAGTGCTGCTTACTAACGCCCAAAAAAATACTTCCACTTTCCTTTCCCGTTCCCGGCACATTTTCTTCTTCTTCTTCTTCTTCTTCTTCTTCTTCTTCTACCTCCTCTTTCTCATTCGCAAAACGTCACGTCCTTAGCCATATAACTTTCAGACCACCAGAGATTTAACGCGGCGCCCATTAAAGTTGTTCGGACGGGGTTGTGGGCGGTAAACGCTTCGCAAAGACTGTCATCCAGAACCGTTTAACCGAAACTTCCCGACCCCTCCCCTTTTTTCGAGAAGAGGAAGAGAAACACGGGAAAGGGGGGGGGGAGGAGGTAGCTTCGACGTAACACTGCCCCTTTACTACACTCGCGGCGTGTCGGCTAATTGGTAATTTCGCGACTTAATACGCGCTCTCTGTGTTTCAACGCTTCCCCCCACCCTCCCCCTTTCCACGAGCCGGAGGGGTCTCACCGGCCGGGTCACTAATTGGCCATTAATAAATTTCGTTACTGAGCAGACGAGGCAACATGCGTCAGGCGTTTTGCCTTCTGCTATCCCCTCGCGCACTTCTTGGGCAGACGCCCGCTCGCAACAACGAAACGACGGAAGTCAGAGAAATTTTAGTCAGTTGCCTGGTCCGCTCAATTTGTTCTCTATTCCGAAACATCCCGTCGTAAATATTTTGGAAGTGAAACTTCTTTCTGACGAGTTTGATCATTATGTTTCCCAATTGGACCCAAAACTTTAAGTTTCACTTTTGGAAAAAAAAAAAAATACTAATATTTGAAATACTGTATCTCGAGAACTATATGACGTACAGAGCTGTAGTGGAGTTAAAATTGTGACACATATAGTCTTCTTTGAAAAAGGTAACAGTGAGTTGTTTTCCATCGCATATACTGCTGGAATTAGAAGTAAAAACCAAAAAAGGGCAACAATTTCACTGTTTTTTGCGAATATCTCAAAACGCGCCAAAATGTTTGTTGGTTAACTCCTGACTCCGATTCAGCACCCCCCAAAAAATAGGAAATAATAATTAAACCCACTACTGACATGCCGTTTTTTTTTTCACCGTTTGCCTGGGTATGCTAATACTGAACTTTATTTTTTGCAGGTAAGCCACTTTACATGGTGCCTCACGCAGTCACGACTGCGGAAATAGTGATTACATCAGGAAAAGTATGTATTAAATTTATTTTATCATAATAATTTTTTGCTTTAACTATGTTTTTGTGTCAAATTTTAGATTTAAAGAAGTCTTTGTAATTTCATCATGTGTTACTATAGTTTAGATATATATTTGGAGTTTGGTATTTCAAACCCCCAATTACTGTTTTAAATGCAACTAAGAAATAACTGAATACATTACATGTAAGAAACTATTTTTAATGTATTTAGAAAATGAAATACCCAAGTTTAAGGAACTTGTATTTGCTGCTTTCATTTAATTTCTTGCAAATTATATTGTACTTATGTTTAAGACATATAATATATTAAAAAATATTCATATATATTTGTCTGGTCAGCTAGAATAAATATAATCATATTTTGTTAAAGAAATTACAACATATTTATAATTTAAATCATCTGACCCAATGTACGAATGAATTAAATGAAATCTTGTCAGATACATACTGTCTTTCTATATAACTTGTATGTATATTTTTTACATGAAATTAGTTTTAAAATCGGATTTTTTTTAATCATATAGCATATTTTTGCCGATAAAAAGATATTCTGAAATATAGATAACAGAAATATATTTGTTACATAATTTAAATTTATTTTCTATGATAATATAAAAGTTTTAAAGCAATACCATGATTGATATAACTACAAGTTACTGACACCCAAAGATAAACATATTATACAATCTACCACTTTTATGACGTAATAAATTTATTCGGGTAGTTTATTATCTGAGAGTAAGGTATATATTTTATAAAAACTAAGTTAAAAAGGATGCATTATGGTGAATTTCATGCACAAGCCCTTATGTTGCATCAAATAGCTGAAAGCGTGCAAAATAATAAATTTATATTGAGGTGATTAACTAAATGATATTGTATTGATTTTAATAAAATGTTCTTGGCAAAATTGTGACTGGAGAAAGGGCTATATGATGTAGAGGCTTAGTGTTCAAAGCAGAACGAATAATCGTGCTTATTTTTTTCTGAACGACTAATATAAAACCCAAAATTTAATTATAATAATCACATAACTGCTATGGTGCTAACAAAAAAATTCATTTGGTTCTTGGTTTCACTTCACTTCACAGTGTTAAACTTCGTTTCAGCATACAAAACAGCAGAAATCTTCAGGGCAGTTACTTAACACAAAATATAATTTATAATTATTTTCTCTGTAATAATGTTATTTATCGAACAGTGTTTAGATTTCTGATGATTTCAAAAAAAAAATTATCTTATAAACCTAGACCCATGCCAAAACCCACAAGGCCGGTGTCACAATACACTGTTTAAAAATGTTCACCTTAAATTTACGAAGAAAGCTGATTACAAATATTTCCAGGGATCTTCATACATTTACGGTTATCTTTGTAACTTTACGGGTGTTGAGTGTACCTTATTTGAACACAAATCAACAATAATAATTTAATCGGAGTAACATAGAATTAAACTTTTTTTGAGTTTACGGCAAAAACCTTAATTTTTTTTTTCCCTTGGCGGATGTGTTTTAACTTGTTTGCAACGGAACATATAACTCCGGTGTGAAACACGGCGTAGTTTAAACTAAGATTCAGTTAGTTACCTGAGATTACGAGGAACCTCTTCAATTATTCGAGGTTGAATCTTCTTTGAAAACGCCCGTAAATTTTCGCTGTAATTTAAAAACGGTGTGCGCGTTCCTGCCGCTGCGGGAAAAACCGACCCCGGTTTCACGGGATGTTGATATCTCCCGGTTTCGAGTGAAGGCTGTCACTCACGGGAAGGCTTACCGCAGCCACCGGGCATTGGCACATCGTGATGGCTTGACAGCAACGGATCATGCCTACTTCGGCAAACCGCTGTCCTCACATTAGTTTTAAATATCATATGTGCTTAAAATTTCATTGCATACGTACCGATAGAAATATTGAAACGCACACAACAGGGCGTTTCACATCAGGAATTTATGATAAAATGTCAGCCATGTTCCATACACCGTATTTTTTTTGGAACAGAAATATTCATTTAAAATTAAAGATATTTGTAAATTAGTACAGTTGCATGATACAAAATAGTTTTCGCATCAATAATTGGTTCGGATTCTTACCTGGGCATAAATGCTTTGTGTTGTCCCACTACCTCTGATGATTAAAGTAATACGTAAACCGTTCCCTAAATATTCGATTATATTTTCCATGGATTAAAAAAAAAAGCTTTTATGAAACATAAATGAGAATTTAAATTATTCGGCAATTTTTGTAAGAAATACTCTTTGTTATCTTAAAAAAAACATAGTTTATATTACAAACTTATTATTGGCAACTAGTTTCGAAAGGACTCTGTTGTAAATGTACAGAAAATTCTTTTTCTTTGTAGTGAGAAACCATTCTGTTTTTTTTTTTGTGGTTTTGGGAAACTGCGAAAAAAAAAAAAATCGGATTGGCTGGACATTGATCGAAACCCCGGTAAGTCTATAATGCGAGTCCAAGTGACTTTACACAGTCCGCCTCTTTACATGGCAGTACTGATACACATCACACGACTTTAGAAACGCGTCCGGTGTAGTGGCGATAGCGTTTTAGATTATTTTTTGAAGGTTGGGGTAAGAATGTTTTGAAATATAAATGACGTGCAAAAAATATTTTCATATAATTCTGACGTCATGTCAAAAGAAAACACCAAAAATTTCATGACAAGTTTTTTTTTTTAAATAAATATTGAACTAACTTCAAAGCTTAGGTGTCGTCCGAAGTTGCTTATTTGTTGTTATCACTTATTTTTTTTAGTTCCGTGGAGAACAGAGCTGATATCAAATATGCAGAGTAGATGCGGACATTAAAAATCGGCAATCCAGGGAGACAAGACATTTGCTCCTGTCTGAGGACGCCTTTTCGTCGTAGAGCCCACTTTAGGCGGGGAGGGAAGCAGGTCACTTGGCGAGGGGAAATGTACGGTGGCGTTGTTGCCCCGCATGTTTCACGGAGGTTGGCAGCCCTTCTCACATGGGATGAGCCCCCGGGCTAAACAATTGCCTACTAGGGAAGGACACTGTGTTTGAAAAGGGTATGAGAAGGGGGGAGGAGGAAATGGGGCGTTTGTATCCTGTTTCGTCTTCCCAAAGGAACTATAAACGAGAATGCGCATGCTTTAGTGAGGCTTGGAAGACTGTGGTTACACACCCGTTCCCGCCCTACCCTAGCAAGAGAGAGAGAAAGAGAGATAGGAAATACCGCGGAATTGTGTGTGTGAGAGAGACGTACTACAGCTTACATGCTAATGATATTCCTCGTTGGACCAAGCTACCTAGAGTTTCAGCAACATTAGCGTACGATATCTTTCATTTGAAGGAATGTTTGTTTTTGTTCTTTAATAAATTTAATGTATTTGATCTTTCCATGTAAAACCAACGTAAGTTACTAACTCAAAAGCAAATTAACTAGCAAATAGGTTATTTATTAAGACATGAATAACCAATATTCCTATATATATTTGTAACGCATTACTTACATTTAATATTTTGATAAAAACCGTTTAAATAATATTTTGTGCCAAATGCAATCCTAAAATTTAAATTACTTTTTTACATTTTGAAATATATTATGTTATTATATTTATATTTTTTCATTTATTAAAAAAGCTCAGCCCATTAATTTTTTTAACGCACCGCATATAATGTATTGTGATTTGTACTATATTTTCAAATTATATTTTCATTTTATTTATGTATAGTAAAAATAATAATTTTATGAAAAAAATTATCTCTTCCTTGTATTAGATTGTTTAATATTGGGAATAATGGAAGTAAACATTATTAAATTTAGACATTTACAAAGAGTTTTTTTTGTGCATAGTAGTATGTAAATTGGGTTCCTGGTGCAATGTTATTCTTATGAAAATACGATTTTGTGGTGGATTGCTGTGGTAGCTTGGCAATCGTGAGGGTTCGACTATGTTCGGGTGTGACCGCCGCTTTTGCCTATGATCAGGAGGTTGGAGGTCATTTTAGGCTACGCCACATCCGCTATCCTCAAATCCACTATTTTAAAAATCAGTAATTTTTAAGCTAGAAATTCGGAAACAAATTTCCAAATTAATTTTAAAACTCACTTATTAAAATAATGACTGATTAAATTTCTCTCCATCCTTGGTTCGATACTTGCTCGATGCCAAAAAATGTTAATTTTAGACAAAAAAAATCTTATTTAATAAAACATGGTGAACAATCCTAAAAGAGGCGTAAATTCTTCATCTACCAACCTCCAATTGATTCGATACTACTGTGCATAATTGTTCATCCCGATAAATCACGTAAAAAAATTGGCAAAATATTGTATCACACAAATTATACTATATTATATAATTAAAAAATAACTTAAGTTATGTGTAAGTAAACCAACAGAAGTCTTGAAAATCAATCTCAGTGAATGTTACATATTCTTGTATTTTGAATATTTAATATAATATACCTTGCATATTTTATAAGTTTAATGCATATGCATATGCATATTTTTAACAGATATATCTGTATTAATCGTCTAAATGTAAAATTTTCTCCAAGTGTGTCCGATAATTTTTGCCAATACTTTGTTGGTTTTTCTTCGTGTTCTACTGATTATTCATGCAATATTTTGTTGGTTTATCTCCGTGTTCTACTGATTATTTGCGGCAATATTTTGGTGGTTTTCTCCGTGTCTGACAAGATTGATGTGTGTGTTCTCCATGTACTCCTAATTATTCCTAGTGAGACTTCTGCTAATATTCTCCGAGTGTTTTTGGTTATTCCTGAGAAAAAAATCCCCGTATGTAAATTTTTATCTAATTAAGACAAGCCATTTTAAACTGAGATTTGATTACTTAGTGAAATCCTGTTAAAAAAATCAACAGTTAAAATATATATTTTAATTTTGTGTAATTCAAACAAAATAGGTTCATTATTGATTCGATTACTATGTCTTGAGACGGCTGAGAAACACTATCATGCAAGACTAACTTCCTTGTCCTTGATGTCTAGCGAAGCCCTTCTCTTGCAATCGTGAATAAGCAACGCGTATAGAACATAAAATATAAATGATATATTAATGCATTATTTTAATGAGTAAATGTTTTGATATTTTTTCTCGACTTTCTAGCTTAAAAATAACAGATTTAGAAAATGGCAGTTTCCCTGACAAAAAATTATTACTGCACTTTAGCGGGTAAAAATTAAACTAATTTGACGACAGCGCTTTCTAAAATACGAAAACATTTAGTCGTATCCAAGATGGCGACCTCAGCATACGAAAAATATATGTCTGTCTTGACGTCATACTGGCTCAAGTAATATCTGCCTCGGCATTAGTGTTGGGAGGTCATTGTGTTTGTGGCTTTCGGGTTTGAACCAAGGACTCCATGACAAAGGTAATATTTTAATATTATTTAATTATTTTTTTTCAATATTCTAGGTTTTCTCTATTAAAATCGTCTAATAAGTATGGATTTTCAAGATGGGCTTTTTTTTAATAGCGCATACAATTTTTATTAAAATTTCATTAATGTCATTTTTTTATGAATTTTAATATTTTTCAAATTAATATCTGATTATAACTGCGTTTTTAAGATGGTGACCATAACCAAAAGTACAACGATGGTAGCTGTGGTCAAGGTCAAGGTTTAGGTCAACACCTCAGTGGCTTAGGGCGGCTTGCCAGTTCTAATTCAAGCCACGTTTAGGAATTGTTATGCTGTTGAGATTTTTGAGGATTAAATTGTTAAATTTGCCTTTAAAACGGGAATTTTTCCCTCGGTATATGAACATTTTTTGAGATTTTTTGGTGAATTTTTTAAATTGGAAATTTTGGTGAATATTGGCGATTTTTCGGCAAATGTTGGCATTTTTGGGTAATATTTTTCACAAATTTTGGCATATTTGAAGGTAAATTGTCAAGGTCAAATGTCAAGGTCAAAGGTCGTGGTCAAATGTCCAGATCAAACAAATTTAAGTGCCAATGTCAAGGTCAATTGTAATGGTGAATTTCAAATGTCAAAGTCATTTAAATCATAGTCAAGAAATTGTTTAGATTTTTAAATTTTTCCAGAATTTCTAGCATAAATATTATGGATTATTATTATGGCTGACAATTATCAAAACGGTGGCAATTATTGTTTTTAAAGTTTGACTATGTCAATTTCTCTATTAATTATAAAGATTTTAAATTTGGATAAAAATAACAAATTTAAAAGATTGCAACAGTAATTAAAATAGAAACAGTTATATCATACACATCCAAGGAATGGCCGTAAAGATAAGTGCAATATTTATAGAATCCAAGATGGCTGAAGTTCTATATTCAAACTGTTGGATAGTTCTAGAATTAAAGATGGCAGCCGAGGTCAAGATCAAGGTCATCCAAGATGGCGACCGTAGCGAATAGTGCAACGGTGACGTCATACACATCCAAGATGGTAGTTGCTTTCTCCGTCTTCTCCTGCGGAATCCTGTACCAGTAGCCCCTTTTATATACTACTATTGATAAAAATAATTCAAAGCAATTTGAATCATAATAACCTGAAATACCATATTAATTTTTTGTGGTTTGGATGTTAACTATAAACATGATATACACACGTTAAAATTTTTTTAAAATTATTAATGAGTTTTGTATCAATCATAATCTTGTCCATAAAACGGAAATCTGTTTTTATGACAGCAATGTAATTATGTTTTGCGTATAGACTGAAACAATAAAGCTTAAAATTTAATGTTTACATTTTAATGGGTTATTAACATAATAATTATGAATCATATATGTGTGAATTTAAGTAAACTTAAAACAATTAATATTTTTAATGTATACACATAGAGTAAAAAATAAAGAAAATATATTATAAGATTAACACGACTTTTGTGAGCAATGAATTTTTTTTTATTTTGGAACGTAAATCAGCAATCTAAATTTTAATAATTTGGTTTGTGAATGTTTTATGTTAAAGAAATGATAATAGTATTTTTTAAAGTTAATTTTCTTACAAAATACAAATACATTTAAAATATTTCTATACAGAATACGTACATGCTAAAAAAACAAGATATATATATATATATATATTTATATATATATATATATAATATTTCCTTTAGCAATATTATGAGTTTTATATTTACATACATGGTTAACTAACCATTCAATTACCCAGTATAGTGGGCTGAGTTATTCCATCACAGTTGCAGCAGGGGAAGACACGGTTATTGAACAAATGAATGCTGTTAAAGCATTCTATTAGGAAGACAAATTCCGGAATCACAACAGAGCAACGGGCGCTATGCAATCGATGCGGTGAAAACGGAATATTTTTCAAACCGATCTCGTTGAAGACAACTTTAACGTCAGCGCAACCAAAATGATAGCCGCGACAGACTTATAGATAAGAAAGGTACACTGTTTCTATTGAATCGTGGACGTGATTTTACTGAAATGAGCGTGAGAATTTTATTTTAAAAAGTCAGTTAAACTCGTGCATCGGTAATAAAATTATTATGCGTGTATTTTTGACGACTTAAATAACTTTTCGTAATAAATATTAAATTTAAAATCAAGCAAACGTTTCTCAACCAGGTCAATCAAAATAATCTAGTAAACATGAGTAGACATCGCATAAGGATTGAGTACTATATAATAGCATAAAATGTTTTATTATTAATTGTTTCATTTCGCATACAAACTGCTATAGCAACGATCTGAAGTTGTCAAAGATGGTGGGTCCTCTTGTGGCAACATGCACTCGTATAAATTAACTTTTTGCGTAATTCGGGGTTGTACTAAGCGTATTGGTGTACCAAATTAATTTTTATAGTATTGAAACCACTTTGAAACACATTTTGGAACTTTAACAGTCACAACAAGATATAAACGTCACTTTAAAAATACCTTTAATTTATTA
Source organism: Bacillus rossius redtenbacheri (assembly GCF_032445375.1). Lineage (NCBI taxonomy): Eukaryota > Metazoa > Arthropoda > Insecta > Phasmatodea > Bacillidae > Bacillus > Bacillus rossius. The sequence continues at coordinate 24,619,690 of NC_086337.1, read as the reverse complement.
GCCAGGAAAATTGTGTTGGAACAAACATAGTGCAAAGATATTTGACATTGTGTTGTTTCTCTAAAGCATTACGAATACGGCGCTATATTTTAAGTAATTTTCCAAATAAAATTTTTAGTCCATTAGGAACATTAAAACAAAATAAACCTGAAAATGTTTTAAACACTTTATATTTATATATATAAATGTTTGGCTCCAGCGACAGAAATCTATCTTAATACTTCCTTTAAACAAACCTTAACCTTACTGAGCTGATTTAAAATTAATGATTTAAAAGTTAAAATTTAATCACGAAATTTTTAAATTCAACTTGGTGTCAAATATGTATGGACGCTAGCAATTTGTTGTGTGTCTATAGATTGATGTACGCTGCGCTATTTCTACATTTCGATGTTAACTAAGGGCTGTTAAATTTGTAATGCAACCATTTAACGTATTTTATAAATTGTGAATAATTTTTTAGTATAAATTTTAACATTAAGTATTAAAGGATAGTTATAATGTTATTAAAATTTATCTTTATGTGCGCAGTGTAAATTCTGCGATGTTCACGAAAACAATATACACTTTTAAATCACGCAAGTTCACCGTCTTTTCGAGAATTCTGTCACTTCCGCACATGGGAGCACCATGTTTACGCATTTCCGTTTCAATGAACTTCCGTTCTGTTCACAGAATAAAACTCCTACTAAATGCCGCATACCGGGAAGTAAGATGTTTACGCATCGAAAACTGAAAATTTGTCTGCAAAATTCGTGGGGATATTTGAAATCCCTGAAAACATTGTTGTGCAAAATTTGTATTCCCATAAGCTTTCAATTATCAACTGAATGTTTGGTCCGCCGACTTGAATCATTGTCGATCGTGTTGAGTGCTAACTATCTACGTCCATAGTTTTCCAACCTCAAGCACTTTGTACCGGTGGCATTCCAGACGATCTTTATACAGCGTTCGGTGGCGAAAAAATGCAGTGTCAAGGCAACGAGTAAGGGAAAAAAAAAGGAAGGCTCGTGAAATACGGTGCAGTGTTAGGGAGCGAAGCGGTTGAAGGATTTATGTAGAATGCTTGTAGGAAAAAAAATTGTGGACAAGGGGGTAAAAGGGACATTTACTTTTGTGTAAGTGTGTGTATGTGTGTGAGTGTAGGTGTTTCTGTGTGTGTGTGTGTATGTGTGTGAGTGTAGGTGTTTCTGTGCGTGTGTGTGCAAGTGTGTGTGTGCTGGCACGCGTCACAGCAGCGACCCTTCAACTTCACCCCCCCTCCTCTTTACCGAAAACATTTTAGAGGGAATTTTTTTTCCTCGCTCGTGTGAAGGCAGGGAGGCAAAAAAATATGCTGTAGCGTCGCAGGCAAAGCCTGGTGCTCTTTGTATAATGACTTTAAAAGAGCAAGCTTTCCAGAAGTGTGTTTTTTTTACTGGAGTTGTTTATTTTTAAACATTTATGCATTTTACTTATTTCTTTACTATATTTCGTTTTAATGCAAATCACACTTTCTTGTGCGTGGGGAGACCGGGGCTGGTTGTAACAGTTTCGCTATTTTATTTTTTATCTGATCATGGATAACATAAACGGCACTTCTGACTGAGCTAACTTATTCAGTAGTTATTCTACTTTTACAAAACAATTTTTACATAAATTTTCCTCTAGCATATTCTTCTGTACAAATCTAAAACCTCGGAAGTGTAAAGTGTTACAACCTGCCCCGAGGCGGGGCTGGTTGTAACACACATTGGGGTAGGTTGTAACAACATTACTACAAGGTAAAATATAATTTTTACTAGGATTACTTATAACAAATTACTACTTATACAATATATTTCAACAAAAATTATTATTTTTTCACTTGTTTAACTTCAGTTTGTCAAATATTAAATGAACAGTGGTCCTCACCCAGAGATTTCATCTGATTGGCAATTATGACAAATATACATTTTAGATTTTTTTGCACAAGAAAAATGCGACAATAACTGGCAGTTTAGACAACGAACCCACTCCTCTCCTGGTTTGCTTGTAGAGAATGATTCCAAACACACTAAACAAAAGCACTCGCTTTCTTCCTCTGATGAGCTGCACTCTGCTGATCTTCGTTTTAGAGAACGTTTGGGCGTGGATTTTGCAGGCATGCGCGTTTGTGATACATTCCCTTTTTTCTTAATCAAGCCTGGTGTTCCTCGTTTCGCAAATTCTTCTTCAATGGCTTTCTTCTCTGGAGTATCCGTCAAAATGGCACTTTTCCTGGTCTTTCTTCCTCCTTTCCTTTTCCTTGGAGCGACTTTAGGTAGAGGTAGAACCACTTCTGGAGAAAACTTATCTGGTGTGTGGGAACAGTTAGAAAATGATTGAACTGGTGTTCCTTGTGAATCCCTGGACACATCGTGTGAACAACTTGGTGCTAAGTCTGGATCAGGCCTGTCTGTCACAAACGAAGGAGCGAAATCGGCATCCTGAAATATTTCCCTATTATAAGGATGTATTCCACATTTCTCAAATCCTTGTTGGATATTTCTTGGCGTTGTGGCAGTGGGAAAAGCTATCTTTAAGATTGAGGGAATATCATAGATTGACATAGGCTTAACTGTGCTCTCTGGTGTTTTGTTGTTCCTCAACCATGCATCCATTGCCGTATTGATCTGTTTTTTGAGTGGGGCAAAAACACTTCGATCAAGTGGCTGAAGGCGATGAGTGCAGTGAGGTGGGAACGATAACATTACAATGCCATTTTCTTTGGCAAAATCTAAACAGTCAGGAGCTAAATGCGACTGATGATTGTCTAGAAGGAGGAGGATAGGTTTCTCTGGGCTCGAACGAATACAAGAAACAAAATTCTTAAGAAAAAGCAAGAACTCTACCTCCGTAGTCCAGCCAGACTTATTTGCAGCACCTATACATCCAGTTGGACCATCTCTGATGAAGTGATCATAATACCTTACCCTAGGAAAAATAAACATAGGAGGGATAGCATTTCCAGCAGCATTTACTGCTACAGTTAGAGTAACTAACTGCCCTCGTTCAGATGATGTCATTGCTCCAATTTGTTTTACCCCCTTTCTTGCTACGATTTTTGAAGGATTCTGGACAGTAGTGACCCCGGTCTCATCTACATTCCAAATGTCATTAGCTGTGAAAGAATGGCGATCATAAACTTCAGAGAGTTTGTCAAAAAATTTGGAAACGTTGGCACGATTAAAACTAGAAGCCCTTCCCAAACTAGTTGCCTATGGAGTCCGAATGGAAAGGTCTGGGTGGCGCTTTAAAAAGGAAGAGAGCCAATCTGCACCTGCTAGTTCTTTGTCACTCCATGTGTTTGGCATGGGAACATTATACTTCTTCCCACATAAGAATGCAAGATGACGTACATCACGTGGAGTGAGTCCAAAATATATGTCAGAACATGTTTTTATGTAGGAAACAAGAGCGATCTCTTGCAAAGGTGTAAATACCTGTCTGTTCCCATAATAACCAGCCAAAGGTTTCCACTCCTCTCGAAAATTAATATCGACTGCATTTAAACCTGAAACAATAGAAAAACCATACAGGCCTATGTTAATTTTGCTCCTGTTTTCACATAAGAAAATCTAAACTACGCAAAACCATATTTTTGTACTAATACAATAAAAAAACGTTTACAACCCATTGTTGAGACGTATTTATGTTAGAAATCAAGCAGATGTAATTAAGAAAATTCATTAATGAATGCAACTTACGTTTGTTTTTCTTTTTTATGTACCTCCCAAGTGTCACATGGCAGATGTTGTACGTTTTCGCAGCATGCCTAACAGATCTTCCTTCTCTTACAACTTCAGCTGCTTTCTCCAACATGTCAATAGAATATTTTCCTTTGTCGGTTTTTCTTTTGTAGTTACGCATCTGAAATTAAAATTTGACTGGAAGTTATTAATTACATCTACAAGATAAAACCGTTTAAAATGTATTTTTTTTCTTTCATAAAAGACTTAAAAGGAACAATAAATTAGGTAAACGTGGTCACGGGGTAGGTTGTAACAGTACGTGGGGCAGGTTGTAACAGATTAATTTCGCTGTTACAACCTACCCCATGTGACATCATTATAGAACACATTTAATTTTACCATATAGTTTGTATTTGTTTCCAATGCCAACAAAACATATCAGAACCTAAAGCTTAGGAGATTATTTTGCCCTGAAGACATTTTCTAAACTCCCTATACATTACGTACAATACGCATGTCAGTCAAACAAACAATATTTACTTACCTCGTCCAAAAACAAATTTTTCCTTCTTGTCGCCAGTGAAATCGTCCGACTGCCACAGTGTTACCACTCGCACTGAAGGCATCATAATGTGCCTTGATGGCTGAAACGATGATACGCTCTTGTGGCTGGTCGTGGAACTATTCGCCCTGTTACAACCTGCCCCTGTTACAACCAGCCCCGGTCTCCCCCTATCACCAGATCAGTCAAATACAAAATGACTGAGTTTGGTTAAAAGTATAATTTACGATTGAGTAAACTACCGTTTGTGCGTTATTAAAGCCTATTTGTATTGCTGCCTCGTTGCTTGAACCGACTTTTACTTGATAAGTCAAAATTATTTTAACTTCTCTTAATAATACGCATAAGCACCTAGGTTAAAATCAAATTCTTTACTTGTAAGAAATTACAATTTATAATTACTGAACCCGCTGGCTAAAAGCATGGTTTTAAAGAACCAAAAATCTCTCTGATTTCTATAAAAATTGATTTTTATTTAATATTTATTTAATATTTACTTCCAATTGCTCTTCATTAAAAGTTTTGGCTGGGTTTTACTTTGCAACTGGAAAAGCTTTAAACCAGTTTGTTACCGTTATTTATCATTAAGTATTCTGTGTCCAATGTAAAAGTTATTATTTCCAATAGTGCCTTATGTAAGTCTGAGTAAGGTACCTGCTACTCGGGCACACATAAGGAATGCAGACTTACAGAAAAAATCACGCAAATCAAAAACTGCTCATTATATCCAAATGGAATCTCGTAACGAAAATCAATTTAGAGGTCGGATTGGAAGTTTTGTTTCCAGATTCCGTTTTTAATTATGTTTTTTTAAAAGAGTGAAATTTATTAAAATTCTTTCTTTTAAAATATTTTTGGGGGTATTAGATTCCTGAACATATTGCCAAAAGTATGGACGAGACTTGCAATAAACCTGTCATCTTTATTTCTCCACCATATAAGGTAACGGTCACCAGTCATTTCTCATAGTTGTCTTATTAACAACGTTAAGACTACACGTTAATTTAATACTTTGCGCTTACAGGCGATACCGCATTGGAAACAACAACGAGCGCCACACTTATCATTCCACCTCATCAAAACAAGTAAACTCCTGGATATGTAGGCCAATTAATAATTTTTATTTTGACAATATATCTACAGCTGCAGTGTAGCCTATAATATATATGCTTATGTTACTGAAAAAATTTGTCAAGCATTGGCTACACTAAGAATAGTTGACTGAAAACATGAAGTTAATACCCGTGTGTTCTACTTTAAATAATATGTAACTAAAAAGTATAAAATCACTAAAAATAACAATCACTAAAAAACTAAATTCCTAAATATTATAACATCAGAGTAATAATTTCGTTTTTAAGGTTTTAGAGGCTATTAAATACTCCAATGGAAATGGACGGATTCAAAATTCTTTGAAGTGGGTGTTTCTATATTTCAGACAGAAAATATATGAAATGGGTAAACTTGATGGGAATTTTAAGTTTTCAATGTTATTCGTTTATAAAAATAATAAAGTAATATTTTAATATAACAATTCTTGCGTTTAAATTTTATTGCAAATAATTTATAAATCACAAGCTTTGGGACCGGTGAACTATAATGAGTTAAACGAATCCACAAGTAATTTTCATGAAATATTTTTGCCTCACTTGCAGCAAAAAATTTTAATATTGTGCTTTTAAAACAAATCCAGACGCTTCTTTCCTAACATTTGTATATGTGCAGGATTTATTTTCACATTTTTAAAAGATACGCATTTTTAAGAAATTTTGTGTTTTATTAAGTGGTAGGTGATCGCACCTATTACACATATACGTATTAAATTTATCTTTATAATATTTCTGCAACATTAGAACTTCATAAATTTATACAGGCATGAAAATGAACGGACTCATATTGAAAGAATGGTATAACAAGAGATAAAGGGGGAATTATGTTTTAGGATTCTCCAAGGGTCAACGGTAGAACGTTTCTTAGTAATTTGGTTCTTGCGAAAATTCTAGTAGAAAAGCAAATCATATTAGCATTTGCATCATCTGAAATTTCGGCCACGTTATCGAAGCACATTTCGCTTTAAAATTACCACTAAATGTAGCCTAACATTAGTATCCAATCTATGTTATAATGAGATTTTCGGCACGTAGTCGGCTTTTAATATGATACATAATCATTATAGGGTACGAACCTACAATGGCCCATCAAAAATCACTTCAAGCGCAAGATAAAAATTTACAGGATTCTCGGAAGAACACTAGACTATTGGGAGAAAATATTTTTGCTACTAATTTGACAGTAACATCGATAACAACAACGGCTGATGGAAAAAAAAACGCATGTTTGTTACGATTAATGCTTTGCGTTGAAAAGATTTATTTAACAAAATATATATATATATATACTTGCAATAATAGAAGGAGATCTTATATCACAAGAATTTGGCGAAAATCTTTTGATAACTGGAAATGATGAATTAATTTTAACAGAAGAATTATGCAACGTTATAGGAAGGGAAGAAGAACTTAATGGAAAAGTGTATCCCCTTATAGAAAGAAACTACCGGAATAAAGAATGGTTGTGTCAGCAAGCAATTTTAACTAAAAATACTATGTAATGCACCGAATAAATAAGCAGATACAGACTGTGATACTGGGGGAGGAAAATTATATAAATTGAGAGACACAATGAGGGATCAAAATGAAAGAAAAAAATTTCCAACAGAATTTTTTTAATTTGTTAAATCCGCTCAATATGCCTTCACATATATTGCAACTAAAATTTGGATTTTCAGCTATACTACTACTGAAAGATTATGCGTGAAACAGCTAATCTCATTGAGGCAATAATCCTAAGTAGCAAATAAAAGGTGAAATCGGTTTTCATACCAAGAGTTCCATGATCTCAAACGATGGGTCGTTTCGTTTCAAACGGTTACAATTTCCAAGTAAATTAGGTTATAGCATAACCAACACTAAAGTGCAAGGTCACACTTCCACATTTGCGGAGTTAATTCGACAGAAACATTTTTTTTTCCTCATTGACAGCTCTACTTTGGTTTTTTCTCTTGTTCAATGACATATTTCTGCATGTACCAGACAACAATACATCAAATATAGTGTTGAATGTATTTTGATGAAATTTCTTAGCATCTAATATATTTGTCCTCCCCCCCCCCTAAAAAAAAGAATTAAAATATGTAAAGAATGACTTTCAATGCATTTTTATATAATAGATAATGCTTTTTTTTATAGTAGAATACTGCACGGATGTACCGAAAATAACTCATAGAAGCGGGTTTTTTTCCTCAGCTAGTACAATAATACGATATAAAACGTCTTACTGAAATGAAATCACAAATCGTAGTCAAAAACTTCAGAGTAAAACTATTTTTTTTTAAACTTTGAACTATGGATAATTTTGTTCGCTTGCACCATTTTGGGGAGAAAATACATCAACATCGGCATAAGTATAGTTAAGTTATTGTTACGTTAGATCGTTAGTTAAACTGTGTTGTATGTGGCTGATGCCAGTTATTATCCGGACGGGGACGAGACATCGTCATGTCATCCGCAGCGGGTTCGCGGAGAGGTGTGATGATGAGCTGACGTGATTTCCTCGTCCGCGGGCGATGAGAGCGGTCTCGTCGGCTGCACGGATGTGTGACGTCAGCGCCCCCCGTATGACACACTCTTCACACGGACCGACATTGGCCGGAATCGCCCGGGGGCCAATATCGCGGATATCGCCGAGCCGTCCGTCGGTGGAGGTCAGTCGCCCCCCCCCCCCCCCCCCCCCCGTGGAAGGACAATGCGCGCCACTGCAGCTCCCAGAGATTTCTGACAAGGGCGATTCAAAAATATTTGCCCCCCCCCCCCCCCCCCCCACCGACCAGGAAAAGCCGGCGCCGCCTCAACTCCCGGGCGAGCGGAAGCCAAGTCAGCTGCACACATCCAGCAGCGGATAAGTTCGCTCGTGACCTAGATCCCCAGTCCTCGTTCCCGTGCTAGGTCCGCGCGGGGCAAAGCGGATAACCAGGAACTATGTCTTCCGAAGGAAAATACTGGCGTCTGCGAAGAACCATCAGTTCGTCTTCATGTCTGTGTCTGTTCCGAAACTTGAACTTACTCTGGATTAGCAATTCGTTGAAAAAGCAAAACGTATAGCTTCATAAATAGAGATATGGAAATTGCGCCCTTCCGTTAAGTCATAAGTTTAAAAGAAAACTTTCTTTCACACAATTTTTATTTATTTGGATACACCCTTCTACGACCGTGAGCGAACAATTCTCAGCTGTATGGGAGAAGTAAGGTAATCTGGTAGTGCCAATTAAAAGGTCTCCGCATTCGCTGAGCAATCGATCACGTCAACTTGGGTTGAGCACTCCTACGATTTTGTATTCTACTCTGAGACCATACAAATTCTCGAAATGTCCAGGTCTCGATTAAAAGATGCCAAAACAAAATCACCGAGGAAGAATCCTAAAAAAATGTAATCATGCAGCGAGTTTCATCGTAAAAGATGTCAACCACACAACAGCGAGAAATTGGCGTTGAATCAAATTTTAAACTTGCAATGTTTATTCATCCAGATGTGAATGGGCGTTAAGGGGTCGTTTTCATTTGGACTTCAATTGTTGACACAGCAAAGATTGCGCACGCACAAACAAACACCAACACACACACACAATTCGCTAAATTTCTACCATCCACGGTCATCGCTTGGTGCAGTGACATATTTAACTTAGCGCGCATTTATTTATGGTGCAAAATTTAAACAGCGAAAAATAAAATATCGTTTTGCATAATAGTCTTTGAGGACTTCCCAGATGAAATTTAAGAAAAGATTAATATTATTTGAAAATAAAAATATTTACGGTGCAGTGCGGTGCACTTAACTACATTCAAGAGAACCTGGGTTCAAATCATCTCAGTCCGAATTTCTGATTTCCATAGTTTCCTCAAATCACTGCAGGTGAATTCTGGGATGGTTCAAAACTATGGGCCATGCCCATAGCCGATTCTCTTTTTATTATTCCTTATTTGTGAAACCGTCTTTTATGTACTCCATGTCGACGATACGTTAATATCTCATGAAATGTAACAAATATATTAATATTTCTAGTACATATTTTAAGGCAAAGCAATGATAAACTCAATAGTGGTGATTGAGCGTGGTCAAAACTAACACGAAATACGATAAAAAAATTACATACTAAGTTTGAGTAGGCCTATATAGTGAAAAAGTATTTAAAGAAGAACATCTCTGAACAATATAACTAAAGTATCCAGAAATCTTTGAATTAATTTCTGCATTTTCCATAAAATAGTTGTGTGGCCGTCTCTAAGGTTAAAAGTGAAACCATTCGCACTTTACAGGTTACTCATTTTCATGGCCAGAAAATTTAGTGTCACTCATAATTATTCATTTTAATGCTAATAAACGGAATATGTATTAATGAAAAAGCCAGAAATTTAAGCAACAACTGTTTTCAATACAAAAAGTTCCACTACTGCAAGTTTTAATAACAATATTACTTGTGTTACCACGATTAAAGTGAATGACAAATAAATTTTTCTGTTCTACGTTTATTTAGAAAAAGTTTAAAGTACTTTTGTACGGAGGTTGTGTGATTTTTAGTGCTGCAGCTTTAACTTAAAACGTAATAGTTATTTAGTTATTTGCAACTTCAGCAAAACATTAGTTGCTAGCCAGTTATTCAGATTTTCTAAACTAAACAAAAGAAATCACCCTCAAGACATTTTATAGTTGTTCATTATATTTATTTTGTGTTACTAGATCCTTCCTACAAGCTGCCTTTCAATCAATTTTGACCGTCGACAGCTAGACATTAAAATTCAAATGTGAAGTCATTACTTTTTTTAAATATATATATATACTAGCTGCAGTACCCGGCTTTGCCCGGGCTGAACACCGGGTGATATATTGTCCGCGAGTTACAGCAAAATGGATAGAGATATGTCCAGTGTGGTGGACATTAAGAAATGACACATAATTACTGTTTGTGTATCTGTGACCTATGGTTTTCTGTTTACCCATGGCGATCGGTTGAAAGGTTTAGAAGTTGATGCGCTACAGCGCCATCTAGCGGCGAGTTACAAAAAAAAATTGTTAGCATAAAAACCTTCTCCATGATAAAAACACTTCGATGTGCCAACTTTCATGGCGATCGGTCAAACGGTGTAAGAGTTTATCGACGACATACATGCCAACATCCAATTTATATATATATTCTTATATTTCGAAATTTTGGGGCTTTCACTTTTGCGGAAAGTGGATGTTCAGGACCTCGAATGGTTTGGAACACTCCATCTCGAAAGAATAGATATTTGAAATTCCTGAAATTGTAGAAATTTTGGGGCTTTGTTCCCAGAGGGGGGTAGGGGGTTCGAGGACCCTGAATGGCTCGAAAACACTTAAAATCGAAAAAGATAGATTTTTCCAATTTTTTAAACTTTCGAAATTTTGGGGCTTTAACCACCTGGGGGGGAGGGGGGGTTGACGTTGAGGACCCCGAATGGCTCGGAAACACTCCAAATCGAAAGAGATATAAAGGAATATAAGAATGTAGGCATTTACTGTACTCCTATCTACCATAATAACAATATTGACAAATAGAAATCTTATTACCTACCTATTAATAATTATCTAAATAAATTAATAAATAACTCTATGTTTAAGAATTTACGTACATACATAATATTAAACTTCAAACTATACACACCAAAAAAAAAAAACTAAGGAGGTTTGTGAAACTATATTTATTTGTCATAATGTTTAAAACATTTGTAGGATTTCTTTATATGTAAAACTGTGGTGGCAATATTCCGCTTATCCAAAGGAGTATATAAATTAATAGAGACATCACTCCCTGTATACACCACAAATCTTTGAATTGAGTATAAAAAAACATAGTCCAAAATGAAACAAAAAGTATAAATAACAACTAATTTGACAAAAAAAATTATACAACTGGAATGACAATGTTAACATCCGCCTGAAATTTAATAGAAGTAGGTAGGTAAGAATATATATATATATATATATATATATATATATATAAGAAATTAAATGAAATTAAAACATACATAAATAAAATTATCTCACACTCAACCAAACATAATGTTTAACATGAAATAAAGGAAGATGGCAATTACACGTAACTATTCTAATTAATAAAAAAAATCAACTTTCCTGAAATAGTTAAATGCAAATTTTTCAACAATATATTACATAATTGATAAATATTTCTGGTCTTCGGTCACAGCAGCCCTAAGACTCTTGACGCTCAGCAGATAAATTATAAACACTAAACCAAACTCCTTGCAAATAAGTAGGTAATGTAAAAAAAATAACAATATTGACAAATAGAAAATATTAGTAGGCCCTATCTACCTATGAATAAATTTCGAAGAAATTTATAAGTTTAAGAATTTATGTACCTACATAATATTAAACTTGAAACTATCCACACAATAAAAACCTAAGAATGTTAATGAAACTAATTTTTTTTTGACGTGACAACGTCTAATAAATCGATGAACGCCGGCTGCACGCACGAAAAAGTGTCCCACTACGGATGTCCCACTACGGATGTGTCCTATTTGCTCATTGTACGCATGCGTGGCATCTCTCTTCATGCTCATTGTAGGGCCTACGCATGCGTGGCATCTCTCTTCCACTCGATTGGAACGACCATCGATTTGACTTTTCAATCATATTTTCGTAGTTTGAATTATTAATATTATGTAATTTAACGATTGTCCACCGATTTTCAGCACTATCGGTACAGTTATTTAAAAGTAATGTTGAATATTCAAATACGTTTTGAACCAACAATGGTGTTTTACAGTTACACATAATAATTTAAATTACAACCGGGATCTTTTGCACAATGTTTTAAAAAATATTGTAACACATTATAAATAAGTTTGGTGTATTTGGGATGCGTATTTGTTATAAAATCGAGTTATAAAAACGAAATAATATTCTTCCCCTACCGTGAACAAAATTTTTATAAATGTGTATATAACATCTGAAACTTTAAATCATCGAATATGGCTTCATGGGTGAGCGATATTGTCGGTTCGAATCCCGGCAGGTGCGGATTTTTTTTTGTACTTGTAAAAATAAATACGGTGCACGTAACATTTCAAAAGTAATAAATATATTTGTATAATGAATGCAAATAAAAGTAAATTTATTAATTAAATTGTACATTTCATTTCACTCCTTTGTATCCATACAAAATAGTGATAATTCAATAAAAATGATTCAATTTTATTCATAAAAGTATGCAGAGGTAGATTTTATCATACAAAAGATAGAAAAATTTAAAAAAAAATTCTTCCTCAAAGAATATAATATTTTTAATGCCTAAATGGTTTGGTTGCAAAAACCTATTACGGCTCAGTCTCAGGCCGAATATGATATTTCCTTTTCTTCTGGATCAATCATTTAATCAATGTTTTGTTATGACGTTGTCACGTTAAACTATCGTCCGTAAACCGACTTTACAGACAACCAATTTTTTTATTTGTCATAATACCTAAAATACGTATGTTTCCAAAATGAAACAAAGTATAAGTAATGACCAATTTGACAAAAAAAATTGTACAACTTGAATGACATTGAAAACATACACGTGAAATTTAAAAGAATTATGTTTTTCCTAGGTAGGGAAAAAATATATATATATAGAATAAATTAAATAAAAAAATGGGTGCGTGTACTTAGGTACGCGCATGAGAAGTTATACTTCATTGGCATCGTTAAAAAATAGTTTTTAATTGCATGCAAAAATATTGCGTGGAGTCCCTCCGCGTGGAAGAAGTGAAACTTCGTAATGTGGAAATGAAAATAGGAATGGGTAGAAATTGACTTTTAGTGAAATCATATTGTATCAAATCAAACTAAAAAAATAAAGGAAATAAATTTGTAACGATTCATAGATGGATCTTCAGAGAGAAAGAGAGAGAAAGAGAGAGAGAGAGAGGACACCTATTCAATGTCTATAAAACTAACTTTTTTATGAGAGCAGATTTTCATGAAATATATCATGAAATCATTCAACGATAAAACCTATTTATTTAACTAAGCGAACGGGTTCGCCCTAAGGAGAAAATAACGTGGCTAGACCTTGTGGACATAGAGAAATGACACACACTATTTATGTGTCTATGAAACATGATTTTTTTTCTGCAATTTCAATTGTAATATACAAAAAAAGTATTGAAAATTGAAACAAATATGGCGACACTACAAACTGTCAAGAGCTTTTTTTTTCTTACTCTCTACTTAGTTCCTTACAATAGCAAAACGTAACGTAATGGCTTGAAAGCTATTGTTCGGCAGACATTAAGCAATGACACTAACAGTTTGTATATCTATGACACACATTACATTTTTTAGTTTTTTCTTAACTCAGAATCGAGATAAAATATCCAATTGTGAATCTAAGCCATCCTCGAATCCCCGTGAACTCACACAAAAAATTTCATCAAAATCGGTCCAGCCGTCTAGGAGGAGTTCAGTGACATACACACGCACACAAGAAATATATATATAAAGATATTAATTTTTTTGAAAAACTTAACTTAAACCACCTAACGTTTTCCTTGTCAGTATTATTCAAGTGTCATCCCTGCAAAATAATGACTACATATTTCTTGCGCTTTATATTTTGCCCTTAAATTTTTTTCAATGGATATTTCCTGACCGGTAAATAAGACTCAATTTTAAATAGTTATGTACTTAGGAAAGTCAATAAATGTTTTAAAAAATCGGTTGAAAATACAACAAATGCGAACAAGATGTAGAAATGAATGTAGGTATAGGAATGATTCTAGAACATACATAATATCATCAAATTGAACAACCAACATTGCGCTGAGACTGAGCTCTAAGTCATTGGGAGGTTGTCCGCATACCATCAACATCAGCCCTCGGTACATGTTAAAAATACGTTTTATTCCTGTGCACTTGCTAACGAAACGCAAAATAATAATAATAATAAATAATAAAGAGAATAAAAAAATGTTATATATTTATAAAACTTTATACACAGGAATCATTATGGCAGTTTAAAAATTTTCTCGAGAACCACAACGCATTTAGACGGTTAATCGTAAAGAAGAGCAATAGCCAAGTTTGGTGATAAGTAGGTACCTTAAAACTGTTCCTGAAAAACATGCAACTATAATATGTGATTGTTGAAATTTTTACTTGTTGGTCATTAGTAATCTTTATTGTTACGTTGTAAACCTATTATTATTCATTATAAAATCTTGTTTTAACTTTTGGTTTTTTCCTGTTTATCAAGAAAGCTATAAGATTTCTAGGTTAGAAAAAAACATTTTTATTGAAAATAAATAATAACATTAAAAATTAAACACAAAACGTCTGGGAAATCTTATTTGAATAATATTCTTACAACCTTGTCAATGTAATATATTTATTTATTCCTTTGTTAAAATAACTTGTTTTGCTATTATTTTCCATATAGTTTTCTGACATGATGTACCCTTATATACATTAATTTCAGCGTACACTTTAGGAAAACCCAAAATTCTAGCTATTTTATTTATTTTTCAGCCCTGTCACAAGCTGTTTTTTATTCATAGTCAAAAACATTTTTTTAATATTTTCTGAATACATTTACATACACGCTGAACTAAGATAGAAAATATCAAAATCATAATTTCAAGCCCATGTCAACAGCACACTAAAAACTCCAAAATACTGAACGTTTTGCGATATTAAAGTAGACAGGAAGATAAATTATTTCGTATTGTTTTCATGTTAGTAATAAACTACGTATATAATATATATATATATATATATATATATATATATATATATTTAACTTATCGTGCGTTAAGTTTCTGCTCCAGTTACAACTGTGAGGTGGGGATCCAGTCGATATATATGTGTGTTAATATGTATATATGTGTGTGTGTATATATATATATATATATATATATATATATATATATATATACTAGCTAACCCGGCAAACGTTTTTTCCATATAAATTATTTCTAGGGAATTTCTAGTGTAGAAAAAAAAAATAACTAACTTATTGTAAGTGTGTAAGGATGTGGTATATGAGGATGTGGTAAAAGAGGCATGGAGCGCTGTGAACGATGAGGGAATATAAAAATAAACAAAACACCAAAAATTAATTTTTATAATTTATTTTAATTTATTATTTAAAATTATATATGATTAATTAATTACGATAGTAACAGTAACAATCAATATCAATCTCTTAATGCTATAGCGTGAACAGTAATTTTTGTTAGCCCATCTTTAGCTAACAAAAACAAACTAGATGGTTTACCCACTCGAGAACCAGCGAACTTGAGGAAGTATCTATGAGCACTTCCCTCCACCCGCCTCCTCAAACCTGTCCAGAAGGTTGGCGTGTGTGTATCGAATGTTGTCGTCAGCACAATACCGCAGTCCTGGACATTATTGCGAAATGTTTTGCGATGTTCAGGCGTCGGTATTCAGGTTTCCACGTCCGCTCTCAAAAATGACTCAAAATTTCGCGTTTTCCAGGGAACAATTCCCGTCTCGAGGGAAAACTTACCGTTTTTAGATCTTAAAAATACCAGCGGCTAGAAATATCCATATTGAGGGTTAAGCATCCATGTCTACAGCTTCCGATAAGCCTCTGACGTCATAATTGAATATGTCATCATGTAATATGACGTAACAGTTGCAATTTCCGTTACGGCAGCCATCTTGAAAATCATTATTTAACATCCGATTTTAATGAAAAAAATTAAAAAAATATATAAAAAGTTATATTAATAAAAAAAATTAATTTTTTCATTATAATCGGATAATAAATAATGATTTTCAAGATGGCTGCCGTAACGGAAATTGCAACGGTGACGTCATTTTACATAACATATTCAATGATGACGCCAGAGGCATAAGGCCTGTCTACAATAGCAATGTCCTAAACTGTGTCCGAAGGACACTCGTCGCTGATTGGTCCATGTGACCCTCTGACGTCATGCGTCAAGTGGGCGAAGGTCCGTACCTACCTGGTCCGAAGACATTCGTCAATTTGAACTTTTTGCCCCAACCTGTGTACTGCGGACACAGAAAAAGAACAGAACACTCACGATATTTGAATTTCCGGTTCCCGTTTGAAATGTGATATGAGTTCATTTTTTAGTATTTACATTTGCCACTTTGCCTTACTGAATAAATATATAATATTGAACTCCCACAACTTTCAAAAGTTCAATCTCAAACTACAACGCATCAAAACAATAAAGAAAAACATTTGGTTTGGCACATTTACTGCGCTCTGGTGACAACTTTAGAAATCAATACATTCGGACATCGGACATCGCAATTGTGAACAGGGCAGTTTTCGGTGAGACAATGTGACGTCACTCACATTCGGATAAGGACACGGACCACGCACAGGTTCGGACTATTGTAGACGGGCTCTTATCGGAGGCTGTAGACATGGATGCTTAAGCCTCAATATGGATATTTCTAGCCGCTGGTATTTTTAAGGTCTAAAAACGGTAAATTTTCCTTCAAGACGGGAATTTTTCCATGAAAAACGGGAAATTCTTAGAAATTTGGTCATTTTTGAGGAATGTTGAGTCATTTTGAGGAATTCTTGAGACCAAGATGGCCGCCATGACGTCAGAGGTCAGTCGGTCATTGACCAGGCACCGGCACCAGCGCCTGGCGCCTGGCCCGGACATACATTCCTATACTTCTTTCGCCTCTTTTTACTTTTCCGTCCCTGTTTCAGGTAAAAGGTCTAACAGATTTGGTAACCAACCTTGTTTTGTCTAATATGGTCATTTGTCAGTCCGCATTTGCTTGTAGGTCTTGTCCGCACTGGCTTGTAGATCATAAAAGACAAACTATAAAAATTTCCATGTTCACATATTACATAGCTCGTTAGGAACGCTGCATCTGCAAGTTGACAGCTCGTCAAGCATATTAACTTTACCGTGGTTACAGCCAATATATGACTGAAACACTGTTGATTCTTATACTAGAAAGCTTAGACAGTACTCTGTAATTTTTTTTCAATCAAACTGAAATATCCATGCACACAAAATTACAGATATTTGTAAATCTGTACATTTGCACGAAAGCAAATCGCTTCAAATGTGGGATTGTATTATTGCCCGGGCATTTATGCTTTGGGTTGTCCCAGTACCTGAATTAGTTAAAGTTATTTGTAAACTATTCCCTGTATAGATTTCCAGACTAAATGCGCACATACAAAAGCACAATAAACAATTATGAAGTCAAATTACTAAATATTATTATATTTTCCAAGGGTTCAAAAATGTACTCTTGTACAAAAAAGTCGATTTTTAATATTATATTGCAATATTCGTAAGCGCGACAGTAAATATCCAGCTTTGTTTCGAAAAACGCAAATCATAAATTCAAAAATAACCATAACAATGTTTTGTAGAAATTTACTATATTTTCTCTTGTAATATTACGAAATATTTCATTTCTTGGCAACCGATCTCTAAAGGAATTTTGTGTAAATGTCCAAAAACATTTTTTTTCTGTGTAAGGAATACGATATTTAATTATAATAAATTATTTTTATACTACTAATTAACAGATTTTTCAGTTTACAAGTTTGCAAGCTAAGAACACATATCCATGAACGATACGGAGTACTTGATTTGCATATTGTACTTGCACTTGGCAATTCTTTTATAAACTTAAGTTTTAATACATCCTTGTATTAGGTCCTCATTTTTTACATTTCGTTATATTGCCAATGTGTAGCAAGTATATGTATGTATGTACATTGTGTTTTATTTCTTACGAAATATTTGTGTCTTGAAATAAAAAAATATATAAAAATAAAAAATAAATAATATATTTATTTATTTCAAGAAACGCATCTCGACTACTGTAAATTTTTAAATAAAAGACAAATTGTTTAATATTATGAAAATAGTCCTGCCCTATAACTCGAATATATATATATATATATACATATATATATATATAACATAATTCAAACATTTGGTCATAAGTGTAATATTCGCATACATTATGTGGATAAGTTAAAATATTTTAAATAAAAAAAAAGGTTTGTTCATAAAATTATGTGTGTGTGTGTAGGAAAACCCGCCAGAGTGACGGGGCTTATGTTATGGGACGTGTAAGTGCACGTCATCCTTGAATGTGACATGCGATAGCTTTCGGTTTAACTGACCATTGGTTGTAGGATTATAATTTAAAAAAAACGTTATCAATGTCGTATTATCTGAATTCATCTTCAAAAAAATCCTGCTCTATACGATGCCCAATGATGATTCCTGCTGTCCCGGGCTTCTAGTGCTGAAGCTCTGCTGAGTGAGTGTCGCTCGCCTAACGGTCCACCCCTAGCCAGGCACGCGCCTGTGCTCCTCAGTGGGACACAGATTTGGCAACACCGGATGAACACGTGATCCCGCCGGCGCCCCCCTTCCACCCTTCGGCCCACTCGCTGCCACGGTCTTATCTCTGTCTGCTATCTCTCGCTCTCAGCTCCACCCCAGCACTATCTGGTGACCGTGAATCACAACCGCGACCTTGAAGCTTGCCCTTAATGTACCGCAGTAACAGGAACCCTTAGTTTTACTTTGTATTACATCGCAGATTTCATTTTTATGGCTATCTGGTGATTTTAAATTTAAGACCTGTAGGTTACTATTCCCAGTATTTTTTTCAAATTAAGTGTCTGTAAAGCTTTGTAATTGAACATTTGAAATATGCAATTATAGTATTTAAAATCACTGAACCATATTTAAAATTTGGAAATATCTCAGCTTAATTATTCACTTTTTTATCGTATGAATATTATTTCCCATTTTGTGTCGTGTATTTACCCACAATTATTGTAATGAATTCATTTAACGACAGCAAGAAGATGTGCTGTGTTTATAGATGATTGTTCAATAAAAAATTACCCAGAGAATTTTTGTTCCATCTTAAATCATTTATCTAAAGTATGCAACAAACATATTTTCCAGGTATTACTTAAAAGGCGTAGTTCAGTCTTGAAAATAACTGTAGACAAGAATTTTCGAGATGAATGTTCACCCAACGTTTTTCGGTCAAGTTCAGATTTATCCTGTTTAGTAGATCTTGCCTCTAGGAACAGAAGTGCTTTCAGCTGGTTCACGCAGAGACACGACGTAACAATGAAGAATTCTGTTGGCGACAGTTTTGAATTCAAATACCAATCATTGCAACATTAGTAAAATTGTAAAACCTTAGACACCTTCCTTATAACAATAAAAATATAAAATTTTATATTTTAAAAATAAAATCAACTACATTGCCTAAAATTAAGCACATAATTAAAAACTTCTTATATTTTTGGTTCTTTGATATACTACATTAGGCTAACTTGATTAGTATGTATAACTTTTCATAACATTTGATTTTGTAACACGTGTCTAACAGAAGTATCTTCCAATGCTATTAAGAGGGATTACGCCAAAACATCTTGTATTTGCAAAATAGTTTACCATAGCTTGCAGTACAAATTCTGTAATAAGTTTTCGGCTCGACTCGTTGAAGTCAAAATTCGTTGACTGGGGTAAATATTAGAATGTCTAACGCATGAAATAATCAGTTATTTTCTCCGGGCGTCGCGGTTATACTGCAGCCCATTAGCAATCAACTTATTTTAAATATTGTCTTGCCAACAATTTATATGGTAAGCTCTAAATCAAAATCATACGAAAAATACTGAATAAATACAACAGGTGGGAGAAACTGATATTTAGTTTATTCTGTTTTTTTTCACAGCACTATATTTCGTGAATTTGAAAGATTTACCTGAAAAAAATATTTCACTTGTTATAACGTTACTTGCGTAAGTTCATTATAAAATAATTTCTACTCTAGGTGCTGTAATTAACGTTTTGTTCATACTTGTGGTTTTACTTGTGAAGTTTCAACTCTGCACCGTATTTGCCTCTTAATTAGGTAGGCATTCAGAACGATGAAAAATAATGATGTATATATTCTAAATGATCGACTGTTATAAGAATTTTAATTCTATAGAAGTTAAGTAGGCATTTGAGTCTGCTGGTATAACAGTAATTGGGAACATATATTATAAGATTAGCCACCAGGTGCCAGACGACTTCTCAGGGAAGAAGCGTCATGAGGAAGCAGTTAGGGAATTGTTTCGGGAAAGTGATTTGGTCGTCGCTCGGGCAACGCTGTGCGACACATGGAACTTGACGTCAAGAGTCTACGTCCTTCCCACATGGGAAGCCTTCATTTCACAGACGAGACAGCCACACCCGAGGTTCCCCGAAGTTCATGCTCGCTTTTTTTCCCGTTCTATCTCATTGTATAAACCGGTATGGCATTAAATTTTGCGGTCGATTATGATAGGTTAGCTACATTATAAATACTTCAAAACATTGTGGATGGTTGGTTATATTAGTTAAGTAAGGCTACATTAAAAATACTGTAAAATCATTTTATGGTTGCTTAGCAAATACCTGTTTAATATGTAGCTATCGAGGGATAGGAAACCGTTTACATTATTTAACAGTATCTTTAATGTAGCTATCCTAACCAAATCAGCCGTCCACAATGTTTTAAAGAATTTTTAATGTAGCTAACCTAACCTAATTGACCATTAGTTATCATGAGTTACAATGAACAAAAAAAACCGAAGATGCATGAACGGACGTTTGGCTCTCTCGTCTGTGAAAAAAAAGATTCACTTTCCACATAGCAGGAAGTTCGGCAGGTCCGTCTTGACCAAGTCAGCGACGGTTAGAAAATTATTTAGCCCTAGGACCTCCACGTGTCAGACCTCAAGGAGTCAAATAAAATTAGAAAAAATTATAGAACTTTCGACACGCCTAACTTTAAGATTCAGTCTTCGATGTGTTGGCACCTCCCCCTCTGTTAACCTGTAGATTATCATGTGCATTTTTCTGGGAGGGTTAAAAGTGAACTACTTTATTCGTGTATCTAACAAATAGCTCTAAATAATATGTAACTGCATCTCAACGATGTGGCTGTTTTTTTTTTTTCAATGAGAATGTCAGAATCTAAATAAGTTTGCAAAAAATTGGCAGTTTCTAACAAAAGAAAATATTTTTCCTGTAATTAACCAGCCTTAACTAAGGTATTTTTTATTAAAAGACTGCATTTAGTGAGAAACAAGTCGTTAAAGGATGTCCGAGACTTTTTTTGTCGCTAACACAACCTGGTGTATCAAAAATCATTTCGGTGAACATCTGTTTGCGTTAACA
The DNA here is from genome assembly GCF_032445375.1 of Bacillus rossius redtenbacheri. Lineage (NCBI taxonomy): Eukaryota > Metazoa > Arthropoda > Insecta > Phasmatodea > Bacillidae > Bacillus > Bacillus rossius. Next base: position 24,598,133 of record NC_086337.1, on the reverse strand, counting down.
GATTATTTACGATCGATTCCGAGAATTTTTTTTAACCCTAGTTTCAAGTTGTTCAAATAAAAATAGTAAATAAACAGATCATGGCAGTTGTGGGCTGGTTTAACTATCGACAAATCGCCACATTTTTACTGAAGAAGGTGCCATCAGCTCTAAGGCCATGTAAGTAAGATAGCTACATTTAAAAAAAAAATTACCTTCAATTTACGAAAAGCACTGGTTATAAATTACCCAGGCATCTTCGTAAATTCATGGACACGGAGATCACATTCTTTGAACATGAATCCCAAAAAAAAATATTTTTGTTATACTAACAAACCTTTCAAAAAACTTGTTAAGAAATTTATTTTGACCACGTGTTAGTTTATCCTTGTTTATAACGAAACATAAAACTAAGAAATGAAAATATGGCTTTATTTATATAAATATTCAGATATTTTAAATAACAAATAAATCTTCGTTTGAGGTTAATTCTTCGTTTAAAAGTCCGTAAGTTTACTGTAATTCTAACATTTTACTTGAACTCTCACGAAAGGCTGAATCAGCGATTATGTATGGATCCCTCAAAGCACACCAAACTGGTTGACACCATTTGAAATGCAATTCACGAGGTTAATTTTTTTTGACTAATTGTTCCTGTAAGAAGATTTTATGTAATGGAAATATAAGGTGTCCATGAAAGAATGGCCCAGATTCAATGGTATATTATAACATTTTACTTTAGACTATTTGGAACCAATCATACATTAAATTGTAGGTAAACTATCCTTGTTTGTTTTATAAATGTTCAATATTTGCACCTATAGTAACGGCACACAAACCAAAATTACAATCATTCCCTCCCTTCGGTTAACACGTCCGGCGTAATGGAAGCAATAGTCTCTTCAAATCTGTGTCTCAACTCTGGCAAATGATTAGGTAGCGGCGGAACGTAGACATGATCTTTTATAAAGCCCCAAAGGAAAAAAAAATCGCATGGCGTTATAGCAGGTAAACGTAAGAACCAGCGAAAATTAGCTGTTTCGCCTTGACAATTACGACCAATCCAACGTTCAGGGACTTCAAACGTTCAACCACTCTCGTACAAAGAGATTCCAACGGGGAGGAGCTCCATCCTGTGAAAAGTAAAGTTTACAGGTTCACCCTCTACTAATTGTGAAATAGACAGACATTCATTTGTGCTGCAAGTATGAAAACAACGAAGGAGTATTCGCGCATGCGCTTTTCTAAATCTGTTTTAGTTACTGACTTGATGTAAGCTTTTGGACATACGCCATTGCTAAGCACATGTATGTATGTAGAAGAAAACTACAAAAAACACAAATTAAGCAAAAAAAATTGCTGTTTTCAGGATATAAACACCACACAATACTCCACAATAGGAATATGGTCAACAAATAAAGGAAAACAAAGAAAAATGGACTAACAGGACGAAAAAACCCCACAAATGATGACAGCACATAAATACCGAAGCCAAAAAATTCAGCACAACAGTTTTAGTTACTATTTATTTGTGACCTTGAACAACACTCGTCAACGTTTAGGGTTGGTACTATTAAATGTTGATTAACAATGTTGCCAATTGTTTGGAAATTATCTAAAAGATTGCCGGGAGTGGAGGAGGTGGTTTGGGAAAGAGTGTGACGAAGCAGCCATAACTGCGCGCCCTCCGAAGCCGCCGGGAATCGGAAATAAACGTCTGGGGCAAGAACGACCGCCGAAGGGGTTGTACGGGGTTTGAGGAGTGCTGGTGGAAGGGAGGGGGGAGAGAGAGGGGTGTTGGTAATGAGGTTCTCTCCCATCCCCCCCCCTTCCCAAGTTCCTTATTCGTTATTAGTCTGCGGCGAACCGTAAAATGAAGCAGGCCCCCGCGCGCGCGCGCGCCCGAGAGAAAACAACAAAATAGCGGCATCCATCATTCCGCTACGATCTTTTGACGCTTCCTCGCTTGCTTGTGCTGTCTTTCGTGAGACCTGCTTCCTTTAGGTACTCTGTACAAGAGGAGGAAATGTAGATGTTCTTGATGATGATTTTACATTTCGTCACATCATCTTCTGATCAGTTAGTAGGCCTACAAGTGAGTGCGTAACTTGCAATAAAAAAAATTCCACGAAAATTAAAATACTAGTCTAATTAAATAATAATAATAATAATAAACGTTAATTTTCAGTATGCTTTTGATAGGCAAGTTATACATTTTTACAACAGAAACCAAAAATTGTGATTCTTGGTCCTTAAATCTTTATTAGAGATGTACTTCATCTGGGTGTTGGGGACGTCACTGTTCATGTTCTGGAAGGGCAAAAACAGTTACAGTAGTATAGGAATTATTTTCTCTCATATTATCCTCAAAAAAAAATGATGATAATTTATTTAAAAAAAATATTTTTATAACTATTTTAAAACATTATTGGGATTATTGTTTTTTTTTTTTTTTTTTTTTTAGTTCAAAAATATTTACACTCTGGCTTTGCATCTAAAACCGTGTATCACTGAACAAAACTATAAATGCATAAACAACTTAATACAACCATTGACACGTAAATTTGACTGGTAGGCCTACCATTGTATATATATGTAAAAGAATATTCCTAGTCATAATATTTTCCTACATTTTATAAAAAATATATTTTTTTAAGATTTCTATGTAAAAAACTTCATGCTGACATACTTAAGTTAATTATTTGGAATAATTTACCCCAAGAGTTTTGCATGCCATTGTAAACACGTTTCAATGTATTTACAGCAACATCGCGTAGTAAAAGCAATGTATTTGCCTAAAAATTGAAGGGATAAACATTATGGACTTGTTGTTGAATTTTAAATGGCTCATTACAGTTAAACTGCTGCTTAAGGTGTCTTGCACGACCTCTGGGAAAAGACGTTTGTACGCAGGTAGCCAAGACCTCTCACCACCTTGCCTCTTGTACGAAGATAAGGGCGTCCTGGTCAGAAATACGATCCGCAAAAGGGACGCGCGAAATGTAATATAAACGCAACGAGTTCCGCAATTACAACCAACATTCCAATTCACCCCCTCCCCCAACCCCTAGGGCCGGTAATTTATTTGTCCCTTTTGTGTCGCTGTAATTGTCCCGCGCGTGGAGTTTATGCGCCGACCCATTTCCTTCTTCTCGCAGTTTATGCGGTTAGTTTTCTTTGTCTCGCGGAGCTTCCTCGCCCTGGTAGCCACTCCCATTTTCCCCCCTCCCCCCATCATCCCAGTTCCGCCGAGGCCCCGCCCACACCCCCGGCTCGGACTCGAGAAACCGCTAGTTTCTGGGGTCGAAAGCAATGCCTCCGCGGCAAGAACTTGCTGGAAGCATTTCCTCCCGCTAATGCAAAGTGCCCGAGGCGCCGTCTATTTGGAGTCGCAGAGAAGAGGCCTTCTCTGCGAGAGGGGGAGGAGGGGTGGGTGAGAGGGGAAGGGAGGAATAAGAAAACAATTTTTTTAAGTGAAAAGGGAAATTAAAATGTATCTTTTTTAAAAAAAAAATACGAGCATATAAGCGAACGTTCAATTTATCGTTACCTTGAAATACGATTTACATGCTCCTTTGTCTGCCGTAAAAAACCAAGAATGTTGAATACAATTTTTTTAATTAAAACTAAAAATTTTTTGTCAAAAATAAATACGTTAATGCATATATAAAAAAAAGTTTTTTAAAACAATTATGATTTTTTAAACAATATATTTTTCTTTTGCTGTTGGTAAAACATTATTACTAATATTTAAAAATATATTAATATATATTTCGTATGTGCACTTGAAAGAACAATGCTCGCTTCATAATTGAAAATGTTTTATTTTACCCGCAGTTGCTGAATGTCACATTATTTGTCAAGGAAACTGAACTAACTAGGTGGGCCCTGAAATTTTGTTGTGAAGTATTACATGGTTCATACTTTAAGCATAGATTCTCTACAAAATCTACTAAAATCTACTAAAACCACGCCTTTATATAATTTTATAGAGTTATATGCAAAGTAAAACCCAATGTGATCACAACAAAAAAGGTTAATCATTAAGAGAAACATTTTTCCAGCAATTAAAATTGTTATGCAATGTTCAAAAGTTCGGTTATACTTTTTACTAGATTATTTAAGCTATATTTTTAGTGGCGTTGTAGGGAGTTAAATTTTAGCTATCGGCGGCTCGCGTGCGTGCATGCACAAACGGAAGTTCTTGCGAACGAGAAAAAAAATGCTAACGGTATTTATAATGCGCGGTAGCCATCTTGTCAAAAAATGTACATATCAATGGATCTAGTGATACCCAACAGTGTATAGTATGAAGTATATAACAATGAGTTTGTGGTTATCTCTAACGAAACCCTCTTGATTGGTTTTTAAATTATAGCCTTGGTAGAAATCGTTTTATGTCGGTAGTATATTTGATATCGGTAGTATGTAATGTCGGTAGTATAATTTTATAATAATATATTTTTGGGTAAATACCCTTTGATAATAGCACTCTGCCGGTGCTAAACATTTGCTACATAAGTTTACGTGCACTCTTAAAATACTTGCACATTATGGTTATTTTGAAGCAGAGAATTTTTCTTTCAATAACTCATCTGTTAACTAAATGCAGCAGATTTTTAAAAGATTGTTAAAATTGTTTACAATTCGTAGGCCTGTGAAATCTGTTGACATTACAAAAACGTTTTATTTTTCAACATCTGATGGTCTATAAAAAAAGACAAGATCATATAACAAAAACATTACCACCGAAAGTTCTACAGGGTCCAATTTGTTTATCTACATAATCACCAAAACGTTAGACACATTTTTCATATCGTAAAACCTCTTCTTTAAGAATTAAGAACAAGCATATAGAGTGGCGAATTATATTTTCCTGACAAAATATAAGGGTGTAAAGGGCGTTTTTTATTATAAAAATTCATATTTCCTTAGAAAATAAGATAGATGTAATACACTTATAATATACTTATAAAAAACTTAACATTAGGTAAATAATTACGTAGAGTACCTTTACTATTTTTTGATATTCAACCCCAAATGCAGATAAAAGGGTGTTCGTTGGTTTTTTATAGTAATAAATCACATATCCAAGGAAACTTAGGTGACGGTAATAAACTGAGTAAGAATAAAGAACAAAATTATGATTTCATATCATGTTTTAACTTTTACCATTTTTCTATATTCGACCGAAAAAGTGGTGATTTTTCGGTATTTTTTTTTTCAACATAAAAGTTATATCTCTGCAGCTAATCAAGCGGGATGTAAGTTATGTAAGTTACGTGGTATGATATAAAAAATATGCAAAATCTACCAACTTATTTTTACAACATGGAGAAGTTCTAATGTTTAAAAGGTGAAATATTTTAAAAATATTTTAAACATTAAAAAATAAGATCTATCAAATAAAAATTTAAATTAACATATTATCAATAATAAATAAACGTTCTCAGAAAAATCACCTCTTAAATTGTAACAGGGGTTAACATAATTTAAAAAATAAAATATTATGGAATTCTTAAATCAGTATTGGCAATATAAATTTAAACTCAATAAAATAATAATGTTTTAACAATTATTTAGCAGTTTACATATGATGTTAAAAGAAAAAAAGTATTAGTTTGGTTTTTGTTTGGTTAAAAAATATTGCCATATTTACATAGGAAATTTTACATGGGCATCCGTGAGGGAAAACAGGAGAGGGTTAAAAAATTGGGGAATTTTGTTTATGTCATATTAAACAAACTATGATTCAACTAATGCATTTGATAAGAAATTTGATTTCTGTACTCTACATTTCATGTAAAGATGCGATTGTATCACATTGCCTTAAATAATGGGAGGTTTTGTTTTAAGGTGAAATTATTTAAGCATAGCTTTACAACCATATTAAATGAAAGTGTTTGTGTAAACGATGGCATAATCATAGTTAAAATTAAATTGGTGAGAGTTTTTTATTTTTTTTTTTAAATTGATCACATCATGAAATGAAAAGGAGGTAATTGTGATTTCATGACGGTAAAATATATCTTCTAACACTCTAAAAAAAATTAATAATCAGATACTCGATATGCAATTAAAATTAAAAAAGCCTAAGCGTATTCTCTCAAAAAAATATAACATTTTAACAGATTTCTTATGAAAGATATTTTTTATAAATGTGAAAAATTTATTGTGTCCATTTATGTAGTAAAAATGTTTGGAATTAGTCACATACTTTCTTTCAATGGAAATACTTTAGCAGTATTCTGATATTACGCGAGCGAATCCATATTACTTCAATAAAATTATAGCATGCATGAAATCTTTGTTAATTTATCATTCCAAATAAGCATAAGTTCTAACGTGTTTAAATAAATACCTTATTTAATATAATAAAATTTCAAAAATTAGCAATATAACATCATTTACTGCCCATGCTTTAGGCTTCATAATAAAACTAAAGCTCAAAGCTGAATATTATAATCTTGATAATACCCGTCAAACTATTTAAGTAAATTATTTATAAATACATAAAAACATTTATAAATATTAAAAATTGTTCTTTTAATCTTTAAGTTAAATTATAAAAATACCAAAAACGAGTTAACATACGTACTATAACTAAAACGTTAAAATTAATTATGTTCTATTTTTATCCCCACATTCTCTTTTGTTCAGACTGTTAGAAACTTTTGTGTGTATTCCTTTGTGGCCTTTCTAAAAAATCTTTCCCATAATGTGTTGGCAAGCTTGTATCGCACATACGTTCTTTGAAATAACTCTTAATTTTTAGTGGTAATTAAATGAGACAAAGTTTTAAATCAACCAATAATGACTTCCGATTTTTGGATTTAAATCGGAAAATAAACAGGTTTAATGGAAATGTTATAAAAATTTTATTAATATACTTTTACCGATGCATTATTTTGGCCCACTTACATGTTGGTCAAATAGTCATCAAGGTACAGTTGTTAAATATTTTTTGTGGATACAAAAGTGAAAATTCGTTATATATATTTTAGTGATGAAAAATATTTTTTTAACTGTAAAAATCAGAATAATCATCTACATTTAAAGTGATCAAAATTTTTCACCACATTTTCCAGTTTTGAACCATAACCACTGTTGTGGGATGATTGTGTTAATGGTTAAAAGTTACAAGTGCGAAAGGAAAAGGACTACACCTTTTCATTAAACTAAAACAACGAATATACGCACATAATATGTTTCTGACAAAGAAAAGCAATTGAAAAAAAGACCATTGACTCTACAAATAAAATATCTGGCCAAATGAAACAATGGGTTAACAGCCAACATACATGTATTTATGTGGTAAATTAAATTCGTTAATTGGTATAATTTCCGTTTTCTGAAGCTCACCAGCAGATAGCTCCGTGATACGGTAGGTACAGCTCAGAACTGCGTTATGGTAAGATATACGTTAAATCGATATCTGAGACGACCTGTGACAGAACTCATTCGCGCGAACTTTTTCCATCATGAGCTATAGCAGCTCTGGAACTTCGAGGAAGAATTATGATTAGCTGCTGTATTAAAAACTTCAAACTTTAAAATAAGGCTCACACTTTAAGCTTTATGTAATTATGATTCATAGCTCGCAAAAACTTAGTAATTAAGAGACGTGTCAAGGATGCTTGCCAAAAAGAGCTCACAACTACTCCTTTTATAAGTCAAGATTTAAAGATAACGACAACAAAAACTATAGTACGCAAATGGGGAAAGAACATTTATAGCTAACGCAAATTACCAAACAATTTCTTGAAGTGGGTATATTTTAAAACAAATATTTATAATGTACAAAAACATTATTTATCGATTCAAAAGATCATTCACTTCTTTAGAAAAAAAAGTGTAAATTTCTGCTAACTTCCTAATTTATGTTCATTGTGAAATGAAAATTCTGCGAAAACTATAAAAGATATTTTTTTTTAAATTTTTTTACAAGAAATATCTTTGGAAACTTAGTTACCGACGATATAACATGTAAAACTGCAAAAAGCAGAGATTTGTGAAATTAAAAATGGTAGGAAGATCTGCCTTGCAATTTTTAAAAAAGATATCGTTGGCAGATGAGTTTTCCACGTACTACCCCTGTAAAAGTTCAACAATTGTTTACAGTGAAGAGAGGTATGTGGCATCACGTCGCGAGGAGTAGTGGACAAACTTGTCCATCTAACGCACGCGTAGGCCGCCGAAGACGACGGGCAGCATTCTCCAGTTCCCGGGGTCCCGCGCCTAGCCAGGGGGGAATGACCTTGGAAGCATTGCCCCACGTGCGCGCGTGCTGGAGTTGTCACGTACGGGCAACGCGCCTTAAGGGCTCCGCCTACCCGGACACACATACGGTGCGCAGAGCCCCAGGAAAAACAACGCGATTTCAAAACTACTCAAGATATCCGAGTGGGGTCTGCTTACGCAAAGCTCTTAAAAGAGTTAGCTAAAGAGCCGAAAAGTACTTTTGATTTCGGATCAAGTTTTTAAACTGTATTTTTAGAAGAGTTCAAATGGCAAAAAACGAATGTTTTCAGAGCAATTTTTAGGCGTAAAACAACCGGTACAGATTATTGAAAGCACTTAAGGGACTTGCACTAACACTTTATCATCATTTCTCAGCGATATAATGTTACGGTCACCGCTCAAATTTCACAGTTATCCTGTGACGACGAGAAGACTGCGCGCCAGTTCAGAGCCTTGCGATTAGAGGCGATACAGCGCTAAAAGTATAACTCGGCCAAGATAACAATGTATCTCGAAAGAATGCGGTCGCGCGCGCGAGAGATAGAGTAAGTAGCTGACCTGGCCAATCGGTGACGAGCAGCAGGTGACGAGCCGGCTATCGCCAAGTACAGTCAGCGATGCGTGACAAGTGAACACGTCAGTTCATCCGGCGTGGTTAACGTGTGAGTTCGCGAATTGGAATGTAAGGTTGCTGCTTGCGTTATCAACTATCGAGTGGAATATATGCATTAATAACGTTATACAATAATGGCATCATCTAGGAGAACGCGTCCGACTATTCATAGTAAAGCACGTGAAATTATAGGAAATGTTATTTCATATTTTGATGCAGAGAAGCTTGCTGGAAAACACGCACATCCCATCGAAAATGCTACAAAACGAGCTGCAGCTGCAACTGGAAAATCTGTGGGAACAATATGCAAAATACGTAAGGAAATGAGCATAGCAAAACTAACAGATACACGAGTATGTACACCGGGCAAACAACGGAAGACAAGTCGTAAAATAATTGTTCTGGATGATTTTGATTTGTGTGTTGTTCGACGTACAGTTCAAAAATTTTATGCCTATCGAAAGGAAGTGCCAACATTGAAGAAATTACTGTATGTATTGCGGAAAGAAATCGATTTTGCTGGAAGTAGAGAAACGTTGCGGAAAATATTAAAACAGATTGGCTTCCGATTTAAGAAATGCAAAGACAAGAGACTCTTATTGATGGAAAGGACAGATATTGTCGCTTGGAGGGGAAGGTATTTGCAACGAATGAGGGAAAATGACAGTTTAGGTGAGAATAAATTACCAGTTGTATATGTTGATGAAACATGGATACATGCAGCATACACTGTGAGCAAATGCTGGCAAGATCCAGATACGCAGGGTGTACTTAAGAACGACAGAGCAGCACACAGATGGATTATTGTGCACGCTGGTTCGGTTTCGGGTTTTGTTCCTGGCGCATTTTTAATCTTCAAATCCAAATTTAAAAGCGGAGATTATCACGATTAGATGAATTATGATAACTTTTCCAAGTGGGTACTTGAACGACTTATACCTAATCTTCCCACACATTGCATTGTTGTAATGGATAATGCATCCTATCATTCAGTGCAGATTAATAAAGCCCCGACTGTGGCATCGCGAATGGCGCAAATTCAAGAGTGGCTGAATAGCAACAACATTGCTTATGAAGAAGACATGACAAAGTCAGAATTACTTAACATCGTCAAGTGCCAACGCCCGTCTCCGAAATATCGTGTGGACGACATCCTTCAAAGACATGGTCACGAAGTAGTCAGGTTGCCACCGTATCATCGTAATTTAAATGCAATTGAATATATCTGGAACATTGTGAAATCTCGTGTGTCGGACAAAAATGTTTCACAAAAAGCCGACCATATACAAATGTTGACAGAAGAAGCCATTAACAGCATTTGTGAAAACGACTGGACGGCAGCTGTGTCACATGTTAAACGAGAAGAAGAGGAGTACTGGAAAAACGACCACTGCATTGAAGAGGAAATGGAAAAATTTATAATACGTATAAACGGTGACAGTGAAAGTGAAAGCGATGTTTGTGAAGATACTGACAGTTCCAGTGATGACAGTGGTGGAAGATCCTCGGATGGTGCACTTTCAGGCTTCGAGTGTCTGAACTAGGCAGTTGTAAGTACAAGTGTATTAATTAAACATCTTTGTTGTGTTATGAGTGCGTTAGATGTAAATGGTAGGCCAGATGCCATTCCATTTGTATTTATATGTTCAACAAACAGCAATTGTCTATTTGTTATGTTTGTGGACCAGTTGCTGTTTGCATGTAACCTGAAGGTACCTATATTCTAATTCTGCGGATGTGTATGCTATAACAAACGTATTTCACTTGAATATGTAGGAAATAGGTGGAACGAAACGTGAAATCAGCTAATATAGTGACTGTGTTATTGACGTAGGTCCACAACAGTTTTCACTGAGTGTACCGCTCCCGCCTGTAGTGTGTTACTCAGGGAGGGGACTGGAGGAGGTGTCACGACACTTCTCCTCACGGGATACATTGTTAGCTTGGGGGCGTTATACCAGCGAGCATCGCGCTTAATATCCCGCCTCACTAACACAGATACACCCCTGACGAGGCGGACCCCTTAAGAGCGGAGTCTTCAGGACGTCCGAGAATACGTCGCAGTCAGGCGTCGAACCCAGGTGGAATACCTCCGACATTCTGTGCATGTACTGCCTCTCAGCTGCCGCGAGATTCAGGCGGTTGAGTACACCATCGAGGTAGAGCTGAGGCAGACGGCAGGAATCCACGATTCCGATAAAAGAAACAAACTCGCAATACTAAGTAATTTTTCGGACACGCGGGAGTTTTTTCCCCACACACAACGTGAACACTTTAAAATATATATATTTATTATAAAAGGCACTGCACGGGAGCCAGGGTGTGCTGGAGAAATTTTGTTCTGCAATAAATGTTATGCGTTCGTGTAATTTTTTAATACCTTCCGCATTATTATGCAATGTAAAGTTACATGCATGTAAAATTATATCTTTTAAAAAAATCTTATATAATACTGATCTTCAAAAAGGGTTTATAATGTTTGCTTTAAGGGGGAATGTAGCTTTCCAAGTAATTATTTTATATTTAAATTCCACACAGTTAAACGTTTTGACTTTTTTATTGGCTGAAAGTTAACAAAAAGAAAAAATATATGTATTGTGCATTGTTGTTTGGTTAATTAGCTCGCAAAGTTGAATTTTAAAAGTTTTCGTGCAGTATGGATATGAATAATGAATTGGAATAGAAATCTGGAACTTTTTGGTTTTAAAGATTATTTTACTGGTTACTATGTGATATGGTTCGATATATTTAAAAAAAAGTTTTTTATTTAATTAGCTTTTTAAAATTCTCAGAATTTTTGTGTTTTTTAAAGCAGAAATATAACAAATAAATTTTTCTTAAAGATTTAAAACCTTATCACGCAGTAGCCACCCGCATGTCCTTTACACAAGAACATTTTCAGTTATTTATATCCTTTGGTTCTCCTTATCCATACTGAGCAAAAATGTTAAAAATTTAACTTTGCTAGATAATTATGCAAAACATAAGCACTTAAATATATATATATATATATATATATATATATATATATATATATATATTTAAAAGTTTATTATTTAAGATTGGTCATATAACATTTTTCATATTTGACAGTGTTTAATGCATATATACATATATAAACATATACATATATACATATACATACATATATATATACATATATATACATATACATACATATATACACATATACATACATATATACATATATATGATCTGGAATGCGATATACCCCCTTAACAATTGTTATGGCAGTTCCCCGTTCAATCCTGAGTTCGAGGTGCAGCGATACATCCCCTTCAAGAAGTTTTTATCACGCTCGTTGCCGACAGTAATGTTTATTCTAATGAATAAAGTTTAAAGGCTGTACTTAAATGACACTGATCAAGTGGGATACAGGTCACTAGCTCGCCTCTTGAATGTAGAAGTTGGTAATTACAAAAAAAAAAAAAAACAATCTATATTGTAGGTCACTTGGTTTATCGACAGTCGTGTTACCAGCTGGTTCGCCTGTCCTGCAAACCACGGAGCTACCCCCAAGCGGTCGTCATCACAATGTAGTTATCATGTGCTCAACATACTGTTTGCAGCAAAATATTTTCTGTACATTTACAAAGGATTCTTTTGGAACCCAGTTTCCAACAAATAGTTTGCAGTACTACAATAAAATATTATAATTTTGTACAAAATATGGCTATTTTTTGGCATGTATGAAATAAATTTTGGAGACCATACTGAGTATTTCTTACGAAAATTGGCACATAATTTTATATTTTAATCTATGTTTCATTCAAGTATATATTTTTGAAACCATGAAAAAGATCATCGAATAGGTATTTAATAATTTAATTTTTTTGTTTATTATCCTTAATAATTTGCGTAGTTAATACTGGAAAGCTTTTCACAGTACGGTTTATAAATAATTTTAACTATTGAGGGTACTGGGAAAAAAACAAAGCATAAATTCCAGGGTAAGAATCCGAACCCCCTTTATTTTTTTTTGTAGTGATGCAATTTTTTTTATGTAAATGTAGAAGTTTGCGAAGTTCCATAATTTCACATGAATTATTTATTTTTCCGTTCCGAAAAAAAAAAAGTATTTTATATAGGTACATACTGTGTTGCGGCCCTTGCTGGATCCTCGGTGATACTTTTTTACGCGGCACGTACTTTTTAAGCGACGCGGTGATCCACCGGAGACAGTCGCCACCGCCGGCAGAGCCACGCCACCCGGCCACCTCGTTCACAGCCCGCGACCGTCCAACCACAGAGCACTCGCCGGCGAGTCGTCTCCAACCAACTCGCCCGTCGCACCGTCCGACTCGCGAGTGCTCCGGCGCTACTCGTCGCGAGTTGAGCCAGCCTCAGGGGACTCCGCTTCCCGAGAAACATTGCACTGGCGATCCTCAGCATGGGGAGAGTTTTGAAGGCCGGGTACTCCAAAAACACGTAATAATTCCTCCGTTGTTTAGAATGCTATAACTGTACCCCAACCATATTTCTAGTGCATGATGGGACACGGCTAGTCTTTTAACGTGAATACGTCTTTAAAATTGCTTCCATAGTGGGAGGCAATTAAAAAAAAAACAATTGATAACAAAATCTGGTGATACAGCTTGGAGTTGCACCTACATATCTATCATCTCCATCCAAAATATAATTACACCACTGGATAGCTAAAGGATCAAAGAATTCGTTACGCTAAGTGAGGACTGTGACATCGCGTGCGGTGGAGTGGAAAGCGCCGCCATTTTGAGGTCATTCTGCTGCATTTCGAGTTTTCCATTTAGTATAACTGTTGACTCGGCGAAGCTACTACGTTCGTTTGGGTTTCGATCGTCAGCAATATTCAAGATCTATCGATTGCATGTATAGGTAATACATTAATGTAAAATAGTTGCAGTGAATATATATATGTTCAAATAAAAAAACATGGACACCTGAAGGACTTATTAGTGTTTTCAAACATGATTATAACATACATAAAATATTGTAGTTTATATTTGTATGGAAAATATTACCTGTTACGCACACGTATTAACATACAACACACGGCCGTGTTCATGACACAGCCACTCCCATATATATATATACATATTTAAGGAACGGGTTCTTGTGTCCCAGCCATTGACCGACCTGTTTCCCAAACTCCGCGCATGTGCAGTCCTCATTTTTTTTTTCCCGTTTGTTTCGTCCAGATGGCGGGCCCGCGTCTGGTGCCATTAACTCCTATATATATTCAATTTTGTAAACATCGGATCACGTACCAAACGGTTTGGGGTGCCAAATGAAACAATTTTAAAACGAAACTATCCTGGGATACATTTGACACACTTCAATGGTCATAACAATAAATAATCGCAAATTTAAAAGAACTTGATAACATTATAAAAGTGGTGATTTTTTTTTGTGCTGTAGGCCTACTGCTGATATCTCTAGTATATTTGCCGTAAAAATACTAAAAGTATGCTAGAATGTGTAGGAACATGTTTCTACCTCACGCAGGCCACCGTTCATTCAAACTGTTCCCGATTTGTTTCCTTACTGGGATTCGGTTTGGACACGTACAGGAATACGGCCCGCAAGTAAGTTTACGGTTGTATTCTAACAAGGCAGTGCTTATCCGCTAACTGGCCCGAACGTCTTGGGATACCGCCTTAATTGCCTAGACTGAAACCTAGTTTTTGAAGTAGTTTTGGTCCAGACTCAATAGATGGCAAGCGCGGCTCCAGAACTGGGGCGGTGCGGGCGATAGCCCCTCCCGAGACCAATTTTATTGATAAGTGTTTATTTATGTTAACTTAAATATTTAATTTCATATGTCAAACTTTTTTCTCATCAAAATTTGCATGGAGCTACTAAGGATCTGCATTTGAAACCTGTAATTTGTAGATAATATTCCAAGGCCACAATCTGACCACTTTCATTTTTTGCAACTACGACCTTTCTTTGTGCGATAGCCCCTCCCGAAAAGTCATCCTGAAGCCGCCATTGATATATGGTTGATTTCATAATATATTACTTGCCTAGCTACAAAACATGGTTTCAGTTTACACTGTAAGAGTCGCACTTCTATATATCCCTCCTTGTTATATGGTCCTTAGTCTCGCCCAACGCTCCATCAACTTCACTCTCTCCGTGACGTCACACGTTTCTTCCACTGGCGACGACCGCGCTCACTTTTCTCGGGCGTCGTTTCTAGAAACTGCAAACCCCACTACCGTCGAACTCACCCAGACTCCTTACGCTAACACAGCAACGTCTTTTAAACTTCAAACAAAGTAAATCTGAATATATATATAATAAATTAGACTAACTGAATATAATTTTAAAAAAACTTACTATAACTTATAATAAAACTAATAATAATTAAAAGGCCAGACGGGCACAAAGCCGCAGTCTCAATTTTCCTTTGGAAATTTAGTCTTTAAATAGTTTAAGTATAACCGGTTTTAGTCATTATTTAAGACTATTGTTTAATATTTTGTAAGCATAATATAAATAATTTACTGTGGCATTAATTTCCTCCATTATCATCAATTTTCACCACTTAAATAAATAATAAGTAGTATTTTTAAAATGCTAAATTTGACACAGGTAGTTCCATACAGCAGATATGGCACGACGTATTCATCAAAAGCGATTATATTCAGTAAATCATTCAAAATTACTTCCGCAAGTAATTTAACAGTCATCTTATATTGGTTTAGATCTTTACTGGAATAATAAATTTTTGATTCTCTGACAGTGCCAAATTAACACAGTACCATTATTTGTGTGCCGTTAATGGACAACAATTTTTTTTAAAGCTTCAGAATATCAGGGTAAAATTTAAATTAGTATTTAAAAAAAAACTACAATGCATTATCAGCTGAACACGTTCAGATGGTGTAAAATTCAACTCTAGTTTACTTGTTTGCGTTTGCTATTAAAGGACGCATAATTTATTGATTGAACTATAATTTATTGTTTGTTCGCATACGCTCTAGAATTTTTTTTCCCCCCCGGCGCGGATGCAATTTTCGTGTTAACCACGTGAACGTGAATAATTCAGAAGCGCGCACGGTTCGATAGCGCGAGAGCGCGCCGAATGTCGAGTTAGTCATCGGCGCAAATTAATAGTGTCCTCCCGTGCCTTGTGATTCTCGCCCGCTTCCAGTGGCGCTACCTTTTACTCTCTCTCTCTCTCTTTCGCGCGCGAACCCGAATGCGCGAGGAAGCGAAACGGCGAGCGATTGCCGTAACGCGACGCACGGGGCGGGCTACACGGAGAACCAAATTAATGACTATAGTTCTGCCCGGTGATAATGAGGGACCCGAATGCGCCAGCGCAAATCCTCGCGCAATCACGCAGCATTTTCGGATGCGTTCCCGAGCTATACGGTCATAATTTCCGCTCACGTTATTTAACCACATCAACGTATCGTCTCCATCGTAAAAAAAAATTATCATGCAATGGTTTGTTAAACATAATGTGTCGGACATAAGGCACTATACTTGTTTTAAGCTGGTTGACAATGAGAGATATAAAAATAACACGTGAGCGAGTTTTTTAGTGTTCGCCAGTGAAGTGCAACACCTAAACTCGGCAACGAACAAATTCGTGTGTTTTCACGCTGCAAATAAGACTTATATAACATGAAACTCCGACACAAAATTTAAATTTAAATTCTTTCAAATAATGCCGAACGTGATAGATACAGTAAACTCCCTATTATCCGCGGGCGGATGATCCGCGGTGCGGATCATCCACGCATGCTACGAAAAAAATGCAGCACATATGTAAATCTGTAGTTTATTACAAGTGAGAAAATTTTAACTCTACTGACGAGTGTATTGTGTACAGTATACAGTAAAACGCCACAGGCCTTCTCAGAACTCACGCAGTAGGCTGGCATGCGTTGCTATTTTTGTCTCTGTCGCACTTTGGTTCTAGTCGTATGGTTGAGCACTTTTATGTTTACATTACTGAAATGTTAGTTATTCAGTCAAATACTACAATTTTAGCATCATTTAAATTTTTTTTTACTATTAACTGAAACTTTAACTGTACATAAACGTTTAGATTTTTAAGTTAAAATTAATGTTTCCTTTTTTGGTTCCCATTTTCGGCTCGTTTGTGGATTATCCGCGATTTTCACTATCCGCGGTGGCCCTGCCACTTATTTTCGCGGATAATCGGGAGTGTACTGTATACGCAAAATGTGCTTTCTACTAAATTCATGAACGCGAACCACGCGTATTTTCCGCACCTATCACCGGAGCAGCTACGTCGACTAAAAAATCCGCAGACAGAAACTTTAAACTATATAATGAAACTGCCATAATAAAAACCGAAAATACTTGAAATAAATACTAAACCCCGGCTTTGGACCTGATTATCCACAAGGTATGAATACTGCTCACTTTGTTAAAATTCACTAACCAGTTAGTATTATAAAGTCTCTCTTTGTCTTTGTGAACTTTGGTTCACACCATACATCATAGATAGAAACGCCGTCTGTTACATATTTCAGTTCTTTGCTTCCGTCGCATACGTAAAATTACTTCAACCAAACCGTACACTAAAAGCTATGATATTAGACACAAATACTCAAGAATAGACGACAAATATGAACACATGAACTGACAGAAAACGAACCAATATTAGCTGATGTCTAATGTTATGTGTCTAGAAAACAAAGAGAACCCCATTAAAGGATTTTGGTCAGAAATAACGCCAGCACACAAGAACAGAGTAGGCTGGACAACGACAAGACAGTCGCAACCGGAACAATCAACACAGAAAAACAACAACTTAGCAGACAACACAGCGATAAAAGAAACAAAAAAAAGAACTTTAACAGGATGATTTGAACGACACAACGACTACAGCGTGGTTGAAAACCATAGGATTTCAATGTTACAACAGTTACGACATTTCGGGAAAAGGTATATACTCACATCATTAATTGCAAGAATGATTCGAAGAACGGTTTGGTTAGAGATAATGATTATTCGCAAGAATTTTGTGCACCGAAATAGTTTGCAATCACTTTATCTTCATTTAAATGTTTTGATTATTGAACAAACATTTGTTACCTGACGTAGTATTTTTATGACAGAATCACGAACCTTTCATTTTACGATAATATTTTGGTCATTGGCTTACTTAAATGTGTTAAAAACTCGTTTCACCTATCAGAACCAATAACATAAGAGATGTAACACATATGGATGAAGATTATGAAAGCATATCACACTGTCAAAACATATCCTTTACTGCATAATAACTGTTAGTAATTACAGTAAATTTGCTGACTTTTGAACGAAGAATTTATCTCAAACGATGAGTTCTTCGTAATTTCAAGTGACTGGATCTTCGACTTCCGAGTTGTATGTTTCGTCCTAAACAAGGGTAAACATGCACGCGGACAAAATAAGATCTTTCTTGCTGTAGAATTAACCAGTTTATGAATTTTGTGTTGATACAACCAAAATATAATTTTGGGTTCATGTCCAAAGTTAGTAAAATCAGTGTCCGTAAATTCACGAAGATAGCCGTAATTTTACGAATATCCCCGGACAATTTGTAACAAGCGTTCTTCTTAAATTGAAAGTGAAAAATTTTAAAAGTGCAGTTCATAATTAACCCCTATTAAAAATGTATATATAAATTCTCATATTAAATATATGCCATTTCGTTGGTTTAAATTGCAACTTTAAACTCATTGGCCATCATCAAATACAGTGCTGATTTTAATACTCTAACTAATCGACTGTACTTATGTAAAATTCTCTGCATATCTTCAATGATTTTCCATCTCAATCCACTAATATTTTCGCAACGTTGATCGACTCACGTTTGTTCTGTCACTATCCCCCGTTGGGACAACAGATAGGGACAGTCCCGACGTCTTACCAGAAGCAGTCTTATTTATCCGCGGAGGCTCAAACATCGTAAAAGAAATTCATTAAAAAATGTTCTTAACTAAACTCCACACATATCTGGACTGCTGCCCATATTTTAAGATCGTGATCCTTAAACAACAGCATATTTAAGAAGGACCTAGCAATCGTAATAGCTCTAATGCCACAAATAAAAATTTTAAATTATAATTTATTGGTGGTTTTACGTTTTGTTCGCTTCGGCATACTAAAGAAAATACCGCAGAACATAGGTATTCAAGTTCTCAACCTGTCTGTATTAATATATATAACATTTTAAAATACAACTATATATAAATTAAAACTTTTTTTACATTTACTAAATACATGTATAGCCTAAATTTTGATTGAAAGTTTTTATAAATATATACATTTATTTACAATAGTTATATATGACGTATTTTTCCTACTATTCGTTTTAAATGTTCCAACTAAAAATCAAGTATCGTTGGGGCAGCCTAAATACAAAAAAATAATTAAACATAATTTAAAAAAAATTTGTAACTTGCGAAAAATTCACAGTTACACGAAAGTTTGCGGCAATGTTTCCGAATGTACTGACAGACCGGTGATCGTTAAAACCCGTGCACCACGTAAAATTATTTCTTGAAATCGCCGTCACTAAAGTTCTACCAGCTGGGTACTCACATGACAAATCGCTGGCCGGCACGCCCGCGATGCGTATGGGCGTAAAATTGAGACACGCAATTTTACTACTGCAGGTTCCAAGCACCCGTGTTGCCTGGCCGCTACACAAGACGTTCCTCGTAGCAGTTGAAACACCTCGCTTGCTGTGTATCGGGAACTTGCTGCCCACAATATTTACGAACTGCAGCCCGCTCACCAATTCAAGTAAAATTTTACACCGCGCCTTGCATTTTGCGGAAAAAATAAATTACGTCTTTAAAAGTTTCACGGCGACACTTTTCGGTAAGCACCATCCTTGCGTTAAACACCCGGTTAAACGTACAGCACACACGGACTTGCACACGACATGTTAATATTTTGCATGACTTTTTTTTTTTTTTTTTTTTTTTTTTTTTTTTTTTTTTTTTTACGCGAGCTCTTGCTTCGCTATCGCCCGAGCCAAGAGTGACGACTCTCCACCTGTCCGCGGCCTGCCCGCCGTAGCGCGCCACTGTCGCGGACCAAAGAAAATAGTTCCAGTCCTCCACTTTTTCGCACTTATTTAGGCATTCCCAAGTGTATATATATATATGCTGCCCATGGAAAATTAAATATAAAATAATACTTAAAACTAGTACCATAAAATAACTTAAACTTTACTAAAAATAAACATTAAAATCTCCGAGTCTATAGAATGTTCTCGTTAGTACGGCGATCATGTTTCCAACCCTATAGCCTTCTGAGAACGATAATACCATTTAATTATATCGTGCCAAATACATAAAATAAATTACTATAAAACTTTACTTAAAAATTAATCTGAACAGTTGTTTTATTCGTGTAATCAGTGGCACTGACCCCAGTTCGTCCCTATGGAATACACTTCCAAAAATGTATGAAGAAGATTTCGGTTGGGAACTGCAGGGATTGGGTTGAAAGATATGGGTGTCAAAAGAGGGATTTACAACAATGGACTTCTTATGGGGAAGTCAGTCAAGCAGTTGGGAATCGAGTACCGAGGTGGCCGCGACCGGAAGGAATGTTCTGGAATGTTATAGAAGTTTACATAATGTTCTAAAATAACGGAGAATGTTGTAGAATGTTTTAGAATGTAATAAAGACTTCCAGAACGTTCAAAAATTTTCTGGAATGTTCCACACGATTTGGACCATCAAAAGGACTTCCTATTCTGGAACTTTCGAAACGTTCTAGAATGTTCTAGAAACTATAAACGTAAGTCCAGAATAATTTGGAACATTATCGAATGTTCTATTATCCTGTTGTGGCGGGGATATGTTCCAGATCAGAAGGGTATATATAAAGACGATGGTGAGACGCATGTGTTGTTATTCTTTTGCAAATCGATTAGAGAGGACAACGGAAAAGTTTAATAATATATTTTAACATAATAAGTAATAGGCAACTACGGTGCAAGATGACGGGAGTGTCCGTGATTATTGTGGAAGGTTTTCGAAACATCCCGTAAGTCTTGAGATATCGTGTAGACACATATATCCGTGCTGAATTTTAATAATTCGAGTGCATGTTTTTAGTATCCTAATGGTTATAGATTATTTGTTGGTATTGGTGCTGTTTGTTGTGTACTGTGCCAATATGTCATTCCACATAAAAATGATTCCGTTTTTATCACTATAGGTACATGGTAACAACTCTAGCTATAAATACAAGCATACACATAGCTTGCACGTGTAATTTATTAACTACCTGTATACTTACCTTGCCGTACTCACCTGAGATTTTAATGTTTGCAGGCTCTAAAATAAAATGTTTGTAAAATGAGAAAAAAAAATCATTATCTACAGTATATATATTCTTTATTAAACCAAATCAATGATTTGGCTTTTACGGTAAGCGTTCTGATCCACGTTAGCTTAAAAACAGTGTCTAGTGCAATAATTTAAACATATTCCTAAAATCTAGCCAAATAAAATGATAGTTTCATTAGTAAGTTATGTGTATCATTGGACATTTTAATTAATTGAAAAAAAAATGTGAACCAGTCTTTTAGTACCAGTCAGTGATGTAAAACATCTAACCCTGGTTACATATGCACTTATA
This sequence comes from Bacillus rossius redtenbacheri, assembly GCF_032445375.1. Classification (NCBI taxonomy): domain Eukaryota; kingdom Metazoa; phylum Arthropoda; class Insecta; order Phasmatodea; family Bacillidae; genus Bacillus; species Bacillus rossius. The sequence goes on along the minus strand of NC_086337.1, from coordinate 24,576,667 downwards.
ATTCTAAACTCATAACTAAATTTAAAGTAGACGTCTTTTAAAAAAAATGCCTAGCTTGATAAATATACGGAAATTGTGTTTTGAAATACATTTATGAACGCGAGTTACACATAGTTTCCGCACCCGCCGCTAGAATTCGCTGCCGGAGCAGCTACGTCGACTATCGAATCATTTTATTTCCAGAGCAACATGTTAAACTATATAATGAAACGGCTCCGATAAAAAGGAATGAAACTTGCAAAAAAAACTAAATCCCGGCTTTGGACATAATCTTCGAAAGAGAGTTTTATTTATATACCTCCCATATTTTTTTATATTCACTAACTTTGTTTCACGCCATCCGCCACAGATGGCAACACCGTGCTTGTTACACATTCCGTTCCATGAATTCAGTCGCATTCATGAAATTACTCCCAACAAATGCCGTACACAGAGAGCAAAGATGTCACACATCAGCACAGTATTAAACGTATATGTAAAAGCACAAATATTTGTGCTCTTCCTTTGGCGACCACATTACCTGGAAAAGGAAGGGGGAGGGGGGTTGCAAATATTACCATTCCATTTTCGTATTTGTAATGTTATGAGATATGTGTATCATGATTTCTCATATAGACAGAAGGACGAAAATTTTTCAGAATGTATGTTTATTTATGTATAAATTATGTAACCAAAATTTTTCATTTTGATCTTTATCATTTCACCTTTACTTCTTTAAATTAATCGCTTCTCCTTCCTTATTTAAATTAACTGAATTCTCAGTTATAAAGTTTTTAAATCAATAGTGTTTTACGTCACTCAGTCATACACGTACCTACCTCAAAGTTAAAATTGGGGTTTAAAAACCACTTGATTAACCAAATAATTTCTACTAATTTTGAGTTGAATACGGGGTTTGAATCAAACCAAAACTCTTCGGAACATAAGCGTGACGCATTTGCAATCGCAAGTACCGATTAAGGTAATATTGTGTTTCAGTAAAACATATTTCTTTTTAGTTATACTAAGAAATTACATTTTACTGTGTTAGTATTTTTCGCAAAACATTCACAAGATTCGTGTATTGTACAAGTTAAGAGTTAAGCATGTTAAATGTATAAATATTCATTCTTCAAAGTTATAATACTTTGGATAAGTTTCTAATAACAATTGATACACAAAAATCATCGAAACATTTAGCTTCCATTTTAAAAATATTTATTTTATGAGACATACTATCATTGAGACAAGGGATCATACGGACTGTTACGCTTTACTGCCGTGAAATATTAAAAAAAAATATACAAAAAAATAATTAGAATTTTTTCTTTCTACGTAACTTTTGGTAGTTAGTACCCGTAGATAGTGTTTGGATATAATCTGGCCAAAGAATTAATAGAGCAAAAAAATTTTTTTTTAGAATAAACTATGTAACAACCAGTAAAAATATAAATATGTACATACCTATATAATTTATTTTCCATAATAAATAATACATCGCAATGAATGCATGTTTACATTTTTGATTATATATATTAACTTTACAAAAATAGAGTTCTCTATTTTACTTTACATTTTTCACCATTAATACTATTTTGATAGTAACCTTTTTAAGTATGAAATGTCATGAAATATATAATGCCATAAATGTGCGATCTAAATCTCAAAATAATTTTTTTTCTCTTAAATATGGACACAGCAAAAAAGGTTTTTGATTTTTAAATGTTTCTAAACTTTCTTCAGACCACCATGTTACCTGTTTTGCGTTGTTGTTTCGTGTTTAAAAAGAAACAATTCAATATAGTAAATGTTTTGTTGGTGCATGCCAGACTTGACTGACGGTTTGATTCGTGCTGTGAAGACCACAAAACACAGTGGCCAAGCCCAAGTCCCGCAAGGGAGTTCCCAGACAGGTGCAAGAGTCCTCTAGGCGCATGGTGTGCTCGTGGGCCGAGCCCTCGGTGACGTCAGCCCGTCCAGGAGTTCCAGCCCGGGTTGCCGGAGCTCGCCGCCACGTCCCTCAGCCTGTTGGCGCCGGGGGAATTCCTGCGCCAGCCCGGCGCCGACCAGCCGGCCGCCGCGGGCTTCCCCGGCCACCCGTGGTCGCGGCCCCCCGGCCAGTGACCCGCCCAACCGGCCCTCGAGGTCACAGACCCCTGCTTCCACACCTCCTTCACCATGTCCGCGCCCTTCTCCGCGATCATCATGATGGTGGCGGCCGTGTTGGCCGACACCAGCGCCGGCATCACGGACGCGTCCATGACGCGCAGGCCCTTGACGCCGCGCACCCTGAGAGAGGAGTCGACGACGGCGTCGGGGTCCGAGTCGGGCCCCATCTTGCAGGTGCCGGCCTGGTGGTTCTCGGGCCCGGTGAACTGCCGCACGGCGCACTCCCAGAAGGCGTCGCTGCCGAAGGGCATGTCGCATCCCGGCGGCGCGCTCCGGTCCAGCTCCAGGCCGTACCTCGCGAGCGCCCTGGTTGCGCCCAGCCTCACGGCGATCTTCACCCCTTCGACCAGCGTGTTCACGTCGTCGCGGTGCGTGAGGTAGTTGGCGCGGATGAGCGGCGGGGCCAGCGGGTCGGCGGAGCGGAGCGAGATGCGCCCGCGGCTCTTGGGGTGCAGCACGACGGGTGAGATGCTGACAGAGCGCGGGCCGTCGTCCATGCGCGCGCCCACCTCGCCCGTCTTGGCGCAGCCCGCAAGGTAGCCGGCGAAGAACATCTGCAGGTCGGGGTCGTCGCCCGACGGGTCGGCGTACTTGGTGCTCAGCTTCGCCGTCACCTGCGCCGCGAAGACAGCGTTGGCAACTTCTCACGCGTCCAGCTACATTATTAAGTATTTGTCTCATAGTATTGAATTTAATATCATTTCGTATCTAGAAGAAAGATTTATTGAAATTTTAAACATGGCAGGAAGCTAGTCCCTGTCTTCTTTTTTTTCCGCTATTCCGTCTCGTGTCCGTTATATTTTAGAAAGGATAAGACTTCTGTCAAGAAAAATTTTCATAAAATACTATGTTTTCTATTTTAACTAAAAAATATCGTATAAATTTATATGAAAGTTAATGAAAAATGGATTGATTAAGAAAGAAATATTGTTTAATAAATATACAAATTTTCATAGTTAAATACTAGTAGATATTAGGGCTACCTTGAGAAGAGCAACCACTGTGGTGCGACAGTCCAATGCAGGACATTAGCTCACTCATGTTTAGGGGATATTCACCTCCAAGTCTAGGGTAATGGCGGTGTGTTAACTGCGACAATCGGTGCTGGACATTAGCTGACTCATGTTCAGGGGAATGTATAGGGTAATGGTGGTGTGTTACCTGCGACAGTCTGGTGCTGGACACTAGCTGACTCATGTTCAGGGGAATTTATAGGGTAATGGCGGAGTGTTAACTGCGACAGTCCGGTGCTGGACATTAGATGATTAGATGACTCATGTTCAGGGAATGTATAGGGTAATGGCGGTGTGTTACCTGCGACAGTCCGGTGCTGGACATTAGATGATTAGATGACTCATGTTCAGGGGAATGTATAGGGTGATGGCATTGTGTTACCTGCGACAGTCCGGTGCTGGACATGGGCCCGCTCCTCTTGAGCAGGTACTCAGTAGCCGCCGCCCAGTCCAGGTCGTAGCGCGACGTCTCGTTGCGCGCCAGGAAGCTGACGAAGAAGGCCACGTGGTTCATGAGGTTCTTGCCGACGCCCGGCAGGTGGTGCCTGAGCGGCACACCCACCTCGGCCAGGTGCTGCTTGTCGCCCACGCCCGACAGCAGCAGGATCTGCGGCGAGTTGACGGCGCCGCCGGCCACTATCACCTCCTTGCTGACGCGCACCGACCTCTTCTGGCCGTTGAGCACGAACTCCACCCCTCTGGCCTGCTTCGTCTTCTCGTCGATGAGCACCCGCGTCACGGTGGAGTTGAGCATCACATCCAGGTTGGGCCGGCCCCTGGCGGGTCGCAGGAAGGCTCTAGCGCTGCTCACCCGCGACCCGTTCCTAGGCACCACGCGAGCGTTCCGTTACTCCCACACTTGCTACAAGTACATGTGTTGCTTGGCACAGACCATTCAAGATCCGACTCTCCAGATTCAATTTATATTTTAACAGTTTAATTTGAACCATTTTTAAAAAAAATGAAAATTCAAATTGAAGGTAAACTAACGTAGATATTTTTTTCTTATAAATGTCCAATATGTCAACCTTAAGAATTACGACACACATACAACCTATAGTCCGATTCTTCCCACAGTTTGGTTGCTAAAATCCGGAGTTACGGAAGCAAAAGTCTCTCCAATTCTGTGTTTAAACTCTGTAATATCATCAGGTAGCGGTGGAACATAGAAACATCGTAAGGCTTTACTTAATTCGAAAATTTTATGTAGGTATGAACTTGCATACCTACAAGTCTTTTATGATTCTTACTTTGTTAAAGTAAAAGTTACTTTCTACTAGAATATTGTAAATTAGTTTTAAAATTTTAGTTGGTAAATACAACTGTGTAAACAAATGAAACTTTCAGATTAGTTTCTGAACACATTTATTTCTATTTACGATTTAAGGAAATGGAATGAAAATAAAATTTAATTTTTATTCTTCTTGACAGCAATGAATTAAAAGTGGGTGCGGCGACAAATCTAGCAGCGTCAGTGCTGTTTTAATTTTGTACATAATTCTTGTTTAATCTGTTTGCAAATTTTTGATCTTAGTATCAGATAATGGTGACCAAAATGAGTCTGGCATGGAGATTTTGAACAGGTGCTAAGATATAGTTTGTAACACTACAATTAATATACTGTAACTTTGCACAAAATACGGCTGTGGTTGCATATAAAATACCGAGTATTTAATGAAAGCTTTAATTTTTTTTGAAAACCACGGAAAGGATAGTCGAATATTCAACAGTTTGACTTGATGCATGTTACGCGCGCTGTAAATACTGAAAGCTATTCAGGGAAAGGTTAAGCTATTGAATATCCTGGGCAGGGACGTCGGAACGTTTTCATGAGTAGGAGGCGAAAAGATGTATCACACTTACCTCAGTCCTAGAGCGGGGGGTCCGGGGGCCCTCCTCCAGGAAAAATTAGGAATGAAATATGCAAAATTGTGCTATTTAATGAGTTTCCGAACCAAAATATTAAATATACCATTCCAAGAATTTGATGACGTAGTATGTATTAAATACTTTTCTGACAGTTGATGTAGTACAATTTAAATAAAATACCATCTAGGAATTTGCAATCATTTTACAGTATATTGACAATAATAAATTTGATTTTCTAATCAATGTGATCACCAATGCAACGTTTGTAACTACTGGTTGAGAAAAATACTACTAGGACCAAACATTTATTCTGGGAAAAGGAGGGGGGCGAAATGCTACTCTCGCCCCCCCCCCCCCCCCTGTTCCGACATCCCTGCCTGGGACGGCACAGAGCATGGGATCCGGACCAAGTGTTGACTGCGATGCAGTCGTCGTGGCGTAGGACGCCGCTGACCTGTTCTTGGCCTGCGCGATGGCGAAGCCCGTGAAGTTGGCGCCGTTGAGGTCGCGGCTGACGCCGTAGCCCAGCTCGCGGCCAGCCTGCAGGATGTGGTCGGCCATGGCGGGGCGGTCGGGGAAGCGCTGCACCGTCAGCGGGCCCCCGGAGCCGTGGAATGCTGCGTCCACCTCCCCGAGCTCGCGGTTGTCCTCCGACTTGAGGAAGTAGGGCAGCACGTCGCGGTAGCCCCACCCGGGGTTGCCCGCCGCCGCCCAGTAGTCGTAGTCCTTGGGGTGGCCGCGCAGGTACATCATCCCGTTTAGCACGCTGCAGCCGCCCAGGACCTGCCGCGCCGACAACCGACAACCTTCACTTCCGCTCCGTCACACCTTTGAATATATATACTGTATAGAAGTCGCCAGCCCAGGTTAAAATTTCTAATATGGTTTGAGGTAGTTGGTTAATTCACCGCCGCAATCGCCACCATCTCTAGGGCATCGACTTGTGGTGGTCCCTAGTGGACAAGTGTCGAACTCTTCAAACAACCCTTCCCCCTCCCGTTGAACGACCTTGAGCTGCAGTGAATGATTGGTGTGGGGTGCGGGGAATGACAGCGGGCGACAGTGCTGCGCTCTAATGTGTAAATAACAACCTAAAACTATTCAGGACGTTACTGCAGCGCCCTGCAGCGGTGAAGTTCCCAAAGCTGCTCATCATACGCTCCTGAAAAAACGTAGAGTAAATCCTATCCACTCGCGACTTCTATACAGTATATATATTCAAAGGTCACACCTTCACACCGGGCACAACTTACCCACGGATATCCGTGAATTCACACTGCAGCCGGGAGGCTACTGATAATTCGGAAGGGGCAGGTAGGCCACGCTAGAATAAACAATAGGTAGAGACCGGAAAAATTTGCGGATTAATTTCACGACAGCCTAAAATTCATATAGTTATACCTCAGTGCTGCCTCTGCTATTGGATCACAACTCACCTCGATGACTCTGGGCCTGTGAGAAACACTCAACCCAAGCTGTGTCGAATCACAGGCCGCTACACCTTCACAAGACAGCAGCCAATGAGAGGGTGACTTTTGCCCGGGTGTACTATAAAGTTCATCCTAGAGGTCATTGAACCCGCGAATTTTTCCGGTCCCTAACAATAGGTCTACTGTTGCACACTTTATTTGCGCCGTCGAGTGCGCTAACAAATTTACATTTGCCTACAGCGCACAACAGCCTACTCGTGCTAAGAGACAGACTGGAACTGTCTCTTCTTTCCTCCTCGCCAGCCAGCTAGCCAGCGCGGAGGAGGGGTGATAATCCCCTTGGCATCCGGGCTAACAGTACTCCTGGAGGGTACGCTGCATTCTGGCCCAGGGGTGTACACACACCGACGGGACAGCACCTGCTGATAGCGCGTGGTGGGCCTAGGGCGACAGATGTGTTGGCGATGTACCGCCACACACACACACACTCGCGCGCGCGCGCGCTGACATCGATTCCCTTGAGCATGAACCCAAAAGAATATTAACTATGTTCGTAGGCTTTCACGGCCATTGTCTGAAGTAGCTTGGCTTTTGGGTTGTGGCCGCGTCCTTTGCGAATATTTTACCGACGTTTCGGTCGACGTTGCAGTCGCCATCATCCTGCTGGTAACTGCTCCCTGATGATGGCTGACTGCAATGTCGACCGAAACGTCGGAGAATTATTCTCCAAGGACACGGCTAAACCCAGAAGCTACTGCAAAAGAATATTTTTTTAACCAACAATACTTTAAAAAAAAAATTATTAAATAAACACGTTTTTTTTTCATCCACGTGTTAGTTTCTGTATTTGTTTAGAACGAAACACACAGCTCGTAAATCTAAACACGGCGCAGTTTCTACAAATATTAAGAACGGTCGTTTGTTCAAGTGGTCAAGACTTCCCGGTTGTCGAGCTTATGGGCTTATTTACCGTCACAGGTCATTCTTTTTTTATTTGCGTTCTACACTGTACCTACATTGTACTCTGTACCGACTTTCTGAGTAGCTTAACTTCCACTAAATTAAAAAAAAAAATGTATACATCGCACTCCTTTTGCATGATTAGCTGACAAAGTTGCATTTCTAACGTTTTGGTGCCGTATGGATAGCGAAAATGAAATGAACAATACAACTGGATGTTTGTAAGTTTAAATCCTATTATACTGGCTGTTTATTTGTAGAAGATGAGTTTCTTTCAAATAATTTATTTAATTTTACCTGGCCTTTTAAAATCATTAGAATTTTTTTCTCATAATTTTAAAGGCTAAATAAAACTAAATTAATATTTTTGAAAAGAATTTTTCACCACACTACGCGGTAAGCCCATAAATTCTGAATTTTTTTCGTTTAGTTCACATCAATGCTGCACAAAAATGTTCAAAAATTCAACTTTACCAGCTAATTATAAAAAAAAAAAGTATGCACTGTTATAGTTTTTTTTTATTTCTTTGAATTTCGGCCACATAGAAAGTCTACACTTTAAAACGTGTTAAACATGAAAATAATGATAAAAATGATATCTGGAACGGGACGTATACCTTGAGGGTCCAATGTTCAGTTTGAAACAAGGCCACCATATATATTTATTTTTACTTCTGGACAAGACGTAATCACGGGCATGGTGGTGACGTGGGCGATTTGGCCGCGAATGTTGAAGCTGCCCGCATATGCAGATGTAATAATTAGTTGCTTGCGTGTAAGGCGATGCGAAAGAAATAGGCCTTGTCGACGTTTATCACGTAAGTAAATGTGCGTGACCGGTTCAAATCGCCTTCGCATGTTGTGCTCCCGAGTGAATAGCGTTTCAAAAAGAAAAAGGCACTTGCTTGAAAAATGGTTCCTTCCAGAACATAGACGAAGGTGTTGTGTTACACGCTGACATCCTTCTTTGGCAGATCAACGCAGAACCAACCTGCTCAGTCATTCCTGATGGATTACGATAAATAATAAAAGGGAATCGCGTGTGCTCTCTCGTCATTTACCACACAACAGAAACCAGTCGCCAAGAAGTAGTTCGTAATACTGCAAAAAAAAAAAAATATATATATATATACTGTAACTTTGTGCAAAACATGTCTATGGATATTGCATATTTTCAAGCGTTTTTCGAGATAATACTTAGCATTTCTTAAGAAAATTGGCGTATTATCTTATACGTTAATTGATGTTTCATTTAAGCATATATTTTTTTTAAAACAGAAAATATAATCGATTATTAAAAAATTTGATATTGTTTTGTTGTATCATGCTTATTATGTGCGCAGTTAATGCTGGAAAACTATTCAAGGAACGGTTTACAATTAACTTTAATTATTGGAGGTACTGGGACAACACAAAGCATAAATGCCAGAGTAAGAATTCGAACACAGTATAACTGAGAACACAATTTTGAAAAGATGCAGTTTTTTTATTGTTCATGTAAAAGTACAAACTAAAAGAAATCTGCTATTTTACATCAATATTTCTGTTCCATTTACAAAAAAAAATTACAGTTTACGCATGACCATAGTGAAAGAAGTTAAACTTCCACAGTTGATAGAACTGAGAGGGGAAGAGACGCAATGTAAGTGTAAAGTAAAGTGTACTGGATGGATGGCGTCTGCAACTTCGACAAATAAAATTAGAAAATTATTTCTGCAACAGAAACTTCAGTAGCACATGCACTCAAATTATTACGCCAGCAAACATATAAGCATTTTAGGGCATTGGTTTGAAAGAGAACGAAAAATATTGTTTACCATAAAGGATGTTATACGAGAATTACGGATAATGAAGACCAAATCATGTAATCCATTAGGCTAAATAAGTAGTAACAGCTAAGATATGGTGGGGTAATAAACACAGGTATAGCGAAAGGATAGAATTGAGGACAAATATATTTAATGGCTGTGTGGCCTCAAGATAATACTAAAAGTATGCGCAAGTGATATTTATCAAAGAATTTAAGATAAAATGAACATTTTACAATATAATGTTTCAAAGCATTCGTGGCTTTTAACAGTGCTTGTTTGAAGACGAAGATTTAGGCCTAAAAAAACATCGTTTATTTTCTTATAACTTTTTTATTGAAATGCGTGTTATTGTAGCTATCTTTTAAATCTTATTTTTATCCAAACAATTAAGTACGTTTTAATATCTAAATTTGTTTTAAGTGTCTTGATGGTGATGCGTTTTTTTTACCCATTACTGGATGACGTGAGAATAGACAAAGCCACGGTGATGACATTCGTGACGTCCCTATGCTTGACAAGGAATGATGATTCTGCGGTGGTCTACCGGGATGATTGTGAAAGGGACATCACAAACACCCAGTACTGACATAGAGAGAAGGTTCAAAAAAATTGCCACCCTGGCCGGGAATCGAACCCGGGCCCTAGGTCCACCAGCCAGTAAAGTGTCTTAAAGAAGGTACAACTATTATGGTCCTTCGTTCTTTCCTTGGAAATACATGTTTAGCAACATATCAATGGGTTCTTTTTTCGAGAAATTTAATTTAAATTATAATAAAATTTCATGGTCACTGAAAGTGAAAGCTGCGAAAACACATCCTATGAAATACATTGAGTGTCACTGGCATTTGAGGGGAAAGCAAAGCCTCAGACGAATATTCACTGAAACTTTAATATTGCATAAGGAACCATCCCACGGATTTCTTACAATTACTGATATCACAAAGGTTTTGCTTTGTATCTCAGTGTTGGTAAAAATATTTGTACGTAAAGTGATAATGCTAATCGATGGGTTCATGATTATTGTTTAAACGGCGTTTTGATGACGTGCCCTTTTTGTGTGATAAATTTAAAGGTTTCCAAAATGAGTAATTCACACGCACTTATTAAGTATATTTACAATTACCTACATAACTAAAATTTACTGGATAGTTTATTACATTCAAAGGAATATTTTAATTTTAAGTTGGTTGTACAAATAACTTAGTTGATTTAACTGATAAAACGTGATTTATACAAATTTTATACATAAATAAGTTTTCAGACTCTTGATCTATTTTTTTATGTAGTTATATAAAATGTTTAACTAACGAACATTAGTTTTTACCTATATTTTAAAGGAACATAGAATTTTTCAAAAGATTGTTTAAAGATTTATACCCAGCAATGACTGATTATAATAAGTTGTGAAAAATGCTCATTGCCAAACATAAAGTCATTCATTTGGTATAAAAAATTTAATTTTACCATTATGTTTAGGCTCTTAATCTTACGGGAATTAAGATCAAAGTATTTAAAAATATTAATATACAAGTACTTAACTAGACGTGGTAAGGAAAAAAAATATTTCACATATCACAAAAAAATTATAAATGTTGGATTTTCAAAATATAAAATTTATACAAAAATACTGTACTCGTTGCTTGACAATTTATTTATGAAAACAAAATTACTGCTGTAATACTGTTCATGATGGTAAATTATCAAGTAAAATGTATTTTAGAAACTGAAAACTGTATAAATTATCCTCTCCCTCAACAAAGCAATATTTATTCTTTAATCAAGCAAGAAAATTTGTGGACTCAGAAAAGCTATTAACTGTGGACGTTTATAAGGGCTTGGAGGGGTAAGGGATAACTTTAGAAAGGGGGAAAGGGATGATTATGAAGATAGACTTCTACCCTTAATGCATAGCCATATTTCACATCCTGCACATCCGGGAAACTTTCGGAACTAGCCCCAGAACTAGACTAAACTCCATGGATGCACAGAAAGTGAGTAAATGAGAACTTGAAATGAATTCTTCCACTCAAAAAGTTGCAATAGATAAATTTATAATTAAATGATATTAGGACTGCAGTTAACTAGCACATTCATTAAAAGTAAAATATAAGAGCAATATAAGAAATGAAAACAGTTTGCGCTGTTGCTACGCTTCAAATATAATTGTTTTTGAACTGCTAGGTTTCGATCGCATTAAAAAAAGGTTTAAGGCCTGTATTATTCTAGCATCGTTTGATTTTAGTTTAACTTTTCTAAATTTAAAAACATAAAATGTGTAAAAAAAACGATATAAAGTTTAGTTCTTTCATACACGTAACATACAACTGTTAAAACAATTGCAAATCAGTGGACTGTCACGGGAAAAGTTCAGAGACCGCTCGATTTAAAATCTGTTTCGTACAGTTTCCAAATTTTTTCAGCTATTTTCCACTACTTTTGCCCTAGTAAAACAGTTTCACATTGTCAGCGTGTTGTGTCGCCGATTTGTAGCAATTTATGGTCAGTTGCCGTTATCCAAAAAAAAAAAAAAACACGTTTTTGTAAACGCTGTCTTCGGGGGGGGGGGGGGGGGGGGCTATTGGTGGTGGTTTTTGTTTAGAACATGGAGGTATGAAGTCAGGGAGGGTGTGAGCAATCATTACTACCACGTTCATAATTTAAGTCAAAATGAGATTTAAACGTCCATTTTCTCCTTAGAGTGATGGTCGATCGAACTTTCTTGTGCGTTAAAATACCGTTAGATTTGAATCGCCATTAACTATACCAGACTAATAATACTGTGTCAGTAGTATGTGAATGACGGACCTGGCCCAGGCGCCAGGCGCGTGGTGGTGGTGTCGGAGTCCGCCATCTTGGATTGTGACGTCACGGCGGCAAAAATTCCTCAAAATTCCTCAAAATTGACTCAAAATGACTCAAAATTTCCCGTTTTAAGAAAAAATTCCCCGTTTTCGAGGGAAAAATTCCCGTTTCGAGGGAAAATTTCCCGTTTTATTCCTTAAAAATCCCAGCGGCTGAAAATTCCTAAAACTGGCTTAAGCATCCTTAACTCAAGCCAACGTTAAGCCATTTATAGGATTATGACGTCACCGCTGCAGTTTCCGTTACGCCCGCCATCTTTAAATTTACTATCCAATTTTAATGAAATAGAAAATTTTTTAAAATTTATAAAAAATTCAATTAATAAAATTTTAATAAAAAATATTTAAAAAACATACGTTAACGTCACGGAGCTCGAAGTCCTCGGTTCGAACCCGGTGAGGGCGAAAAAAAATAAAAATGGCGACCGATCCTTCCACCACGGAAGTCACCTACAGACTAACCTACCACCACCAATAACAAGGTCAACTAGTATGATGTCATGTCCGCCATCTTGTCTTCGTCTGCTGGTAGCCATCATCATCTTGTTATCGTCGGCGAGAGTGCGCTGACGCCATGTTAGTTTAATTCTTATCCGCTAGAGTGCAGTAATCATTTATTATTGCTGTGTCACCCGCCATCTTGTCATTTGGCCGCCATCTTGAAAATCCATAATTATTTAGCTAGAAAAGCGGGAAAAAGTTCAAAATTCATTAAATAAATTGGCATTAAAGTAATGATTGATTAGATCGATTCCCGTCCTTGGTTCGACCCCTGAACGATACCAAACAACTTTAATTTTAAAAAATACCACAAAAGCGACAGGTTTGAGAGAATAAAAACACATCAAGTTCTTTTAAAAAATACTTTCATTACATAATATATATTCTACTACAGGATCACTTACGAAAGCCAGCAATCTTATAATCATTTAGTTCCGCAGCGGTGTGAAATGACTAATTCTTAGCTCCAATCGGTTTATACTAGACAGAGTCCAGCCAGAACCTTTACAGACATAGTCCACCTCTTCTTGACAGAGTTTCTGGATACCGTATTTAACAGTTTGCTTCACATCGTTAGAACTGTAAATTACTGCAGCCGATGTCTTGAATGCACACTTCTTCACTTTGTCATCGAACGGATATGGCTTTCCATATATACAGTCCAACCACAAGATATATTTCAAAGGTCCGTTTGTTGCTACATCATCAGTAAGCTGATTGATTATCTTCTGTCTGATATCATCAAGAAAATTACAAATGTCCTTTGACTCACCGAACGTATTTAGATAATAGTAGTCTTTCAACGTTCCACGAAATGCAGACTGCGCCAAGTAGAAGCCATTATCGTTCACTTGTAATGCTCCGAACACAGTCTTAGGTTTAGTTCCATGTTCAGACGTCATAACAATCGGTTGCTGGGCATCGGTTTTCTTGCTTGTACGCTTTCGTGTCTCCAATCTAAAGCGAGGAGTCGAAATGTCGGCAGGTAGTTCAGCAGTAGGAGCACAGACTCCACCTTTACATTTTTTCGCATGATGTCGCAAACTGTCAATTCGAGTAAACCATTTAAGGCACTCATCACATCGAAACTTCATGCGAGATGGATTCTTCGTGCATTTGCTCCGCTCATGTCTTCGTGCATCATGGGAAAATGCGAACGACGTATCACAGTAGCTGCAAGGATACCGTGGTGATGAAGACGATCCTTTCAGACCCGATCCAGATACAGGCGTTGCAACAGTAGTACCATCTCCAGGCATACTCTTATGCACATCGACGCATCGTTGTTGTGACGAAACCTTTACTTTCTGCCGCACAGCAGGACCTTTGCATGCCTTCATGTGCGTTTTCATATTATCTTTTCTGGCAAACTGCTTATGACATTTCTCACAAACAAACATTTTACGATATAGGATCTTGGCACATTCTCTATTCTCATGTCGTCGAGCATTGCTGTTGTTTGAGAAAATCTTGTTGCAGTAACAGCACCGATGTTCGTTAGTTGTTGTCGATTCGGCATCCATTGAAGTCTCCATTGATGGTGAACCAGCGTTCGCCGAGTTTCCCTGAACATCCAGCTCAGTAGTCATTAAGCTATCTTCTGCTGGTGGTATCACATCTGTTGAAATCTCCTCCAATGTTGACGCCGTCGTTGCCAACGGGATCTGCACCTTCTCCATCATAGCTGTCGTCAAGGTTCCCGTAGACGATGGTACAACCTCCGAGTTCGACGTTAAAGACGGTAAAGATGCCATCGAGGTCTCAAGAACAGGTAATTACGCGACTTATGCACCAGAAGAAATAATCTAGGTGATCCTTACACCGACGACGTCAGTAACAAACTAAGCATCCTGTTGTCTAGAGCTCGCTTATATATACATGCACCGTATGGAACAATACGCTAGTCAAATCAAGAACCATTTACAATAATACTAGAGTCAAAACAACATTAAAAATAGAAGGACCATCAACGAAAAGGCAGCACATTTGGAAGCACCGACAACGAAAAGGCAGCACATTTGGAAGCACCGACAACGTAAAGGCAGCACATTTGGAAGCACCGACAACGAAAAGGCAGCACATTTGGAAGCACCGACAACGAAAAGGCAGCACATTTGGAAGCACCGACAACGTAAAGGCAGCACATTTGGAAGCACCGACAACGTAAAGGCAGCACATTTGGAAGCACCGACAACGAAAAGGCAGCACATTTGGAAGCACCGACAACGAAAAGGCAGCACATTTGGAAGCACCGACAACGTAAAGGCAGCACATTTGGAAGCACCGACAACGAAAAGGCAGCACATTTGGAAGCACCGACAACGAAAAGGCAGCACATTTGGAAGCACCGACAACGTAAAGGCAGCACATTAGGAAGCACCGACAACGAATAGGCAGCACATTTGGAAGCACCGACTACGAAAAGGCAGCACATTTGGAAGCACCGACAACGAAAAGGCAGCACATTTGGAAGCACCGACAACGAAATGGCAGCACATTTGGAAGCACCGACTACAAAAAGGCAGCACATTTGCAAGCACCGTCATCGAAAAGGCAGCACATTTGGAAGCACCGACAACGTAAAGGCAGCACATTTGGAAGCACCGACAACGTAAAGGCAGCACATTTGGAAGCACCGACAACGTAAAGGCAGCACATTTGGAAGCACCGACAACGTAAAGGCAGCACATTTGGAAGCACCGACAACGTAAAGGCAGCACATTTGGAAGCACCGACAACGAAAAGGCAGCACATTTGGAAGCACCGACAACGAAAAGGCAGCACATTTGGAAGCACAGACAACGTAAAGGCAGCACATTTGGAAGCACCGACAACGTAAAGGCAGCACATTTGGAAGCACCGACTACGAAAAGGCAGCACATTTGGAAGCACCGACAACGAAAAGGCAGCACATTTGGAAGCACCGACAACGAAAAGCAGCACATTTGGAAGCACCGACAACGTGAAGGGAGCACATTTGGAAGCACCGACAACGAAAAGGCAGCACATTTGGAAGCACCGACAACGAAAAGGCAGCACATTTGGAAGCACGAACAACGAAAAGGCAGCACATTTGGAAGCACCGCCAACGAAAAGGCAGCACATTTTGGATGCATCATCGAATAAGGAAGCACATTTGGAAGCTCCATCAACTAAAAAAGGCAAAAAGGAAGCACAAGTTACGAGATCTAAGTCTTAGTAAGAAATCATAATACAAGAAATAAAAACATTACATTCTTATAATTTAAATTATTTATTTTATTGCTTTACATTATACAAATGCAAGTAAAACAAGTCAATATTGTGTGTAGCCAAATTCCTCAGTTCCTTGAGTATGAAGGATATTTCTTTGATGCACGAATAGTTTCCTGCACAAAGCGAACCATGTAGAAGTCTTAGCCGGTCAACCAATATGTTTGGATCTTTCCATGATGTGTAATCATTCTCTTCTACCACCATCTTCCTTACACCTTTATAATAAATATTATGATCTCTGGTGTCTTCCGTTTTACCACCAACCTCAGGGTAACTTTCATGTTTGAGACGGTGATCATCACAAGCTTGATCAGATTTATTTAATATATCACGTCGTTTCCATCGTTTCGGTCTCAGGACACCGCCACATTCTTCGATCTTGGCAGCTTTAGGTGCATCATCATAGTCTATGTCTTTGTCAACAGCCTCAGAGTCACTGTAACAATCATCGTAAAAGGAATCGTCTTCACCCAATTTACCGTAATAATTCGATGTTGATGATGTTGAAGTGTCTTCATCGTCTTCATGCTTCCTTTTTAGGAGTCCATCATTTTTACAAAGTAGGAAAGATCTACTTGAATTCGGCTGGAATATATTCTCACTTTTCACGTTAAGGATTCTTCCATTGTCTTCATTTTTCCGTAAATCATCAACCTTCTTCAATTTAAGTTCTTTGTCGAGATCGGAAGAGCCAAGAAAATTATTGTCGTAATGCAGATCACTCTTCCTTAGGCTAGTAGATTCATCGTTGTCCTCTAGCTTGTACGCAGGCTTGGCGCTACAAGTTCTGCCATGTCTTTTTAGGCTCTCTCTCCGCGTAAACGACTTGCTACATCGAACACAACTTATCATATTGCGCAGTGGATTTTTAACACAGTCATTCTTCTCGTGTTGTCTTTTATTCTTTCTCAAGATAAACTCTTTACTGAAAAACTTACACCTATGTTCTTTCGATACAGCGTCAGATCCCAAATCGGAATTCATATTAGTTACTGAGACTAATGTCAGATACCAATTGAGTGTTTTAAATTAGATTCAATACTTAAATAGAATTTTTTTCATATTTCATCAGCGAGAATTAATATATCTCATGCAAAAGTACTTTATGCATGTAGTTCTGCTTTTCAATAACATATGTCGCCACATGTTGCTTGCAGGTAAATAATATTTAGTTATTTTATGCGGGATGCGGGATGCTCACTAACGATCGCAAAAGAAGGATGGCTTCGTTAGACTCCAAGGAAAAGGAAGTTCGTCTTGCATGTTGGTGCTCCACAGATGTCTCATGGCGTAATATTAATTTGACTGAGTAATGATATTTGTTAATTCCCCCTGATAAAAATATTGCAAGTTTTGATTTAGTAGCAGAAATTATCGAATTAAATGTAACTCCAAATAAAATGACATGTCTCATTAGAACAAAAAAAATCCATGCAGAGAGCGGTTTCTCAGAATAGTCAGAAACACTTGAAGAAACCACAGGAATGATTGCAAGAACACGGGAAAAACCATCAAAATATTGTCAAGAATAATCAGGAGCACACTGAGAAAACCACCATAATATTAACAATAATAATCGGAAGCACACGGAGAAAACCATCATAATATTGACCAGATTAATCGGAAGCACACAGAGAAAACCACCACATGTTTTCTTTGATATCATAAAATTACAAGAAAAAATATTTAAAAATAAAAATAAATTAATAAAAAATTAAAAAAAATTAAAAAATGCATAAATTTCTGGCTTGTACAATAACTCTATCTTTGCTCAACAATGATAAGTTTACAAGCTAGCAGAAACTGTTTATGCATTTTTTAATTTTTTTTAATTTTTTATTAATTTATTTTTATTTTTAAATATTTTTTCTTTTAATTTTATGATATCAAAGAAAACATGTGGTGGTTTTCTCTGTGTGCTTCCGATTAATCTGGTCAATATTATGATGGTTTTCTCCGTGTGCTTCCGATTATTATTGTTAATATTATGGAGGTTTTCTCAGTGTGCTCCTGATTATTCTTGACAATATTTTGATGGTTTTTCCCGTGTTCTTGCAATCATTCCTGTGGTTTCTTCAAGTGTTTCTGACTATTCTGAGAAACCGCTCTCTGCATGGATTTTTTTTGTTCTAATGAGACATGTCATTTTATTTGGAGTTACATTTAATTCGATAATTTCTGCTACTAAATCAAAACTTGCAATATTTTTATCAGGTGGAATTAACAAATATCATTACTCAGTCAAATTAATATTACGCCATGAGACATCTGTGGAGCACCAACATGCAAGACGAACTTCCTTTTCCTTGGAGTCTAACGAAGCCATCCTTCTTTTGCGATCGTTAGTGAGCATCCCGCATCCCGCATAAAATAACTAAATATTATTTACCTGCAAGCAACATGTGGCGACATCTGTTATTGAAAAGCAGAACTACATGCATAAAGTACTTTTGCATGAGATATATTAATTCTCGCTGATGAAATATGAAAAAAATTCTATTTAAGTATTGAATCTAATTTAAAACACTCAATTGGTATCTGACATTAGTCTCAGTAACTAATATGAATTCCGATTTGGGATCTGACGCTGTATCGAAAGAACATAGGTGTAAGTTTTTCAGTAAAGAGTTTATCTTGAGAAAGAATAAAAGACAACACGAGAAGAATGACTGTGTTAAAAATCCACTGCGCAATATGATAAGTTGTGTTCGATGTAGCAAGTCGTTTACGCGGAGAGAGAGCCTAAAAAGACATGGCAGAACTTGTAGCGCCAAGCCTGCGTACAAGCTAGAGGACAACGATGAATCTACTAGCCTAAGGAAGAGTGATCTGCATTACGACAATAATTTTCTTGGCTCTTCCGATCTCGACAAAGAACTTAAATTGAAGAAGGTTGATGATTTACGGAAAAATGAAGACAATGGAAGAATCCTTAACGTGAAAAGTGAGAATATATTCCAGCCGAATTCAAGTAGATCTTTCCTACTTTGTAAAAATGATGGACTCCTAAAAAGGAAGCATGAAGACGATGAAGACACTTCAACATCATCAACATCGAATTATTACGGTAAATTGGGTGAAGACGATTCCTTTTACGATGATTGTTACAGTGACTCTGAGGCTGTTGACAAATACATAGACTATGATGAAGCACCTAAAGCTGCCAAGATCGAAGAATGTGGCGGTGTCCTGAGACCGAAACGATGGAAACGACGTGATATATTAAATAAATCTGATCAAGCTTGTGATGATCACCGTCTCAAACATGAAAGTTACCCTGAGGTTGGTGGTAAAACGGAAGACACCAGAGATCATAATATTTATTATAAAGGTGTAAGGAAGATGGTGGTAGAAGAGAATGATTACACATCATGGAAAGATCCAAACATATTGGTTGACCGGCTAAGACTTCTACATGGTTCGCTTTGTGCAGGAAACTATTCGTGCATCAAAGAAATATCCTTCATACTCAAGGAACTGAGGAATTTGGCTACACACAATATTGACTTGTTTTACTTGCATTTGTATAATGTAAAGCAATAAAATAAATAATTTAAATTATAAGAATGTAATGTTTTTATTTCTTGTATTATGATTTCTTACTAAGACTTAGATCTCGTAACTTGTGCTTCCTTTTTGCCTTTTTTAGTTGATGGAGCTTCCAAATGTGCTTCCTTATTCGATGATGCATCCAAAATGTGCTGCCTTTTCGTTGGCGGTGCTTCCAAATGTGCTGCCTTTTCGTTGTTCGTGCTTCCAAATGTGCTGCCTTTTCGTTGTCGGTGCTTCCAAATGTGCTGCCTTTTCGTTGTCGGTGCTTCCAAATGTGCTGCCTTCACGTTGTCGGTGCTTCCAAATGTGCTGCTTTTCGTTGTCGGTGCTTCCAAATGTGCTGCCTTTTCGTTGTCGGTGCTTCCAAATGTGCTGCCTTTTCGTAGTCGGTGCTTCCAAATGTGCTGCCTTTACGTTGTCGGTGCTTCCAAATGTGCTGCCTTTACGTTGTCTGTGCTTCCAAATGTGCTGCCTTTTCGTTGTCGGTGCTTCCAAATGTGCTGCCTTTTCGTTGTCGGTGCTTCCAAATGTGCTGCCTTTACGTTGTCGGTGCTTCCAAATGTGCTGCCTTTACGTTGTCGGTGCTTCCAAATGTGCTGCCTTTACGTTGTCGGTGCTTCCAAATGTGCTGCCTTTACGTTGTCGGTGCTTCCAAATGTGCTGCCTTTACGTTGTCGGTGCTTCCAAATGTGCTGCCTTTTCGATGACGGTGCTTGCAAATGTGCTGCCTTTTTGTAGTCGGTGCTTCCAAATGTGCTGCCATTTCGTTGTCGGTGCTTCCAAATGTGCTGCCTTTTCGTTGTCGGTGCTTCCAAATGTGCTGCCTTTTCGTAGTCGGTGCTTCCAAATGTGCTGCCTATTCGTTGTCGGTGCTTCCTAATGTGCTGCCTTTAGGTTGTCGGTGCTTCCAAATGTGCTGCCTTTTCGTTGTCGGTGCTTCCAAATGTGCTGCCTTTACGTTGTCGGTGCTTCCAAATGTGCTGCCTTTTCGTTGTCGGTGCTTCCAAATGTGCTGCCTTTTCGTTGATGGTCCTTCTATTTTTAATGTTGTTTTGACTCTAGTATTATTGTAAATGGTTCTTGATTTGACTAGCGTATTGTTCCATACGGTGCATGTATATATAAGCGAGCTCTAGACAACAGGATGCTTAGTTTGTTACTGACGTCGTCGGTGTAAGGATCACCTAGATTATTTCTTCTGGTGCATAAGTCGCGTAATTACCTGTTCTTGAGACCTCGATGGCATCTTTACCGTCTTTAACGTCGAACTCGGAGGTTGTACCATCGTCTACGGGAACCTTGACGACAGCTATGATGGAGAAGGTGCAGATCCCGTTGGCAACGACGGCGTCAACATTGGAGGAGATTTCAACAGATGTGATACCACCAGCAGAAGATAGCTTAATGACTACTGAGCTGGATGTTCAGGGAAACTCGGCGAACGCTGGTTCACCATCAATGGAGACTTCAATGGATGCCGAATCGACAACAACTAACGAACATCGGTGCTGTTACTGCAACAAGATTTTCTCAAACAACAGCAATGCTCGACGACATGAGAATAGAGAATGTGCCAAGATCCTATATCGTAAAATGTTTGTTTGTGAGAAATGTCATAAGCAGTTTGCCAGAAAAGATAATATGAAAACGCACATGAAGGCATGCAAAGGTCCTGCTGTGCGGCAGAAAGTAAAGGTTTCGTCACAACAACGATGCGTCGATGTGCATAAGAGTATGCCTGGAGATGGTACTACTGTTGCAACGCCTGTATCTGGATCGGGTCTGAAAGGATCGTCTTCATCACCACGGTATCCTTGCAGCTACTGTGATACGTCGTTCGCATTTTCCCATGATGCACGAAGACATGAGCGGAGCAAATGCACGAAGAATCCATCTCGCATGAAGTTTCGATGTGATGAGTGCCTTAAATGGTTTACTCGAATTGACAGTTTGCGACATCATGCGAAAAAATGTAAAGGTGGAGTCTGTGCTCCTACTGCTGAACTACCTGCCGACATTTCGACTCCTCGCTTTAGATTGGAGACACGAAAGCGTACAAGCAAGAAAACCGATGCCCAGCAACCGATTGTTATGACGTCTGAACATGGAACTAAACCTAAGACTGTGTTCGGAGCATTACAAGTGAACGATAATGGCTTCTACTTGGCGCAGTCTGCATTTCGTGGAACGTTGAAAGACTACTATTATCTAAATACGTTCGGTGAGTCAAAGGACATTTGTAATTTTCTTGATGATATCAGACAGAAGATAATCAATCAGCTTACTGATGATGTAGCAACAAACGGACCTTTGAAATATATCTTGTGGTTGGACTGTATATATGGAAAGCCATATCCGTTCGATGACAAAGTGAAGAAGTGTGCATTCAAGACATCGGCTGCAGTAATTTACAGTTCTAACGATGTGAAGCAAACTGTTAAATACGGTATCCAGAAACTCTGTCAAGAAGAGGTGGACTATGTCTGTAAAGGTTCTGGCTGGACTCTGTCTAGTATAAACCGATTGGAGCTAAGAATTAGTCATTTCACACCGCTGCGGAACTAAATGATTATAAGATTGCTGGCTTTCGTAAGTGATCCTGTAGTAGAATATATATTATGTAATGAAAGTATTTTTTAAAAGAACTTGATGTGTTTTTATTCTCTCAAACCTGTCGCTTTTGTGGTATTTTTTAAAATTAAAGTTGTTTGGTATCGTTCAGGGGTCGAACCAAGGACGGGAATCGATCTAATCAATCATTACTTTAATGCCAATTTATTTAATGAATTTTGAACTTTTTCCCGCTTTTCTAGCTAAATAATTATGGATTTTCAAGATGGCGGCCAAATGACAAGATGGCGGGTGACACAGCAATAATAAATGATTACTGCACTCTAGCGGATAAGAATTAAACTAACATGGCGTCAGCGCACTCTCGCCGACGATAACAAGATGATGATGGCTACCAGCAGACGAAGACAAGATGGCGGACATGACATCATACTAGTTGACCTTGTTATTGGTGGTGGTAGGTTAGTCTGTAGGTGACTTCCGTGGTGGAAGGATCGGTCGCCATTTTTATTTTTTTTCGCCCTCACCGGGTTCGAACCGAGGACTTCGAGCTCCGTGTCGTTAACGTATGTTTTTTATATATTTTTAATTAAAATTTTATTAATTGAATTTTTTATAAATTTTAAAAAATTTTCTATTTCATTAAAATTGGATAGTAAATTTAAAGATGGCGGGCGTAACGGAAACTGCAGCGGTGACGTCATAATCCTATAAATGGCTTAACGTTGGCTTGAGTTAAGGATGCTTAAGCCAGTTTTAGGAATTTTCAGCCGCTGGGATTTTTAAGGAATAAAACGGGAAATTTTCCCTCGAAACGGGAATTTTTCCCTCGAAAACGGGGAATTTTTTCTTAAAACGGGAAATTTTGAGTCATTTTGAGTCAATTTTGAGGAATTTTGAGGAATTTTGAGGAATTTTTGCCGCCGTGACGTCACAATCCAAGATGGCGGACTCCGACACCACCACCACGCGCCTGGCGCCTGGGCCAGGTCCGTCATTCACATACTACTTGTGTCGTCAATGATTGAGCCCACAGCAGATAGATCATGTCTGTACGTGTTTGTCGCGAACTATTTGTGTTGTCTGTGACTTCATCGCACCAGTGTTAGACGCATGCGCGTGATTGTTACGAATTAGCTTTGTGCAAAGATATTAATTGGTGAGGCGTTGAAACGCCTTTATCTAGGACATTGATTGGCGTGCCATTGTGAAGAGCTTATAGAGCACTACTAGCACCCAAAGTTAGACAACATAAGTATTCGCGGAATATAAGTGAAAATTGGCATTTAATTGAAAATTGTTAAACATTTTGGTTCATATGACACGTAAATATGCTCGGAATTATTAAAAAAAACGCTAGTCAGAGGAAAGCTAGCGTCTAAAGCTATCCAAAAAGCCTAAAAATTCCTGTGCTGAGTGAATGCAAGAGCTACGGAAGAATCTGAAAGAAAAGAAAATAACCGGCACCGTAGTATTAAAGAGATTCATAAATGAACCACTTGTTTTGATTTTATCCTGACGTTTTCAAGAACATTCTACGGAGCTTACCCTAACTGCTTCTTTCTTGGTAATATTTTTATTTACTGTAATGAATTTAAATGCTGATTCCTTGATGGAGTTTTGTTGACATCTTTATTAAGCAATGATCACGTTAAGTTGGTATTTGTACGAATTTTTTTTCCAGTGAGTTAATTTCAAACTACGGCGATGATTCGGAAAGAAAAGGCCGTTTCTGCAGGTGCGAGATGTGTCCGGAGAAAACGATATTATTCTTGTGAGGCTGTGGGCAGGTGTTCAAAAGGTATTGGAGATTTGAATTATTTGACAGAGTTACAGTTGACGCGTCCAATTCACCATTTGGAAAGAAACGCCGTCATAAAAAAATCCCACCCACTGTGAAGTGCGTGCAGTTAGTTATACGATTTATGTATGCAAAAAATCTCTCAGCTACTCCGAACCATCGCGAACTTTGTAATTTTTGCGAGGATGGGAAAGGAGGGAGGGGAGGGGAATGACCTTGGCAATGATCATCGCGATTACTTTATTCTCAAGCTGCAGATTTTTTTAAGACAGCATTTCAATACTTGTTAATCGTTGTGACAAATGCTTCGATGTGCATGGCGATTATAACGAAAAGTAGAGTGCAGTTATATTTTTTAAAAGTTGTCTATTATAAAATTCCTGTAACTATGAAAGTCTGCGATTGATCACCAAACTTATGATTCTGTTTGTATAGATTAGTTATTGAAGAAACTTCCAGCATAAGCCTTTATAGCCACAGCTACTGTTCGTATTGCTATTCGGTTGCTAACAACAGTGACCCGAAAACTTCATGACAGACACTCATTCCACGGATTATAACTTCCGAAGTCAGACAGATCAGTCAGCATCATCAGCATCTGACGTCATCAGCAATATACACAAAAGACGAGCACGTTGAGCATAGAAAAATAAAAATGTAAAAATCACGAGAAAACAATTATTTCCAAAACAAACGTTTAAATAGTATGTTGTATAATTAATTCTTTAAATTTGTTTTCCTTTAATTACCTTTGAATCGGAAATTGAAGTATCCGATGGAGATGGTTTTTGTTAAAAGTTATCAAAAATCCATAGATAAATATAATTTTTACGTCATCTCTCGTTTGCAAGCGGGTCTCAAGCGAGGGAAGCCTTCATTTCACAGACGAGAGAGCCACACTCGAAGTTCCCCGCAAGTTCATGCACGCTTTTTCTTCTTCCCCGTTCTATCTCATTGTATAAACTTGTGTGGCATTCAATTTTGCGGTCGATTAGGATAGGTTCGCTTCATTATAAATACTTTAAAACATTGTCGATGGTTGGTAATATTAGGTAAGTAAAGCTGCATTAAAAATACTGTGAAATCATTTTATGGTTGCTTAGCAAATAACATTTTTTAATATGTAGCTATCCAGGGCTAGGAAACCGTTTACATGATTTCACAGTATATTTTTAATGTAGCTATCCTAACCAAATCAACCGTCCACGATGTTTTAAAGTATTTATAATGTAGCAAACCTAACCTTTTACAATGAACAAAAAAAAAAAAAAAACCACGAAGATGCACGACCGGGCGTTCGGCTCTCTCGCCTGTGAATAATAAGGCTCTTCCCCTCGAGCGAGGCACCAGATGTGAATCTGCCTTGCTGCCATCTGTGCACGAGCGCCGTGAACCAGGTGAGAGGGGTGAGTGTGAGCGGTGGGGAAGCCTACAACTCACGTACTTTCGGTTCCCTACCACGTTCGTGCAACTTCGGATTTCTCTCAAAAATTGAAATTAAAAAAAATCGAAGGGTTAGGTTAGGTAGGTAAGTCACAACATGCTTGTTTTCATTGGAAACTTCTGATTCATCGGCTGAAGTGGCGTTAATGCCAAAACGCAAAACTTCGGAAATCTTCGGAAATTCTTGCAGGGAACCCGAAACTACGTGAGTTGTAGGCTTCCCGTGAGCGGTGCGGCAGGGCCTTAACGCAGGTCTCACCTTGCCCCGCACCCACTTGCAGCGCTTCCCCGGGTAGCCCTGGCAGGCGGCAGTCTCCGGCTCGGTGCTGTAGTTCCAGTCCAGCTCGCCTCCGTGGTAGTTCAGCACCATCGAGGGCACCTGCGGACCCACCACGAGGCACTCAGCGGCTCGCGAGCCGTACCCAGGGCCGGATTCAGAGGTCTGGAGGCCTCGGGGCAACAGTGGAGCGGAGCCCCCCCCCCCCCCCCCCCCCCTGGCCCCAAATTATTTTCCAAATAAAATGAACAATTTTTTTTTTCAGTCGAGTTTTCTAATAAATAATTTATTTTGAAATCAAGTAGATTCTCTTAGCATTTAAAAAAACATACATAAATATAATCGGAGACAAGAATTATACGAAATTAAATTTTAGCGATGATGAATATTTCTGTTGATATTTAACAATTATATAATCATGTATGTACAAAGTTCTGTAGGTAAAGGTAAAACAGCGAAAAAAGAATATCAAAGGATTTGAAGAAGCCTAACGTTTGTGGAGTCCCCGGGGCTTTCGCCCCGGTTGCCCTCCCCTTAATCCAGCCCTGGCCGTACCGATCCCGTGCGTGTGGGTTGTTGCGGCGCGTACCATAATACTCACGGAAGTGACTACACACGAGTTCATATTAAAAAAAAAAAAAATTCAGGATTTTATCCCACCGTCTTAACGAAAAAATCTACGTGTCTTACCCTAACTGCTTCTTTCTCAATTATTTATTTTTGACGTGTTAAAGTCTTAAAAAAATCGATGAACGCCGGCTGCACGCACGAAAAAGCATGACTCATTGTCACGTTCCGCCTGAGCCCAGCGTGCAAGAACCGGCCAACCACCGTGCGAGAAAATCTTCTATGATATCAAACACGTTAAGGCGGGCTTTTTAAATAACTGTTCGTGATTATATTTTAAAAAAATATTTTAAATTAAATTTGCAACAACTGTAAATAATATTTGAAAATTAAAAAGTATGCAATTTTTCATCAATGTTTTCTTATGACGTTATTACGTAAAATTATCGTCCGTAAACCGACTTTACAGACAACCTCCCCTTTTTTACTGTAATGATGTTCATGCGGTGATTCTTTGATGCAATTTCGAAGACATATTTATTAAGCAATAATCATGTAATATTGGTATTTGTACGATTTTTTTTTCCCAGTGAGTTAATTTCAAAGCTACGAGGGTAATTAGGAAAGAAGATGCCGTTTTTTTGCAGGTTGGAGACATGCCCGGAGATAAAGACTCGCCATAATTGTGTCACATCTTCGTTTATAGACTTCCGTTCCATTTTCACGAAATTACTCCCATAAAATGTCTTAAATAGATAGCTCGTTCTACGATGACACTGAAACGGAAAGAGATCTCACTGTACAGAGTTTCCACAGTAGCACGCAGACGTAGACGGACCCTTATATTACGGATTAGCTCGGCAATTCTGAGCTCTTCCTTTTACGACGCTCCTTGCGACCAATAGAAGCCGAATATTTGGCTGTGGAGGCAGCAATGCTTGCTTATGTTCTAAACATGTTAAAATTGGTTTTAATTGCAGGAATATCTAGGGTTATGCTATCATTTGTTGTTTATTTTTTTATTTATGTATATTCTGTTCGTTTATAATCTGTAAGAAAAATTAATATATTTTAAATAAATTAATATTTCGAAACCTTCAAATGCAATCTGTGACGTTTCCGTGCTTTGTGGAAGCAGCAGACGCGATTGTGGAATGTTCCAGAAATTCCGCCTTCATTTCCGTGCCATAGTATAACGGGCCTAAGATATTTACACATAAAAAGAAAGAGCACGTTAGTTCAGTACATGTGATAGAAATGAAACTTCTTTGGCGACCCAAACCTCGATTCGTGAGAATATCGTAAGGGGTAAACGGCAGAGAGAGAAAGAGAGAGAGATAAGACAAACTAAAAAAATCCATGTATTAACAAAATAATTACTTGCTACAAAATAAGTACGAACCCCGTTGTGTTGCCCTCTGCCAAAATACTCCCTTGCTAGATGCCAGCACGTCGTCGGACGGCGTCAGGCGCTGGTGGGTCCCTACCGCCGCGACCCGCCTATCCCTGCAGCATGGCAGGGTTCGTTCAACCTGAGCTGCACGCCGCCACGTGGAGCCCGCTGCCCGACAGGTTCTCTGCACCGTCCGCAACCGTTTAACGTCAGAAATCGTTCCACAAAAATTAAGCCTTGGGGCTTTTAATCCCACGACGCCCAAAGAAGTTTCACTTCAAAACCTGTATCGCTAGAAGGCTGGTGGGTGGTGCATGGTGGATGGTAAGTGGTGGATGGTGGAAGATGGATGGTGGAAGGTGGATGGTGGATGGTGGATGGTGAGTGGTGGATGGTGGGTGGTGCATGGTGGATGGTGAGTGGTGGATGGTGGGTGGTGCATGGTGGATGGTGAGTGGAGGATGGTGGAAGATGGATGGTGGAAGGTGGAAGGTGGATGGTGGATGGCGGATGGTGAGTGGTGGATTTGTGGATGGTGAGTGGTGGATTTGTGGATGGTGAGTGGTGGATGGTGCATGGTGGATGATGCATGGTGGGTGGTAAATGGTGCATGGTGAGTGGTGAATGGTGCATGGTGGATGGCGCATGGTGGATGGTCAGTGGTGGACGCCGACCTGCGAGCCGGGGGGCTCGTCGCCGCCGGCCTCGAGCAGCAGCACGCGCCAGCCGGGCACCTCGGACAGCCTGGCCGCCGCCACGGCGCCGCCGGAGCCGCCGCCCACCACCACGAAGTCGTAGTCCAGGTCGCGCGGGGCCGAGCGGCAGCTGACGCGGCCGCACGGGTCGGCCACGTCGCACTGCGCGCGCAGGTAGCCGTCCAGCAGCCCCATGAACACGAGGAACTGGCCCGCGCCGCAGGTGGCCGTCAGCGGCGGGCCCACGTAGGGCGCCGGGCAGCCGCACGTCGCCTGCCCGCGCAAACAGGTTCAGACCAGTTCAGACCAGTTCAGACCAGCTCAGACCAGTTCAGACCAGTTCAGACTAGCTCAAACCAGTTCAGACCAGTTCAGACCAGTTCAGACCAGTTCAGACCAGTTCAACCGACAACCACGCTGCAAACACACTCACAGCACGAAGCCAAACAATGCCGGGCGTGATAAATACACAACTACAATTCCGGACGCGAATCACGACCAATCTGCTATAATATCGGGGGGTGGGGGGGGGGGGGGAACTTGAAAAAAATTCACCCAACTGTGATTTTCAACAAGGAATTTTATTTAAATTAGGCTTATTTTTACATACTGTAAAGTATACTTTTTTTTATCCTTGTGAACTTTTGTTTCTCGCCATCCGCCACAGATTGCAGCACCCTGGTCACACACTTCCGTTCCGCGCGACCTCCGGTCCATTCACGAAAATGACTCCTGCCAAGAGTTGAGATGTTGCACATGTTACCCATGCAGTTCAAGTTAAACTAAAACTCAGAAGGTTCGTCCACATGTCGGCCTCCGTAGCGCAGTCGACGGCCCACCGGGCTACGGTGCGGGGGCTCCGGGTTCGAATCCCGGGTAAGACATGGGTGTAATTTGTATTGTCTTAATAACAACCTTCAAACAACACTACCATTCCACAATGACTCGGGGTGACTTAAAACTACAACATTAAGGGGGGGGGGGGGAGATTGTTAGCACACTGGTGACTGTCAAAACTTTCCAGTGTGCCATTCATCTTTATAAAAAAAAAACTTGGTCTGGTGACTAGTGTGTCTGCCTAATGGGACGAGGGACATGGGTTCGAATCCCGGCCGGGTATCGAGATATTTCAAACCTTCTTCATGGGTTCTGGAATTGGTGATTGTTATGATCCTGTGTATGTGACGATCCTCCCTTGGATGATCATGGCTGTGCTCTAATTAATTGGATGGAGTACGATAGATTTATTTTCTTATTTCACCACCATATTTTTTGAACCGCTTGCAGTAATAGTTTGTATTACCAAAAAATTGTTTGAGACAAAAGTTGTAGGTAAAATAAATATTTACAAATAATTTGTACCTACTAAGAGAGTTATGCTTTTTTTTTAGTTCCATTCCTTTTTTTTTTTAACCCTTGCAGATGGTTCATCTAAACAAAAATTGTTTCAGACTAAATTTTTGACAAGCATTATAATATTTTCAAAAAAACTGAAAGAATTTTGATGGTGGGCCTACAAAGGGAGTTATGAATTTCTTTGTCATACAACCCCTGTTTATTCCACCCCTTGCAGTAATTGCTGGTAGTATAAAAGATATTTCAGACGTATGATGTAGATAATAATTGAAAATATTAAAATAAAAAAATAAGTGATTTAATAGAGTTCATGGTACGGAAAATATGATTTTATTTATTATTATATTCCTTTTTTTTAAATCCCTGAAATTATGGTTAGTCTTATCAAAAATTGTTTCAGATTAAAGTTAAAATAAAAATTACAATTTTTACGAATTTTATTTTTTGCTTAGGAAGAGGTTTATGACTTTTTTGTCCTCCAACCCTTGTTTTTTCAACCCTTTGCAGTTATGGTAGGTTGTAAGCAAAAACTAATTCAGACAAAAGATTTTGGTATTATGGTATTACTCCTACAAGTTATAATACTTTCAAACAGATGTGATATTTTCCATAGTAGGTATATGTGTTACAACGATCTTTCTGTTTTCAAGAATCCTTGCCCATTTCTTCTCCTTTGTTATCTTTAAAAGATGTGTGCAATGGGAGCGCATGACTTGATGTAAGTTTTTGGACATACGCCATTGCTAAGAACTTTTTCTGTTGAAGAAAAACTAATAAATAAAATAAATGAGTCGCACCTGTGTTTCCGTACCATGTGCGTCTCTGCCTGAGGACGGGAGCAGATAGCAGTTCCCGAAACGTCGCTTGTTTCTGTTTTGGTAAAACTATTGTATTTTTTTGTCTTTTCGTTTTGTCGTGTTTTTGTCTCGTTTCAACTGTTGTGCTGAATTATTTTGGTTTCAATATTTTTGTGTTGTCATCATTTGTTTTTTTTTGTTTTTTTGTTCACTTAGTACATTTTTCTTTGTTTTTTCTTTGTTTGTTGACCATATTTCTGTTTCGGAATATTTTGTGGTGTTTATATTCTTGTTGACAACAGCAATTGTTTGCTTAATTTTGTGTGTTTTTTGTCTTTCTTGTGTATTTTTATTTATTTTATTTATTAGTTTTTCTTCAACAGAAAAAGTTCTTAGCAATGGCTTATGTCCAAAAACTTACATCAAGTCTTCTCCTTTGGTCGGATATTGCCTATTAACGATTATAACGGAGATTTTCACTAATAGGTTTTATGTATGAGTTTGGAAGTGATTTGTGAAAAATTGCGACAGATATCGTGTCCAAAAAAAATTATAAATACATATAAACTTTTGTATAAACGCTGGTTTTGATGTCTATGCACCATGAAACGAAAAACTATATAATAATTGTCCTAAATTCGCACTATGGTAACGGCTCTAATAGATAGCATTTCTTTGATATATACCTAAAGGGTAGTGTTATGGTTTGATACAATCTTGGTTGAATACACATTCGTAACAAAAGACGAAATATATTGTAAATCGGAAGTCGAAAATCACTTATGTTTCTTTAAATAATTAATTGTATTTCCTTAGCATGAATACTCTAAACTGCACAAAGAAACATCATATCACATAAAATGTATACATACAAAATTAAAGATAATTCAAAGATAAAATTAAATAATGTGTAATTTTTAATTGTAAATCTCTTATTAGGTCTAAAGTTGTTCAAACTTTAAAATATATAATGACTTGGACAGTGAAGATATTATTTAATAAGATGTAATTAAAAACACATTAAAAATTGTATTGTTCTGTCTATTCGTAAGGTAGGAATCCATATAACAATAAAATCAAATGAAAATGTAAATAACAATTTAACTGCTCGTCGCAAGCAAGTTCTTCACAACATAGGAGAGTTGTTTTCATTTGATATACAGGTTGAACCTGTTTTTTTTTTGTTAAATATCATAATTATTTTACCGGTGTACTCTATAAATAAAACATATTTATCTCTTCAAAAGAGAAAGTTAATACTGCCAGTTATATAAAAGGTTTTCTTCATTAACAGGAAACAACCGTTTATCGCTCTGATAACCGGATCTCATTCAAAACAGATTTCTCTGGCTTTCTTTTACATAATCTGTTTTCCATAATTTGGTCCTTTGCAACTCTTCCCACAACAGAAAATACGCCATTCTGATTTTAATAGCGTAATTATTATAATTGTATGGTATGAGAATAGAACGGTCTTGTTTAAGCTAACCAAATATCATTGATTAAAACCGTCTTAGTACATTGTAAATACTTTTCCGGTACTGTATGTCACCTGTACCGTAGAAGATATTAAATGACCCCAAAACCTAACAAAAATGGGTTATTATTAATGATCAGAAAAACCTAGAAGATTATTAGGTTGTGCCTTAGTACACTACGACTTTAGGCTGTGCCGAATGGGATTTTTTTATCATGCAGATTTTAAGATGGCTTTAATAATACACTTATTTCATTAGCAAGTCTCTAGTACAAGATATAAACTAAATTTTATCGTAATTTTTACAACTCAACTAAAACACAGATCTGGGAAGAATCTTATTTCTATAGAAGCTAAAAAAAACCTTAAATTATATAACCTTCATAAAATTCTACAAAGTTTTGAAATTTTATACAATTTCTTGGACATAAGCCATTTCAGTTATGCACTCATTGTCATGGAAAAATTCAAGAACGCAAATTAAGAAGAAAAAAAAAATTAAAACATATACAGACAGAGAAAAAGCATAAATCAGCTATGTGAAACAGATAAACCCAACGATGTACCTAAAAAGGTATTATGGATAACACAAAGAAGACAGCACAGATGAACACATTCAAACTGAAATATCAAAAAGCACAAGAATTCCGTGGAAGGTAATTAAGTCATGACAAAATAATAACAGCACAAACTAACTCAGGGATAACAACGAGACAGTTTCAACCACTAACGTAAATGCATAGAGACAACAAAACTTGTACAACGCAGCACATATACGAATACACCGATGAAGATAAACAGATACAACGTAAACACCGACCAACACAGTAGGTTTCCTATGTTACATGAGTTGCGACGTTTCTGGAACTAGCAACTGTTCTCTTCATCATTTATTATATGTTATAGTTGTGGAATCATGCAGCAAGTTTTCATCGATAATAGTTTTATGGAAATTTTGACATTCCTTGAACAGTTTTTTTTTTAAGGTAACTTTGCCAGGAAAAACTTTGTCGGAAAAATATCCTAGGCTAATACCAAATTTTTACTATAATTAAAGGATACCAAAGTGGTTAATCATACTGACGAACATTTTTAAAGTCGGTACACGTTATAACTTAGTGCAAATATTAGACAATTAAACCTGCAAAGTAGACAAAACTATTGAAGGATTTTTCCATCCTAAAAACAAGAATTACCTATTTAAGTTCAGTTTCGTACTTTATTTTACATGACTACAAATAAGGTAGCATCATTGAACGTGTAACAGTTAAAGTTTTGTTTAAATAAAGCTGAAGTTCAAGCACAAGATAGATTAAGTGTTTTTGAATTCACAATAAAAACAATTTTGTCACCAGAGAAAACTATATATGTACTCTATTTTAATGACAGAAAATATTTATTATGAAAAATTATGATAGTGTGATGTCTAAAATGCTGCTATAAGGAAAAAGTTAAAAAAAACATTCAAGTTATTTTAAGAATTAAAAAAAATCTTTTGTATTGCTTTTTAACTAAGTTATAAGTTAATACTTGTAAACATATTTTCTAGTTGCCAATGAAACTGTTTTAAGTGCATTCAGCTAAAATAAATTATGCACAATTTATAAAGGAAAACTGATCTTAAAAACAAGAATTTTCAAACGAAATCCCGATCGTATTTCGTAATGATCGGCTTAGGAATATTTTAAACCGGTAAAAAAAAAGGTAATAGATTAATCGTATAGTAAATATTAAAAAAGTGAAATTATACCTTAATCATCATCCTCTACTATGTCATTTCTTCATCCTCAACACAAAATATTTTCAACCGATTGGTTTACTAAAACTCCACCGGTGGTGTATTCATATGGGTGGAAAAAAAAGGGGGGGGGGGGAAGATATATACATACCCCCAAACTCATAAATAATCTTATTTTTTCCACCAACAAATACAAATAAATTGAAAACAAACAACGAGCAAAGTGATTCTATATCCCTCTCTCTGTCCATCTTAGAAATGAAATCGTGTATACGCTCCTGGCATCCACTAAAGATAATGTCCTAATGACTTGGTCGATTTCACTTAAGATGTTTTCATACTGTTATCCTTCCATTCTGATTATTTGGGAACGGCTCACAAAGATGCAAGACAGAGAGACATTGACTTTAAACTATTGACCTAAGTTTAAAATAACCAACAGTTTAACTATACTACAGTTATTTTATGTTTCTTAAAATGATTATAAATTATTAAATATACTCAAAAATTAATTGTATTTCCTATAGTTATATAGTTTTGGGTGGAATTAATTTCCTTTGTTTTGCTAAATGCTCTTGGAAAGTTTGAATTTGGAATAAAATAATAATTTCTTCGTAAATATATTGAACAAATATTTACGATACTTATATAATATTTAACAAAAACCGAATGTAGTATTAAATTATTAACGAAGTGTTACATTTTAACGCTCATGTCGATAAATTTCAAAAGTAAATATTAAACTTAGTGATTTACATGTGTTATAAGTTTCAGTAATAAAAATGTTAATGCATTAAAAAAATTGTGTTGTTTTGTGTGTAAAATAGGTGACAAAGGCAACATCGTTATTGTATCGCAACAAAAAACTGTTATTTCCAATAATGTTAAAAGTTTTCGCTGTAAGGAAGTGAAAGGACATGTTGCGGAGTCCTTGCTCTAAGGCTAACATGTTTCTGGCCTACAATTTTACGGGAATTTAACCACTGTTGGCATTGATGTCAATGCCAATAGATCCTTGGTGAACTGATTCCTGAAACGCCATGTTCATAAAGAAGGACTCCAAACTATAGAACACTTATTTGGTACCTATGAGAATCTAAGCCAGCGAAATAAAACTTTGTTAAGTTGAGCATGACCATCCGAATTTTCGGTCTTTTTTCTTTTTATTCTACTGGAGGATCCTAGCTCTAAATGCTGACAAAACATATTGATATCAGCTTTTTTAAAATATTTTTCCTACACTCACTCCAGGCAAACGATAGGATGTTTCATTATAATAAGACATGTCTCACAAATGCATAATCAACACAAAAATGGAAATTAAACGTCTAGTTGAGTGATGAGATGGGGGGGGGGGGGAAGTTCCATGATGCCATTTAATAATTATCAATAACGAAAGGAAAAACGTAATGAAAAATATATTATCACTAAATTTTGAGGAATGGTTACAATTTTTCCAAATACCCCTTCTTGCTCATTTGTTTTTCTACTTCGAAAGGGAAAGGTGGAGGGGGGTGGATGCCTCCACTCCTTAACCCTCCCTCCTTCCGGTATACGCCCGTGGTGGTGGATTAATAGTCAATTAATTTTTCGTGAAAAAATCTGAACAACTTTTAGACGGCCACAAGTTATACCCGCACCAGCGGTTTCTTCCTTACGATTGGTGCCTGTCTGCGAGATGAGCCGTTGCCCTATTTGACCAATACCGTCAGGACGCTTTTGATTCCGCACCGAATGACTGTTATCGGTGTTGTAACAATCGACAAGTACCTGGAAAAAAAAAAACCTCACCCCATCTTGAAACACACACGATGCTACAGTTTTTTTTATTTAAAACTTTCAGCTAGTCTCTGAATCTTTTCGCGAAATTTGAATATTGATTAATAACACGATTTCCTTGACGTGCAAGATTTTTTTTTACGGTCGATCCTGAAAGGTTTTAAAGTGTTTCGCTGGTGGAAACCGTTAATGCTCACGGGAGTCGGTGTCTGCACCCGGAAGTGTAGCTCCAAGGCCAGCTGTATCGGGGATATATATTTTTTTCTCCTCCATTTGACGAGACTGGTTACGGACGGGCTACGCTGGTCGAAGCACGCCACTCCGCCGACGTCTTATCGATCCATCGCGCAGCCGCGACTCCGAGCCTCGCCGCGAAAGTCAAGGTCAGGGCGTGAGTCTCTGAACGGCCTTAATCCCGCAGCTGCTGGACTTCAACTTTAAAGTTTTAATTTTCATTCTTATTGTTCGCGATTTAAATTTTTGGTTTAAAATACAAACTTTTTTCTTGGAAAATATTTTTTTAACATACGTGTTCACTAGCTAATCACAAGCGCCTTCGATCATGCAAATATTATGAAAAAAATTCCAATTGTTATTAATAAAACAAAAAAAATGCGTAATAAAATACTCAGGTTACATCAGGATTCATAAATTACCTAAACATTTAGTTTTGGGATTTTAAAAGTGGCAGAGTCTTTTCGGAGCATTATTAAACGTTCTTAAAATTACTCTCATAAACTTTTTACCTTCTTAAAAGAAGGAATTTTTTAAATGTAAACTATATGCCTATTTATTTTTGATGCCTAATAAACCTACTTCCAGATTTCCAGTTTCATAAGACTTGGTTCAAATAACGGTATAAATGAAAATAAAAATTTCCTTTTATGCTTTGCACAGAATTTGGTTTTAGAATTTGTGACATCGTTGCCATTATATTTTGTACTTATATTACAAATATCAAACTTATAGTCTTTATAATTAGAGTAATTTAGTTGGTAAGACTTAATAAAACACAAATAATGAACTTTTTCACTTCTTCCCTCTCCGTACCCATGAAACCAATAAAAAAAAGGCTGGTATTTATTTTCAATGTAAATATTTATGTAAAAACTGCAAACCTTTTCCTATTTTAGATTCATGAAACCCCGTTTTTGTAATAAAACCAAGTAGAATTCTTGTGTTTTTTGCAGTAGGGATAACATTTGAATAAATTTTTTACTTTACTTGAAATTATTTTAATTTTACATACATGACCTCGTTCTAAGGTAGAGGTCGATATATATTTAGCTGTTATAAAACCGCTTATCTACACACCACTTGAGCCTTACTTAAAATAGGAAACAAAAACGCAGAACATAGAACAGGTTTCAGTAATTTATTAAGAACGGCAGTTATCTGGTCCTTAAAAAAATATAGCGATCATAAAAATTATAAACATGGTATACTTTTGAGTTGAGGATGGTTTTAAGATATAAAGATTATTATAGTAAATAACAGGTAGAATTTTTTCGGAAGTCGCACAATTGTAAAGATTGCAATATATAGTACTTCCAAATCCTCCTAAAACACGAACTTACGTACGTAAAAAAACTTCCGGAACCCTGCTCCTTTACTTCATTGCACTAGGAAATCGACGGGAGTGTTATGTTGATGTGTCGGAATGCAAATCACCGCAAAGCGGAAGACGAAACAGGTTAAGATGATGCGGTACGTGGTCCGTTACTCCGGCAGTTAGTTGCGACGAAAGAAAAAGAGCCATTGTGGGATTGTTTTTCCCTTCCCAGTTGTGCCCCGAAGCGGCTAGCAACGGGAAATGAAATCTCGAGGGGATTCATTTCCCTGCGTCCTTCGACGTATCATTGTGCGGCCACGCACGCTAGACAAGGAGGGAAAGGCTACAATTAGGATTCTCTCCCAGGATGCGTCCTCGGCGTAAGTTGTTGGCTTCCAGAAAGTCCGCTTTCTCTGTTCCCACGTCCTCGAAAGAAGAAGGAAATATTGTACGGTGCTCTCTCCCTTCATAGACGCAAGAGAAATTCCACTACACTCAAAATTATTCGTCTCATTTGATTGTGGTGAAGTTAAGACGCTGACAACCTTGTATTACACTTAATAGAGGAAAAAAATTATTACTTAAAATAAACAAAAGTTATGATTTAAAAATTGCTAATTTAAGAGAATTGCTGACAAAAAGCAATAAAATTATTACAAAAATATATTTCTATCTTTCGAAATTCTCTTATTATATTAACTAATGTATATGTCCAAAAAAAACAATAAAAAAGGAACTCACATTATTAATAAAAAGTAAACTTATGTAAACAACGGTATTTTAAAAATAAAACACAATACATTTTTAACCCGTATGCTTAGATCGATTCAATTTATCACACAACTATGTATACTAAACACACACCATTACCTGAAGATGCATAAACGGAAGTTCACAACCACTACCCACTTGAAGTTATAAGATAATGTTATATTTTTTTTTAATATTTGGAAACACAGCGTTTGTATATTAGTCTGAAATATTACGGAATGGTAAAGGAAGAATGCACATGGTGTAAAAAAAGTGTTCTTCGAACTACCATACAACAAGATCTTTGTAAATACGACGCCAGATACAGGCTTTATTTGTGTTCCGTTGTAAACCGAGTTTACACACACACATTGAAGAAAAAAAAATAAAGTTTTTGCTGTAGATTGGAAAACGTAATAAAGATTTTGTTCATAATCCAAGTAAGCTAGCTAACTTAGTTTCCGCCAAAATTTATGAAGTAATACGTAAATTGACGAGGACCTCTGGATACATTGTAATTAGTGTTCTTTAAAATTTAATGTGATAATTTTGAAGTCTGATTGAAAAGCGTGTGCTCACGCCGGTTATTGATAGAAAAAATATTATTATAATATAAGTTTTCAATGCAAAATAATCATTAAAACTATTATTGTTTATATCAAAAGATAAACGGTATGTGGTGACTGTTAAAGATAAGAAGCTTAGAATGTCCGTAGTAAAGGTTTTATTTGGTATGAAGTAACAAATTAAAGACATGAGCGTACCACAAAACCACTTAGCACAGAAAAATCAGGTAAGTACGTTTAAAGTGGAAGAAAAATCAAATGCAGAATATTTAAAGGCAAAATTGCTTGAAATTTTGGTAAAAAAAAAAAACGGAAAATGGTAGAACCCTTGAAATTCTGAAATTTTTTTGGACTGACAGACTAGAGAGAATAATCGAAATAAAAAGTAAACTGAAGTGATCAAAGAACTTAACTTTTATTTTATCTTAACGTGCTTTCCAATAATGCCTTCGTGCTATTTGCTGACAAGCTTTACGAAAGCTGAAAATGAGAAAGGAACTTACTTTACAGTATTTAAGCAACATACATCTCAATATGGGGATTAGGAACCACTCAGGTAAGAATAACCCATATTGTAAGAGACAGGAATATAATCGATGTATTTAGTAATATCGTGAAGTTTCGAAAACTATCATTCATGGAAAAGAATTAAATTTTAATTTCTCAAAAGTAATTATATTTTTTAAAGTCTTGTTAAAGTTTTAATTCACCACGAAAAAAATAAACATGAACAAATAGAGAAAAAGAAAAACATTTTCTTGGTAAAGTGCTTCATTATTGCAATCCTATACTAAAAAAAGAACTCTTTTACATTGAATATATTGAAAGTATTTGCATTATATTACACTATACCATGTTCTCGGTAACATTAGCTATGTTTAAATGTGTTTTTTTTTAATTTTGACAATGTGATATTCTGTTATCAGTTTCCACTTGTACTACCAAAATATTTCCACAACTGTGAATGCATCTGTTTGAACTGCAAGCATCACTAAATTATTTACACTAGCTCATTTGGATCACGTTTGGCCGTGGATAATTGGAAAAAGCTGGATAGTATGGTTAAGAGTACGCCATGTTTTAAAAAAATTCAGGTTTTAGCATACTGATACAAAATGACGAACACAAATCAAACAAAAAGTTTTATAACAGCTGGATTATGGTAACTACGTTTACCGTAGACTGGAAATGCCCTATTTGATCCATGTTCAGACCTAAATTCCACTCTGGATAAAGCAGTGCGGCAGCAAAATACCACTTTGTTTTGACCAAGTGGATTTTACCCTTGTGAACAACACACACACACACACATACACATACGCACCGTATAAAAATAAATAAAAATTAAAAAAAATAATGATATGCGGGGTTAAAACATTAAGTAAAAAAAAAAATATTCCACTTGAAAAAATAGGTTTTGGGTATTCAAATTATTTTGACGTGACTTCATGTAATTATGATTAGTTGTTGAGAAACTCTCGAAATTGTTGGAACATGGTATACTGCAAACGAGCAAAGTTTTTTCAGCAATGATGAACAAACAAACAAAAAAATCAGCATGTTGAAAGGAGCTGAACGCACGTGCCACCGCTAGGAGCAAGCACTCACCGCTGCTGAAGACATGTGGACGCGGCGGGGTCCCAAGAGACACTGGCTCGTCCTCGAACTGGGTCCCGGCGAGACACCGGCAGCTGCCCCCTCTCTCTTTAGCTGCTCCTCGCGGGAAGACCACCTGACCTCCTGGAGGGGGGAGGGGAGAACAGGCCCCCCTGCGCTTCCGCCGACAAGCAGCGCTCTCCCAAGGTCGGGGTTCGCGCCTCCTCCTGCCCCTCCGTTTCGCCTCGGCGACCCGTCTCATCCGTCCGGAGACACTGACTGTGCTTTTGTTCTGAAAGTCAAATGGGCAACAATTTTCCTCTTGTTCGGATTCGTATTTAAAAAAAAAAATTGGTTGTCTGTAATGTCGGTTTACGGACGATAGTTTAACGTGACGTCATAACAAAACATTGGATGAAATGATTGCATACTTTCATGATAAAATTGAATCATTATTATTTTAATAATAAAAGAATAAATACTTTAAATTATACTAGTAATCAGATTTTTAAAATGCAAGAATAATTAACCTTTATTGCCGAAATTGTTGTTGTAATAAGCAATGAAAACCACAATAACTTTTCTCTTCATTTTATAAACAGTCGAGTGGAAGAGAGATAGATGCAGCGCAAGCGTACAATGAGCATAACGGGACACAGCGTAACGGAACAATGTGCGTAACGGGACACAACGTAACGGAAAAATGTGCGTAACGTGACACTTTTTCGTGCGTGCAGCTGGCGTTCATCGATTTATTAGACGTTGTCACGTCAAAATAAAAACGACTGGCACTCATATATATTTTTAAATATATATAAGTATTTAAAAATATAAAATTAGGATTATTAGGATTATGATTCTAAACAAGGTTACGTCATGCCTACGCCACGCCACATGATTGTTACGTTAATGAGACGTTAGTGAGTGTGCGGTTGCCGCACTTCTGTGTTTGCGAACTGTTCGAGTGCTCACTTCCACGTAGTTGATGACCTTCTGTCAGCTTCCTTCTTCGCTGGGTCTTCACAGCTAGCGGGTTCTCCCTCCGATGCTAAGTGCATCTTCGCCGACAGAACCTACACACTGAAAAAAAAATTGTAAACGTAAAATTAACACTAATTTGGACATTTTATACATTTACATAAATGCAGCAGTAAAAGACCTACTGGGTTCGGATTCTTACCCTGAAACGTATACTTCGTGTTATCCCAGAACCCACATCAGTTAAAGATAATTTGTAAACCGTTCCCTCCATAGCTTCCCAGTATCAACTATTTCCATTAATAATCTCAGAAAAAAAAGTACAATTGTTAAACATTCAATTATACATTCCATGTTTTTTTTTTTTTTTAAAGTTATGCTTGTGTAAAACATCAATCATATTTTCGCAAGCGCGAAAAGAAATATCCAGTAGCTTATTGTTTTCAAAGATGTGTTTCATGAATGCAAAAAATTACCTGAGCAATGTTTCGTACTTTAAAAAAAAATATTATTGTTTAATTAAATACAATAACTTTGCTACTGGTTTACAAATAAATCTTTAAAAAAAAATTAAAATTATATGTTTCTGTGCAAGGTGTGTTCTCCATTACCTCCAATCAGGGAGTCTCACTGCAAGGCGCCTGATAGCTTGGGGAAGAAACGCTTTGAACAGACGGAGATATTCTTCAGAGGAACTCGCCGCCGTTCCCAGGATCACAGCGGGTGACGCGGTAATATTTCCCACGGTTGCCAGCCATGCTTGGGGGACTCGTCTCACGGCTGCACGTTATTGCAGCAACGCGCAATAACCAGTGTTACCACCTTACCGAGTAATAAAAGGCAGGGGGTGGCCCCACGTCTGCATGGTCACACGCTAAGTATGCGAAGCCGCTTTTTTCTTCTTCTCTTCAGCTAATTGTTGCGCCATATCTGTTGGACCCCCAAGACACTGAGAGATGTGTAGTGTTTGTATTGTGGAAACAATTGTAATTACTATTTTTCTCTATAAAAGTGACTGCTTAACGACAAATATTTTTTGACGTGACAACGTCGAATAAATCGATGAACTCCGGCTGCACGCACGGAAAAGTGTCCCGTTACGCTGTGTCCCGTTACGCTCATTGTACGCTTGCGCCGCATCTATCTCTCTTCCACTGGATTGGAACAACCATCGATTTGATTTTTTTGAGGCACATTAAATTTGAAACACTCCCATTCGTTTCCTACTTTTCCTATCATCGTCCTATCCTTAACAGAATAACACAGATTGAAAGAAGTTAAATAGCAAACATGTATAAAAGTTATAGTTAAAATAATATCTTCGTTAAAGTAATAAACATATTTAAATTAATGAGTGCAAATAAAAGTAAATTGATCAATTAAATTGTAGATTTCATTTCACCCCTTCTTTCTATCCATACAAAATAGTGATAATTCAATAAAAATGATTCAATTTTATTCATAAAAGTATGCAATCATTTCATCAATGTTTTACGGACGATAGTTTAACATGACGTCATATCAAAACATATCCTTTTGCGTGCGTGCAGTCGGCGTTCGTCAATTTATTAGACGTTGTCACGTCAAAAAAAAATTACGTACGCCTTTGCTAACAACTACCATACATGAACCGGCCGCGAAGCAACAGCTTCACACGTGACCTGAGTCGAATAATTAAGTATTAAATTCCAGTGGCCGACACGTCAGCTCAGAAGCGACCCGGCAGAGTTCTGAATGAGCCCAGGTCACTATGCAGCCGCTTATCATCCGCCATTAGCTTCAAAAAAAAACATAAAACCCATAAACTTTAGATTTCTGTAAAGTAATAAGGAAACGACAAAATAAATTAGATAAAACGAAGAAGTGTTTGTTCAATATTCAACTTTCCCAGTTTCCGTTTCCTCGGCCCGTGTCGTTTTAAGAAAGATACTTTCTAATAAATCAGAAACTATTAAGAGATATATTTCTGCAAAAAAAATATTCTTAAGGTTTAATCTCGACTAGATAATTTTTTAAGAAATAAGGAGCACAGCCACTTCTTTTTAGGGAAATGTTTTCTGTTCATGTTGTGTTGAAAATAAATAAAATTTAAAAATAAAAACCGAACAGCAAAATCTTAGTTATTTCACAAAATGTGGACAACTTGGCCTTTCTTAGACGAAACTGTTTTGAATTTTCAGGAACTGCAAATTCTTACTTTCATCATACATTTAACCGACTTATTGTTAGCATTGTGATTCTCCAGAGAATTAATTAGGTTGTAATAGTAACCGCCAAATCTCTGTTTATCACGGTCATTATCATAATCATTAATTTTATGCCCATAGCTGAACTTCATAAAGATTTATATAGTTGCACCTTATGCAAATACAAGCTTATAGTTTTTATCTTTTATAATTACTGTTCCTTTGTATTGTTTTGGTTTGTACATAAATAGTTACGAAAAATTATAAATACTACCCCTGTATCCTTAATGTTCTCAATAATAGGTACTTAAAATGGTTAATATGAATGATTTTTATTTTTAAACCAATTTTAGCAATATATCGTTTAACTAGATGTTTCGATGTTTCAGGTTGTGCATAAATTTTAGGATTCTTCTACTTCAGAAACGTATGGTATTGCCACTTTTGAAAATGCATTCCGAATTTGCCTATAATCACTATATACGCAGCCTGGCAACTTATTTTTAACATAACACACCGACGGAAGTCAACCAACAAGGCTTGTGAAAATAAAATAAAAAATTGGTTGTCTGTAAAGTCGGTTTACGGACGATAGTTTAACGTGACAAAGTCATAACAAAACATTGATGAAATGATTGCATACTCTTATGAATAAAATTGAATCATTTTTATTTTAATTATAAAAGAATAAATACTTGAAATTATACTAGTAATCATATTTTTAAAATGCAAGAATAATAAAACTTTATTGCCGAAATTTTTGTTGTAATAAGCGATGAAAACCACATTAACTTTTCGATTAAACATAATTATGAACAAGTTTTCATATAAATAAACTGTAATCAAATATCTAACATAACCTATTATTACTGCACTCGCCGACAGATGCTACTTTTTTTAATAATAAAAGAATAAATACAGCGTAACGGGACAATGTGCGTAACGGAACAATGTGCGTAACGGGACACTTTTTTCGTGCATGCAGCCAGCGTTCATCGATTTATTAGACATTGTCACGTCAAAAAACCTTTTTCTGTACGATTAGGGTTAAAAAATATTCCTTGCAAC
Organism: Bacillus rossius redtenbacheri; assembly: GCF_032445375.1. Taxonomy (NCBI): domain Eukaryota; kingdom Metazoa; phylum Arthropoda; class Insecta; order Phasmatodea; family Bacillidae; genus Bacillus; species Bacillus rossius. The sequence continues at coordinate 24,532,677 of NC_086337.1, read as the reverse complement.
TGCATGCAGGTTAATAGTGTCATCATTTCCCACAACTTCCCTCAGAATAACAAGCGTCCTTCTTAACTCTCAAGGCTGTCATTCGCCTGACCTCCCGCCACTGTTATGTGTGTCACAGAAACACCGTTTATAAATTTTTTCCCCAGCTCCGTTGCTGGCGTGCGTGTTTGTGAAAGTTCTCCACCTTCAGCGAGCGAGTTGCCGTGCGCGGTGTCGCGATAGTGACCTCGAGTAGCAACAAACCCAAACACCGCATTGCAATGAATGAACGACTACACGGGCACACACACGGTGCGCAGAGCTTCAGGGAAAAAACAACGCTATTTCAAAACTGCTCAAGATATCCGAGTCGGGTATGCTTACGAAAATCATTTAAGAGTTCGCTGAGGGCAGAAAAGTGCTTTTGATTTCGGATTAATTTTTCAAACTGTAGTTTTAGAAGAGTTAAAATGGATAAAACTCATGTTTTCAGAGTAATTTTTAGGCGTAAAACAACATGTACAGATTCTTGAAAGCACTTCAGGAACTTGCATTACCCCTTTATCATCATTTCTCAGCGATATAATGTTACGGTCACCGCTCAAAATTCACAGTTGTCCTATGACGACGGGAAAACTGCGCGCCAGTTCAGAGCCTTGCGCTTAGAGGCGATACCGCGTTAGAAGCAACAGCGAACGTCGCTCTTATCATCCCGCCTCACTAACACACATACACCCATGACGAGGCGGGCCCCTTTAAGGCTTGGTTTCACACACCAAAAGTGTTTTTTTCTTGCCATAACTGTCAATTAAGCCTTATTTTCCCTGTTAATTAGTTCCGCTAGCTCTATCGCGTTTGTTGTCGGGTAGCAAAATTTTCTCACCGCATGTTTACTAAACGTTATTTTCGAGCTGTGTAAAACATCACGCCATTGGTGGAAATTACAACCAGTTGCGTGAAAATTTATCGCTACGAGATAACATTTCGTAAACATATATGTTGACCAAAATTAAATGTAAGAGTACTACCTTGATAAATTTACAGGAACAGACCTGAAATAATAGCAATGTCAAGAAAATAAAATAACTAACTCGGCACGCGAGACCAATGAAAAATTCTGTAACGTATACAGTATGGTGAACACAGTCCCTCAGTGGGAGACAAATGTCGGATAAAATGGGACACGAGCTGATATGTAAATACGAAATATAAGTAAGAAGGAGACTTTCTGATACATCAATAAAAAACGTTCAACAAAGCAAGTTTTAAATATAAAAGTTTCCATAAAAGTATGTCACAAATTCCAATGGTATACTATAACAGTTTAATTAAGACTATTTAAAACAAATCATACAACAATTTGAAGGTAAATTTTTTCTTACAAATGTTCAACATGTGCCCCATTAGTTATAAGGTTCACATCCAACCTGAAGTCCCAATTCTTCCCACATTTCGGTCAACAAGTCCGGAGTAATGGAAACACATTTCCTCTTCATTCCTTTGTCTCAACTCTGGCAAATCATGAGGTAGCGGCTGAACGTAGACAAGATCTTTAATAAAACCCCAAAGGAAAAAAAAAATATCGCATTTCGTTATGTCAGGTGAACGTGGTGGCCAGCGAAAAAGAGCTATGTCGTCTCTACCATTACCATCAATCCAACGTTCAGGGACTTGCAACAGTTAAAATTTCATCGAAACGCACGTTGAACTGAAATCACAGATTCACTCTTAGCGAATTGCAGAACACAAAACGTTTTACGCTCAGGATTCGCCATTTTGCGTAGGTGACTCTGCAAGCGAGAAAACAACAAAGCATCACTCAAGCACGAGCTTATCTAAAACACTGTTTCAGATACTCTTGAGTTGTGAACTTGAACCACCACTCTACAGCGCTTACAGTGGATGCAATTTAAATTTATAATTGGGACATTGTTTTATGGACATACTGTGATTGAGCTTCCAAACACGTGCGCAACATCCGAAAACATGTTCTGTCTGTAGTATTTGTAGGTTGAGTCTGATTTCGAACAACAACGTTGGCTGCTGGTTCATTACAAAAAGAAAATTAGTTTTAAACTTATTTACGACTTATTCTTAAGTGATTCCAAGTTTATCCCGTTTAAATTGGGTATTAACAAAAAGTTGTAATACTTAAATTCTGGATAGAGTTTTTTTTTTTTTAACACAGATATAAGATCACCAAAAAACCTTGTCACTATTGTAAAATAAATTCATGAAAATATTTGGGGGATTTATCATCCCAGTTTCCCTTATATTTTTAAGACGTGATGTTACTGCAAATCATTCCAATGAAATAAATACACGACAGTGAACTTTATCCACTTACACGTTAACTAAATGATTAGATAATATTATAGGCCTATCCTTCAATAATTTCTCAATTATTTTCAATAAACCAAGTCATTAATTTTCAAATTTGAAGTCGTGTCCCAGCCTTCTAAAGCACTTAAGACCATAGTTAGTACAGCATGTTTTAACAAAGTTTTTTTTGGTGATAAACGTGCAGCAAAAGATTGTCGCTAAAATTCAGATGAACACAAAGGATCAGTTCCATTACTTTGCATTGAAGTTTCGCGCAAAATCTCCCTCCGTGTGATAAAATATTAATTTGTCCTTTTAAGCGTTCCCTCTTATCGTTGGACAAGGAATTTTATTATTTAGTTTGTTTTGTTTCTATATTTATCCTGGTAATTCGGATATCAGATATAACAAGATTTATTCTGTAGTTAGGAGTTCGGTACACTGGCTAGAATGTGAAAATATGTATATTAATCAATACACGTATTTTAAATTACATTTTAAATAATTATAATTCATGTATGATATAGATATTGTTATAATTTTTTTTGGATAATTAATAAATACTTTTGACATGAACACAGTACAATGTTTAAAATGATTGGTTTAAAAAGCAAACACTACTAGAACGAATGGTAAGTATTAAAGTGAGTGTAAAACAAGCGACTGGTAGTTTCATTCGAAATTGATACCAAGTAATACTTCACAAATGAGGAATAGGCCATTTCCGAACCCTCTGGGTTTTCTTTGCATCAGATTCGTCATTTTCTTGAAAACCAGTTCTACATCAGTGTGTGTGTGTGTGTGAGTGTGTGTGTGTGTGTGTGTGCGCGAGTGGTTGAGTATTCACAAAAAAAAACGTGTGCGAGAAAGTTTGCATTCCGAGTATTTTTTTTTTCATCCTCCCCGGACTTGGCAATTAAAGCAGCTGGTACCACAAATGGAAAATTTTTCTGGTCCGTACGGTCTCTCTCCCCCTCTCTTTGTCCTCTTTTTGTCTCTCGTTCTGGACCAATCGCACGTGATTGCGCGTTTTGTGTCGCATTTGTGACGTCTAATTTCGGTCCGCGGCGCAAGGCATGCTAGAATTTCTTTTTAATTTTCTCATCTCTAATGACTATTGCGCTTTTAGTACGGGATCGTAGCAGCGCGGATATGAATCTTTATGAGCGAGCAGAGGAGAAATGTAATTTGCCAAATGTCAGAGACAGAACTCGGAGAACTAGAGTGTACGCGTATATTTAGAACTTTAAAAAAGAAATTAATATTTCGTATTTTGTTCATTTTTCTCTGTTTTTACGCTTTTCTTGTACTTTCATTTACTTTCACATGTTGATTGTTATTTGTGGCTTATGGAATATTTTGTAATTTCTTCTTTTATGTAGGCAGTACAAAGCTATTAACATTCAAATAATTATTTATTTTCATATATATACTTTAAATCAACCGACACAGAATGCACATAGGTTCATGTAATTGCTTTTGATCTCTATACATGTAACAATCATCGAAAATATTTGGGATTAACCCAGTCTATATATGTAACTGAAATGTAAAGTGTTTGAGGTTATTCGCTTTCCACAAAACTACTATATTTTAGCTGCACTTTGTATGGTTATCAGAGGGATGAAGCTATCATATCTTAAATTTATTTAAAACAATGTAAATAATTATATAACAGGGCAAAATTCGTTTTTTAAACTTATTTACCGGCAAAAAGATTATAACCTGATGTGATATTGGGTGAATACATTTGTTATATAATTTTATGACATCACTGTTCACATCGTCATAATCACAAAGCCCAACTTGAAGACAGCGCGCTAGTTTCTTAGAGTCTACCCATCAAAATATGATAGTGCACTGCATGAACTATCTTAAATCGTAATACATATTTATTTCGCTCTAATGTTCCTAAAGCATTTCCAGTTTTGCGCCTTTTTTAAAATTGAACTACTCAAAAGAATTAACTTCTCGCAAAAAAAAAGTCATCATTTATCTGAGCAATAAAATCGTTTTAGATAAAAAATCTGGGAAAACTACAAATTTAACGATAAAAAATTCAAACGGCTATTTTAATGGATTAATAATACAAAAAAATTAATTTGTTGTGTTAATTAAATAATTCATGCAATGGAGGATTGTGATTTAATTCAATTTATCGGACATACGACATTGCAGTTATGCAATGTTTGTCATGGAACAAAATTCAAGAATGCAAAACAAAAATAGCTTACGTAGAACAGACGTACACACCGATGTACCTTAACCGGTATTATGAAAAGCTGTACGACGATAGCACATACGAGCACATTCAAACTTTATATATCGGACAGCAGAATAATTCCGTGGAGTGAATTTAGCCATGAAAAATTAATAAAAACATAGACGAACACATTGGGCTGAAAACGACGAGACAGTTTCAAAAAGAACAGTAAATGCAAACCTGGAAAACAAATCAAACATACGAACACAACGTTAAAAATAAACAGTTATTATGAATAACACAACGATGACAGTACCAACAAACACAATAGGTTTCTTATAGAAAAAACAGTTGTGGATTTTCAGAAACTGGCATCTTGTTCCAGTCATCAGGCATAAACAATTTTTTTTTCTTAAATTTTTTCCTGCTTGTTCATCTTAATATTCTGTGGACAAACCATTCTGTGAACAAAACGGCATCTTTAACGCTGTGGCAGCCACGAGCTATGTTTAATAATCGTTAAAAGATGAACGTGGCTCAGGCAAGCCACTTCTTGATGCGCTAGCCGCTTCTAGTGATTTTAGGGCTGTAAGAATTTATATACAACAAAAAATATACATATATAGTTTATGTAGGCGTTGCAACATGTTGGCTCAGTGTTTATAACGCCTACCTGGTCGGTCTGTGGCCCCTGGTTCGACTACAGGCTGGGTAGGGGAAATTCTTCACTTCGTGAATTTCCGAACTAAGCGTTGTGTTAAAGCTTCACCTCTAGCACCGAAGAAGGCAATAACGAACCACCGCCCATCACTACTCACGCCATGGAGCCATAGCTGGGGATCGATTCCAACCTCCGTGCCGAGTTATAAGCATAGTGGGTTTCATCATAGGTACGTCTGCAGAAACACAAAACTTTCAAATCTTAATTAAAACTACGTATAAAAGTAACCACTAAAAATCATATTGTAAAAATAAATACAATTTTAATTTTAAGTAACTTTTAAAATGCATATTTTTCAAAAGTCATTAAATTAAATTTGTCATTGTGTATATGATTTAAAATTATGAATTAATTTTATATAATTTTCAAAATCTTAAAATAAGTTTTTTTAAGTGCAGCTTGCCGAGAAAGAATCTCCGATAAACTTTGCAGTTATAATTTTTAATGACCTTATTTCATCAGAAAAATACTTCTTAAAATTTATCAATAGCTTTTTGTTTATACATTATTTAAATTTTTTAAAATAATTTTGATAACATGCTGTATTTAAATTGTAAAATAAAAATACATTCTACCATTTAAAATTAATAATGTTTATTATTTAGCAAACATTTTTTAAATATTTTATCCTTTATGTAAAAATAATATTAATAGGTAGGCAATTAATTTTGAAACATTTAAATATATCAATATTTACGATTTAGTATTCCTCATGTCAAATCATCGATGATTTTACAATCCCAACCAACTCCTATATTTACTTTCTCTTTAATTTTGCTTGAAAGCAAATGAAACGAAATGTGACGAGATTCTAGCATTCTATTATCATGGAACTATCGAACAATTTCATTGCATTCTGAGCTGTAAATTGCACGCACTTCATACATGGCAGCAGCGCAGTGACACTGAACTTAAAATATAATTTTTAAAAAATTTATAGCAAAGAAAAAAATATATCTACCAGTTGATAAATAAAGAGTTGGATAAATTTAAGTATTTAAGAAAATTAATAATTATTTTTGCCTGTAATTTATTTTAAACATTTGGCTTTCTTTTTGGCATATAAATGTTTTTACCGGTTACCTTAATTTGCACAATCTTCACTTTTAAAACAATATTATCTCACTCAATGGCATAGAAAGTAGTTAAAAATGTTCACTGACACCAAAGTTCGTAATGAGGAACTGGTTCATTTTCCAAACTGAAACGAGTGTGGTGTATAGCGAAGGAGGCCCCGGGCGCGCTCCGCAATGCGCGCAGCCCCAGAAGCGACTAACACGCGGCCAAATAGCCGGATTGCCGAGTGTCGTAAGGCGACACGCTCACCGCCGCCAGTAATGAGTTCGGAGGGAGTACAGTCTATGCCGTGCGGGCTTGTCCCAAAATTTGACGGTTCTCGAAAGAAGTACCAACGATATACCTCATTACTAGAGACCTGTAAAATTCGCGGATTCATTTCGCTATAGGGTAGAGTCCAAATACTTTTGACATTATTTTTGCTTCAGTGATTGGGCCGCAGTTTATCTGAAGGACTCTGGGCCAATGAAAAATCTTTAACAGAAGAATAAGCGAATCACGATCATTCCAGTCAACAGGTGTTACGATTCGGTAACCAATCAGCAGATGTAATATGCACGAGTGCATAGAGGATCATGGAGTCTACCCTTTAGGGATTTGAAATCGCGAATTTTACAGGTCTATACTCATTACTATGGGCATGCAGATTTTGCGAAAAGATTTCGAGACTACATAAAAGTTAAAACAATGTACCATCGTCTGTGTTTGATAATTGGGTGAGTTTCTCCCAGGTGCATATCGATTTGTAACAACACCAATCACAGTGATTCAGTGCGGAAGCAAACGCGTCCTGAGTGGCTCGGTCTAATAAGGCAACGACTTCTCTCACAGACGGCCGCCAATCACAAGGAAGAAACCACAGGTGCGGGTATAACTTGTTGCAGTATAGTAAGTGTTAAGATCTTTTCGCGAAAATGCCTGCCCCTACTCATTACTAGAGACCTGTAAAATTCGCTATTTCAAATCCCTAAAGGATAAGACTCCATGATCCTCTATACACCCGTGCAAATTACATCTGCTGATTGGCTACCGACTCGTAACACCTGTTGACTGGAATGATCGTGATTCGCTAATTCTTCTGTTAAATATTTTTCATTGGACCAGAGTCCTTCAGATAAACTGTGGCCCAACCACTGAAGCAAAATAATGTCAAAAGTATTTGGACTCTATCCTATCGCGAAATGAATCCGCGAATTTTACAGGTCTCTACTCATTACCCAAGAATGACACGTGATTTCGGTCCAGGAACGCTGGGAATCACACGAAGTTGTTCACGGATAGTGTTGACAAAACCACACGTAGATGAAATTAGGTGAATTATTTTTAAGACTCAAATTTGAGACAGTATCCACGGCACAGACTGTACTGCCCCACCAATTAGCGAACGGGGTACACGGTGCCGCTGGCAGCATGAGGGGGGTGGCGAATTTAATCTGCTCCCTGTAGCACGACCCGTGGAGTGACGTCCCGTTTAGCGAGAACCCGGCAGGGGGTGGAGGGTGTGGCGAAGAGGGGGGACGCGTAATTATTAAAGTTAGCGCGCAAGGACCTCCCGACCCCTTCTCATCGCACCGTGTCCTTCTTCCTTCCTCGCTTCGTCCACCCGCGCGTTGGGCCAACCGCGAGGATTTACGCCCGAGAGGAACTCCGTCGTGACGTTGGTTCAAACTTCGGGGATGGAAAAAAAAATATTGTTTACGGGTTTAACTACCCAGCCTTCAAAACAATGAGATAAAGAAAACAAACACCGTACCTACTCGAGTTTCGGAAGTCCTTGAATTCAATCACGGTCCGGCAATCACACCAAGAAAATAATGACATGGATGCTTATTATAAAATATTTTCGATTTATTCCCTGTTATAGTACGAGAACACATAAATTAGTGAAATTATTGGGGTAAAAAATTTGTCTTTTGAAAATTTTATTATTTCGTTAAGTACTGGATGAGACGAGATGAAGGCTGTATACGAAAACCCCAAGACCGCTTGGTATTCATAGCAATTAATAAACTAGCGTGATGCACGGATATCAACCTTGAAAACAGAATCACGACCATCGAGTCAATGAGTCAGGAGTTATGCCTGAAAATTCCCTGGTTATCAAAAACCCGTTCGTTCCGAAGCACATGCACAAAAACTTGCAGCAACAGGACGATCAACTGGGAAAAATCAACATATAGAAGATAAAATATTACTGTACCTTTTCAAAACAACCGGCATCTGCGAATATTCTCTTAAAAGACAGCCAAACGTGAAGTTATTTCTTATCAGAATGGAAAAAAAAAAGGTAATGGACGATGAGATTTGCAAGATGATTAGATATTACGTCTTTCTTCACAAAATTTGTTTATTGTAAGTGAGTTTTGGCCCAATTCATGTAGTACAATTTTCATCGGACAAAAGTTTGTGTTACAAAAAGCTGGTAGACAAATAATTTTAATCTGGCACAGAAAAATTCGCAAATGAAGTCAAAATGATGAAACACATGTAGTTTTCGTTAAAATTAAGCTAAAGAGAAACAGTACTAAAATCTGCTTAAAAATTAGTAACATGCGAATTTTAATTTTTGTGTAGTCGAAAAAAAGGCCAAAGTGTAAATAAAAAATAGGGAGGAGGTAGAAATTTACTACATAACACTTCACTAAATTATGTTGTTTTTATTTTCAAGAATCATTCCCTAACGATTTTTTCATGTCTAGTATATTGTTTGAAATATTATTGAATAGTATAGTAATAATCCGATAAGATAAAGTTTTTCAAAGTTTTCATAATAATTTTTCACAAGTTTAGTAACTTCATTAGGATATTACTTTTAGTTATCATAATTTTCGACCTACGACATTGCTAGCTTGTAGTGTTTGTCATAGAGAAAACACATAGAACATACACATACTAGATGAATACGCAGACAGTAAAGATGCCAAAATCAAACTATGTCAAATATTAAATCTGTTGACAGAACATATAATTTGATAGATGGAATTAGAACAATATTACAGAAGAGACGGAAACAGTAGGGTAACAATGAAAAATTAGTTAAAAAAAACAGTAAGTACAGACAAAAAAACTTGGAGAACATAGCGACAGATGAATCCAACGATTATACTAAATATATAACTGACAATACAGAGACGCACATGCGAATCCAGAGATGAAATAAAACAGATATTCTGAAAACACGACAGCAGCACAAGTGAACTTTTGTTGGCTAACTTAAATATGGAATAGTTAACAAAACGCGTACACAAATAAGCATTAAATTATATATATATATATACATTTATTTTATATTTAAATTATTAAATAAAAAATTGTACATAAAATATTAAATATATTTACATTTAATTTTTTGATCTGCTGAACACTTAATTATTTAGTTAGTTTGTAAAATGTTGTGATTGATAATAATTAAACATTCGTTATATTACCAGTTCACACTAAACACAGCAAACCTCACCAATGTCCTGCCCGTTGAAGCATTTTTTCTAACGCACTTGCCTGAGCAGTCCTAAAACATTACAAAAAAAAATTAATTTGGCAATTTCTTTTGCGAGAGCGAAGTTCTGAGCTTGTGATTTACAGGCATAAGATGTATAGGCCTACAGTTTCTGCGTGTACATGACGCAAGATGCAGTAAGAATTCTCTCTCTCTCGCTCTCTCTCTCCAGCCTTCGGGCTAAAACAAGAGCTCGCTCACCTCGGCAATCGACAGGTATCCACTTACGCCATAATCGAGCCGGGAAAACCATTCTTACAGTCATCGCTTACGTACGGGAAACGTATATTGAAAAGCGAATTATTGAACTTGTTCTGCAACGTAACTTATGGAGTGTCGATTAACATGTTAAGTCTTTAAATTCGAAAATATACTACCGCAAGTTAAACATTTCTTCCCGTCTAGTCATATATTATCAGGCACACTCAATGTTTGTTTTTGGCCTATATCATGGCCAGGGTTGTGGGTTATATTCGTAAACCAATTATCAAAATTGAAAGAATGAACTTAATATTTTTAACGTGCTACTGAATTGTAAGATGATACTAAATAAAAAATCTTTTGATATGATCCGCCAGTTATGCAAATGGGATAACTCAGAAAATTACTTTGCTTTAGCTGGAATAATATTGGTTTATTTGATACATTTTACAAAATAAATATCGGTTTTGATTTATTAGCAAAATTTTAATATTAAAAATCAACTATATTGTTTAGCAAAATGTTTGGTTATGTAAACTTTTTATAATGAACAACTTAAAATTTATTAAAATTTAAAAAAATATATAGATTTAATAAAATAAAAATATGCCACAATATACCAAAGTATTTTTTTCAAGCATTGTGTATGACCGAATATTTTGATTAAATTTTAGTAAGACGAAATCAGTTTTTTAGCTGTACTTTCATAGAAACAAAACATTTAGTATTTTTTATTGAGTATAAAACTAAGATTTTCTCTCACAAATATAAATGTTAATAATAAACCTAAACATGGATATTTACCGAGGATTAATGACTAATCATAGGCGAAGTTGGTTCTATAACCTGAAATTAATAATGTTGCCACATTCTTTCCAAAAATTATAGTATTTGTAAAAATATAAGTAAAATATGAGTAAAACAAATGAGTTGAATTCACAACTTGGAAACTATCTTGATTTAAATTATAAGAAATGTAGGTTTATTATCGCCAACATGTAAAACGAAGCAAAATGAACAATAATTAGAGAACACCTTTATGCGTAACGTTTGAATAATATAAAAGTGAAATAATATAAATGTCTGAGAATAGTAAATTTAAATTTATCTGACGAGGATGGATAACATGTGGTTTTCATTGCTTATTACAACAACAATTTCGGCAATAAATGTTAATTATTATTGCATTTTAAAAATCTGATTACTAGTATAATTTCAAGTATTTATTCTTTTATTATTAAAATAAAAATGATTCAATTTTATTCATAAAAGTATGCAATCATTTCATCAATGTTTTGTTATGAAGTTGTCACGTTAAACTATCGTCCGTAAACCGACTTTACAGACATTTTTTTTGTGCTCACAATTCACCGCTAAATGCACGCAAGCGTTGAAACATTTGAACACAGTTCTGAACTTTCATTTGTTTCGCCTCCCCCTGTTTTTTTTTTAGAGACTGAGACTTTGTACGAAATATAAGAAAAAAAGTAAATCAATGTCAATTTAAAGAAAGACCTAGTTTAAAGAAAAGTAGTCGGGGATGTTTTCTTTTAGGAAACAATAAAATTATTTTAGTAGTTTTTACCAAATTTGTAAAGTTATGGATATTGTGTTTTTTTTTAAATTCTATGTAGCTCCGATAAATAAAAAAAACACACTCTTTAGTTTTAATAGTGAGAAGGTGATTTTGATTAGATATATCATGTACTGCCAAATATATAGTAATAATTATAATATTGTTTTAAAATAAATCCAGCTCATCTTCTGTGTTAAAAAAGGCTGTTTATTTGAGAAATTCTAATACAGTTATTAAAATGTATTTAAAACTTTTTTGCGCAATTTAATTTATTCTTTTGTAGCAATCGTGTTTCTGCTAAATATAAAGAGTCGATTATAGCCGTTACGCTATTGAGACGCTGCCCTAGTGTATGAGGACCTGTACCACCACCCCTCATTAAAACATTTAACAATTTAAGTATTTCTGCCGCATTTGTTTAGCTCATTGCAGCATTATGTCAGTTTTAATAAAATAAAAATATCTCTGTCTTCGCATACTTCGTATTATAAAATTACTTTTAAAAAACTTCATTATGCAATCATTCAATTATTAATAGCTTTATGTTTGGTTTCAAATAATGAAAATATCTTTATAAAAATTACTTCTAAAAATGATTTTCTATTGTACAGAAGTATTTCTTTTACCTACAAATAAATAAAGTGCTTTTTATATTCTTCACATGTTATTGTAACTTCACCGAAGATGCAATATAGATAAAGGCAATTTTTCCCAGGGTTCACCGTGGTTTACTTTAGGGCAATACGAGCATAAACAAAAAAACAAAAAAAAAACAAATCCTTTCCTTTCTCCACATCTCAACAAGCCCCTAGCTCCGACCACGCCATTTTTGTTGGTCACACACTCTTTCGGCTATCGAAAATCGAAGTTGTTCTGTTTGCCAAGTTGATTCTCCGAAGTCGCCTCCAAACTGCTCGCGGGTTGCAACTGGCTGTCCGATACACGATATCGCCCGTGGAAGGGCGGGAAAAGAAATAAACTTCCAAAGAGAGAACAGCAGACGTTGAGAAGGCAATACGACATCGTGATATCGCCGACACCACAATATCATATGTCTCTGGAAGATTGGATGCGCTCTGGTCTTTTTTTTTTATCTCCGCCAGTTCCGTATCGAAGATAGGGGAGGTATTTTCGGAATCACGGCGCACTGACAAAAACAAATCCATTTTGAGACAGTCCACAATGCAATACTTACATTGCGCAAAAAAAGGGGAGGGGGAGTTCCAATCAAGACCTGTAAGTTCGTATTAGCAGCCATAAAATAAATGGCAAGAAGTAGAAATTTAAAAATATATATACACACAAAGATCTTTCCAGTGCATTTATATTACTTTCAGGTCTTTTTGTATAATACATCCAAAAGAAATGTCATATATTATACATATCAAAGCATGCTTTATTAAAATATCTTTTTTTTCTGCGTAATAATATTTTTTACTGACGTCACAAAAAATTAAATAATACTATAAAGTAGCTAGAATACAGTGTACAATGTTTGAAAATGAAATATAACTTAGCTGTCGTATTAAAATCGCTACTTTAAAAATATATAAAATACAAGCTAATAACCCGCGGCTTCGCTCGCACTATTTTCGAGTAAGCTTGATTGGTTTCAGAGATAAAATTAATTATCGTTAAACTATATTCGCCCCTTTTTCACCCCTCTTAGGTGAGGATTTTGTATTAAAACATAGCCTAGTTTTTATTTAGGCAAAGAGCTTTCCAGTTAAAAAAAAATATTTATCAAAATCCGTCCAGTAGTATTTGGTTGATGCTGCAACAAACAGACAAAAATTTTAAAAAACTATATTTTTGAGTTCTCAATTATGTAAATAGCCATTTGAAGTAGTTTTTTTTATCATTTCGTACACTGTACAGATTGTTTTCCTTGAAAAGTTTTATTATTGTTTACATTAACACAATCTTTAGTAGAGGTGGTGCAAACACACAGTTATCCAACATTTTGAGTCGTTTGTTTAAATATCTTAAAAGGTGTTTGGTAACTATTTCCTTAGAGTTCCTTAGAGTTGTTAAAAAAACTTTCAAACAAAAATGACATGAAGACTAAGATTTACTTATCTCTTATTTACCATCTTAATAGGCCTAGTCGTAATTAATACAGTTGCAATTTTATTACTCCTGAAAACCGATAGCAAAAAGTCAGTGTTATTACAAAATATAATATGCGTTATTTAAAACAGATCATTTTCGCACTATCACATGTCAAGATGTCGAAAGATTACTTTGATGCTGGTGTGTGTGTGTATGAAATGCCCATTGCAAACAGGTTTATACCAACTTATGTTTTAATGAAAATATATTCTATTGCTATGTTTATATGACACAATTTGTGCCATTTTTAGGTAATTTTAAGGCACGTATATAATTTTCAATTTATTTTATGAGAGGTAATTAATTATTTCAAATTTATACAAAAGGAATTTTAATTTTGAGATATTTAAATAGTTTTCTCTAAGTTTTCGACTCGGCATCTACGGTATCCTATCACCATGTGGCAGTCGTCATTTTGTTTTACGCAGTGCTGTACACAGCATTTCCTGTTAATCAAAAGCGCATCACGTCAATCGTCTTCTCTCCCGAAACCACTTTTTTTGTGCTATATCTTCTAATTAATACAACTATTAGCAATGAATGATAGACAACGCACAGCCTAAACCGGTGGGCCTGGAGACTTGAAATTGGGAGTAAATATTCCTTGAGTATCCTTTAGATGCACTAAGATGCGATTACTTGAAATCCCATCCCTTAAGATTTGAAAAGGGCGGGTAAAGATTGTATGAAGAAACACTTTTTTTTGACGTGACAACGTATAATAAATCGTTGAATGCCGGCTGCACGCACGAAAAAGTGTCCCGTTACGCTCATTGTCCCGTTACGCTGTGTCCCGTTGCGCTCATTGTACGCTTGCGCCGCATCTATCTCTCTTCCACTCGATTGGAACAACCATCGATTTGACTTTTTCGAGGCACATTAGACTTGAAACACTCCCATTCGTTTCCTACTTTTCCTATCATTGTCCTATCCTTAAAAGAATAACACAGATTGGAAGAAGTTAAATAGAAGACATGTATAAAAGTTATAGTTAAAATAATCTCTTCGTTAAAGTAATAAACATATTTGAATTAATGAGTGCAAATAAAAGTAAATTTATCAATTAAATTGTAGATTTCATTTCACTCCTTTGTATCCATACAAAATAGTGATAATTCAATAAAAATGATTCAATTTTATTCATAAAAGTATGCAATCATTTCATCAATGTTTTGTTATGACGTTGTCACGTTAAACTATCGTCCGTAATACGACTTTACCGACAACCAATTTTTTTTTAAAGTGAGATGATGAAATTTTGTAAATATAATGCCCAAAGAAATAAAATAACATTAGCTTCTTTATTTAAAAATAATTATCTTGTAAGGGTTGGTTTTCTGAGGGGGGAGGGGGGTTTAGAGATGAAAATTTAGTTTTTGGTCAAAATGCCCTTCATGGAAACGGCTATTACACTGTTGAAGCATTCTTCATATCCGTTAAAATATAGTGGAGGCGTTAAATACGAAAATTTCCCGTTTTTAAAGTTAATGTCTTACAGACTTTAAGCTCAGCAGTTATTTTCCTTATATATGGCCTCAACTGAGAATGAGGTTTTCTGAAAATCAGCTGCCAAGGGTGATTAAGCCCGGGAAATGACGGGTACTTTAACTAGTGTAATATATATATATATATATATATATATATATATATATATATATATATATATCACAAAAAAAAATTCAGTATAGATCCGTCTGAATTGACGACTCAGTAAGCCGACCCTATTTGCGGTACGAAAGATGCCGATGCAATACATGGGCACAACATTATATTACTTGCTCATTCCATTACAAATATTGGACAAAGGTTCATTTTATATGTAATAAAATGCAAACCTCTAAGTCAAGAATAACCCTAAGGGGAGGACGGTTTTCTCATTTGTAATGGAAAAAAAATACTAACAATCCGTACATTTAAAACATATATATCATAGTCGTTGATCTCTTCGTCTCTTGGCAACGGCACTTGCATTGTTGATGCAGTATTCGTCTCTTGGGTGAATGGCTTTTGCGTTGTTTATGCTGTCTTCATCTCCATGGAAACGGCTATTTTAATATAAGATTTTTTTATTTATTTTAGTTCAAGGCGTGGCAGTGGCGTAACCACTAGGAGAGGTCATGAGTAATGAGAGCAGTGCGAGAGAGTTCTTCCTGTGGACTCCCGTAGCGAAGCACGGGCGCAGAATGTGGCTATAAATAGCAGATAATTAAAGAGTAGGTGATGAATTTCATGTGAAATGTATTGCTATCCGTAGGGGTTAGGGTGGTTGGGTGGTTGGGAGGGGTGTTTGAGCGCGGGAGAGGAGGGAGGTGTGCCATAAACGCGCCGGGGCCGGGCGGAATCGAAGTGCTCGTCTCGTCGCGCTGTTGGGTGCCCTCGGGGTCGCTGTGTGTGTGTGTGTGTGTGTGTGTGTGTGTGTGTGTGTGTGTGTGTGTGTCCGGGCGAGTGGCGGGCCCTGTCCTGTACTCCCTGGGGCGCCCTCCAAACGGACCCCGAAAAGGATTCACCGGTCGGAGAGGGGGTGCGCGATGTGCAAGGGGTGTTTCTGTCGTCCGGGGAATGGGTTAGCATGCCAGTCCGGAGAGGCTCTTCTGCCGGAGGGCTTTCCCACCCTCTCTCTCTCTCTCTCTCTCTCTCTCTTTTCCTCTCTCTCTCTCTCTCTCTCTCTACCCTTTTCAGCCCTTGAAACTCACGGCGGGGCGCGGAGCTACACCAGTAATCCACCCTGTATCTCTCCCACCACCTAGCTCTCCCGTCATTCTCCCAGCCTCGCAATTCCGACGAACTCCCCCCCCCCTCTCGGACTGATGGGATTAAGCTGTTTCATTGATTCCGAGACAAAACACTTCGGCAACTTCTTGCACTTTCCGCCTCCCCTCACCACCGCCTTTTTTTTTTTTTTCCATCTTCCACTCCCACACCTGATTTATACCCCTTACCCCCCCACCACCTTCTCAAATTTCCCGATCTCCTGATGACCCATTCCAAAGACTCCGAAACACTCCTTCCGGCGAACAGTGGCCCTCTTTGCGACTAGTTTCGACGCTCGGCAAATGTTGAGCCCTGCCTGGTCCTTGACGCTAGCTCCGGGAGGAGGTGAGGCTCCATACAACGATCTTCGCTATCTTCGGAGCTGTAACCCGCGTGACAAACTGGCTCTTCGTTTTCGTGATTTGGCCACCGATATCGCGCCCAATTGGAGCAGTTTGGCCCCATTGGTTGGGTATGTATAATACATTGGAAGATACCTGGGCAGATTTCGTCGCCGCTAGTACGGAATAGTCCGCGGGAGCTTCAGAAATATACTCTTGAGTTTTCACGTAGAAGTTATATTTAAAATTATTTTTTAATAAATTCCTACAGACAAATAAATACTATAATGATTATTCAACTTCAGTTTCAAGACTCCTGCAACAGATGCATGCTCAACCCGCATACGTTTACAGGAAATTATGAAGCATGCAGAAACCCACAAACTGAAAAAAATAAATACTTAGGTTTGAGTACCATGTCCATAAGCTGAAAGCAAAAGCTTTCTACCAGTCCTGGAGAACAGGAAAATCCGGAAAATTGTTTTTTAAAGATTGGATTGTCAAAAAACATGGTACTTTCCAAACTACCTGATCAAGCTGCGGTTTTTCTGCGAATACTTACACTTTAACATAAGATAATGGAAAATTTTAGTTAAAATTACTGTTTGTATGGCCGCTATGTCACCTCTATAACATTTCTATTCTTCTTCAACTTCTCTTCTTGTTTTTTTGTTCTTGCGTTCTTCCTTAACGATTATGATCTCATCTCTTTGCATAGATCCAATCTTAATTTCCTGTATATCATTTTTTGATATTCTTCTTAGCCTCTTTTAAATGGTTTTCCATTTTAAAAATATATTTTGTTAATTTGGTCCATGTATTCTATCCTTATATTTATTGTTACCTTACCTCCAGCCTCTTCTTGCGGTTAGATCCTGTGCGTGTTATTCAGAAATTTTCTCGCTTATACAATCTTCTTTTTTACACATTTTATCAGTTTCACTTATAACTAACTAGTGAAATATGGAAACAAATCTTGGAAGTTGATTTTAACCTACTTATAATTGTCGTATGGATTTTAATCTTTGCAAGTATTTGTAATCTGGATTACAGTATTGTAATTTGGTACCATTGATAATGGAGCCAGGATGTAAATAGTTGAAATATTTAATGACTAGTAGTAAACACATCGAGTTTGGGCTCATTTTGTTTGTTTTAATGAAGTCCGTTACTGAAAAAAAAACGCGTATTTAAAAACTATAGTAAATGAACTTTTTAGTGTATATCTGATATAATCATGTTTTTAAAAAAATTTTAAACTATAATTTTTTATTGCTAACCTAACCTTTTGTAATCTTTTTCACTACAGTAAACTCCCGATTATCCGCGAAATTAAGTGGCAGGGCCACCGCGGATAGTGAAAATCGCGGATAATCCGCAAAAGAGTCGAAAATGGGTAAAAAAAAAAAAAAGGAAAACTTAATTTCAAAGCAACCATACGACTAGAAACAAAGCGCGACAGAGAAAAAAATAGCAACGCATGCCAGCCTACTGCCTGTGGAGTTTTACTGTATACTGCACACAATACACTCGTCAGTAGAGATCAAATTTGCTCACTTGTAATAAAATACAGATTTACATATGTGCTGTATTTTTACGTAGCATGCGCGGATAATCCGCACCGCGGGTGAGTTTACTGTATCTTCATAAGGTAAAATCTTCTAGTATTCTGTAGCAAATTTCGTTCTCGTCTTTATTACTTCTGTGATTCTCAACTTATTCTTCCTTTTGTCTTCTCCATTTTATTGTTTTCCACTATTATATATTTCTTCTCTTATTCGATTGGAATGTTTTTCCTATTGTATTGATTTGTCTTCTACACATTCCTCCTATTCATCTTCTTCGTCTTCGTCTTTACTTTGTTCTTATATCATGTGTCGAATTCCATATCACAGTATATTATAACTTATATGTCAGATTCATTTATAATAGACGATAAATTCTTTGATGAGTTCTGTGGGTTGTAGGGCATAATTTCATACATGGATAATAACTGTTTTTAAAAATACGCAAGGCTGGATATTACAAGTTCTAGTAAAATAATAATTTTTTTCACTGAAATTTTCTAAGTGATTATTAGTCTACTGAAGTAAAACAAAATATTTGCTCAGAACAATGCGAATATTAAGAATTTTAGAAATTCAAATAGTAGATACCTTCTTTATCCATAAGAAGTAATAACGTAACAAATACTGCCAAATATTCTAAAACCGATAAAACGGACAAACTATGACAATAAAAATTACTATTTCCAACAAAATAGAAATGGAATATTGTAGTTCAATTTTATTTAATATAATATTAATAAAAGTACATATAATTTTAGAGCAATAGAGGCTACGTATTCTAAAATATTATTCGATAGTGCACGACGATTTTATTACTTGCCAAATGTCCAGTTTTTCCGAGTCTACTTACTTTTGTGCATATAAAATTATGTCTAAATGAAAAAAGAGTTTTTTTTAGTATTTACCATTGGATGCACAATAACCCAAGGTAATCGTTATTTTATTATATTAATCAATGTATGGTTAACGTGATTATTATTACGTAAAAAAATTAAATTGTAATGTTTATTGTTTTAATATACAAATTGAATAATTTTGTGGACACTTACAAAAATGTACATTTCAAAACTATTGTTAAATTATTTTCAGGTTTATTTTGACATACATGCTAACGGATTTTTAGCGTGTTATTGAAGGAAATACATAAAAAAATCTTTTAGGAAGAATGTTTAGGACGATTTAAGCAACGACTTACAGACAGATAAGATATCATCTCAGATTTTTTTCTGAGTGATTCCAAGAAATCACGTAAAATACAAATCAGAATGGTCAGACTGGGATTTATAACCTGTGTGACTGAGCGCTCGTGAATCATGAGCTAGAAAGGGTATGATACATACCGTATGTGCGGAAAAAGAGAAATTCTTTTCAGGAAATTTTAATGCAAACAATGTACTTTAAGAGCTTTTGTTATAAAACAAATATTTTTAAATTCTAAGTTACCTCACAAATAGATGTGAGTTTTAATGTCTAGTGTTGAAAATAATTTGGCTTATTTTTTTTAAATTTAATTTTTAAATTAGGTTTTAAAGTAGGTATTTACACGTTTTTGGAGGCCCATGAACATTTCTAAAGTAACGAGTTTCTGACGAGGTGGAACACAGACGTAAAAAAAAAAAGACAAAAACTTGACAAGAGTTGCTAACATGTTTTTTTTATAGCTATCCCCTACCTAAAAAAAAAATACAAACAAAAGCGTTGAAAGTATGCTGAAGAGTCGTTTCCCGAAAAAAAAAAAAGGGGGGGTATGAAAATATTGACTCTACTGTAGAAAATAGCATGGAGCAGTGCTGAAACTTTTTTATGTTTTCTTCCCCCGCAAAAACGGATGTTCTTGGTGATGAATATTTGATAAGGTTTCGGATCCATAGTCGTGGTCTCACGGTCTCCGCATTTCACCATCATGGTCCATTGATCGAATTCGTTTCGAAAAAAGGCGGGGTTCGGTGTTTCAGTGAGGAGGAGGGGGGGGGAGGGCTTGTCCTGCGGAAGTGGCGCCGCGCTGCGGGTGCGGGGGTGAAACTAGTGAATTATTTACGCGGCATTAGCAGCGGCCCGCCGAGCCACATACGTTATGCGACAGCAGCGGCACGCCATCGGAACGAAGAGTGGAAAGGACGGGGTGGAAGGGAGGTGGGGGTGGTTCGGAGGGTGTGTTGGCCCAAATTAATGGTTTGGCGCACCGCTGTAACCCACCCCCCCTCTTCAACCCTTTCCCCCCGGCGATTTCCAACCCCCTTTCATTTTCCGTGCTCGACCCCGAAACCAAGGCCTCGCGTGCTGCTCCGCTCGTCATAACGTTTCAGTTAGGAAAGGGTTGATGAGGGTGGTGTTGGGGGGTGGGGGGGAACATGAAACGGAACGTAACCCTCGCGTGCGTCACTGCTTATAAGCCTGCCTCACACGCTCACCACCCTCCTGAAAATTGTACACATAATGTTCAGCCGAAGAACCCCCGAACGCGCAGAAGCGAAACAGCTTGGGGGAGTCGCCAACTGCAGTCGCAAGGGCGTTAAGGGGCCAGCCTCGTCAGGGGTGTACGTGTGTTGGTGAGGCGGGATGATAAGCGCGACGCTCGCTGGTGTTTCTAGCGCGGTGTCTCCTCTGGACTGGTGCGCAGTCTTCTTGTCGTCACAGGATAACTGTGGAATTTGAGCAGTGACCGTAACAATATATGGTATAAAAATGAAGGTAAAGGTGTAATACTAGTCCCTTAAGTGCTTTCAAGAATCCCTACCGGTGGTTTTACGCCTAAAAATTACTTTGAAAACATACTCTTCTAAAATTATAGTTTAAAAACTCAATCCAAAATCGAAAGTACTTTTCGGCCCTCAGCGGACTCTGAAATGTTTTTCGTAAGTAGACCCCACTCGGATTTCTTGAGGAGTTAACAAATCGCGTTGTTTTTCCTGAAGCTCTGCGCACATTGTGTGTTCCCGGGTAGGCGGAGCCCTTAGGGATGGACTCCTTTGACGCGACTAGGGCTGGCGACCGCGACAGGGCGACCAGTTCCCTTGAGGCCACTAGGCAGATATCAGCCGTGACTTACAAACGGATAGGCTAATATCTCAGAATTTTTTTATGAGTCATTCCGAGGAAACACGTCAAATGTACATCAGAATGGTCGGACAGGGTTTTAAAACCTGTGGTACTCCGCTGCGCCCCGTAGCTCCGTGACTGAGCGCTCATGAATCATGAGCCGGCGACCCGAGGTGGGCGCCCAGCCGCAGTGCATTGTGGTCGCGGTCGCGTCAACAAGTGGACGTGTATTCTCATGTGTGATTACTGTTTTATGTCAAAATGGCACCGTACTATTTATTAATGCATCAGCAGAGTGATTGTTAAAACATATTTCTATAAATTATACCCATTACTCGATTAATTTTTCATATATTTTCATAATTTTACTGTCATTACCATGAACAATAACGTTACTACAGTTTATTGATTGCAATTTTACCCTTGATACATTTTAAAACAAACTCTCCGTCTGATGTTATCGGGCGTGGGACGCAATTGGTGGAGTTTTTCTTCAAGTCCCAAGACGGAAGAATTTCCCTCAACTTCTTGTCATCTCTCAGTAAATGTCTGTTTATGAGCGAAGAGAATAAACCCTCATGAGCACGTTGCCTGAACATAACATTAGCTTCGACTTTCATTCTTTCGTAAAAAAGGGCTAACATCGTCGAGAACATAATATCGTCCTCGTCTTCTTCACACCAAAATTTATATTAGATGTATTATGTTACTGTTATTAAGTATCATCGTTCATGGTATCATGAAAGAAAACTCCCAAGAAACGCAGAAGAATAGCTGTCACCAGTAATTTCAGAGGAAACACTCTGTCCCGGCGACCAGCGATCTGCGACTGCAGTCGCAGTTAAGGTTTGGATTACTTTGACGCGACCGGCCACAGAAGTCGCTGTCGCCGGTCGCCGGTCGCGCTAACGTAATCTGGCGACCAATGACCAGCGACCGGCGACCAGCAACCCGCGGTCGCAGTCGCAATCGCTGGTCGCCGGGGCAATTTGTTTCCTGACGGCCGCCATTCGTCTGCGTTTCTGGTGATAGCTTGAACAATGACACTTAATAAAACTAACTGATTACTTCTAAGATATCTTATGGGGGAAGAAGATGAACGAGATTCTGTTCACTTCAAGGTGGACCAGTTTTCAAGAAAGAATGATTGGCGAAACGAGTATTATGTATAGGGAACATGCCAATGAAGGTTTATTCTTTGCGCTCATTAAAAGGCATTTACTGAAAAATAAAAAAAGACGTTCAGGGAATATAATTCTGTCTCGTTGTGCCACAGTTCAACTTCGTCTTGTGTTTATTTTAATAAAGACTTGAAGAAAATCTCAACCAATTGTATCCTATACCCGATAACTTCACACGATAAGCTGGCTATGACACTCAGGGGTGTAAAAAAGTATCAAAAAAGTAAAATTAAAGTCAATTAAATAATGTCAAAATCAAATCAAGATTTGTTTAAAAGTATGCATATATACAAAAATTATTATTTTTTCCTTCAGGTTTTTAGGTATTAGAGAATTTATCCGGTCACTGTATTTTGCGTTCAGGATAACGCCTAGCTACATTAGGAAGCTTGTAGTAGCAACACTTGACATCCCGAGGGCAAAAATTGCTCCCATTTTCTTGCCAGCTTTGTCTCTCGAAGAAAACCAAGCAAGAGTTAAAGAGTCTGAAGCTGGCTGAATGAATAGATGGCAAGCATATTTGGCCCAAGTGGTCTACTTGTTGGCGTGACCGCAAGTAGACTGCTTCCTGGAGGCCGGCCTCTAAATGGAAAAGACAATATGTATTTTTAAATTATGATTTGTTATGAAAATGTTTGTGCCAAAACAGTTTGCTACCCGTTACAAAAATTTATTTCGCTTTCGGTTCTGAAGACTTTTTATTCCATAATTTACTAAGTTAAAGGTGAATCACGGAAGTTCCTTGTTGCAGTATGTGTTTTCTTAATGGCTGAGTTAAATGCATAGCGAACTACATCCACTGGTCAGAGCCAATAAGAAAAAAAATGCGATAATACGGACAAAGTTTAAAGGAAACTGTAATAAAGTAAAACCTTTTCTGCAATAGAGAACCATATTTTTTATATTGTATTTTAATAATTGCTTTCACGCCCTCAGACGTGATCAATAATTTATTTCAGTAGACGGGAGAGCTCATAATAACGTCCATTCCTCTTCGAAATTCAGTTATAACAATTCCTCTTACTGAGTAGCGTGCTCTAAGGGGCCTTTGAAAGCTTTTCCGTGACACGCGGAGATTCCCGCATGCATGTTTATTACGGTCCTGCTGATATGAGGACTAAACCGGAACTTCTGGACGCTCGTTCCACACACACACACACACACACACACACACACACAAAGAGAGAGAGAGAGATAGAGAAAGAGACGTAATCAAAGCGCTCACAAAGGCATGAACCTGCGCTCCACAGCCGTGAGTATATACGAGGAAACATCTCTCACTGCTACAGGGACGATGTAAGCAAAGCAGGCAGGAAGCTCAGACAAAACGGTAACTACATGGGAGAGAAGAAGAGAGTCGGTGAGGGGGTGAAGAAGGGGAAGAAAAAAAAAAGCAGTAGGATGGAAAGACAGAAACAAAACTGTTTGTCTCTTCAATCAGAATGCAATCACTGCATGCTCACGGAAGCGTTTGAATATCCGAGTAATTTGCACTGCAGTAATTAAAAAAAAATACACAGGGACAAAAAAAATATTTCCGACCCCTTCTTCCTCTCTTGTACGTTTTTCCATACTTTCCATGTGGAAACACTCTTGTCCCAATTTTCTTTTTTTTCCGCAGTGTAAGCATTTTCTGCTCGGCACATACAATCGCTTCGTACATCCATTTTTCAATACATGAACCAGGCGCATGTAGACTAGAGAAGTTCACAAATGGAAATAGAATTGGAAATAATTTTTAAATTAGAAATTAGAAATCAGCATAAGTTAAACCACGAATGAGAAGCTTGAAGCTTGAAAACAAGATTTATTACGTAAAGGCATATGTTTTCTTTGTTTAGTGAAATTATTCCCAATACTTTATTCTTTGACTAGATTAGGAGAAGAGGGTAACTATGAAATATACCAAATAATATTATTAACACACAAAAAATTCTCTCGTCATTGTCGACGTCATTAACTACAGTTAAAGTTTGTGAAATACTCCTGGATTAACGAAGAAATGAATGGATGGGGAAAACCCAACGTCAAATCCAAAAAAAATTTAACAGAATTATATGGACACACACCGTTGCAGTTTTTCTCTGTTTGTCATGGATTGCAAAATTAAGAAACCTTAAGTGTAATAATATTAGAGGATGTATTTAAGATAGAAGACTTAGCGTCTGGATTATGTTTAATTCAATTAAATTCCAAAACCATCGCGAAATTTACTACAGTGAAAGAATTCGCAGTGGTTTTTATGATTTACAAAAAAATTTAAAGGTCCAAATTCAAAGATGTGTATCTGCTTTGGGAAGCACGTAAGACCATAAGTCGTATAGATGTTTTCAAGTTATTTTTTTGTGTACCTACGGCCGAAATTTTCCGGTCAAATTCTTACTTAATTCTGTATATTTTATGATCGGTACTGTACAAAAATCGTTGACAGTGTATCTCTGGCAGCTGATTATGCAAACAGTATGCGATAAATATACTTATTTTTCCTATTGCAAAGATTCTGTCTGTCAAAGAGTACAAGTTTAAGCGTGTAAAACGTCAATATAAAGTAACTGTCTTGAACGGGAACCACAACCCGTCTCGTTCCAGGTCGTTATTTTATTTTTACGTTTAACACAATTGAACTAGTAGACTTTTTGGGTGGTCAAACATCAACACAGTGAAATTTTATATAGGCCTACTGCATATTTTTTGCACATTCAGCTGGCGGGCAAAGTTGAATGTTTTTACACTTTTGTGCAGTATGAATAAGGAGAACCAAATGGGGGGATATATATATAAACATTTTTGTATTAAAAGGAAATTCTGGTGATTACTGGCGTGGTATGGTTTAAATTTTTTTGAGAAAAAAATATTTTAATTTATTATGCCAAAAACAACCATAAATATTCTAAAGATTTTAAAAAGCCAGGTAAAATTAAATAAATTATTAAATTCTGAAAGAAATAAAACCGCTTCACATAGCAGCCAGTAAAAAGTCAAATTTTGTATTCCATCTTATTCTTCTTATCCATAGTGCACGAAAACATTAAAAAATGCAACTTCTCCAGCTAATTATGAAAAGAAAGAAAAAAGCGAAATAAAAATGTTTTCATTTTGTGGAAGTTCATCCACTCAAAGAAGTCCGCACGTTTAGCCGCGGTTGGAACGTAAATATATGATGATGATCTGGAACGGGGGTCCAGCACGCCTAGCTTGGTCACACCCGGAGATCATCGCCCGAGGAAACCCACGTTGCGTCACGGTAAAGACGGTCACGAGAAGACGCGGGACCTTTTTGGCAGGATCCACGAGTAGAGAGGGATGGGGGGGGTATCCCATCTCGCGAACATCCCGCTCGTGCAGTCTCCGTCACTGATGCCTTGACCCCACAGCTGACCCCCCCCCCCCCCCCCCCTTCCAGCATGCCTGGTCCGTGTGCCGTTGTCGTGACGCGATGATTATGAACCCTTTCTCCCTCGCGCCCAGCCTTCCGACGCGCCATTGTTCTCTCTCCCGACCGCAACTGGGATGAGCTGCTCGCTTCCAGGAGGCGAGAGGAGAGGCTGGGGGCTGGACCAACTCTCCCCCCCTTCCCCATCCGTGGGAAAAACCTGGCCCGATATCCTCTTCCCTGAGACACGTGCGAGCCGAGACCCCGTCACACATTTTAAAAACCCCACTTACAAGTTAAATTTAAACGAAATTGGTGAAATAATGCTGACGTCATTAGGGCAACCGTGTTATGACAATTTGGAATGGCTTGAGATTGCATTATAATTTTTTCCTGTAAAGGACTGGTTCCAGCAAGTGTTGGATGTTTCGACGGAATCGACTAATCCGAATCGTGAACAGCCGAAAACTAGAAGGCTTACGTTTCCATCTCAACAAGTCTTTCAAATTTTCACATTCCAATATTAATTTTAAAATGGTTACAAACTTTAAAAAAATAATCAAAAATTTTACTTTAAACGTCGTATTGTATGTGAATTATTTGTTACAAAATATATGATGTTTAAATAGCCTTTAGAGATATAAAAGGGGGTTGTCTGTAAAGTCGGTTAAAAGGACGATAATTTTACGTGATAACGTCATAAACAACATTGATGAAAATTTGCATACTTTTTAATTTTCAAATATCATTTACAGTTTTTGCAAATTTAATTTAAATAATTTGTTTAAATACAATCACAAACAATTAGTTAAAAAGCCTGCCTTCACATGTTTGATATTAAAGAAGATTTTCTCACACTGTGGTTGGCCGTTTATTTCACGCTCGGCTCAGGCGGAACGTGACAATGAGTCATGCTTTTTCGTGAGTGCAGCCGGCGTTCATCGATTTATAAGACGTATCACTTCAAAAATAATTGTTTTATAATACCACGAGTATTAATGTTATTAAAACGCATTATTTTCAATTGATAACTAGGGCATGCTGAGATCAATAATAGACGTTGATAATGTAACAGGATTGAAAACCTCTTCGAGGTTATTTGTACAACTTTGTTTGATAGAGAAATTAAAAGCATATTTCGTCAAGTGTTACCCATCAAACATGGCTGTGTACGTTATGGGTTTTTTACACGTAATTTGTTGTATTATGTTTACGATATCAGTAGTAGTACATAAATGGCCCTTCTGCGCCTGGTTACGTTGCGAGGAGAGAAGAGCGGATGTCCACAATTTTGAATGACGTCAAGGCGATTATCTTGAATAACCTTGACTTTTGACTTTGACCTTCAAAATTTGCCAATAATTTCCTAAAAATTACTTAAAATTGGCAAAAAAATTACCAAAATTCGCCAATATTTCCAGTTTTTAGAAAAAAATTGTCAAAAAAGGAAAAAAAAATCAAAAATTACAAATTTCATTTTAGAGGGGAAAACCCGATTAAAAATTCCAAATTCGAAAAGCATTTTGCCTTAAAAAAGATACATTAATCAAAAAAGGCTTAAATTCCTAATTTTCAAGCCTCCACTAAATCTCCAAGGACATTTTAACTTGACTATTAGGATGTCATGGCCGCCATAGCAAGAACTGAAAATAAAGATGGCTGCTCCAGCAGATGAAAACCAGATGTTGACTGTGATTTCATAATCTAAGATGGCAGCTTCCAGCAGATGATAACAAGATGGCGGACGTGGAGTCTTACTATAGAGCATCCCACTCTTAGATTGCAGTGTGGAAGTAAATGGGCGCATTCTCTCTCTCTCTCTAACACACGCCGATTGCCGTTAGCACTGTCCTTGTTTCTTCGTGCGTTGTTGCCAAATATCAAACGAAATTTAAAATTTTAATTTTTGGACCAAGCTTTTTTTCATATTGTATAGAATCAAAATACGCATCAGGCAATGCTTATTTTGAATACTTAACAATATTTTAAGTGTCCGAAAAAATTAAAAAAAACATAACTTATTCGCTGCGAACTGTTTTGAAGTATTCCGATAAGTTTCACATCAAGAAAATCTATTTGTGTATTTCATTCAGATTTTTTTTATTAGTAAATTAATGCCATAGGACGCCACCGAACAAATGTTAAGACAAAAACTGTACAGGTTTCACTTAAATAATTTTTTTAATATATTGAAATGCATTTTCTCACAACCTGACACATCAAAAAGTTGACCCGCGGAAAACCTTTTTTCTGTTAAAGATAGATGGGGGACGAAAGCGAGAAAAATGTTCACAATGAATTGAATTAGTTTTTAAAAGCAGCCCCATCTCAATTGCTTCTACAGTTTCCGTGTAAATAGCTGTTAAAGATGTGTCTTATCAGTACAAGAGCGCGCGCTGCCGTCGTAAGAGGAAACAGGGTCGTGTGTTTAGATAAGTGTGGTTCTGTCCAACAAGCAATTTCAAATACATGGCTTCCTTAGTCAACAAAAAATATTATAATCGATTCTTGAACATAATATGTAAAATGTATGAAATAAATACGAAGGAATTCAATAGCGATCATGGTACAAAATTTTGAATTATTTTTCTATCCTCAACACCAAGCATCTTATCAAACATTGTTTTAGACAAAGTTTTGGAAAATAATTATGATATTATTACAAACAATTTAAACAGATTTGATAAGGTGTTTACTAAGGCAGTTACGTTTTTTTGTCCGGTGAAATTTTTTTTCGAACCCATGCAGTTATGGCTGGTCGTATCAAAAATGTATTTAGAAAACATTTTTCGGCATTAGGTAATCCGAGTTATCATACGTTAAAACGGATTCGATATTATTCATATTATGGGAGTTGTTGCGATTTTTCTGTTTTTCAAAAAATCTTCCCCATTTCGAACCAATTGTTCGGATTTTTCCCATAACTTACTCGACCGAGAATTTCCATTACCGTATTTTATTTATAATTTTGGACATGACTTCTCCAAAAATACGGCATTTATCGGGCCCATGAAAATGTGATATATATATATAATATATATATATATATATATATATATATATATATATATATATATGGGATTTTTAGAACAGAAAAGAAAACTATAAGAAATTTTCGTCTACAATAAGTAGTTTTTATTTGAAATTTACGTAAAAGTGGCATTATTACAAATTTATATGTGTAATAGTATAAAATATTATAAATTACGATATATCTTAAAATGCTTCTTGTTCGATCCAAATTACATAGACACGCATCTCCTGAAATTCGTAATGTGTTAGAGATTTGGCAACAGCGCGCGCCATAAGCCGTGTACTGCAATCTAAGAGTGGGACGGGCTATAGCTGGCGATATATCTTCCTTGACATTAGTGGTGGGAGATCATTCTGTCGGTGGCTTCCATGGAAGAAGGTTTTGTCTTTTTTTTTTTTTTGCTCTCTCCGAGTTCGAACGAGGTCTCCATAAGGTAAGTGCGCTCTTTAGTAAGAATTTGAATAACATTTTTTTTAAATATTTATTCTGAATTTTTTTTTTGGATTATAACTAGTATTTTAAAGATGTGGATGTGACGTCAAAATTTCAAAATGGGAACGTTGTTTTAAATTACATAAATTTTTTATAAATAAAAACTTTTTTCCAACTTTTAGATAATAATGGATTTTCAAGACTGTGGCCGTAACGAAAATTGCAACGATGTTATCACAATTAATAAGGTGGCCATCATATCCTAATGGTGAAGGTCAAATATTCTTAGTGATTTATTGGAGGCTTGCAGATGAGAAATTTAAGCCGCTTTGATAAATTTTCTTTTATTTTAATGCAAATGTACTTTGAGGGTTTTAACCTTTTTGATTTATGGATTTTTTTTACGGGTTTTGTCCCTAAAAAAAATTTCTGAATTTTGAAATTTTATTTTAGATTTTTTGGCGGAATTTCTTTCCTAAAAACTGGAAATTTTGACAAGTTTTTGGCAAATTTAGATTTTTTTGGCAATTCTTGGCCAATTTTAAAGGTGGATGTCAAAATTCATGGTCATACAAGATGGCCGCCTTAACGTTACCCAAAATGGTGGACATGGGCTCCTCGCTACTCGCACCAGAACTAGGCGCCGGAGGGCCATTTATATACTATGATATACATGTTTTTAGAACGAATACAGCAGTCCTTAAAAAGTAAATTTATATATTATTATTATTATGAAAACGTTTATAAATATGAAGCTATTCAAATACACTGGTCAAAAAGTTAGGGGATCAGAAACGAATTATTATGAGACAGACATAAATAATTAAGAAAATAATGCTAAATCTCTTTACAGGTATTAAGTTGATTTACATTAAACATCAATCTAAATCAATAAACTTGGCTTTTTATGAAATCAATAAAAAAAAATTGTTAATACTTCTGCAAAAAAAACTCGAATGTTTTCCTTGTGTGGTTTTTCCTCCCAAAACAAATATCGGAATTCAAAATACGTGTAATTCTTACGAAGAACCAATGATCAGAAATTACTAACAACTCTTCGTTTATTTGGGGTGAATTTTTCGTTGAAAAGTGCGTAAATTTACTGCAATTTCTAACGCAATCAGAAAACACAAGTGCTCAGCACGTACCCTCCAGATGAGAACACGTCGATCATCAATCAGGTCCCACACCGAATCGCGACTCTTGGGAGAAGAGAACAGATATCTGTTCAGCGTGTGGCGCATTTACACGATGTCCCTCTGCCCAGTTTCTACGGCGCTCTCTTTTTAATAGGACACATTCTATGGGCTTAAGTGCATGTGGGCCACCTACATGAAGACTATCATACGGACAGCTTGGGATGACACCCTGCCCTTTGTTGCTGTTGCAAGGCAGGTAGCAGTAGGGTTGCATTCTGCCACCGGTTCCGACGTACTGTCTATAGCTAGATGGACGAAATTATTTGACCAAAAAAATGGTTAATGATAACTAATTTGTATTAACGAAGTTGCATGGATGACATTAAAATGCAACTTCGTGCTATAAAATTTTTGTTTATAGGCAATATTTTTGGAACCATTAAAATATTTCATTTAACAAAAAATGTGACATGAAAATGAAATATTTTAATGGTTCCAAAAATATTGCCTATATACAAAAAATAAACATTGCTACTTCCAGTTACATCTAAAAATGTATGAAATTGATTGCTACTAATTAATAGTCCTCATGTCTTCGTTCGCCGGAACAGAACCATTCTACAGAGTATGTAGATATAAAAGATGGACAATTATAGTTTATAAATACGAAGCCAACACTAAAGTGTTAAAGTTACATTAAAGCTTTCTTATAAACTACATTTATAGATTTACGTGCAGGAGAAGAGCACAAAAAATTAAGTGGAATCATCAACTCAGTCATGTTACGTATACCTCATTATTCACTCTGATATTCCAGAGCTGAAAGGAAGAACTGAACTAATTTTAAGGGGAAAAAAATTTCCACAATGACTCAAGTTAATCCATAAGATTTATTTATTGTTTCTATTAAATCAATCATCTTTGGTTTCAAAGTTATTTCGTGAAATTAATTAATAAACATATAAAGTAATCAAAATATTATAATAATTTGTGCTATAAAATTTTTGTATATACATGTTTTTAGAACGAATACAGCAGTCCTTAAAAAGTAAATTTATATATTATTATATATATATAATATATAATATATATAATAATATTATTATGAAAACGTTTATAAATATGAAGCTATTCAAATACACTGGTCAAAAAGTTAGGGGATCAGAAACGAATTATTATGGGACAGACATAAATAATTAAGGGAATAATGCTAAATCTCTTTACAGGTATTAAGTTGATTTACATTAAACATCAATCTATATCAATAAACTTGGCTTTTTATGAAATCAATAAAAAAAATTGTTAATACTTCTGCAAAAAAAACTCGAATGTTTTCCTTGTGTGGTTTTTCCTCCCAAAACAAATATCGGAATTCGAAATACGTGTAATTCTTACGAAGAACCAATGATCAGAAATTAATTCAGCTCTGGAATATCAGAGTGAATAATGAGGTATACGTAACATGACTGAGTTGATGATTCCACTTAATTTTTTGTGCTCTTCTCCTGCACGTAAATCTATAAATGTAGTTTATACTAGCAGGGAACCGAAACTACGTGAGTTGTAGGCTTCCCGTGATTTTTACTGATACCCCAGTGAACAATACCACTATTTGGAATGCATATTTATAGTAAAGCCTACATATTAGTTTGTCGGTAACCATTCATTCAAAGAAATTCCCTTTCGCGTCGGTTCAGTTATCTTCACTACTGATTCACTTTAGAGTGGAGCTACCGCAAGGCTTTTATAAATGATCATTTTCGCTCGAGGTCGAGAGCAGGACGAACGGCCTTGGGCGAGTCCTGCTGCGTAAGGAGGTCGGACCGCTCCAAGCAATCACTAGAAGGAATGAATATCTGTGAGCTTAACAAAATTACTTTGCCCTTCAGTTTCAAGGTTTGGAGTTCTGTCATAACAGAAAACTTGGGTTCATGACTAAGCAAATAATAGTACGTTACTGTAAAATTACAGCTGAATGATTTTAACTGAACGGATTTCCGTGCTAGATGCAAAATAACAAGAAGAAAAATTTTTTTTCTTATATATTGGGCCCGATGTTAAGTGAGCACATTAAAAAATAGCTAGGCTGCATTTTTTTTGTGTGAATGGAACAGAAATAATCATGTAAAATTGCATATATCTTTAAATTGGGACATTTACTTGAAGATAATTTTATCACTACAAAATATTGTTCGCAGTAATACTGAGTTCGGATTCTTACCCAGGCATTTATACTTTGTGTTGTCCCAGTATCTCTAATAGGTTTTTATAAACCGTTTCCTGAATAACTTTTCTGTATTAACTGTGCACATAGTGAGAATAATAAAATAAAATAAAGTTCAATTATTGAATAATCGATTAATTTTTTTCCACAGTTAAAAACTCATGCTTAATTGAAACATAAAAAAAAAAATAAAACGTTGAGCCAATTTTCGTGAGAAATACTTGGTATTATCTCAAAAAAACGTATTTTATAAATGCGAAAATAACTATAGCCATGTGTTGTACAGTAGTATGTAAATGGCAGAGCTGGCCCAGGAGTAGAAGTGAGTTGTAGTTGCCGGTCCATCATCTCGGATGGTGACGTCACGGAAGTTAACTTGGATTACTTGACCGTGACCTTGAATGTTGACACTGACATTGAACTTTGAATTCGACCATGACCTTTGACCTTAGTCGTTTTCTTGAACACCACCATTTAGTTTTCCCTTGACATAGAACGCCCTAATCCTCAAACGTTGCACTTTTCGTTACAGTCACCGTATTGATTAACGCCATCTTATATCTGACATCAAAACGACTTTTTTTTCGATTCCGATGTCATGTCCGCCATATTGTTTTCGTCTCCTGGAGGTCGCCATCTTAGATGATGTCACGACCGTTATCTATTTTTTTTTTTTTTAGTTCTACCGGAGGCCACCATCTTGGATACCGACATCTTTGTTTATGCTGTTTGTTCCTAGAACCGCCGGCATCGTTTTGTCTTATGCGCGCAAGGTCGATGTACCATTTCCTGTCAATGTTATAGTAATCCGTAACAACATATTAAACTAATATTTTTATTCAAAATAATTTGAACCGCAGTGTTTAGAACCATGGAAAACATACGCCTTTGACGCACGGCCATCGAGACCTTTACTAGACTGTGAATCAATAAGGCATACAAAACAAATTACATACACATTCAGACCTGTAATTATTTAATTTGAAGTAATTATAGCACCACTTGCTAGAGGGCGTTGCCGCTATCTTTATATTCAATACTAGCTACTAGTAGCACTAGATAATACACATTGTCTGCTAGAGGGCGCTCCCGCCATCTTGTTTTCAGCCAGGCGTGGAAATTACAGGGAGTAATTGTATGTTGGAAGCGCCTTGAGAAAATACCTTGTATGAGAAAAATATCACATCAAGTTTCCCAACAGCATAAATTTATGTATAGGTAAGTACTTGTAGAATTATTGAGGAAACCCGTCACAGGATAATTTTCCCAAAGACGGTGTATAAATCAGTGATTAGGAAAAATATCTCTAATAATTGGTTATAAATGTTTGTCTTTATTACAAATAGATACTAGCCATTTTTCATAATAATATCAATGAACAACAAGAGAACACAGGGGAAATAATATACACGATAAAACCAAACGGGACAGATAGGCTATGTTAATCAATCCTAGTAGCAAATAATGATACTAAAATTGGTAGAAACTTTCCTTAACCTACTAAAACCATTTTTATAAACAGTAAAATTCATCAAATCATTAAAATCACAAATCCTTATCAGGGAAACAGTAATGAAGACAGGCATTTAAATACCGTAAAAATTATATTTGTCCAAAAATGTGGATTAAACAAATTGAATGTGATAAAATGGATGAAACAAGTCATCAACAACACAACGTAAACCTTATCACGAGACACACAATGAAAATGAGGAATTAAGTAAGCTAATGTATAATAACACACGAAACTTCACAGCTTTCGAGACTGAAATCTGACAGATCCCATTTTCATGCGAGACGCTGAAAGCGAGTATAGTTGTGTCAGCGAAGATAAAGAAAAAGCTTCAATTCGTGTTACTTAATAACATTTAAGCTAACATACGCGCAGTTGCGTATAAATGCGTTTCTAACGTTAAAGTTTAATTTATTTGAATAGGTAAGTACGTAGTCAACAAAAAATACTTGTTTCTGGAAGCGGATTAACATGGGTTCGGCTTATACACCAAATTAACACGTGTCCTCACAGTTCACGGGATTCCAATTCTGAACCCCACGCATAGTGAATTTGTTTGGTCTTCCGACAGACTTCGCCTCGGGCGTGAAGGAATGATTTCGGGGGAAAAAAAGTGTTGAGATCGGCGCGAATCCAGAGCACAGCCATTCCCTCGCTCGCAGGGGAATATTCTAGGGCCGGGAACCCGATCACGTGACGCTGACGGCGGCGATGACGGCGTCGTAAACAGTTGAGCGGCGCTTGCCTGGGGGTTCCCTCCCCCCTTCCCAACCCTTCACCCTCCCTTCGCCAACCACTAGACACCCCCCCCCCCCCCGGGTCCCTAGGGACGAGACTCCATCCGCAGATTGGCAAGCGTCGTATGTCAAGTCGTGAACCTCGAGCAGCGAAAAAGAGATCGTGGCGTGCACTCGAACGACAAAGTTTTGCTCGGAGCATAGCGGGTTTACCCGTACGCACACCTGGTGCACAAACCTCGTTTGCAGTATGTGTGAGCCATTTTAAAAAATATCTCGAATTCACGATACGTTTGAAATATCGCCATCCCCAAATTACCTCATCTGCGAAATCGACCTCGCAAAAAAAAAAAAAAGTCAACACCGATAATTCCTCACGCGGTAAGTAATTAATGACATTACCCATTCCAACACAGCGAAATTAGCTAAGTACCCACCGCAAATTTTGGTAGTGTGCGTTTCGTTAAAACATTGAACATATTAGCGCACGCAAGTCTAGACGGCACTGAACGAGAACGTGCACAATTATTATTATATTTTGCAACCACCACATATAGATACACAAACAATGCAAATATTTATATTTATGATACTGCAAATTTAATTACATGAGCAGTAGCCCAAATATTGTTCTATGTAACTTTTCAAAAGCACATTTTACAGTTCTACTGCCGAGTGTTTTAAATACGCATAATCTCTTAAGGTTTTCACAACAGTTTTTTCTCTCTCAACAGAATGAAAGCAATATTCTTATCAGTTTCTAAATCAATTTTAAAAGTGTTACCTTGTGCGAGAATTGAAATGAACAACATTAAAAAAAAGTCTGAAGACTTTCACACGTTTAAATTGTAATGTTTTCATACGTTGTAGCATAAAAATATTGACTTTTTCGAGCTGTAAAAACAGCTTGAAAATAATAAGTTAAAGAAACGATGACAATTTTTTGGTTTTAGCGCGTTTGTGGTGTACTTCTTTGTTGACAAACTGGAGAAAATATTTTATTATTTAAATCAGTTATTTATTTATTTCTATCGGTGATAATATAAACCCAATGTTGGCAAGTAAATATAACAAACGTCAGTTATGTATTAAGTAAGATTCATAATTACTTAAGTTTTGATGAAATATTTTTGGAATGATTCTATAGTGAAATAATCTCGCTATAATTATTACAAGCAAAGTGTGGCTGCAGTGAAATAGATGGACTCATATTCTAGAGAGCTCGGTTTAGAACCATAATTTCTGTTTACATGTGGTTTTCAGAAATAACTCCAGGCAAATGCAAATGCGTGGATGGTTTCCTGCTGTAAGGTTTGGTCGACACCCCTTCTCCACCACCCAAGCTGTGACGTAAAAGAGCCGGAGGGGGGGGGGGAACTAACTGTTGGACCTCGCCGTTCGTCACAGGGTCGGCAAACATCTTCAAGGCCTTCCACGCCAAGTGTGTCATTGTGCCTTGCAGCGCGCTTCCTGTCTCTGGTCGTTCAGCGACCTTTACAGCACAGGAGGAGGAGAAATTAAAAAAAAAGGGAGGGGGTCCGTTGGCTACGCTGTTAAAATTTACCGTAAATTTTCCACTAAAATTTTAACTCAAATAAACTAATCATCTTCGTGATTTCAAATAACTGAATCTTCGTAGAAACTGAGTAGTTTCGACTCCCGAGTCGTAATATTTCGTTATAAACAAATGATAAACACACACGTCAGCAAAATAAGATTGTTCTAACTGTAGACTTAACCAGTTATTAAATGCTTTTTTAACTAGCCAAGAATATATTTTTGAACTCGCATTCGAAGTGTGTGAAACTCAAGTGTCCTTGAACTCACGAAATTTGCCGTAAAATTACGAAGATACCTGGATAATTTGTAACAAGCGTTGTTCGTAATTTGAAGGTAAACATTTTTTTTAGCATTTCACAAACACTCTAATTGGTTCACTCACTGAAAATACGCTGTGTTTTAAGGCTTGGTTTTTCACGCTGATTTGATGATTTCATTTGCTTCACGTCACTGTTCATTTAGAGCGCACGCCAATAATTGAACACGGCAGTGCGCTTGAGTTTTATGATCTGACAAAAAATTGTCAACAGATATTTTTTAAGAGTGTCCAAAAAATAACGTGAACTTCTGGTGAGAATATTTATATTAACTTTATGACAAGAAAATTAAATAACCTATTTTGCGTACGAACAGAGGCCTTAGGGTGAATACACAGGAACTGAAAGACGTTATTACGATTCCAGCAGTTTTTAGATCTTAACAATTTTCCAGTCATTAATTCATAAAAATTTTGCTCCCATAATTTTATGAAACTAATGAAGTAATAGGTGAGTAAGTGCTACAAATGATTTCCACTGCGGAGTTATTTGGCGTATGGAATTTAATTACGTTTTTCTTTGGGGAAATACTTTAAGCAATGAAACTGCCAACACACACAATGTTATTATCTGATTTTAAGAAAACTTCCAATACTGAGGGATTAAAAATAGTTATGGCGTAAACTGTTGAAACATATACCTATAGCGTATTTCAGTTTACAGGCCTTACAATTGTCAAACGAAATATTTATGTATACTTGTTTGTGATATGTTATTAAATACTTTGGAACTAATTATCTCGTTGATAAATAATTTATAAATAGGGTTAAAATTCAAGTGGCTTTTAAATAATGAATTACGGTGGCAGCTTCTTCAAGATTATAGAGGAGTCTCAATTACTTGGATACCGACTTAGTACCGATAAATATGAGTGATGCCGGAAAGTTTCGTGATCGAACCCACGAGAATCGCTTGAAAAAGAAAAATAAGAAAAAAGTAGACTAGTGTAAGCTATCACTAGGGACCTGAAAATTTCGCGGTTTCGATGACCTTCAGGATAGTCTACACAGTCCTCTGTATACTCGGGCAAATCACGCCAGTTAGTTGGCTGCTGACTTGTGAGTCGTCTCAACTGGTTTGCCCGTGATTCGTTACTTCTTTGGTTTGAGGGTTTCTCATGGGCCCAGAGTCGCCCAGACGAACAGTGAGCCAATAGCGAAAGCAGCTTAAATGTATGTGCGTATGAATTTCAGACTATCGCGAAATGAATCTGCGAATTTTTCCGGTCTCTAGCTATCACTAGAGACCTGCAAAATTCGCGGATTCAATGACCTCCAGGATATACTCTACTACACTCTACACACTCGGGCAAATGCCACCTGTTCATTGGCTGCTGACTTGTGAGTCATCTCGACCGAGTGTCTGTGATTCGACACTTCTATGAGTGAGGGTCTCTAATTGGCCCTCATTACTCCAGATTAACAGTGAACCAATTTCAGAAGCAGAGCTAAGGTATATTTATTTGAATTGT
Source organism: Bacillus rossius redtenbacheri (assembly GCF_032445375.1). Classification (NCBI taxonomy): domain Eukaryota; kingdom Metazoa; phylum Arthropoda; class Insecta; order Phasmatodea; family Bacillidae; genus Bacillus; species Bacillus rossius. Next base: position 24,494,310 of record NC_086337.1, on the reverse strand, counting down.
AGCATATCACCAAATGAATACGCGAATTTTTGCAGGTCTCTAGCTATCACGACTAGCGAGAAAGTGAAGAGAGGTCATTCCTAGGACCTTCCTTCTCGCCGACGAGTTGCTAGCCATGCAACTGGCCCGATGCACTCGAGAATTTTGCGGAGAATCCCAGGCAACGCCAGGAAGCCAACCGGTGAGGCGTTGGGAAAGAGCGTGGCACTTGTTTTTTTTCTTCTTCTTTTCCCAAGGCAACCCTGCCAACGGGGCCGCGATTCTCGAGAGACGCCAAGACCCGTTCGCGCGGTTGGCCCGTGAAGTGGCATGAAACACCAAGCTGTCTCCCCCCCCCCTCCCCCTTCCACCCTGCCTTGACAAAGAAGCCGGAATCGCCACAGCGCGACGGACACAACGCGATGGACGCGACGCGAACGAAATTTTTTTTTAATATAATTATTTGTGCACATATTTCATTTTGCACTGTTTATCACAGGGAAAAAAATATGGATGCAAAATAAGAAAAAAATTAAAACATAAACCCACAGAGAACAAACCTAAATCTGTTTGAAACCAGCTGATTTAGGCTTTTTCTCTTATGGTCAATGTTTTGATTTTTTTTTTAAATTCTTATTTTGCTTCCATAATTTTTTTTTCCCATGAAAAACGGTGAAAAACTGCAATCGCGTTAAATAGCGCACGACAAAGAAATAGTATTAAATAAAAATTACCCATTGCATCAATCATTTAAAGAACGAAATAATTCTTCATTTGAACACCATGAAACAGCTGTGACGTTATTGAGACACATTATTCGCGGGCCTGGCAGATTTTCCGACCAGGGAGGTTTCATATTATTTACATAACATCGTGTTTATCCCCGTATCATTAACTAAGTTACATCCGTATTATTAGCAAGAGCCATGAATTTTGTTAAAAGTATCTTAATCCTTACTGTATGTTAATGTGGACCCTTCACTTGAGCGCTTTTATCTGCATAGGCTATAGCTACTCAAACACAAGGTAAGATCAGGATTTGGCTTTTTTACCCTGTTAAAGTTTTTTCTACTAGCCTACCGACATAAAATGTGAATTACATAAAACATTTTGAAAGACGAAAAAACTTAATTTGATAAATGGCCTGATAGAAACTAGAATGTAATGTCGCTCAGAATCGAGCTTTTTCTTCAAAATTCTTTAGTATAGTGAAACGATTTCATTCTATGTATCACAGTAATCCTTATAGAAGTGAACGCTATGACATAAGAGGAGCTAAACAACAAAACGTTAGAGACTCGTGCCATTTAAGATACAATAAATTTAAAACGTAGGTTTTTAAATGGATTAAATTTCACTCATATAGGCCTAATATTTCGTATCATTGTTTGATTCATACCTGAATGAACCATAAAAGAATATGTAAAAATATGTTAAAAATTTTCCTATTAAAAAATTGATATAAAATTACCCCTAAAATAAATTAAGAGTGATGTGGCCTAGCCGCAAAGTGACTTACTGTGCACTTGCATTTACCACGTAAGTTTACATACCCCCACATTCCCAGTCTGAATAAATTGGATACTGCCTGTATGTTGAATGTGCATCCCAGCAAACGGCTATGAAAACTCGTGTAAGAAGAAGTTGAGTGGATGTTAGGTTCCCGCTTCATTTATTGCAAAAAAAAAAAAAAAAACAACAGTTGATCTGTAGTACGTAATTATTTGTCTTGGACAGGGATATGTCCACATTGCAACGTTTGCAAAAATCTTCAAACATTAAATATAACAAAATATTAATTATGGAATAACATTTAAAAAATGGTTTCGTGTACTTATGTACGCGCGTGAGAAGTTATTCTTCTTTGGAATCATTAAAAAATAGTTTTTAATTGCATACAAACAATTAATTAAAATAAAATAATAAAAGGGATGGGAAAAGATAGTCAACACAGTCAATAAAGTTCAGTTTAAATTTTAAAAATTAAATAAATAAAATTTAGAGAAAAATAAATATATGACGTAATTTGTACTAAATATTATAAGATTCTTAGTTTTAAAATTTTATTATTGATTATTTAATGTTTTAAAAGAAAATAAACAAATTTAATAATAAATTCAAAAATTTAATTTTAGTTTATTTATTTTTTAAATATTTATTATTTTCTTAATTTAATATTCACTTTTCATTTTTATCAAATGTTTTCATTAAATTTGTTCATTTATTTTTAAAAATATTTATTACTTATTCAATTTAGTAATAAATATTAAAAATTCATATTTTAATTTGATGTTCGATTTAATTTTTTTTCACAATTTTTTTATTAAATGTTTTATTAAATAAATATTTTATTTTGTTAATATTAAATAACCAATAGTAAATATTTAAGATTAATAATTTAATAATATTTAGTATTAAATATATTAAATAATCATATTTTAATTTATATCAATAATAAATACATATGGATAGTTAACCTCAATTATATTGAAGCACTTGAAAAAGTATATAAGCACAATTTTTTTCTAATATTTACGAATAGTAAAGAATCAAAATATTCAATTTAAATCACTACTGAATATAATTTATTAGCACATATATAATTCGCACTTGTATTAAACTAAAAAATGTGTTGTGAATGTAGAAACTAGAAACATGTGGATAAATATTATAAATATGAAAACAGTGATCAGAGGCGACGAGCGTGCCAACATGCGCGACTAATAGAGGTTCTATTTCTATTTTTTTGGTAGCTTTTTTTCGAGACTTAATGAGCGGTTTAGCGGGCAGCTTCCACCTGTTAATTTTGTGTTACAGTGAAGCGCGCGTATCTTAAAATTTCACTCTCATCATTTTTTCATAAAGCGCCTAAAGAAGTATAACTTCAAAAATGTGAAAACCTACCTACTAAACATTTTTCGTTATAAAATATATTATATTTTGTAAAGAAGAAATCTACATTATTAAACAAACAAAAATAGAATATTTTTTGTATTTTAACAGCAAAACAATAACCTAGAAGTGAACTACATAGATAACCTATTTATTTCCTGAAATTTCTTAGTTGGATCTAACTTTTTTGGCTTTTTAAGTATTACTATTGAATTTGATTTTAATTATAAATATTTTGTCTAACATAGGTAGTAAAACATCTTCTGTAATTAATGATAATGTTAATTTCATTTTTACTTGTTCAAAATATTTTTTTTTGCAAAAATAATGTAAAGTTTATAAAAATAAAAAAATAATTTTTTACTAAATATGTGGCATTTAAATATTTAACGATTTTTTTTCAAAACGCTAAGCAGCTTCAGACAAGTCATTTCTTGTAATTAATTAAAGGTAGGTAATTGCAACCTGTTCAAGGTCAGCATGGAAATACGTTGTACCCATTTAACCTGTTATCGGTAAGTAGTGGAACCAGGTCTCCGAGCAAATTAATCATTCCCAGAAACAGTCCCGTTCGATGGCCGAGAGCGTAGAGGCACGAAGAAGATGCAGCCTAGAAAACCTGAGATCGTGTTCCCGTTCAACAGTTTATTTTAAAGCGTTGTCCAAAATATTTAGCTTATTAAAAATAAGCTTGGATAAAATTCTAAAACTTATACTTTTGATTATATTGGGCAGTATTGTTTGTAAACATTCAAATTGATGCAAAAATGCTTCCAGTGTCATCAATGGAGTGGACGAATAGATATATTTTATGTGTACTTGTTACCTTCGAAGGTTTATGGCGCAATCTCTATAAAAAAATTATATATTCAAGCTTTATTTTTGTTTAGTTAATGCAAAACACAAACCAGTTGGAAATTATATGAACTTTTTTTTTAGCTAATAAATGACTCTCGTGATCATTTTACTTTACTGACACACTACAGAATTCTAAAAGCTCTTCAAAGCTACTGTTTGAATTCTTTAATTGCAACATTTTTGTTAAAGTTTCTCTGTTGCAGTCTGCAGCATAGGGCATATGGCTAGCTGTTAATTGAACGCTTTTGAAATTCTTAGCATTTTATTCCCCCTTGACCACAAAACGTAATATTTCTCAAGATTTATAAATGGACGCAGACTTGCGAAGCATGACTTGTAACAGCGAGGTAGGGGAGGCAAATGATGTGATTGCTATTCTTTGTAACGTGAAGCCGTTCCTTTTTCTACATCCGCAGTTACGTGTCTTTGCGTTGACGATACTTTCACCAATCCTGTCTTCTACGACGCACATAAAAATCGTGACCACCACACGCGCGTTCCGAGTGAAACTTCACAGAGAGTGTATATTAGATTGTGTGTTTAGGTATGCGAGCGAGCAAGTACGATACTGCAAGCATGCACGTCACAAGTAAACAAGTGTTGAAGAATGCAAGTATACGAGAGCGCAAGTGTGTGCGGGTGCCGCAAAGATGCAAGTGAGCTAGCTCCATTTCGCTATTTGAACCGTCGAGCGTCCAAAACATGACCGTTGCGCCTTTCGTTGCCCTCTGAGCGCTCCGCCGTCACCAACGCCTTTGGTGGCTTCAACACCCTTGGCCCCATTCACAGTCTGCGAAGAATGTAATGTTCCGCATTGTTTCTCCTGTCACAAGATACTCAACAGGACTCCGTTCCTTTGGTCCCCGTATGCGTGAAGAGAGCCGAGACACGGCAAGGCACGACACGGCATTTCTTTGTGGCCGAAAGCACGGCTGGGGAACACAATGCCTCAATGACGACGACCCCCCAACTCCTTTTCACGGCTCTCTGCCTCGCGGCCTTGTAATTAGATAAATGGGCCAGGCACGGGTTGTCGAGGTAGCGACACAATCCGTCAAATGGGCCGCGCGCGACCACATTCCTCCTCACCATCCCCATCCTTGCAAAAAGAATGGTTGCGAGGTAGGGAACAGGCAGCTTCTTAGTCAGAAGAGGAGAAAAAAAGTGTCAAAGAGGTAAAAAACAAAAAAAAAGTCGGGTCGTTCGTTTGCGAGGATGGAAAAAAAAAAGGAACGGAGAAAAGAAGAAGAAAAGCCCCTCGGGACGAGATCCTCCCATGATGCCACGCGGCCAGACAAATGACTGACGCCACAGACACGCGCCGCTAACCACTCGCGCCAAGATGTTGTTGCCGTGATCATGCCCGAGAGGGGAGGGGAGGAGGAGGTAAATAAGGCATGAAAGGAAGAGATGGAAAGCAGCCTCCTCGGTTTCGCGACTCGAATATGCGCAGCATCGCCAGCGACGGCATTTGGCGTTCTTCTGAAGATAACGAACTACACACACATACTCATAGCACCTAAGTGATTCACCTAGAAATTCTTTGATTTCTAATTGCGAACTATGTTCAATTAAATATTTTAAAAGTTTTGCAACTGATATATTTTTTTTTAGTAAAGATTATTTCCGTTTTCAGTTAGAGAAACATCAAGAATGGTCTTTTAAGCATAGAATTTCATAACCACTCATGTCGTGAAAATTGTTCCAGATGTAAGAAAACACCTGACAACTTAATTTTCGCATATGTGGTTTCTTCTGAATTTAAAAAAAAATTAATGAGAGTTCCATAATGGGGTCAAATAAATGCAAGCATCTGTACTTAAATTTATTATGTACTTTTAGAGACACAAGCCTGTAACAGAGATGAAATCAGATAGAGTTGCTAGTTTTTCAACAAAAGCGAGGTGTTGCGTTGCACGGTGAACCACTATTTGTCTACACATCACTGTACACGGTATGGATGTGAAAAAATAAGTTTCATAAGTATGCCTTATATAACCAAATATTCATATAAATTTATTTCAGGTTTTGATATGAATCTATTATAATTTTAAAGAAAATATAATTACAAATGTATTTATACTATAGACAAAAAAGCAAATAATTTATCATTTGTGATATTAATTATTTTTTGGTTAACAGGAGAGATTTTATTTTCAAAACTTTCAAGTCATCAGAGATTGAATATTTTCTTTAAAAATGAAATGGAATATATTATCGAAATTAAATCATCATAGATTTCTTTGATATGTCATTTTTGGTCTCTTACTGGACTCCATAATTTTAATGACCATTACAACAACAATAAAGAAGAGCACAAGATAACTTTTCCAGGATTTAACACACATGGGTTCTATTGATTAGCTCATCATATGCAGGATATAAACAGTAGTTTATACTTCGTAAACCACACGCAGGCTTCATAATAGCGTCCATCTGAAAGCTAAGCAGAGAGCGGTCGCTATGCCAATGAGACCATCGAACCCGGCGAGAATCCAAACCAGTGGCAAGCGAATGATCTGAACATTATTCCTCCGCTCCTCCTGATATTCAACTTGCATTCATGGTGGCATGCAACTCGTCTCAATTTTGACAGTTCTCAAAAAAAAATTACCATTGGCACCCATTTACCATAAGGTCACTTGCAAAGCATGACGTGATTTTTGTATGCGAGCACTGACAACCACAAGAAGTTGTTTGAAAATACTGTCGACAGAACAACAGCAGCAGAATAATACGTAAATTATTGGCACTAATTTCGATAAACGTCAATAAATATAAGAGAGAGCTAGTCTTTCAGAACTCGCTAATGATGTGTAAACAATTAACCTCCGTAACGAGAAAATTCATGTGTTCTCATGTCGCAAATGAACTGACAATACGTAACTCGTACACGCAATTTAACGTAGAGTTTTAAAAAAAAGTGCATTTGATGCGATTTGGCTAGTTTCGGAACAGCTACGACGCAGTTCAGCGCACGTTGTAAACAAATGTGTAGATAATATTGGCTTCTTTATGTTATTTAATTCCGTCCGACAATCTACTCAATATACCGCCACGGTCGGGAGTAAAAAAAGAGAGAGAGATCGTTAAAAATTAAAAATAACGAAATTACAAAAATAATAGACTTTTTCACGTAAACAATTTATTGCCAAGTAAGTAATAAATAAGTAATAAATACACGCAAATTAATGTCAGAGTCAATAAGAGAAAATAAAATTGACTCGCGATAAAAATAAAATAAAGAAAGGATATGTTCAAAACGCAGGTTAGTTTCTAAATCTAAATCTCGGTAATAGATACAAAACATCATCGTTGGCAATAACACACGAGCTTAAACACGCAATAATGATAATTATCATATATAATAATATATTATATATTATTATAATTATTATAATTATACACGAAAACAATAAAAACGTAATTTTCTAATAGCAAAGGAATTTATATATATAGGCTATATAATATATATGTATATATATATAAATCACGTGGGTAAGCCATCTGTTGGAGATTATTTAGACTTCCACAGAGACGCAGAACCGTTGTTAAGCATTTCCGTTATTTCGACTTCCGTTCCATTAAAGAAATTCCTCCTCCTAATTATACCGAGAGCCAAGATGTTTACACATCAACAAGTTTAATGACACAGACTTAAAAGCAGCAGGAACTGCTTATCTTCCTGATTACCTGAACATTTCCTTTTTTCGAGATTACATCAGCGCACAAGAGACGCGCCCAGCGGACGCGAAAATTGAGATGTGTGCAATTTTTCTTGTCTTCCGCCGTGCAGGAAACAAGATTATTCTTGGCTGAAGTGACACCATGGGAAAAGAAAAAAAAATTGGTTGTCTGTAAAGTCGGTTTACGGACGATAGTTTAACGTGACTACGTCATAACAAAACATTGATGAAATGATTGCATAGTTTTATGAATAAAATTGAATCATTTTCATTGAATTATCACTATTTTGTATGGATAACAAGAAGGAGTGAAATGAAATCTACAATTTAATTGATAAATTTACTTTTATTTGCACTCATTAATTCAAATATGTTTATTACTTTAACGCAGGGCTGGCGCGTCCATATAGGCGAACTAGGCAACCGCCTAGGACGCCAAGTAGCTGGGGGCGGCGCAGCACGACACATAACAGCTGATATAATATGTTTAACGATTATTGAAACTAGATGAAAATGGATTTTTGTAACAGATCGGAATGTTTATATTGATATAAGTAATTATTTAAAATCCACGGTGACCTGTTTGTGATTTGTAATAGTAATAAGTGAAAAAGTAAAAAAAAAAAACACAAGCCCTCTTACATTTAATTGTTGACAAAATCTTAGGCTTACGTGATGTATTTTGAGGCAAGGAAAAATTTTTTGGTGGTGTCTGGCCGGAGGGGAAAGGGGGGGGGGGGTGGCATTAAGGTTTTTCGCCTAGGGCACCAGCCCTGTTTTAACGAAGAGATTATTTTAACTATAACTTTTATACATGTTTGCTATTTAACTTCTTCCAATCTGTGTTATTCTGTTAAGGATAGGACGATGATAGGAAAAGTAGGAAACGAATGGGAGTGTTTCAAGTTTAATGTGCCTTGAAAAAGTCAAATCGATGGTTGTGCCAATCGAGTGGAGAGAGATAGATGCAGCGCAAGCGTACAATGAGCGTAACGGGACTATGTTCGTTACGGGACACTTTTTCGTGCGTGCAGCCGGCGTTCATCGATTTATTAGACGTTGTCACGACAAAAAATATGTACCTTGTAAACGTGGTGCCCGGTGATAGGAATTACCCATCGCGAAAGGAAGGCTGAATGAAGAATGAAAGTTTGTCAACGTCTCGAGAGAGAAGCGTACACAAGACATGATAACAACGCACAAATTCCAGCGCATTCGGAAAAAAACTTCTAGAACTTACCACTACACTTGTAAGAAATTTTCAACCTAAATTTACGAACAGCTCTGGTTTGAAAATATCATGGGATCTTTCGTTTTACGGATTTCTTCGTAAGTTTACGGTTCTTGAGTTCACTTTCTTTGAATATGAATTAAAAATAACAAAGATATCCTCCTAGCAAAACAGTCCAAAAAATGTTGAGTCTACAGCAAAAACCTTCCGTTTCCTACCCAATATTGTTTCCATTTCTAAAGTCGGAGTCTGACGTCTATTCTACAAATGTCCAAGATTATCTAAATATCTAAATATCTAAGATTATGAAAAACTCTTCGTTTATTTGAGATTAATTCTTCGTTGAGAATTTCGTAAATATATTGTTATTTCTAATAATGTACTTGTGGACCAACAGGGTTTTAGGTGAAGTTCCAGAAGCCGACCTCCATAGCGCAGTTGAATACACACCGGCTTTCGCTGCGAGGGGATAAAAGATCGAGTCATGGGTACAGTTTTGAAATAATTTTTTTTAATAAGTCACAATTTTGAAGTGATTTCCCTAAATCACTAAGAGGAAAAACCTGGGGTGGTTGCTTCAGATAAACCCTGTTCATTTACTTCCCCAGTTTTCTGATTTTTTTTTGTTTATTTATCTGTCTCTTATGACCTCACTGTCGACAAGAGATTATATATATATATATATATATATATATATATAAAACAGGTTAGCGAGTCTTTCAGTACTCGCCAGAAATGTGTAACATTTTCCTCCGTAATGAGCAAATCAATGTGTTCTCATGTTGGAAATACTTTTAATATAAGAAACCCGGTCTTTCGACACGAATTCTAAGGTAGAATTCTTAAAAATAATGCCAAGCGAAATGAATATATATGCAATTAGATTTTTTTTTAATAAAAATTTTAATAGAATCAGACGTTGTTGCCGCACCCATAGAGGTAATATGGGTAGAGAGAGCGTGACGTCACAAATGCGTGTTCAACATGGTTGGCTCGAAAAACACGTGACTTAAGGACGATTGCTGTTGTTGACATATCGCATCGGGGCGAAAATACGTGTTATGTGCTAATTTTTGAAAATGGTTCTGTATTGCTGGGCGTTTGGATGCAAGTCAATACATCATAAAGGAAGCCAGCTAAGTTTTCACAAGTAAATATGCTTATTTACGTGAATATTAGCATTAAAATACGCTGGTGTTTGGTACTTGAGAGCTATAATTGGCTTTTTATCTCTTAGTTTTAATCTTTTTCAGTTTTCCGAAGGATGAAAACCGTAGAAGGTTGTGGGAAATCAAAGTAAGACGACAAGATTTCAAAGCAACTTCGGCGACAAAAATATGTTCCAAACATTTCGAAGAGGAGTGCTTCGATACAGTGAAGTTTGGTGGTACATGGCTAAAGAACACTGCTGTTCCCACAATTTTCGATTTCCCTCCGCATTTGCTTACCACTCTAAACCCGAGGAAACCAGTCAAACAGTTGTGTTGTAGAGGAATGTCACGACACTAATGGAAAGAGAAGTAAACAAGGTTATGTCCGAGATACGACAAAGGCGACATACTCGTCCGAAACGTATGTGTCAACAGAGGCAGAAGGTAAAGAAATACATCACTTAACAAAGTTATAATCATATTTCACCTAAATGTGCAACAAAGTATTGCATCCACTTGGTGTGTAATCATTTCGGCTAGTGATCTCCGGATAGTTAATTGAATGCATCATTGTTATACATTGATATAATATGCAACACAATGTTGTAACCTAGCTATTCTATTTGAGTAAGTTATAGGCCTACACAAAGCAATATTTTTTTATATTTATTTTTATTAAATTCCTAAATAAATTTGGAGTACAAGTCTCATTGGATGTAAAATAAGTCAATAATAATAATAAAATTTTATATATATAACATAAAATAGGTAAGACAGATAAGTAAAAGATACAACATACAAAACAATATAAGAGTATACCTAAAGATGTAAAGGATAAATTAGTACAAATGTACATAAAAGAGTAATAATTATATAAATAAACAGACACGAACAGATCCTTTGAGAACTCCATGGTAAATGATCCGAGTATTAGAAGTTGAATTTGTTCATGTCATGTTATCTTTTGTAATTACACTTTGTATTCTAGAATTAAGGTAAGATTTAAGTAAATTTTTGAAATTATTTCTTATTCTATAGTATTCCAGTTTTTAAATAAGGATTTCATGATTTACACAATAAAGCCTTAGGTAGGTCATAAAAATTTTAATAACATCTTAATGATTATTTAGAGCTAAGATTTCCGTGGTTAGTTTAAATATTGCATTATCAGTAGATTTATTCTTTTCAAAGCCTAATTAAGACACAGTTAAAGTATTATAATGCATTATAGGTTTTAAAAGTCTGGTGGACTCAAGGAACAAATGTGTTACAATTTAAAAACAAAGAACATACATTTACAAGTTTTTGGAACATTAATTAAATTAACCTTAAAATAAATATATTCCTTCTTAAGTAACTGTGTAACTACTTTGCAGATTTTTTCGATTAACAAGTTTTTTCCAGCCATGTTTGGTAAAGTATTTTCTCTCAAATTCCAATACATCCACCAAACCAACATTACTATAACTAGGTACCACAAATTAATTTAACTTACTGTTTTTGTTTAACTTCGTTATTGACATGTGACTCAAATTTCAGTTGGTGCTGATGTAGGATACCCACTACTACTACATCCTTGGTTTAAGTGAGCCTTGGAAGTTGCAGTTGTAAATTTCTGAGGGCATTTTAACTTTCATTATGACTTTACACCTAGAGTAAATACCATACTATGCTTATCAATTAGTATTACATCCACGATTGATACAGTGAAAATGTTTAACAAAACTGGTGCACTATTGATATTTTATTGATGACTTTCTTTATGAGTAGGCTTATGATAGTAGTGTTTTAATGCACACACGTTAGCCTATACTGATTTCATAGAGTGTGACTTGATATGTTTTGTAGAATTATGCATAAAATACTATCTATCTGTGGCACGCAATTGGGTTGTGGACTGCCTGGTTGCCATCCCCTCTTCTCCCACTCTATCCTCCTTCACAGTACATTATCCTTTATTATGTCCACTAATGGCGTTCTAAACTTGTGTGCTAAATTCATGATTATCATTATATAATAAATTCTATCTGTCCTTGCTACAATGAATGAAAATTAGTCAATTTAACCCCTGTAATGTTTTACTAGATGGTGTCAACTATCATATAAAAAAATTTATTTAATTTATGTCACTTCTGTGTAGTGTCTGTTTTGTGTTATTTGATCGAGATGTGAGTTTTGTGTTCAAATTGTGTGTTGAATATTTTTTCATTAGTTGTGCTCTCAACAGGTGGCACCAGTTATGTTTCTCCAAGATACCAATACATTGGTGACTTAAATGAACAGGATATTCAGTCTCCGAGGAAGGCCAAGAAGTTTCTTGCTATTGTGAAAAATGGACTAAAGAACCACAGAAATAAGTGTAATGCACTGAGGATGAGAAAAAAAGACTTGTGAAGAAGTTTATAATTAAAACCACTACGAAATTGCAATGCATTAAGCACTAGCCTTTACATTAATCAGTAAGTTCGGTCTAAAGTCATAATATAACTTTTGCATCACAGTAATGCAACAGTTACACAAAGCAATATTATTTTATTTATTTGTATTACTTTCCATAAATCTATTTGTAGTACAAGTCTCACTAGATGTAGAATAAATCAATTATAAAATTATGCACAATTCATACAAAACTAATTCACAGATTCACACACACAATACAAGGCATAAACAAAACGTACACGTGGAAATGGTGAACTGCGCTATCACATCTATTCAAGGGCGCCCATAGGATGAAAAGGGGGGGGGGGGGGGGGGGTGAGCAGACCTTCAAAAAGTGCCAAAAATTACTAAAATTTGCCAAAAATCTTCAAAAACACCTAATTTTTTTTCTTTTCCTGAAAGCTATGGTGAGGGGGCATGGCCCTCGCCTGACCATAGGTATGGGCGCCCTTGTATTTATTACAGTGCATTTTAAAGGAGCAAAATTATTCAATAACCTACCGCAGAACATTAAGGAAATAAAAATTTTTCAACAATTTAAAAAAAAAAGTTTTTAACTTGCTACTTCAAGAATGCTACTACTCCACAGCAGACTATCTAAATAGAACAACATTAACTTCCACTTTATACCTACTTTATTTTTGATTATTTATAAATACAATTTCAATGTTTACGAGATACAGTACACTCCCGATTATCCGCGAAATTAAGTGGCGGGGCCACAGCGGATAGTGAAAATCGCGGATAATCCGCAAAAGAGCCGAAAAAGGGAAACAAAAAAGGAAATATTAATTTCAACTTAATATATTAAAAATTTATTTACAGTAAAAGTTACAATTTACAGAAAAAATTATAAAATAATGCTAAAATTGTAGTATTTAACTGAATAATTAACATACAATAAATTTCACTGATATAAACATAAAAGTGCTCGGTACTTACTTCGTAACAAGGATACAGTACATACTGTACGTACTCAGACACTTCATTAGACATTAAAAAGCACAACTCTTAAAATTTACAACTTTTTGGAAAAAAAAATCAGTCAGTTGCTTTTGTATCTTGCTTTGGAAACATCTTTTCTTAATTCTTGATTGAATTTCCGCAACATAAGTTTTTCAGCCAACTGCGCATCGTCGTCTTGTTCCTCTAAATAGTGAAGCAATGCGACGATGTGTTGCCAAGCCGCTTCGTGAGTCATCTGCGCCTTCGCACTGAGCTCGCCTGTGGTGGTTTACTGTATACTGCACACCATACACTCGTCAGTAGAGTTCAAATTTGCTCACTTGTAATAAAATACAGATTTACATATGTACTGTATTTGTTTCGTAGCATGCGCGGATAATAGGGAGTTTACTGTAATTCGTAATTCATATCTTGTACAATATTTGTCTCTACTGTATTACTACTTTAACTTTATGCATGTAGTTATGTTAAGATATGTTTTAATTGTATTGTAAAATATGTAATTGTAACTGTACTACTACTGTTTAAATTGTAGGGCCTAACTGTATACAATTGTATTATTGTATCAAGCCTATACTTCTACTTGTATTAATGTTTCTGCAACCATTTTGTGTTAAACTTGTGTCAACTGTCAAATTTAAAATTTTATCTTTAGAAGCTGTATATGTACCTGTAACACCAGTTTTATTATTTTTTTCCCATGACTGGATTTTTGGTATTTTTAACTTTTACTGTTTGTATGTTAAATTATATTTCTTGATGTGTCCTATACCATTTGTGCAAATGTCTGTATGTTCAGATGGACTAAAATAAATAAATAAATTAACAATAAATTATTTTTATATATACACACACACACACAACACATCAGGTAAGACAGAGTTTCATTTGTATATGAAAAGTAGATTTTTAAGATCTTACTATATTTCACAAAGTCTTGATTTTATTTGAAGAGTTGTTAATGTTTTTACTTTTTTCATTTTAATTTATATATTTAATTTTTTTTAATTTTTACTATATTTTTTATAATAAATTTTATCTTCAAGGAGACCCGTATTTCTAGATTTTAGATATGTCTCTTTTAACTTGACAAGATTTAGCTATACCCTTTGTTAACCTTGGACAGTGATGTAACCGGGGGGGGGGGGGGGGTGTTACGGAAACCCCCCCCCCCCTTTTTCCCTTCAGGGTTTTAAAACAATAAGAGCCAGTGAAATCAAAATAAGAAAATTATAAGCAATACACAAGGTTACACAGGGATTAATTTGAAAGTATTATTGTAATCCTCATAGTGGCCTACAACAATGCATCCCTCCCCCCTCTTCCCACACAAATCCAAAATATAAAATGTTTATCTGTCTTTTCTCTAGCAAAATCACTACTTTAATTTATGTGTGTAAGTAATGGACTTATATAAGTGAATTGTTTCCTAAGATGTTAGTGTGACAGAGTTTTATTTAACTCAATGAAAAATATGTAAACAAAACTTAACCCACCCACCCCCCTTTTCATAAAAAACTGGACCCCCCTCCCATTTCACAAAATGGGACACCCCCCCCCCCTTCACAAAATCCTGGCTACGGCCCTGCCATGCATTTTGATATATAGATTTTTTGGGAGTACTACAGTATTTTATGGGGCAACAAGCATTGAAATGAAATAATAAAATCTTTTGAAAATTGTTATAAAGTTGTAAGAATCAGATTCAAACATTAAAGGCTCCCAAGATTTTGACTAAAGAAAATTATAGTAATTTAAGAGAGCTGTCATATATTTGTTTATATCTAACTTTTGTTATAGACTTATTTACATTACTTAAATTATAATTTATGTTCAAAACCTGTGGATCATGTTCAGACTGACCATTTAAAATAGCCCCTTTACTAAATGAATGATAATTTTTAGTTATTCTTAAATATATTACCAATAACTGTTGCTGTTGAGAATGTTATTCTATTTGGAAAATTACCACATTGATCATACTGTACGTTAAGAAAAGAAAATTTAGCAATTTTTTTGTGAGTACTTTCCACCATATAATTCACATTAAATCACCTCACAAAATAAAATAAAAGTTAACTGAAAAAAAAATTACATTTATTTGCCAGTAACCCTGCTAGGTGCTCCCAGCTATCCCTCACAGAGAGGTGGGTGACAGCACCTCTAACATTTTGATTAATTAAATTAAGAGTAATATTATTTAACTTATCTTAGGAACTATTTATTTTACTCATAATTTCAAAATTATAATCAAAAGTGGTTTCTATTTGAATTTTTTTTTGTAGAATCAAACTAGTTACTCACTAACCTATTTAAAAGTTATATTTTTTTGTATAGTATGTATTACAATTTAACAACAAAGAACACATGTACGTTTACAAGTTTTTTGGAACAATCATTAAATTATCATTAAAATAAAGAGGAACATCATCTTCCTTCTTAAGCAACTGTTTAACTACATTGCTGAATTTTTCACTCAAGTCTTTTCCAGCCTTATTTAGAGAAAATCCATGTTTGGTAAAATATTTTCTCTGAATAGCACATCTAACACTCCCAAAGGTATAAATACTCTCATTTAATGATCAGCGAACGCCTACAGAATCGTTACGTTCATGCTTTTGTAATTACGAATCTGAAACAAACTTTGAATTCCCGCGCAAATTATCCTTAAGTCACGTGATAGGTGTTGACCACACAGTTATACATGTCATGGTATAGCCAACGCTCCCTCTACCTATTATACCTCTATGGCCGCACCCATTGCTACAATTCTTTGTCGGAGCATCTACGTTGATTATCGAATATATATCGATTTGCAAAGAGAAATGTTTGGAAAAAAAAAACTAAACTCCAGCTTTGTACCTGATTTTTGACACGGAATTGTAACAAAATAAAACTCATTTTGTAACAATTCAGTAAACAGTTAATACCATTTATTTTCCCTTTGGCTGTGTGAACTTTGATTCGCGCCACACGCCAAAGATGAACAGCACCGTGGTTACACTTTTCTGTTCCTTGCGACTTCCTTTCCTTTCATGAAATTACTCCTTTCGAATGTCTTATACCGAGAGCTAAGATGTAGCACATCAAAAATTCTCGGTGACTTTGATCGATGACGCGCTACACTCATGTGGTGAGAATCATAGGTTCGATCCCATTATTCAAGCAAGTAATGGTTAGGAGCCTTCTATATTCTTGGAGGCCTTAAATCTGTGCGTCTTAGTAACGTAGCATTTACGTGCGACCGTAAACAAACAAAATGAGAACAACACATGCGTCAATATAAAGAAAGTTTAACATACATATACATGTTTATAATAAGAATGTATCGCATTGACAATGATGTTGTTAGAGGCAGATGGGTGAACCGAGAGAAAATTGCTATTGTGGGGACGAATGGGAGTGCTTCAAGAAAGCCCATCAGGTGACGACTTTGCCTGTAAGGTTTTCTTCTAGGAAATAAAACCAGGTTTTACCGTGTTTGGACTGCAACCCGGTTCGGCTTGGTGGAAGGCGTGTAATGTGACCATTTACGTGCCATTGTCGCTATATGACTCAGCGGGTGCTTGCTTCTTACGAAGTGACTACCTAGATTAGGGCAATCCCGTTCTCTTCTCTATGTGTGCATATCTACGTACTGCTGACATTTAACTTAAAAGGAAATATTGTATACATAGCTCCCTGAAAAACCAAGACATTTCACAAAAAAAATCTTTTGATTATAATATTATGTTTTTCGCCACATTTGGCGGTGATTTTTATAGACATTAACTAAGTATTAAATTGTTAAACTTTTGTTTAAAAAAAATTGTTATCTCATAGGGCATTATTGATCAATCACAAAAATGAAATAAATGTTTAATCAGGTACTCAGAATCTTGCAAGTGCTGTATTATTTGAACTGTATGTTTGTTTTCATAATATCTCATAATTCTTTGTTCATTTTCTTAAAAATATAAGTACTTAAATCTGTTTTAGAACTTACTAATAAAAATGTTTTCTATATTAAAAAAATAGTTACCATAAATTTCTTAAAAGAAAAAAATATTTAATTTTAATATAAAATAAACCAAAGTAATTATTATAATGACGTATATATTTCTTTGAAATCAGATTGCCACTTCTTTAAAATAATAAAAAGCATGTCAATTTTAATTTTAAAATTCATATATTAAACTTAAATATACAAATATCAAATTATATGCGCAAAAAATTGTTTTTTTTTAGTTGTTTAATCTAAATTTAATAATTTTTTTTGGTTAAAAGTACTCAGATAAAGTCCATTTCAAACCAAATTTAATGATAAATGAGCACAATAATTTTCATGGTATACATTTGTAGTACATCCAGTAATTATAATAATCCATTATATTTACCTCACGCATATGTGGTAAAACACTATGGCTACACCAAACTTTTAATAAAAGTTAATCTTAATAGTTTAAAAAATTATTTCAATTAATTTATTACATTCACGTATAAACTTATATTATTTCCTTAGAATTTGTTAAAGAAATTTTTAATTATTTGACCAATGGAATATTTTAAACAATAATTAATTTTTAAAACAGATTTTTTTCAGCGATTATTACAAAGTGCTAATTGTTTTCAAGTGTTACAAAATTCCATCACGATAAAAAATATATTTAATAAAATATTAGTAACAAAACACCTCACCTCAACCAACGTGCGTTGCAAATAATTTCTAATTTTAGATTGCGCAACTATCTTATACGCCAAGATCAGAAGAAGATAAAAGAAGTTCCCGGGGAAAGTAGGCTAATTAGTTACATCATTCTTTCCTTGCTCACTGCTCTAATCTAAAGAATCTGCATTACACTGAAACGCACTACCCTATTTTAATACCTCATTTATAGTATCGCTTTAATTATTACATCATTAACCTTAACATCTGCCCAAAGCTATGTCATACATATACAAAATCGCCTTTCCTTATATCCCCAAGGAACGTACAAAATCGAAGATGGTTTTATTTTTAAGATAAATCGCTATTCCTTTAAGTTATGTTATAATTACCGTGTACAAACAATAAAAGCAGCCAACGGAATAAACGTAAACCATAAAACATCTATTAGGTACTAATGCCTTTAAATATATTATGAAAAACGTTATAGCCTATTAGTTAAATTTATACTACAAACCTCTTTTACTACAAATGTTTTCACAGTGCCAAAAAGTAGCTTTTGTATTGTTTCGATATTCGTTTAGCGATGCGTCACAGTCCTCACTTGGCGTAACAATTTTTTTTGATCCGTTAGCTATCCAGTGTTGTAATTAAATTTTGGATTGAGATGATAGATATGTAGCTGCAACACCGAACTGTATCCTCCCGATTTTATTATCATTCGTTTTTTTTTTAAATAGCCTCCCACTATGGAAGCAATTTTAAATACGCATTCACGTCAAAACGCAATCAGAGCTACACCACAACAGTTTGATGAACTTTTTAACGTTAAGCTGGCGCCTTTACGTCACCGCGCAGACACTGTCGTGCGCCAAGCGTTGCCAGCTAAACTGGGACTAGGAATATCGCTCCTCGCTGCTGTGAAAGCGGCTTAAGAATGCTGTCCACGCCGCCTAGCCGGCGATGTTTTAACAATGTTTAAGCACGTGTTTCATTCCTTTTCTTTACCGTTAAAATACATTATGCGTTAAAATAAACTGCGTTAGGTAAGGAAATTCGAGTTGAAGTTTAAAATGAAATTTAGGTATCACATAATTGGGGAGTGTTGGTAGCTTGACAAGAAAGAATCCGTATTAAAAGTAGCAAAAATCAGCGCTTATTCTTTATACAGTTTTTTTTTAAAAGTTTGTAGCACGCATGTTAATGGGCAAGGAAAAGTTGTTCGCAACCACAGTTATTAGTTGTCGTTTGTGATGTGAAAAATTTGTAGTTATAAGTTGTTGAATAACACATTTTCTGTGATTTTGTTGGTGTCCCAGCATTACGTCTGTTCCTGTATTTTCTCGTCACATCGTAACACATCAGGTACTGCACTGTACCGCTCTAGTGTTTCACGGATAGAGTTCTGTGTTTACCCGTATTTTTTGCTTGTGTTATATCACCCCTGTAACGCATGTAGCATAAATTTTGTCACATTCTGTGTTAAGTACAGTAGCAATAAACGATGCAAAGAATTTATCGCTGTCTATACATTGGGAAACGTGAGCTCAGATATAAATAAATATACAAACAATAAAACTATATTTTTCTCGAATCCGAATCTTGAATAAGAATACCAGAGATTACCTTGAATATGCCCCTCGAATCATATTAAAGGTGTCAAGGGGAAAAAAATACAAATAAAAAAAATTAAACGACTGTGTTTAAACAGTCTACCCTTTAAAACATTATTCCATAAATTAAGTGTTCAGAATCAATGCATATAGTAATTTTATTTATATAATTTCATGTTAAAACTACAATATCTTTGAGAATGATAACATTACAAGTGTTTAGTGAAATAATTGGCCTGGTAAACTTCAGAGGTTATCAGAATTTAATTATTTTATTTCTTTTACAATTTTCTTATATTTTTTTCCCTCTAATACTAAGTATTTGATTGTATTCGAGGGTTTGACTGGCACATCCTTAATATTTATTTATTCCCGGCGACACCTGCATCGGGCTATTTGCGGCGTGCCGGAGCAGCACACACGATCGATACATCGATGCTGGACGCGCGCGCAATCGAACCGCAGCAATCGAACCGGCGAAGCTCCGGCCCTCGACCCCGCGCGCGGCTGATTGCGGAAGCTGCGCGGTCCTGCGGTTTCAGCGACCGTTGGTCGTGACGTCACATCGCGCCTCGCGCACCTTCGTCGCCATCTGGGCCAGAGGAGCGGCCGCCGGGCTGCGCAGTGGCGAGTTCTCGCTGCCTACAACCACATCAGACCTTCACTCGAAGGATCAGACCAAAAATAATTACCAATATTGTATTTTTGAAGTTACACTTCTTTAGGCGTGTTATGAAAAAAAAAAAAAAAAATGCGAGTGAATTTTAACGATGTGCGCGCACAATGCAAAACATTTTTACAGAATGAAAAAAAAAAGGCTACAGATAAATAAAAATTATATATTTTTTTTAAATCTTATACTTTAATGAATGATATTGATTACTGGACCATCTAATAAAAAAAATATTTTATTTACTGTGATTGTTACTGTTAGAAATTGTGTTTATAAACTTTTTTACAGTTTATTTCCAAGTGTTTTTATAAAAGTCAAGTTAGGTTACGCTTCTTTAGGCGCGCAATGAAAACAACACGAGAATGAGGTTTTACGATGCGATAGGATAGGATGATAAAAGGCTATATAAAATGAAAACTACATATGTGTTTTTAAATAGTATACTTTAGTAATTAATATTGAATACTGGCCCATATAATTATAAAAGTAATGTGAAAATTAGAATAGAAATTATATTCAAAAACTATTATTCTAAGATTATTTATATAAGTGAGGTTATCATCGCGTGTATGAAATAAAATTGCGTTATAAATTATTTATTATTTATTAAAAAAAAATTTAGAATAAATATCCAGCATATTTATTGATTTTTATTATGAATTAAAATTACCTCTATTATTTTATTAAAATAAATCATTTATTTTAGGTATGTATTTATATTAATATTTTGTAATACTGATTTTTTTTTAATAATGTTGAATTTATACTTTACCATCCGTAATTATAAAACCACTCCAGTTCTTTTATTATTATTTTCTATTATTTGCATGCAAAATTACCTCAAGTAAGTAGGTCTATAACTTCTGAGTGTACATAGGTACACGCATACTTTTATGAACATAACAATAGCGACACACTAAACCTCGAATATTATCAACTTAATAAAACTTGGTAAACTGAAATGAGTTATTGTTATTTATGATACAATTTTTAGCCTGCGTTTAGCAAAATTAGCAACACTCCCCAACGATATCATGTTTTGACGCAAATAAAGGTATTACCTCGAGTCAACCGTTCGACATAAGTTTAATTAATTTAAAAATTACTTTACCAACTACTTGCTTCTTGCAATTATTAATCTGTTATAACTGTGAAAAAAACAAGGAACATCTAGACTCGAAAGACACAGTGTTGTTTAATTGGGCTCAGATATTTGCCATTACCAATAATATAAAACCATCTCGTTGAATTGGCATATATGATTTTACGACCAAGGAAATAATTTTTCTCTCTCATTTACTGCCTAAGTTCTCTCTTTACACTGAAAAACTCTAATAAATATAAAATTATTAACTACCCGATAAATATCTATCTGCAGAATATAATCAAGAATAAGGTGTTGATTTGAAGAAGCTAATGTTATGCTCTTGAAGTTATTATATAGCCTAATTTGGCAAGTATAAAATGTATTTGACAATGTTAATTACATTGCAACGTTAATTATGTAGCCATTCCTGGTTACACGCCAAAAATATCACACACACATATTACATAGATTTTTCTGTGTCCACAAAATTGTGATATATATAAACTTTTAAGTTGACGATGGTTTTGGGGCCCATGGACCATAAAAGGAACAACTATATAAAAATTTTTTGAAATTCACAACATAGTAACGGCTACAATAAGTAGTATTTCTATGAAATCTACCTAAAATCTTTTTTTACCTAACTGAATGGGTATTTAAAAAAAATATGTTTAATGCATTAATAATATGACCCCCTAAAATAATGTAGAAGTATTTGAATGAGGAATTAAAATATTCAAATTTAAAATGCTGGAAGAAAAATTTTCGTGGTTTCATGTTAAAATTACTTTTGTGATTTACTTTATTTTGATGACGAAGAAAATATATATTTATTTGAATAAAATATATTGACCGCAAGAGCATATTTAAAACTGCAACCGAAGGCACTTAATAAAAATTTCATTTTCCATCATTTGCTGAGGTACAGTGTCAAAGACTGCTCGCCGTAACCCAAGCACTGTAGTCACCGCCATCGCGTGTCTCATCGTTATTCAAAAGCACAGCCTCGCACCGGTCGGTATCGGTTTCTCTCCACAAGTCAGGTTCCAGCTGCGTGGTTGGCACTCCCTACGTATCCTCCCCAATAAAGATCGACGTTAATATCTCACCGGACGGGAGCCTGCTATCCGATCGGATTCGCATTCAAATGCGTTGTCCGAGCTTTCAACCGCGTCTGTAGATTCCCTCAATTGAACGATTGCTGAGGGTGAGGGAAAGTGGTTGTATATACCCCGTGCACACATGTCTGTTAGTCTGGGCGACACGATAACTGTACCTGTGGCCTCTGTCAAGGGAAGCCTAAGATGCACATAAAGTTCTGCCATTCCCGATTACACCCGAACAATTCACCTTCGGCCAACCTCGGGTATATTTATATATATTTATATTTCTCTGTTTATTTTAATGTAGCTATACTAACCTAACTAACCGTCGATATTGTTTTAAAGTGTTTTGATGTAGCTAACCTAACCGACCACATTTAATATTTGAATTCATTGTTCCTGCGCCAAAATAAAACAAATCCCGAAGTTGGCCGTTGGCCGAAGGTGAATTGTTCGGGTGTAATCGGGAATGGCAGAAATTTATGTGCATTTTAGGTCTCTTCTCTGTCAAAGTTTTCTGTCATGCTTGAAACTGCGAGGCAGTATATAAACGATATTGTTGCATTTTTTTTCTCCACCCTTCCAACCCCGTGCGGTCTTGAATTCGACAGTTAAACACCCTTTCCTTGTGGGGCTTAAGCTTATAGATAATGTGGCACGCAGTAAGCAAGTATGTGGAAAGTACATCAGGAAAAGTTCTGTAACAGGTTAGCAAGATAGCTGTTATGTAACTTCAAACTGAAAAACACAAATATTTATGTGCATTACCCATCGTCGTATTGCGATGTTAAAAATACTAACCAAATTATGCTTGCCCACAGATACTCAAGTACTAATCAAGTTCACATGGGTTTAATATAGTCAATTTCATGCAAATAAAATAAATGATTTTTGAAGTTGGAAGGAGCCACATTATGACGTTATTCAGCATCATGGAGATAACTGAAACATCGCAACTGGAAATGAACGCAGCATTCTTACTACACCGCGCGAATTCCCTGGTAAAGAATTACATCGTGTCGCGCTTCTTCAAGTTGCAGCCCGTCGCTGTAGTTGTAATCGATTCACATTAACATTTAGAATTAGTCTTGTAAATAAACATGAATCTATGTGTACACAGGTAATGGCTGGCTCTAAGCCATCATGGTTAGGTCATCCGTACACCTGGCCAAGGAAATGTGTCTAAGAAAAATTTATTAATATGCCAGTGTCTCAACCACAAGTCTTTCGAACCTTTTAAGTTAATGTGTGTTGAGGTTATGTCAACAAAGGTAGATAATAATGATTTTCGTTAACCGAAATACGTGAAAAATAACTCTCGTACTAACAGAGTTATATTTTAGGGACATGACTCTTTCTTGATATAGATTTTGTGTGCTTAAGTTCCCCGCCTACCCGGGCACACATACACATATATACACATGCATATACACATATAAACACACACATACACACATACAGTGTGCAGAGCTTCAGGAGAAACCACACGATTTGAAAACTGCTCAATACATCCGATATGTGTCTGTTTGTGAAAAGTATATAAGAACGCGCTGAGGCAGATGCTGAGTTCTCTTTCCGTATTGACCTTTTGAACTTTTTTTTCAGGAGGGTTAAAAGAGTTTAAAAGGCATGTTTTCAGAGTTATTTTTAGTCGTGAAACGCCCTGTCAAGATTCTTGGAAGCATCAGAGTGCCTTGAATCACACACTTGTCTTCATTTCTCCAGTACATTGAGTTGTGGTTGCCGCTAAAATTTCATAGTTGTCCCATGCCCGACGAGAAGACTTTGCGCAAGGGTAAGAGCCTTGCTCTTTGAGGTGACACCGCGCTGTAAGTACCACCTGTAGAGTTGGCGTGACCTTAAGGGGGTGCCTCCCATTTCAGGTCAAGATTTTATTTTTAGAGTAATTGCAGATAAACTGTTTTTTTTTTTCATTTTTTAACTTTCACGAAATGAAAAATATATACAGCGCATACTTTTTGCATAGTTAACTGCCAAAGTAACATTTGTAACATTTTTGGGTTGTATAAATAAGGAGAATTTAATTTATTGCAGAACCGAAACTTTTTAGGTTAAACTGCAATGCCACTGGCTACTCCAAGAAATGGCTTGAATTTCTCTCAGAAAATATTAATTAATTTTACCTGGCATTTCTAAAATTCTAAAATTTGTCATGATTATGTCAGCCAAGAAACATGAAATGATTTTATGTTATAGAAACGCAAACCATATCATGAAATAACCAGTGGCATTGCAGTTAAACCTAAAATGTTTCAGTTTTGCAATAAATTATTAAGTTCATTATTTGTAAAAACCAAAAAAGGTAAAAATTTAACTTTGGCAGCTAATTGTGCAAAAAGTATGCTCTGTATATGTATTTTTCATTTCGTGAAAGTTAAACAATTTAACAAAAAATTAGCTGTCTGTAGAGTTGGTTTACGGACGATAGTTTAAAGTGACAACGTCAAAACAAAACATTAATGAAATGATTGCGTTCTTTTATGAATAAAAATTGAATATTTTTATTGAATTATCGCTGTTTTGTATGGATACAAAGAAGGAGTGAAATGAAATGTCCAATTTAATTGATAAATTTACTTTTATTTGCACTCATTAATTCAAATATGTTTATTACTTTAACGAAGACAATATTTTAACTATATATTTTATACATGTTTGCTATTTAACTTACTTCTTCCAATCTGTGTTATTCTGTTAAGGATAGGACGATGATAGGAAAAGTAGGAAACGAATGGGAGTGTTTCAAGTTTAATGTGCCTCGAATAAGTCAAATCGATGGTTGTTCAAATCGAGTGCAAGAGAGATAGATGCAATGCAAGCGTACAAAATAGCGTAACGGGACAATGTACGTAACGGGACACTTTTTTGTGCGTGCCGCCGACGTTCATCGATTTATTAGACGTCACGTCAAAACGTCTACAAGTTGATCAGTGATTGACATGAATATAAAATCATGACATGGAACGGGAGGCACCCCCGTTAACCCCTCCCGCGCGTGTTGGCACGTACTGGGTCGGGACTACGTCTGCGCTCGCTGCCGGCCGAGTACCTCCGCGAATGCAACTGCTCGCGTGGGATCGTGAAGGTTGGTAAGGGTAGGGGAGGGGAGTTGGCAGACAAAGTAACTGTCGCCACGGACCGGCGCGCCCGAGGAGATTGCGCTGGCTATTCTGCAAGGACGTCTCGCGCCGCGGCGCCGACACGCAGGCTGATGGTTGGTGCGTTCACACGCGAGCCAAACCCGCGCCTCGGAGCCACACACTGTCACAACCACCCGCTTGCCAGTCCATACCCTGTGACATCGTCCAATTCACTTTATTTGTTTTGCTACGTTCTTTAACGCAGAGACCTGAAAAATTCACGAATTCATTTCGTGTTATGCTAAAATTCAAATAATTATACCTTAGTGCTGCTTCTGCCATTGGTTCACTGTTAATCTGGAGGACTGAGGTCCAATTAGAGACCCTCACTGATAAAAGTGTCGAATCACAGGCCACCCAGTCGAGACGACTCACAAGTCAGCAGTCAATGTACAGGTGGCATTTGCCCGAGTGAGTAGAGGATATTGGAGTCTATACTGAAGGTCATTGAACCAGCGAATTTTTCCGGTCTCTATCTTTGATTGGTTAATAATAAAAGTAAATTTCGAATTTAATATAATTTTTTTTGACGTAGGCAATTGCAGTTTTACACCGTTTGGTCATGAAAGAAAATCAAGAATCAAAAACAAGAAATAATAATGAATACATAGACTCACATAGAACAGACCCAACGAAGGAACTAAGCATGTATTATACGACGACAGCGCAGACACGAACACTCTCAAACTTCTAACATCAGCGCACGGAATTCTTGTGCCGCCTGATATTTAAAGTTTATATTTTTCAGGATAATTTTGTTTTAATGCATTTATTGAAATGCAAATTTGACTGTGAAAATTAATTAAGATATAGCGGCACGTTCGTAAAGCTTAGAAAACCAGCAAATTGTTTCATATCTTATACTACATGTTTGTTCCAATACAAGTTTCCTGGATAATAAATTAAATATATTTCTAAAATTGCGATTATATCTTTTATGACTATTCAAGAATACAAAACGTAATTTAAGATATTTTCACTACCACAAAAGTTTACTTTGGCACACCAATATGCTTAGTACATCCGCCGATGCTCGCGAAAGTGAATATATACGGGTGCATGTTTCCGCAAGTGGGTCCCCCATATTAACAAATTTGGCTCGTGGCTATGGCTGCCGGTGTGTAAACCAAAATGTAGCTCTGTAGACTTAATAGGTGTGTATTCCAAGTGATGTATTATTTCCCGGGATATGTAATAATAATCCCCCGTATTTGTATGTGCTGAAGAAATGTAAAGTGTTGTGTTGTATACTACGATGACCTTTCAAAAAATGATTCTGCTACTGAAAACTAAGGGAATAAATGATTGAAAATGACAAGAGAAACGACCTTCTTTTGACATTGCAAGCTATTTCTTGCATAATTCCAAATATTGCCTACATACTTTTTTTAATGAAGTCTATTCTTTGTAATTCCCTATAAATATCTATAAAAATAATTTATATTAACTTTACTGTATTTTTATAAAACATTTCTGTGTGGTATTATAAAATTTTTATACATAAAACTTCTTTGGGTTCAATGAGATTAAAATTTCAAGGCTGAAATTAAATGCAACGTTTTTGTGAAACATTATTATGAAACGTTTCTGACACGAGAAGGTCATAGAATAGGTACTTGGCCGAAGAGATATAAAGAGAAAACTATGATATATACGTTTCTGGGTTCATTTTCGTTATCCTCTTTGTGCGATGATACGTCCCCCACCCCCCTCCCTAATATAACCGAGAGAGATAGATAAACGAAAGAATAAGACGGTGTGTGCACATTCGCCTGTTTCAGAAAATAGATATAGGTATACTATACAGTCGGCTGTGCATTCCTTGAATTTTATATCTGCTACCTGCGCGTTCGCATTCCTCCTCATTCAACCAGCAGTGTAGAGAGCGCTGTTGATACCGTCCCTGCATTTCCCGCATTTGTAGATTTGGCGTATTCCGAATGGTGGAATTTTCTAAAAAAAACATTAACGCGTCAGTTTTCTTTGTGGTATGAGTATTTAAATAGTGAATAATCTTTATTGGAGAATTATCTCATTTCTCTCCCTCTCTCTCTTTCTCTCTCTCTCTTTCTCTCTCTCTCTTTCTCTCTCTCTCTCTTTCTCTCTCTCTCTGCGGTTTTACCTCTTACGATATACGTACGTATTGGCCGAGGTTTTAATTGCCAAAGAAGTTTCACATCTTTCACGGTTACTGAGATACACGCGCTCTTTTGTTTACTGTGTACCTGAGAAATAAAATCGTCCCATGTTGGCCTCACGCTGACGTCTCGTGTGGACAGCTCATGAATCGCATGTGCTCGAGACCAGGAGTGGTTGAAGCGCGACGGGGTCGTTACCGCAACGCTGAAATACCATAACGCCGAATGTCAAAATTGACCACAACGCCGACAGCTAGAAAAATTGCAGTGTACCACAACGCTGAAATAACAACTGAATGAATTTGTGTGTGTTTCTTAAGTGTAACTTAACGCCGAAATACCACAATCAAACCTAACCTTACCTAACCTTACATAACCTAGCGTAATATAACCTAACTTAACCTAGCCTATCTTACCCTAGCCTAGCCTAACCTAACCTAGCCTAACCTACCCTAGTCCAACCTAACCTAGTCTATCCTAACCTAGTCTAACCTAACTTAACCTTTGTGGCAGTCATTCAATGACATTTTTCGGCGTTAGTGTATTTAGGCGTTGTGGTAATTCGGCGTTGTGGTACACAGCATTTTTCTAGCTGTCGGCGTTGTGGTCGATTTGGCATTTCGGCGTTGTGGTTTTTCGGCGTTGTGGTGCGTCCCCAGCGCGACGTGACGTAAGCTGGGAGTGGCAATTCAAGCGCTTCCGTCAGAGGCCCCGTCTCAAAGTAACGGAACACTCGGGGACGTCAGGACAGCGGGTACAGCGGTCTTGCAGTCCGCGTCAATAATAATTATTTTCTTTTATTTTTTGGGGGGGAGGGGTTGGTAATCAAAATTTTAACTCCCGCACTTTCTTTTCCTTTTGAAATCGTCTTCATTCGTTTGTTTTACGTTGCGTAAAACGCGATGAATGCTACGGTAATGACATAATTCAAGGAATGTTACCGAGCACATGCCAGGTGCTAATTATGAAAACTCGAAATGAATTAATTTTTTTTTTGTTATTTTGAACGCAACTCCTACCAAACGCGAGTACAACGTTTTATCATTACGCATTTTTTTTCGCTTTGAATTTCTGTTAAAAGTAACGGTGTAAAAATCAACCTGGTTAGATATATAAGATATTTGATTAAAATAAAATCACCAATATTCTAATAATTATGAATTTTGATAATTTGCTTGATATTCATGTGAGAAAAAAGTTCTACTTAAGCATTTGTAAATTAAGTTGTGATAAAATGTACCCCCTTCCCCTTCTCTCCTCCACGCCCGACAAAGTTCCGTAAATGTTCTGACGCCCGTGCACTGAGAAAGAGATTTGTTTGAATCAAACAAATATTTGTTTATACATGGCGAAACAAATATTTACTTGGTGGAACAAAATATTTTGTTAGCTTAACCAAACTCGGTAAGAAACAAAAATTATTTGTTACACCTAACCAAATATACATACATTTGAGTTGACAACATCATTTTTGTTGGGTCGACTACCAACTATTTGTTTGAATTAACAAAATATATTTATTTCGCCACATACAAACACATATATTTTGTTGAGGCAAACAAACGTTTCTCTCAGTGTGCGCACTAATGCGCGTGGCCTTGGTAACGGAATATCGCCGTGACGTCTGATGGGGAGTGAGGCGGTCTCGACAGCCCCAGCCGTCACCGCTTGGTGATGGGAAAGTAGCAGGAGGGGATGGGAAGGGGTCGGACGGGCGTCCTGGGAGGCTCTCCCGGGGCGACAAGGCCGAAGGTAGATAATAATAGTTCTCAACGAGTTTGGCGGAACTTTGTCCCCTCGTAGAATTAATTAGCGCCCGGGCGCCGTTTGCGAGAGGATCCTCCGAAGCCACTACTCGGCGAAGACTTCGCTCTGCCGTGCCAAACCCCCAACACCACTATGGAATATCGTTCACCCTCGCCACATTTTCCCACCGCGCCATCTTGCAACCGGGACGTCTCGAAACTCTTATAGAATACATAAGTGACGCCTGGCCTTCGTGTGAAACCAGAATGGTCAAAATAAAGGATCTCCATAAAAAAAATTGTCCGAGATTCAATGGTATATGATAAAAGGTTTATTTAGACGATTAGCTACAAATCATAAATCAAATCAAAGTTAAACTAAAATAGCTTTTCTTAGAAATGTTCTATATGTGGACCTTTAGTTATACGGCAAACATTTAACCTCAAGTCCAGTTTTTCTCACACTTTGGTTATCAAGTCTGGAGTAATGGAAGTAATAGCCTCTTCAATTCTGTGTCTCAACTCTGGCAATTCATGAGGTAGCGGTGGCACGTAGACACGATCTTTTATGAAGACACAAAGGAAAAATTCGCATGGCGTTATGTCAGGTGAACGTGGAGGCCAGAGAAGAAGAGTTCTGTCGTCTCGAATTGCCTATACCGTCGGTGGATGTTTTTGCCACACTTTGGTTATCAAGTCCGGAGTAATGGAAGTAATAGCCTCTTCAATTCTGTGTCTCAACTCTGGCAATTCATGAGGTAGCGGTGGCACGTAGACACGATCTTTTATGAAGACACAAAGGAAAAATTCGCATGGCGTTATGTCAGGTGAACGTGGAGGCCAGAGAAGAAGAGTTCTGTCGTCTCGAATTGTCTATACCGTCGGTGGATGTTTTTGCCACACGGGGGATCCCAATTAAACTTTATACGAAACGCACGTTTAATTGAAATTACAGATTCATCCTTAAAAATTGAAGAACACAAAACGCTTAACGCCATTTTGCGTAGGTGGCGCTGCAAGCGAGAAAACAACAAAACAGTACTCGCGCATGCGCTTATCTAAAACTGTTTGAGTTACTCTTTAATTGTGACCTTGAGCCAACACTCTACAACGCTTACAGTTGTAACTATTAAAATCAATATGTAAAACATACTTTTACGGGCATATTGTGTAATATTGTTTGAACAAAAAATGAGTTATGTCGGTGAAATATAAGTAGGCTACCTTCTTTTGAGTTTCTTTTGATTGATCGTTTGAGTGTTCTTAAGCCTAATTATATTCAGTATCATTTAAATCCAAAACACTTTTATTTACTAACGGGTTATTTTAATAAAAGAGGGTTAAACAATAATACCCTACGGTTCAAAAATCCTTTTCTTCACGCCCAAATATTCACCATCCTGTAACTACGCGACAAGTTCTGATTTTAAGGTCCGTGACATAACTGAAGCGTGTTGTTCGCATGCACAGTAGGGACTTGTCACATGACGGTCCTTGCATTACCGCACAGGCAAACGAACGTTAAAACTATTGATTACGTGTCAATTAAAAAAAACAATTACTCGAAGAAAAAAAAAGCAATGTTTCAAATTACAATTAATTAACGGACTTTTTAAATGAACAAAGTGATTTTTGAGTTTTACAGATAACTGTGTCCTGATCGAAACTAAGCGGTATTCCTGATTCCAAGTTCTGTGTTGCATTGTAAACAAACTAACACGCACGTACGTGTTGTATACTTTAAAATATTTATGTTTTCTTTATATTTAAGAAAGTTTTTATGCGATATTATTTAAATAAGGACATTTGTTACCTGCAAATTTACGAAGCAGTCCAGATTTATAAGAAAATCTTGCGATAATTTTTTGTACCAATGTTTAAATAATAAATTATGTTCCTTTGCGCGGTTACGGCGATGGCGATACGAGTGTTCACGTGCCGCTGAATTCGGAACATCAAAATATCCTTGATATTTAAAAAAAAAGTTTTAAGGTCTTGGTCATTTGATTTTCTTCATTGCCCAGATAAAACTTAGCATATTTTTGTACAAGGCGTTCGGGTTATGCCGAAGCCTGTACGCCCAGTCTTGCTGGGATCAGCCATGCAGGGAGAGGGTCGCTTGCATCGTGTGCTTTGTTTGGCTACTAGCCAGCCATGGCAGCGATTAATGCCATGAATAACTATTCTAGCCTACTTGTTAAGTGGGGAACAGATGAACATGCATAAACACAGGGGGAAAAAAACCGTTGGTGCAGTCACGAGGGTATGCAACAGGCATGGAGGAAAATAAGGGAGTAATAGCATCGTTCAGATTGAATGTTTGAACGCTCAGACTTTGTGGTTTACATTATTTTACTTCTTCACGCCTGATATTGTAACCAGGGCCACATGCGCTCCTGGTAGTAAACGGCTATATTCACCGCCCTCCAGGCTTCTAGGCAGTACATATGACCTAAGGAACGAATAAAATAACTGAGTAGTTTAAAGCGCGAAGCCAACCAAATATGGCCTTTGCTTGACAGAATATCGCACAAATTTTACGAATAATATTACATAAATTGAATAATATTTGATGCTGTGACAGCTCCCCGATTCTGACTCTGTGTTGACTACAAGTCTCTTGTCTAATCTGCAATGATTATATTTTTGAATATGTTTGCCCAGATAAATGAAATTAATATGCAACTTTATCTGTTTCGTAACATTTTGATGTTTAACGCCACAGCGATAAAAATAATAAATTCCTAATTAAAAGAATTCACATTTCTAGTTGTGCATAAAATCGTTACTAATAGTGTAAGAACAGTAAAGAGAGTGTATGAAAAAAATTAGTGTTCATCTCACACATTAGTCTAAAAAACTTTCTTTAAACTTAAGGTCTCACGTCGATAGTAGTACGAGGTAGCTACAAGGTTCAGGGTGTGGTGTGTGTGTTGGTGTCCACCCTCTTGGATTGTGACGAAACGGTGGCCATCTTGGATGACGTTACCTTGAACTTCAAAATTTGCCATAATTGCCCAAAAATGACTCAAAATTATCACACATTTGCAAAAAAATTTCAAAACATTCGCAAAAATCCTCAGTTTTTAGGAAAACAAATTAGGACAAAAAATATTTATAAAAATCCGAAGAATAAAAAATTTATATTTTCGAGGTAAATTAACGAAAAAAGTTCATAATTTTAACTTTTTCATACCTTAAGGATTGCATTTAACAAATTATTTTTCATTGGTAATTTTCAAATTTTTTATAGGTACGTTATATAATTTATTACCATTACTTAATTATGTAATTATTATTTTAAAAATCATACTTATCCCTAAGGTTTGGAATTTCCCAAAATATAATAATTGTGGCTAGAAGTTTTCGTTTTGTTATTAACGGAACCCAAAATCATTTAATTACATTAATTATATGGAGATATGATTATTAATCTTAAAAGCATACATACCACTTTTTCACTCTTTAGGGGTGGAACTATTCAAAATATAAATTTACTTTGTGGTTTTCGTATGTTTATTATTGGTACTCAATATAATTGATTACGCTTAATTAAATTCAGAGCTATTAATTAACATTTAAACATACCCTTTTTCACACCTTGGAGTTTGAATTTTGCAAAAAAAAAAAAAAAAATGGGGGTGCATATTTATTATTAGTTTCCAATTTTTATGTGTTATATTATCTTTTGGCTAAATATATTTCAAATAAACAATATAACTAGAATTATTTGTAAGTTAATGTATTATGAAAAATTATTCGATTAAAAGAAAGAAAGAAAATGTTGTAGCTTTGACCTAATTTTGCGCTTGAATAATAATGAAATAAAATATGAGAAATTACGCAGTTTATGCATTTATACCACACAGCGTGTATTCGGCGCCCTCGAGATATTATCATTTGCAACAGCGTGTAGAAAATAAAAACCTACAAAGTCATACATATACATAGCTTTCCGTCCGTTCTTTACTAAGTGTAATTAAAGAAAATTTCTCCCTTGGCGATTTGTTTTTTTAGTCTTTTTTTTTTGTGCATTCACCCGGTTAAATTACGAGGCCACTACAGCAGGCGTTCGGAGAGAGATACCAAACAAAACTGGAAAGAAAAAAACAACTGCACTGGGATATGAAAACAGAGGCAGAGGGAAGAATAAAGAATGATATGGCCTCTTTCCCAGGCATGTTAATAAGAGGTACACTGGACGAAGAATGGAACCCGCTTGATTGTATGGTATAAACTTATGATGTTTAAGTCTGGATTTTTTGAACACTTTATCATTATTTAAAACGGTGGTGTATTGGCAACCTTTGCATAATTTATATCTTGATTACTTACAAAAACTGCTTTTTTTGTTTACTTTTGTAATATTTATATTAATAATAAAACAATAATAATAAAATGGCGAAAAAATTAATTGAAAGCAGATTAATAAAAAATTATTTATCGATTTCTGATCAAACATTTTATTAGTACTGTATTTGACTATATTAAACATTAAGATAAACGTAACTACATAATAATTTCTCTAAGATTATTAAAGAGGATTAAATATGGTTTTAAAATAACAATATCTCCTAAGCTAATAAGCATAAGATTATTGTACTGCATATCTAACACAAATATACAAACACTTTTTACCACAATTGTACCCTTTTGCAAAATTCAACCATTTATGGATGTAAAATGAGTAAGTATGGGTTTAAAAACCTAGTAATTTGGAATCTTTTGTTACTAGAGGTAGGAAATTTAGAAAGAACCACTTGCATAAAGAGTTTATATATATATATATATATATATATATATTATTCTTTCATTGATCTATTAGGATTGAAAATGGGATGAATTTTCATTCATTTTAAACTATCTTACCTCCGAAACTAGTAAATTAGATCTAAAATATTAAAATAAATAAAAATAACTCAAAATTCTACCATTTTATGAGTTTTTCAACCCTCAGGGGTGTAAGAGGCGTAATATTGGTTTTAAGAAAAAGAAGCATGCATTTGAATCTACAAGATTTTCATGGCAAGAAACTAAGAATTAGCTACTTGTATATATACTTACGGATTTCTTTTACTTTTTATAGTAACTTTTCCTCAAAGGAGGTGAAAAGGGGGTATGTTTTGCTTTATCACAAAAAATCATATCTCTGAATCTAATCAGCGGGAGGGAAGGTATTTTGTATAAAAACATAAATCCCACCAACTCTTTTTAAGTACTACATTAAATTCTACCCCTTAAGGGTTGTAATGATTATTAAAATGGTATTATCATAAAAAATAATACCTACTTGTTAGGTCAAACAGATATTGAGTAATGATTGGTTAACATAAATGAAAGTAACATCTCTTATTCATCGTTTTCCAAAAAATCACCTCTTAATATGCAATATAGTTAACTATTGTTTCAAAAGGAAAAAAAAAAACTAGATTGATCTAATTAATCAGCCTATAGTTCATTCAGCAAAATTAGCTTTAATTTTATATAAATGTAAATTTATTGTAAATATTTAGTATACAGCACTTGCGATGTTTAAAACGGGATGATTTTGGTTTTATTTGGTTAACGGATATCACTATTTTTATTTAAGAAGTATTTCTGAGTTTTTACTTAGGCATTTCTGAATCAAAAAGGAGAGAGGTTAAATATTTTGGGAATACTAAAAATTTAATTAGCACAATTACTAATCTACTAATGCATATGATAAGAAATTTGATAACTGCATAGGTACTAAATTTACAATAACGATGCATTTTTACAAATATGTTTAAACATGTAATTATGTATTTTTCTTAAAGTGAAATTATTTAATTATTTTTAACAAAGCTGTACACAAAATAAATTAAAGTGGAAGTGAAAAAAATTGCATAATTTAATTTAAATTAAATATGCGCGTTCTTCATAAATTATTAATTTTCTATCTCATGAATGAAATGAAGGTGTGATTTTGTCAAAGAAAAATATATAATCGAGTACCCTTAAACCAGCGTTATGAAATTCACATACATATCCTATAAAAAATTAACAGGCAAACACATTGTCACGTTAAACATTTAAATCATTAATGGTTTTTTTATTAACTAATGCTATCTGACATTTTAAGATGTCAATATTTTTGTAAAAATATTTGGACATTATTACATATTTTTCTCATAACGGTTAAATATGAGCAACAAACGGAAACTGCGAGAGCAAAGTGGTGCGTTATTAGCTAGAATATTTATTATTGTTTGCTACAGTACAATGTTGTTTTATGAATTCAATTTGTTGTGGTTGTTATCTAAGAAAGCACTACAAAAAGATAGCTTATTATTCACATATTTGTTAAACAATAAAACTATAAATAAATATAACTGTAATTTAAATCTTTTTGTGCATAATTGCGTACGCATGCAAGTATTAGTCGTATACATTTAAATTTTATATAAATAATTTTCTTTTGTATCTAAAAAAATTATCGAATCAAACAAAATATTTTTTTTTATTTATCTATTTTTTAATGTCATATATTACTAGTAGACTCTGATAGTCAATACACATAATGATATTTTAAGTTAACCACAAACATTTGAATCTTACAATGTAGTCGAACTTACTAATACTATCTAAGTTTATTAGAACTTATATTCTCAAAGAAGTTAGAAA
Source organism: Bacillus rossius redtenbacheri (assembly GCF_032445375.1). Taxonomy (NCBI): domain Eukaryota; kingdom Metazoa; phylum Arthropoda; class Insecta; order Phasmatodea; family Bacillidae; genus Bacillus; species Bacillus rossius. The sequence continues at coordinate 24,458,298 of NC_086337.1, read as the reverse complement.
TTTACGAAATATTGTATATGTAAATGGTTTTCTACCTTGAATCTCAATAGCTACAAAAACTGTACTAATATAGCAAAAGTAAAAATTTTACCACAAATTTATTTGATAGAAATTAATCATTTTATATACTAGATTTGTATATGTATGTGTAAATTTAATTTTTTTAGTGTATATGCAAACATTATATTAGAAAAACTTGTTTTTCTCTTGAAAATATTATTAGGCTTCATGAATTATTTATCATTATATATAACACGTTTCTCTATAAAAAAGTATTCTAGGTTTTATTTGTTATACAAAATACTTACAACATTAAGAAATACCTTAGGCGAATTATTTTCATATAAAGCAGATTGTAAAAAAAAACCTGTGGAAATGGTTTACCGATTTATAATCTTTGGATTATATATAAAACCTTCCGATAAAATAAACTTCAAGATTTTCTTCAAATAAAACATTTTTCTTAAATGCTTATATATATTTTAATTCCTCAATAATAATTTATTATGCTCATATTTGATAATTAATTTTCATCTCAGTGGTATGACTATCTGTACCTGATAATTGTTTGTTTTAAAAATATAGGAAGTATTGTAAAACAAAACTTATTGGTAATTTTTAATTTACGTCGTTTATCCAATTTTGATACTGTTAAAATTGTATTTTTAAAGAATATCCCCTTAATACACACACCAACGATTAGCGAAAATTTAAATATAAATGAAATAAGATACCAATATCACTAAGAAAATATTTTGTTTCTGAATTAAAGATAATAGTTTTAAAATGTATAAATAATATTACTTTAGCAATTGTTTAGCACAAATGATTAAAAATTTAATCAAGTAAACAAAAATAATTTGTATTTAAATCTATAAATTTGAGAATAACCTATGAGGAAAAAAAAAAGATTTTTGTCATTAACTAAATTGCAGAAAGAGCTAATGAAAAATAAAATTGAAAAACAGTCAACTCTCTAAACGACGGATAACCAACTATGGCGAGTGGATACAATGACAAAGAAGAATAAAGGAGTGCCAAGAAAATATGAATTTATAAAAATGTATAAAAGAGAAGCTGGGTGTTGAGATTTAAGAAGCAGAACTGAATGGAATAAGAAAGAACATCTCAAGGATAATACTCATGAATAGCTAATGAAATTGGGGAAGTGGCATGCGACGAGAATAAATTTAAATATTCGTTGAATGAATACTTTCTAGAATTCTGCGACAAGCTGTTTTAAAACGTTACCAAACAAAGCACTCCCATCGAGCTAGTATTAACGAGCATTTATAATTACTTAAAATTTTTAATTCCGCTCATAGGGAGAGGGTCATGGGTTTGATCCCAAATCCATACCAAATAAAATGACCGACCCATTAATATCTGGTTTCATAGTGGTTTGGAGAGCTCTTCATTCGTGGATCATTGCAAAACCGTTTTCTTAAAAATCGAAAACATTATTGACCTCTTGATAAACAATTAACGATTGCATTACATATTTTTGGTGTGATATAGGGGATACTATTTAACTATGAACATTATTTGTTCTACCTTTAATATAAATTCAGTATAAATAAATTTTTAAACAATTGTTCTAAGCATTTCGCTACAGGAATACGATCTCTTCACAGGGATATGTTCTCGCCACAGGGATTCAATCGGTTACAGGACACGATAGGATACAGCTCAAACAGCTCCAGCGACCAATCGTTATGAAGTCGCTACACTCGTACAGTCAAACTGGGACGTCATGTAACATAGCAGCTGACTCCGCCCACGGGAATGCATGGGCTCAGGGGAGGGAGCTGATGACTTACTTGTTCACTGAAGACGCTGCTGCGAAAAACCGGGTTTCCTGACCCAGCGCCGAAAAAAAAAAACAGGAATTATGGCGATCCACCAGTCAGATACTTGAAGTCTTGCCCGGCCTGTAGACTCGCCGGTCGGGCGCACACGTACTTGTTCGCCACGAATTCTGCTCACTCTTGACTCGTGTGCATTTGAAATACGCAACTTTTACGTGAATATATTTAGGTTTAGCCGTCACTCCCGTACAGCCCGGCTCGTTCGCGACTACTGCCCATTGCGGCCAGCGAACACACACACATGTCCGCACCAAGTCAGCTGGGTGATCGCGAATGTCTCGTCGTACTCGTCACTACGTCACTCTTCACCCCCCCCCCCCCCCCCGGATTCTCTTCTACTTCGCCTGGCGACGGAGACGTGCAAACAGTTTTTATTGGCGCACAAGTTCGTTTTTTTTTTTTTAGTTCATACTTGTCAAACGTATTTTAGGCCTCGCGTAAAATATACATTACACTAAAATTAACAAATAGTCTTAAAACAATTTTAACTAAAAAAAGCCATCAAAACTTAACGTCTTAAGAACCAGGCTGCTAAAGTTACCTTAAAATAACAACACAGTTGTTTCTTTCACCGTTTACGTGACAAAAAAATTAACTGCAAATAAACAAAATTGAATTTACTAAAATAAACTAAAAACTACTTTAAATTTAGAACCCAATAATAAACATAATTAACAAAATAAACCAATTAAAAAATTGCCTAGGAGAGCTGATCTTAACGTCTCTTAAGTATTTTGGCAATAGCGAAGCTGGCCACAAATGCTAAATTTCAAAAGCCTACGAGACTACAGGGCTACAGGCTTCTTGGCTACAAAGCTACAAGGCTTCAACTGGCCATGAGACCAAAATTCTACTAGGCTACAAGTCTACGAGGCTACAAGACTACATGGCTCTAAGAGTATTTGACTCAATTCATGCAAAAGAACTTGTTGCAAGTAGTCCCGATTCTTGTCAACATATGTCGTCATGTGTTGTGTTGAGGTAAATATATATTTTTTCATGTGAGATGCGGGATGCTCACTCACGCTAGCATGAGAAGGAGGGCTTCGCTGGACACCAAGGAGAAGGAAGTTCATCTTACATGCCAGTGTTTCTCAGATGTCTCAAGGCATAGTAATAGACTAAGTAATAAATATTTTTTGTCTAAATTGCACCTGGTAAAAATATTGGTAGCAGATATTCACTAATTAAACGCAATTCCGAATAAATTTGTCTCTCTAATTACAAAAAAAAATATTATATGCAGGAAAATTTTATCCAGGAATAACCAGAAACACTCGAAGTATATCAGAAGAAGTCTCGCCAGAAATAGCCAGGAGCACACGGAGAAATCAAACAAAATATGGACACTTATATTTGAAAGCACACGAAGAAAACTAACAGAAGTCTCGACAGGAATGACCAGAAGCACTTGGAAAAACCAACCAAATGTTGACAGAAATAATTAGGATCACACAGAGAAATCCATCAAAATATTGACACGAATAAACAGAAGCACACGGAGAAAACCCCCCCCCCCCCCCCAAAATATAGGTAAGTAGAAATAATAAGGAGCACACGGAGAAAACTAACGCACGTGAATCAGTGAATAAGAAAAAAAAATCAATAAAAAATAACAAAACATTTTGGCTTGTGCCAGGACTCCATCCTTGCTGAACAAAGAAGTTAACAAGCTGACGGAAGTGCAGAATGGTTATGAGACGTTCGGAAAGTCGGAAGGAATGTTCACATAAAAGCGCCTGGTCGTGAACAGAGTCAAATCCAGCCCTATAATATATTCGTTTTCGTTGGCAGCACCACGTCCCATGAAACAAATAATTGAATCTCTGATCCCGAGTAAGTTTCTGTTCTGTCAATCGATCTCGAGTCTGGTAACTCGCTGCTGTTGTGTACGCCCCATTACAAACAAATTAATTATTCATTATTGTAATATTTACTTTGCAAACTTGTTTGCTAAACATGTTTTGGCCTGATTTTATTTACTCAAAGTTTCTTAAGCAACATACAAGTATTGTAATATACTAACATTTTTAATCGTTGTACACTCGTTACGGCCGCCATTTTGAAAACCCGTAAATATTATCAGCTTTTAATGAGAAAAATTTTAGAAATTATAAAAATTTATATAAAACACTCTGTAATTTTGGATTATGACATCATGGCCGCCATCTTGAAAATCTGTAATATTATAAAATTGTAATGGGAAAAATTTTAAAATTTATAAAAAATTTAAATTAATAAAATTTTAATAAAATTTGAATAGAATACGCACATTTGTCTTCAGTTCGAACTTGGTGAGGACAAAAATAAATGATGACGGATTCTTCCTCCACGGAAGCCACCGACCGTCTGACCTCCAACCACTAATGCCAAGGTACATATGTAGTATATATCGCCAGCTAGTACGACGTCAAGTCCGCCATCTTAAGCAACTAATAAGTATTTTACTATAATAACATGTTTAATTTATGGGGAGTGTTTTGGTCCATGCGTTATCAGATCACATATGGCTTGCATTTGCCAGGTCACGAGTTCACTTTCCGCTTTCACCAACAGAGGTTTCACACACCATTACAAGCGAATGCTGGCGCAGTTCCTCGACTATGCCTTATCACATTATGTAAAAATAAAAATAAAATATTTATTTACATATGTGAAATTTGTTTCTTCTTAGTGCAGAAAAAACCGGCTTAAATGCGTCACTGGAAGACATCGACGACTGCACCCCCATATTTGATGGTATTCGGAGGATTGTTGGATCGAGAGGAACCACCACACTTCTGCTGCGGTCAGATGAAGAAGCTGAAAGATCGGCTCGGAAGTCGCGGTGTCTGCGGCGGAGGGGGGAAATAAGGTCCAGGAGAGGCGGGATCCTAATTAAGATATTGATCAAAGGAGCTCGCCGCCAGGTCCCCCCCCGGTACATACATACCCTGGCTGACGAGGAGGAGGCGTGACGGTGGTGGTCGCAATCGAGTCGCATCTTCCCGTCTCTCTCCGTACGTCAGCTGAAGGCTCCCAGGGACTACGTCGCAGCACCGAGGGACTCGGGGCACGTGGTCCCCTCTAATCCCGAGGCAAGTCAAAGCTTTGAGCCTTCCTAACCACCCCCCACTCCCCACTCCCCGACAAAATCCCCTTCCACCAAGTTGGCGCGGGCTTGTTAGTCGGGAACTTCGGACCTGCTTTTCCCCTACAACCATCTTGTATATATATTTTTTTCTCCTCCCCCGTCCAACCCTCACCTGTATTATGAATACAAAACGAGCCTGTTTGCCTGGGCTCTCGAGCGGGTCTTTGGCCCATGGGCTGCGTTTATATATATAAAAAAAATAACGACAACCAAACCCGCAAACACGGATTTTCGTGGTCGGAAGGGAAGTGGTTGCGGAAACATTTCGAACGTCCTGCTCATTGTAACGTTCATTCCGGACTAGATGATAAATGATTCCTCGGATGGTGAAGATTTGACTTGAAAAAAATTTAATGAACATACGCCATAGCTGGCTTAAAAATAAAAGATGTCATCAAAATAAACCTCGAAAAATGTAAATACAGCAAAGATGAATACATAAACACACGTGGAATGAAGCTTAAATTAAGCTGAAAGAAATTTTAATTTCACAGAATTCTCTGTTCTGTCCAGGCATTTAACGTTTGATATAAGTTGATTTTTGATTCTTCACCGTATGTTTCTTAATTAATCTTTGTAGTTCGTTCTTTAGATTTTCCTATGGGTTTCAAGGTTAATCAGCAAAAACAAATATCTATGAAATTCTTTAAAACAAGTCAGGTAAACTTTCCTACTAAGTATCCAAATCAATCACTTTTTTTTTTCGTCGATCAAGTCTGTAAATTTTCAAATTGTTAGTATCTAAAATGTGTGCACACTTAGAAAATTTTCACATTAAAAAACAAAGAAAACTTTTTTTGCTGATTACACATTAAGACCATTTATACAGTTTTTTTAAACATAATATTTGAATGCGGTTACACTATCTAGTGCTATAGTGGGAAACAATTTTTACACCTTACTTCAGGCGATCACTTTTTGTTACTTTTAACATTAATCTGTAAGTAAATATAATATTCAAATTAATATTTTTTAACATTTTTCTTTTATTTCTTCTTCTCCAAAGGATTAGATGTAGCTTCGGAACCAAATTAATTTATTTTTGTTGTGATTAAAGGTTGGTAAACATTTATAATAATAGTGATGTAAATAATATTCACATCGTCGATATGGTACACTTTTAAAACTCATTAGCCTTTTTTATTGTAAATCGAAACTATATTTGTGTTATTTTTAACAGACGATAAGAGTAAACACGTTTCCCTAGACTAAGTATACACGAAAGCCAATTTTTCTTTCTGTTTATTAAACATATTTGATATTAATGAACATTTAATATGTTTGACTAGATTTATTAAACAATACTGCTTAAATCACCAGAAAAGAAATATCTCCGTAGTAACCGTTTTTGAAATTTAATTTTATTATAACTACAGTATAAGTAAATTATATATTGGAATATAATTGTCAACAAAAACATTCTGCTTACAATCAGCTTCTTTTATAAATACAAACTGCCGGTTTCTTAAAAAAAAACTCAATCGAAGGCTTCTGTTGCAGACGGGCGCCAATTACCTCCAAGGAATCAATCCCTATCGCTGGCATACCTTCTGCAGGATAATGAACGTTCACATTCATACGCGAAAAATACCTGCCATAACTTAGGCTATGTCCACAATACACATTTGATAAACTTAATGCGGCGCCTAGTTTAACGAACTTCCACGCCAGGTAAAGTTTATAGATATTTACGTACGATATTTTGACGTGAATACGTCTTAAACAATGGGACACTTGTTTGCAAAGTAGAGTGTTACGAAAATAAGATAGATTTGGAAACGTTATAAACTATAATCAGGGTTTATCTCATTAGAGTTGGGCATATAATTTAACGCAGCATTAGGGTTTAGGCATGCGCCATTTTTTTTGTAATTTACAGGTCACTAGTAGTAATAGGCCAGTTTCTAAAAAAATTTCTTTTCAGTTTACTCATACTCTTTGAGAGAAAATATTGTACAAACGCGATAGCCAGTTTGGATCAAATCAAATTTATTTTGATCAGAAAACAGCAAAGTTTTTAGTGAAAAGTTTTAAAAATACATTTTAGAGATAACAACTGCAAGATGAAGAAAAGCGTGAAAAAAATTACAACGTTGATGCATATAGCAAATTTTTATGATTATAATTGAAGGAAACAGCTAAAAGAAGGCAGACCAGGTTGTGAGGATTCCTAAATGTGTGCCATTCTCATTTGCGGAACGGACGAAACTCTGCGTGCAGAGTCTTAAGATGGGGAAATTTTCTGGCCTATTACGAGTGCAGTTATTACTGACAGGGACATGAGTTTCCATGAATAGCCCTCGTACAAAAAGTAATGGCGGCTTCAGGATGACTTTTCGGGAGGGGTTATCGCACAAAGAAAGGTCGTAGTTGCAAAAAAATGAAAATGGTTAGATATTGGCCTTGGAATATTATTTACAATTTACAGGTTTCAAATACAGAACCTTAGTAGCTCCATGCAACTTTTGATGAAATAAAAGTTTAACATATGAAATTAAATATTTAAGTAAACATAAATATACACTAATCAATAAAATTGATCTCGGGAGGGGCTGTCGCCCCCACCGCCCCCCTTCTGAAGCCGCGCTTGACAAAAAGGTTTTTGGAGATACTGTATTTTTATTTTAAATTCGCATCTCCACGACTAATTCATTTTAGAAACCCTGCAGCCGTTTCGAGCGAAACTATTGAAGAATTGGACAAAAATAATAATTTAGTGTTTCATGCTCAATGCTTTACCGATGGAGGTGCAACACCATACGTAATTTTTTTAATAACGAGCGAAAAAAGTGCTAAGCTTCAATATTGGTTTATTTTCAACTTATATTTAGCAAAACATAAACAAAAGCACATATTTTCTGGTTCAATGATTATAATCTTGAGGTACATCAAATCCTCATAAGCCTCTGAATTGCTGAACATACAAATTTTACATTATAAATAAATTATCATAAATACAACAATTTTGTTGCAATACTTGTTAATTTGAGGCGAATTATATTTCCATAAAGAAAGAATATTCAATAAACTCTTTCAGCCTATGAAATATTAAACCACAACTTTACTTTAATCAAGACTCTTACCTACATGCTCCCAAAATTAAATATTATATAGGCCCTACCAAATTGTATGACTGCCGTTATTAAAAATAATTATAAACACATACTTTAAATAATACTATACCAGCAATAACATCTATATTCCATTTTTTTAATACAACTTCGATTAAGTTTAAGAACATTTAAGCTTAATCAAAGTCTACAAAAATATGACCGATATTAATGTTCATTAATAAAAAGGAATTTACTTAAATTCCGTGCATTTAACTGTCGTACCGATACAGCCAATCCCATTTTTTTTCTTTAAAGCAAACCTAAATACCAATGTTATGAAGATACACGTTGGGTGTTTAAATGCACTGACTGTACATGAGAAGACATCGTAGGTTTCAGTTGTCTTCGAACCATTTTGCAAGCCATGTCGATGCTTATACACTAAATCATGCGCGGGAACTTTGACCGGACCAACGGTCATCGCTCAAAGTGCCAATTAAGTGCATGTTTATTTCTGTAATGAAAAGTCAATATATGATAAAAATAAAACATGATTTCCCCCCTTTTCCCAGCATATATCAAGAAAATAGCACACTGCGCTAATGTGAATTTAGAAATCACGCTTTAAACTCGCAAATCGAAATGTGCTGAATTGATTTAGTAAATATTAAAAAAAAAAAACGTATTTGCTGCTTCCTTCTTATTTTATTCACTTATGCAAAGATAAAAACGACATAAAAGACTTGTATTCGTGATGCTGTGGAAATTTTGTTTCAAAGTTAAGCGGTTCAAGAAATGGATTGCAGGAGTAGATTGAGAAGGGTCTATGTATGCAACAGTTGGCGTTTTCCAAAATTGTGTCTCATCATCCCAAATCCTACTGAAAATTAAACGCATTTAATTTATTAGCATCATATGAATTGAGTACCAAATTTAAAAAAATATCCGAAAAATATTGAAAAGGAGAGTAAACAAACCTGTTTTACACATCGTTGTACCTCACTTACCATATATATAAATATATATATAATGTCCAGGGGGGCCGTGGAATGGCGTTTTTCATTTCAATTTCACAGTTTTGATATTGCAATCGCAAGCAGCCCAAGAGAGGGGCTATTTGATTCCCGAGCTGGCCAGGGGGGGGGGGGGGGGGGAGGAATTCTGGCCACCCTGCGACTAACCTTCATGCCTCAAAGAGTATTACAGATCTCTAAAAAAAAATAACAAATTAAAATTTATGATATAAATTAGCTTTGATAGTCTGACATTCATTTGATGTTTTCCAGATTAAATCTTTATTGATTTTTAAATATTTTATTTATTGTAATCTATCTGAATATTATATGTAACTCAAAAAAATTACTCAGCTAACAGAAATTATAAAGAATTAACTTTTAATAATATAATTTTTTAATAATTTACTTTTTTTAATGAAGAGAATATGAGCTTTTAATACAGAATCATACATTGATAAATATCCATAAAACTTAAAAAACTAAGTTTTATTTGTAGGTAGGCTATATGATTTCTATGATGTGGATTATTGGTAACGTAGAAACTCCTGCAGTAAGTAAACATGAAATAACCACAAAAAAGAACGTTGTAAATTAATCATATTTTACAGAAAATTTATGTTTTTTTTTTATGTTTCACAGGCTTTATGAGGCAACCCATTAGGCCTATAACATACTACTATGTACTCTATACAAAGGAAGGTTAATGCAATTTGTGCTGATGAGCATCAGTGAATCCCATGATGATAAAGCTTTACATTCTCACTCTGTCATATGCAGACAGCAATAGAGAACATTTTTACTGCAAAATTATCTTGAGGATAAATTACGTTCATCATTACCTGCGTAACGAGGAGAGTGTGAGAGAGAGAGAGAGAGAGAGAGAGAGAGAGGTAAATAATAAAAATTTTAAAAAAGGCCGAGAGTATTTTGAATGCAATATATTTCCCAGCATTCATCCTGTGGCCACAGCTGATAAATGCGAGGAATAATGACGGATAATTAATGAACTGCGAGCTCTTTTCATTCCGCGCCATTTGAGACCGTGACTGTGTGTGGGTGGGGGTGGGTGGTCAAAAAAGGGGGGGAGGGGGTTCTCGCATCCCCTTTTTGGGGTCTTTCTCCTACAGCGAGGATCGGCCATGTTGCGGGACGCCATTTAAGGTGGGTGTGTTAAGGATGGAGGGAGGGGGAAGGGCAAGGGATTCTCATTATTATTGTTAGGAATGTGCACCAGACCGCGTTTCTTTTGTTTCCGCCCTGGAAGGAACCGTTTGTCGGTAAGGGGGGAAGTTGCGTTTCTTAATCACGTCTGTGAACTTTTTTTTTCTTCTTCCCCCAATTCCTTCTCCGGACCCCCTACCAACCTTCCGTTTCTTAGACCAACAGTTTTTCTCCCCCTCTCTTTCCCCGGGCGTTTGTGCGATTATTTTTCTTCTCGAACGTTTGCCCTCCTGCGCCCGGCAGTCCCTTCATCGAGTTCACTTTGCCCCTCTCCCCCCTGCCACCCAGCTCCACCCCCCCCCCCTCCATCATCCACGAGGCCCTTTCCGTTCCCCGCGAACTACGATCATTTGCATGAAAAGTGCGTACACTCCAAAATTGCTGCAGCCAGACACAAAGGCTCGCGCATCAACCACAGCCTTTGCACGGCTCGCCGCAGGTTGGAATATATATGTATATATATATATTTTTTTTTTTTCTCCGTCCAGGACCATCCAAGGCCTTTAATTTTGAACTCGTCTTGAAATATGTGGCTGGAACATGAGGTTCATTAGTGAAACCCCTGAGTTTTCTGACCTTAACACACGTCTCGTTCATATACGAGTAGCAGGTCTTCCTTATTTGCTGTAGAATAAAGTTAACAGACTGGTTTTTGCTATTAATTAGAATGCAGCATTGGAGCTTATACTGTTAACAAGTTCTTCATAAAAAAATATTTTAATTTTTCAAATTCGTTAATTATAAGCTTTTTATGTGTAATAGATGATTATTTATACTAAATTGAAGCTCATAAAAAGTTTACAACCTAAATTTTGGTGTTAATAATTCTAATTTTCTTTTAATATAGGAAGGTTAAAAAAAATCCATATATTTATGGTAATTTCAATAGTTGTTTAAAATTAAAAATGGAATTCAATAGAACTACAGTTACAAGGATGATGTTACAAGAAAATACTTTGTTGACATTGAGCTAAAAGTTTCGCTCTATTTAGACGTAACTAATATGTTCTGTATAATTTAGCAGTTTAAAATACAGATGTATAATCAAAAAGTAAAAGAAAAATACTGACTGCCAGATTTGTAAGATATACCAAAAATATCCTACATGAATTGAAAGCTGATAAAAGTTTTTACAATCCTCTATTTAAAATTTTAATGCTTTTCAAACTTTTTTGTTTATGAGAAATTTACAATATAATGTTAAAGTCGTTTCGATTATTTTAATATTTTTATAAATATTTATCCTTCAGTATTTAATTAAAACAATTAAATTATTTGTTTAGTTCAAAGAGCATATGCAGCATTTAACCTCTCGTAAATTTCCCCGCATTACTATTAAGTTAAGTTTATCACTAAACATATTTTAAGAACTTACTATAGTTTATAGTTCTTAGTTGAAAGTTATTTTTCCTCTTTACTGAAGGACATAGTTAGATTTTACTTGAATAGCTAATTATTTTAGCCTGCAAAAGATCCACACAAAGTATATAATACTCGCCTCGCTTTCACAGAAAACACTGCAAGTTATAACAAACTGTTTTCTTCATAAAAAGATAATATCCATCTTAATAACAGTCAGAATGTGCATTCCAAGATATTTTACGTTTTGTAAATACTATATTGAAGATTTTAAACACCATGACTGCACTACAAAATGGCTATAAAATTCTTTAATAAATATTCTTGTTTATAACAATCAAAGTTTTTCGCAAATTTTAAACAAAAAAATTTGCTTTAATAGTACCTCACATGATATAACTATATTCTATATAGAGATTAAGTTTAAATAAATTTAAAAAAATATTTTAAACAATATTTTCGTTATTTATAAGTTCTGTAGTAGTAAGATAAAATATTATAGGATCTTTTCAATTTCGGCAGATAGTGGTGATAGTTTCAATGCCGACATCCCACACAGTCTTTTGATTCCACAAGATAAAATTTGTTCCTTATTGTTTGCAGATAGCTTTTGAAAGTGACTGCGGAATTCGTCTCTGCAATATGGGACATTCAAGCTGCTTGGCGGTAGGAAGTGAGAGAGAGAGAGAGAGAGAGAGAGAGAGAGAGAGAGAGAGAAGGAGAGGCAAAGGGAATGGGTGCGCGGAAGACAGAAACTGTCAGATTAAAATAACATTCATTCAAGTATGCCATCATCTCAGCCCCCTCTTGGCCGCTCCTTTCAATCCTGCCTTCAAAGCTCGTTATATTCTTTCGGAAGGAGGAGAGAAGGAATAAAAAATATAAAAAAAACTTACTTTCTGGAACACATATTTCTTTTCCCATTGTCGTTCGTTCCTTCGATCTCTTCGGCTGCCTCCTTCATTCCTTCATAGTTCGGTTTCGAAAAGGGAAGGGAGGTGTCTTTACTTTTTTTTAACCCCGCCGTCGCTTTTGCAGAGACTCTACCGGATCAATAAGGACAGCGTAAAGGATCATTTCCTCTTCACCCCTCCCTTCAAAACCAACAAGGACACCCAAACATCCGGTTCACGGCGATAAAGAGACCAGGAAAGCTGAAACGGGTTAGGAAAGACTTCAGAAATATAATAAAAACGGACTCTGCTTTAAAAAAGTGAGGGATAGATAGATAGAGTAAAAAAAGGGAAGATGGGGTAACTGAGGAAACAAGAAAACGTCACTCTATGAAAATGAAAGCGGAAGAATAAACTCAGTTAGAAAGCAGCATGCTAGATAGTGACTCGACAGCAGGCTGGTTAAACAGAGACGCGGTTAAGTGTTACCAAAGAGAATTGGCTGATCAAAAAATGGTGGGGGGTGCGGAGATGAATGCCTCATATTTGGTCTTCGAACAGCGAGAAGTTTGAGTTTATTGACATTTGCGTGAATGATGCGAATCGTTTTACTATTCAGTCACGCCACCTTTTTTTTAAAGATAATTTCTTCGTATTTATTTTTGTGAAGAAATAAAAACAAGACAACTTGTCATTAGTAAGCTAAACTGAAAACACACGAAATAGCAATGACAGAAATATATAATATAAAAAAAATTTATTTCCAGTCGCATTAAAAATGTCTTTGTATTGGGCCATTTAATAAAGTTTAAATATTAGCCAGATATAACAGTACAGCTTCCCAGAAAAGTTGGATTTTTCAACCGACTTCAAAAAGGGAGGTAATCAGGAGAACATGAAGAAAACTAATGCACAGTTTCCTAGATTAATATTAGTGAATCACCAAAAAAAATACAAAAACAGCTTCTGTAACAGCTTGTGAAATCTGCTTTGTTCTATAATGAGCCAATAGCTGTTTTTGTAAGTTTTTAATTTTTTGTATTTTTTATTCTTTAATTTTTAATTTTTTTGTTCTTCACTGACATTAATTTAGGAAACCGTGCGTTAGCTTTTTTTATTGTGCTCCTGATTATTCCTGCCAATATTTTGATGGTTTTCTATATGTGCTTTTGATTATTCAATCCATTGTTTTGTTGGTTTTCTGCACGTGTTACTGATTATTACTGTCAATAATTTGTTGGTTCTTTTTAGGTACTTCTGGTAATTCAAGGTGACGCCTCTGTTTGTTTTCCCCGTGCGCTCGTAGCTATTCCTGGCAAGACTTCTGCTCATGTTTTCCAAATGAATTGGATTATTTCTGAGGAATGAATCTCTGCATGGAAAATTTTTTACTCAATGAGACATGCAATTTTAATCAGAGCTACTTTTAATAAGTGAATTTCTGTTACTTAATCGGAACTTACCATACTTTTATCAGGTGGAATTCAAACAAAATAATCATTACTCAGTCAAATAATATGCCTTAAGGTTGGTGATAGTCACTATCACGCAATATGAACATCCTTCTTCTTGATGTATAGCAAAGCCCTACTTATATGGCAATCTTGAGTTAGAATCCCGCAATCCACATGAAAGAGCTACTTCCTGTACAACACAGCATGATGTGCCAACTTTAGAAAGAATAGGCACTTCTTGTAACAATTTTCATCCTACTGAGTGGAATGTTCGTGAAAATGTACATAATTTTCGTTAAATATATAAAGTCAAGCCTGTTTTATCGTATCCTACTTATGAGATCGTGTACCTTTGGCGAGATGGTATCATTGTGACGAGAATATATCCCTTCGATGAGATCGTATCCCTACTATGAGATCGTTTCTCACCAAAGTGAATTTTCGTACAAATATGTGTCATATTGGTTAATAGTGCTTCCTTTTCGTCAAATGCATGTACAGTGTGTATTTTGTGTGTTCATTTCATGCCCCGTGTGTGTATTGTGTGTTCATTGCGTGTTTATTTCATGCCCAGTGTGTGTTGCGTGTCCAGTGTGTACTGTGTTTCCATTGCATGTCCTGTGTGTACTGTTGGTCCGCTGCGTTTTATGTGTGTGTGTACTTCGTATCGAGTGTGTAATATGTGATCATGGCATGTCCTGCGCGTGTACTGTGTGACTAGTGTGTACTGTGTGTCCATTGCATGCCCTGTGTGTACTGTGTTCCCCTTGCTTGTTCGTTCCTTACGATTGGCAAGCCACAACTCAGTAGTCTCTTTAAAATAACATTGTCCCAGAAACCCTATTTTTACAATACTGATTTGTTTCAAAAATTATAAATGTAATATAAGTAAACATAAACAAAATTAACAAACAGTAACTCCACATGCCTTAATTCAACTATTATTTGATGCTTTAGTGTACGAGATATTATCCAGGAAAACGTTTTTAACTGTTTGAATTTGTAACTGCTTTTCACTGTAGCTGTACCATAAAACTATTAGTCAGGTGAATAAGTTACTTTAAAAAAGGGAGGTTGTCTGTAAAGTCGGTTTACGGACGATAATTGTACGTGATAACGTCATAAGAAAACACTGATGAAAAATTGCATACTTTTTAATTTTCAAATATTATTTACAGTTTTTGCAAATTTAATTTAAGTAATTTGTTTAAATATAATCACGAACAATTAGTTTAAAAGCCCGCCTTAACCTGTTTGATGTTATAGGAGATATTCTCGCACTGTGGTTGGCCGGTTCTTGCACGCTCGGCTCAGGCGGAACGTGACAATTTTTCGTGCGTGAAGTCGGCGTTCATCGATTCATGAGACGTTATCGCGTCAAAAAAAAAATTGCGATCAAACAGAATTATTATTCTGTCGTGTAATATTTTTGGGTATTGGCGGGAAGGCTTCTATTTGTTATTTTTTTTTTTTTTTTCCGCCGCATCAGAGCTTAGCGCTTTTAATTCTTCCAGCGGGAGGCTGTCAGCTCGCGCGCTCCTGTTCCGCGCCGGCTGGCGATCGCTCGTTCAGCCGCGGGCTTACGGGCCTTGCAGAGTGGCGACCGGACAACTGATATGTTTGACAATCGGTGTATTCGCGCGCGTCACGCGAGGCCCGCCCCGCCCCGGGCCGTTCAATCATTGCGCGCGGCTCAAAAGCGCTGGCTGACGTCTCTTCTTTGGCTTTCCCAACCACCCCTCCACCTCTCCGACCGCCGGAATCAATCAGGCCCACCTGATCGATGAATTAATTAGCAGCTTTCCGCGGGACCGCGCTGCGAAATTGGCGCTGCGTTTGTGAGCTTGACGTCAACCCTTGCGGTGCTCGTCGGTCGTGTTTTGCGGCTTTTGCGCCTGGCGGGACACCGCCATTTTTTTTCCAGGTGTTTTAATTTCAAATTTCCCGCTTTATTGGGGCATTAATCACACCGAAGCCTCCATGCAAACATCTATGTCTCTTGAGCGGTCGGCTCAACAAAAAAACTCGTTCATGATTTTTTTTTTCACAATTTAAATGTAAACCTTTATCTCTTAAGGTAGGTCTCATACACCGTTATTACTATTGTTGTTTTAATTTTCTCTTCAACATTCAAATGAATGGCTAACTCTGCTAATGTCACACGATATCTCACTTATTTTGCTGTTCTGCCACAAATATTTTAAACGTGTTAGATATAAATATATATAATTATATATGATTAATTTTTACTATTCTAAATTTTAGTTACTCGATAAATTTTTACCAAATAAGAAAATAAAATATGCGTAAAACTCGTTTTAAAAAAGGGTAATGCTCATAAAACTTAAATTAGTAAAGGTTAATGGATTTCGTAATTGGAACTCGGATTTTTTTTAAAGTGAGATTATTAATGTGTGTTAAATAAAACATCGAGAAATAATTGGAAGAAAATTGACTCCGGACAAGAAATTTCTAAGCATTCTCCTTGAGTGATTGAGGCAAACTGAATAATCTATACTAATAACAAAACTGATCAATATACATGTCTCTAAATGTAATGGTAAATTTTTTGTATGTTTGTTTTATCGTCTGCTTGTTTCGTATAAATCAAATACCATATTTTATTGCCTGAATTTTTTAAATATTAAGTATTTTGGTTAACTTAATTACTAGGCTATACAATATTATAGAATGCCCATCCAAACGGGATGAAAAAGTAATTTATTTAGTTTAAAAAATCTAATAATGTGTTTCAAGATAAACCAGCACAAGTAAATTAATTGTATATAAATAATATGTATACTTATCTACCAAAAACCTGTTTTTATAATTTGTGAAAATTAACCTAAAGCGGCATCCATTGCAAAATTATAAAAATAATAATGTAGTTTTTAATGTGTTCGATAAAATGCATTTTTCTTCTTTTAGAAATAAATATCCGTACTTATTAATATACAAGAGCTAGAGGTAAGAAACTAAGAATAATAAAATTTATGAAGAGATATGTATTGAATTTGGTTCCATTTTCGAAAATTTTAATCACAATGTATTGTTTTTTAAAAAATATCCGAAATCAAGAAAGAAGTATAAAAAACGGGAATAAATAATTAACATAATAAAAGTCTATCATATTTATTGCCAATTTGCGAAATTACACTATTAAAAAAATTAAGAGGGGTAGGTTTCGTTTTAAGAAGAAAACTGCATACTTTAGAATATAAACGAACCATACTTAGGAACTAACACAAAAAAATTTATAAAGAGATTAATATTGTATTTTTTATAATATTTTTATTTTTGAACTTTAAAGATTAGAAAAGGGTTTAAATTATTTTTGAACAAAAAACAATCACATTCACGAAATAAATGAAAAATTAGGTTTAAGGTATTTTTAGAGATCCTTTTTGAACAGTTGGGGGGGGGGGGGGGGGTTATGGATTGAAACCTATACACATATAATGTTAGTGGACTTATACCTATCAGGTTATTTTTATATCTTATCGAATTTCACCTGCAAAAGTTATAAGAGAATTGTTTATATTATAATATTTAATCTTAAAAGTAAATAGACAGTAAAATGAGATAAAAAAATACTAACATAAATAACATATATAATAGACGACGTATCTTATTTTTCTTTTCTTTTTAGAAAATCTACTGCAATGTTGTTCCAAAAGGGGTAAAGTTATTTAAAAAAAAACGTTTTCTCTCCAAAGCAAATAAATAAGTAGATAGCAAAATGTTCCCGAATAAAATAAATTTTGCATTTGTATGGTATTTTTTTTTTTTACCAATTTTTGATATTCTTCTTCAAATGGTTTGAAAATCGAGTACTTAACTTTAGTTTGATAGTAAAAATATATAATCACTAAGGCAAATAAATCGTAAGGTAAAACGCTGAGCACAAACAATTAACATAGTAATTTATATTGTGTGTTTTTAAATTTTTATCGATATTCTATCTACAATGGAAGTGAAAAGATTTTGCGTAATACTTTGCAATTATAAAAACCCCTTTCAGCACGGCCTACAGTCGAGCGTAGATTTCGAAGTACCAGTTTATTTTGGAAAAAAATTGGAAACTTCTATAACTTTCGAAACAATTTAAGAACTTAATGTACATAACATATTTATTTTTTCTCCAATATTACAAAATGATCGATAAAATATTAACTCATTTTCTATGCAGTGGAAATATTCCTTATTATTTAGAAAGTAGCATTGAAAAGCTTGGAAAGAAATTCATATTATATACCAACTAAGGTAATTATTAAATTGTTTTAACTTCAAACACTATTTTTCATCCCCTGCATTAAAAATGTGGTAGTATAAATATTTTCTTTGCATCAACGCTTGAGGTATTACCTATTAATACGGTATAAAATAAATTAAAACAAAATTGATACTTAGAAAGTTTAAAATTTTTGTATATATCAACCCAGGTTTTTAAGTTAATAATTCGTTTGATAAAAAATTGTTGCAGCCAAACTTTAGGATTTGTACAATAAATTATAAAGGATATGAGAGTATATCTGTTCAAAAATTATGTTTTTTTACTTTAAAACCTTGTTTTTTCCACTCCTTGCAGTAATGGTTGGGTAAACAAAAAATTATTTTCTCAATAATTTTAGTTAATATTAGACAGTTAAACCAAAATAAGAATGGGTCCGATATTGATTTTCTCTGAAGTAAAGTGGGAGGTAAAGTAAATATTAAATATTTGTTTTTTTTAATGCTTCCCAAATTTCTATTCATAAAAAAAAGTTTTCAAATATGTCTCGGAGGTTGGGCTACCTGCGTATATTCAACGAAGATCCAGCTGTGTAATACTGCGAAGGACCCTCAATTTGTGTTTGAGTGATATATTTCCGCTGAAAGTTTCGATGATATTTTCTGTTAAGTGTACGGCGGATAGTACGCCTCGCATTTCGAAATGTTTTTAGCGCGCGTGAAGCAATGTTCCCCCGGGGGGAATCGCTACCGCAGCGCTGTCCTGTGGCTGTAACCCCCCGCTGGAAACAGTGTAGCACCACCCTCCCAATTTCCCCGCCCCCTTCCCCTTCCCCGTCCAATAAGGCGTCTCTCGACGTCGTGTCCCGATCCGGCGACAGGAGCCGCCCGCGCTTGTAGCCCGGCGCGCCGGCGCTTGTAGCTCGGAATTAGCTTCAAGCGCGCATGCCCCCGCCGTAAGGGTTTCCTGCAAGCTCGGATCTCAACTCCACCCCGCTGCTAACAGCCGTTCACACGCAAAACTGATCAGGAAACTGTGAGATTTGACTGGAGGATCCGTTTGAAATATTTCTTCATTAGCAATAATTCACGACGTACTTAACAGAATTCCATTGAAATTTCACTCGTTAGCAGCAGTTGTAAAGTTTTGATGTGTTTGTTTCAACGGTTGACACATCTCAGAATACTTAACTCATAATGTTCTGCAGCATTAACCCACTCCTACATTTTGCCGTATTATATCGGAGAGCAACATCAAATGATATAGACTGATTTTTTAAAAATAATGCTATAAAACGTTACATCGATGCTACCACAAAACTGTAGAAGTGTGCCTGTCTTTTTGTGTGTTTATTTGTTTGACAATCACGCAAAAAAAAACACTCGACCGAGTTTGAAGCAACAAAAATGTTCTCTTTTATGTTTGGTGCACGATTGCGAGCGAGTTTTCTCGGCAGTAACATGTTATTTAAATACTTGTGCAATATAATTGAACAATAAAATAAATATTTTTTATTAAAAAGAAAATTACAACTTATTTAAAACACACTTACACAATTAAAAATGTCTAAAAAAATTTTCAAATATCTTATTAAATGAAATAAATTTTTAAATAATAAAACATTTTGTCGTTCCGTAGTAAAGTTAAAAATGCACAACTGTATCGTTGCTTCACTATCACTCGCCCGTGATTAAGGAGTGGGGTGCTCAAATATATCTTTCCTTTCTTCACCATCGAGCGCGTTTGAATTTTTTAATTTTGCTTTGATGAGTCATTTAATTTACTTGACCTACTACCAGTAAAAATGTTGTAATTCAAAAACTGATCCCTCTTAAAACAGTTTATAATCACTAGGAGCATTTAATTCTGAAATAAATCATTCTAGACGTATTTTAACATGTTCTGACATAATAATAATGTTTAATCAACTCAATAAGGTTATGATTTGTTTGTAGGAAGTATTTACAGGCCAAATAACTTCGTTTAATCAAAACCAAATTTACAAACATATACCTACTTAATATTTTCGTCAAGTCAGATAAGTATAATTTCTACGTGTGCGAAAATATTATAGGATTAACTGTTTAGTGAATTTATTTTACAAGACATACAGTATTTTAATCAAATTCCTTGTCGAAAATTAGGTCCGAAGCCGGGGATATAACGGAACCGATTCTAACATTTTAAATTTTGTAGTTGTTCCATGCTAATAATTAATATCTGCTTTTGATGGTTGCAAGCAGAGCTTAAGAATCTGGCAGCGAATTATAGGATGTGTGTGATTCGCATCTAAGAAATTTTGGGTTTGAAAATTGATATTTTATTTATCAGTTTTCTGATCACGCTCGGCGTTCTATTAGATAATTCTACGTTAAAATCTCGTGTGCGAGTTTCGTATTATATGTTAATTTGCAACATGAGCGACACGAGAACACACGGGTTTGCTAGTTACCGAGGTTATGTTTTTACACATCACTGGCAAGTACTGAAAGTCTCGCTCACATTTATCTTTTGTTGGAAGCTTTGCAAAAATAAAAATAAAAAGAAGTGTAAGCTCGGTTAGAGAATAGCTGGTAACAGATGGTTAGAGAGTTGCCTTCAAAAGCAAGCGAAATGCAATAAATATTAAAAAAAAATATCCTTCTAGGAAGAGAGGTAATAACGGAAGATATATTTTTATACTCTCGTGAGATAGAGACAAGCGTTTAATTTTTTAATCTGACCCAAATTGTTTTTTTTTTCTGATGGTGGTGTTTTTTGTTTTTGTTTTCCTGAGTTGCATCTTGTTGGCAGTGATCCCATAATATATTCACAAGCTTACAGACAGTGCCTTTTTTCTCTCTCTAAATCAAGAAAGGCTTTCTACCAGCGATATATTTTTTTTTGTGATAGAAAACCTTTGAAAATATATTTTTCCGTTTACAAATGTTTTGTTAGTTTAAAAAAGGAAATGATTCAAGAGTTGTTTTGGATTAAGTTTAACCTACTGTTAAATATGTTTGGTGAGCGAAGAAAAGGGTTGAATAATATAACGACAATAAAAACGATACATGAAAGCTTGAATATGTTATGTTAATAATTTTTTAAAATATTTCTCAAGTAAATTATTTATTATTACAGTTTGTCTACTTATTTACAAATTTAAAATTTTGGTTTTATGTACTTTACATTTTACGTAATATTTGTTTGTCAATGACATAGTTACTACTGTACAAATATATTCTTTTAAAATGCTCTCCGTAAAAGAGTAAAAAATGTAGTTTTTGTTTTATTAAAGGGCGGAGCAAATGCACCTACAGAAAAATTGGGAATCTTAAAAAATATTTAAAAAAAAACTACCGTCCTCTTACAAGTATTTGAATAAATTTCTCAACTTATAGTATAAGAAGGTCTTAAATATTTTTATGGTACTGCAAAAAATATTGAGATTTTGTGTACGTATAGTGATTAAACAAAATTACCAATTTTGTTTTAAATTTTCTCGAAATTGAGTTTTATAGACGTAATAAATTGGGGGCGGGGGATTCTTGTTTCATTAAGAAATGTTCGTACTCTTAAATCCACAAAAATGTAAGATAAAAAAACAACTTCAGTTACACGCAAAACAGTTACCTAGACAGCAAAGTCCTCAAAAATAATTTAAGAACAAATAACATGCAAATGTGGGAAATAGATCAGCCATGACCAAGAGTAAGTTAAGAAGCCATCTTAAGGATTTACTTGGAGTAGTTTAGGGAAAGAGGGCTGAACTGAAAATCTGGTTGGACGAACCGGGATTTCAACTCGAGTACCATTAGAATGCGTGTCCAATAAATAACTAGTATCTATTCTTGCTGTATTTTGGACTTGTTTGCTTCGAACTATAAGTGTTATGATAGATAAATAAGATAGTAACGGCGCGCGCGGTTGTAACGATTATACCCGTGCCCTTTTTCCCCGGCATTTAACTGTGGCTAAAGGAGTGATTCCAGGAAGATGCAGCTAACCCATGCCCTGGGTCAATGAAAGCGTTCGCCGCCCGAGCGAAATATCGAATGTGCTCAAACATTCAACTACAAATGGAACAGTCGGCGTTCGAGGAGTGTATAGAGCCCTGGTTGTGATTGTCGAGTCGCAAACAAACTTAATCAAGGAGTGAGTCGACAACCAGAGCTACGGGCCGCCTGCTGGAGTACGGGGTCTCCCTGTTGAACGCTGGGCGTGACGTCAGAGCGAGTGTATCAAGTGAGTCGGCGAGTGCTCGGCTCTACGAGACACAGAGTACCCAAAACGTACGCCAACGAAGAGAGACTGGAGTCTAAGCATAGCCTACCAGCCCC
Organism: Bacillus rossius redtenbacheri; assembly: GCF_032445375.1. NCBI lineage: Eukaryota > Metazoa > Arthropoda > Insecta > Phasmatodea > Bacillidae > Bacillus > Bacillus rossius. Next base: position 24,435,751 of record NC_086337.1, on the reverse strand, counting down.
CTGGAGTCCAAGCATAGCCTACCAGCTCCTTGGAGTCCAAGCATAGCCTGCCAGCCCCCTTGAATCCGAGCATAGCCTAACAGCCCTTTGCAGTCCAAGCATAGCCTACCAGCCCCTTGGAGTCCGAGCATAGCCTAACAGCCCCCTGGAGTCCGAGCATAGCCTAACAGCCCCCTGGAGTCCGAGCATAGCCTACTGGCCCCCTGGAGTCCGAGCATAGCCTGCCAGCCCCCTTGAGTCCGAGCATAGCCTAACAGCCCCCTGGAGTCCAAGCATAGCCTGCCAGCCCCCTTGAGTCCGAGCATAGCCTACCAGCCCCCTGGAGTCCAAGCATAGCCTGCCAGCCCCCTTGAGTCCGAGCATAGCCTAACAGCCCTTTGCAGTCCGAGCATAGCCTAAATGCCCCCTGGAGTCCGAGCATAGCCTAACAGCCCCCTGGAGTCCGAGCATAGCCTAAATACCCCCTGGAGTCCAAGCATAGCCTGCCAGCCCCTTGTAGTCCAAGCATAGCCTAACAGCCCCTTGGAGTCCGAGCATAGTCTAACAGCCCCCTGGAGTCCGAGCATAGCCTAATAGCCCCTCGTGTTCCAAGCATAGCCTAACAGCCCCTTGTAGTCCGAGCATAGCCTAACAGCCCCTTGTAGTCCGAGCATAGCCTACCAGCCCCCTGGAGTCCGAGCATAGCCTAACAGCCCCTTGTAGTCCAAGCATAGCCTACCAGCTCCCTGCAGTCCAAGCATAGCCTACCAGCCCCCTGGAGCCCAAGCATAGCCTACCAGCCCCCTGGAGCCCAAGCATAGCCTAACAGCCCCTTGTAGTCCAAGCATAGCCTAACAGCCCCTTGGAGTCAGAGCATAGCCTAACAGCCCCCTGGAGTCAACGACGTAGGAGTCCTAGGAGACGCGCAGCCCCGGGTCATCAAGGTCAGCGTGAGGTCCATACTTTAAGGCACGTTACAATTATCTCATGCGGCGTGCTACCTGGCGGTGTAATATACTCACGAGGCAAACTATCAGACGTCTGAACGATACTAACAAAAGTAATTTCTGTTTATTTTTTATTCGTGAGTACAATGGTACTCGTCAAGCGAATAACATTATCAGTAATTAGCCAAGACGAGTCTTTATTTTGTGGACTCCATATGCCTAGCGAACGATTCCGTGTTAAATTATATGCTGTCCAAGCAAATACCTGTAGTTGTAGAAATTCATTTAAAAATTTGCAAACGTAAACTCTTGATTTAAGGTTTAAGTTCTTGTAATGTTATTTAAACCAATCTAAACTCTAAACTTGAGGGATCCTGATGAAGTTATATAAAATTGTAGCCTACTTATCCGTCAAATATTTTAATCATTGTAAATCTTTTGTTCATGGGTAAAAGCTGCTGGAGCCGAAAATGCCTTGGGAATATGTGTTAAAATGTTTTCAATCTCATAAATTATGGTATGGATTGCAATTATAATAGTCATTATAATAATTTTGGAAATCGACATATGTGTTAATTGCTGTCCACGTACCAAACCTGTCCTTTAAACCTTGGCGTGCTATGGTAGTCAACAAGCTAACTTTTTTATTTATTCAAAATTATTTTTATTAATAATTATGTTTCCATCAATAAAATGGTTGTTTTCAATTATAAATAAACAACATTACTAAAAGTTGTAAACAAAATTGAAACCATTAGATATAATTCAGGTAAGTTTATAAAAAAAACTCTTTTTGTAGAATTTGACAGAATTATTTGTCTTCAGTGCGTTAATAGCTCTACAAATCACTAGACACGCTGAACTTTTAAGCTTTAGATATCAGCACGAGTAATTCTTTTACGTTGGTATTTGTCACATGGGAAACCAAGTGCACATTGTCACGTTGCAGATACACGTTTGATATATTTGCCTTACTTAAAAAAAAAAAATCTCTCGTAAAAAGGTTTGTGAACAAAGTTTTTCAGTTTATTCGTGCAAATTTTTAAACAACATTACCCTTCATCATGAATTATTTTTGATGCATTTTTCATTTCTGTTTATCAATTCCCAAGAATACATCACTGCATTTAAATTTTTTTGGCTTGCTAAAATGTGGTTAGAAACTGGTCACTCTGTTTATTTAAATAAAACACATATTCACTATAGCTTTAGAAAAGGTGTGTCTAAAAATCTTTAAATAATTTTAAATGAGATATTGACATCACTATGAAATTTTGATAATGCCATTTAGTAATTTATTGTTTTAACCTTTCCATGGTAACAACTTAGCTATTTTAATATTGATTATATTATTATTTAAATAGTAAGCGTAAATATATAAAACACATAAATAAATATTTTTCCAACGGTGGGAAGTATTAGATATGGGTAAAAATATTAAGTACGCCTTTTTTATCCCCTAAATAAAACATTACGCCTCTAATATAAAGTTTTTATTTCAAGGTAAATTAAATTGAAAAATGTTTTACCCAAAGGCCAAAGAGCCTAATAAATGTGAAAGATACGGTAGCAATGACATTTCATAAAATGTATGTAATACAACTTCATACAGTAGCTGTCATCCGTATTTCAGAATATTATGTTATTGTAACTCACATGTATAGTTAACAAAATGCAAAATAATAATATATATTAATGCCCTTTATTTTCATATTGAAATTTGTTTGTGACTGTCTGCATTATAATTTTAGAAATAATTTGCGATAAATTGTTTAATATTCTTGTGATATAGATCCCATTATACACCCAGAGTTTTAGTCACCATATTACCAACTATCATAGTCGTGTAACATGAAGTAGAACTTTATTTGTCAGGCATCATGAAAACATTCTTTTGTTTGTTTGTTATTTCGAACAAACAATTTTGTTTGTAGCAGATCACAAAAGAAAAAGTTGACAAACATGTCAACCGTTGGAACGTGTATTACAGCAAATGCAAACCAGTCGAGAAACAATGACTCATTCAATACGGCCTTTAAAACAGTGAACGGATTAGTGTAAAACAGGAAGAAAAGAATATTGGTGTTTCCATTGGCTGGCAAGGCAAATTGTTTAACACACCACAAATGCAGCGCTTAGGTAAACATTGATTCTAAGTTAAGTTAAGCATTTAAAAAATGTTATTTCCTTTCTTCTTTCTGGCCAATTCTTTTCTTGTGGCCAATAAAGGTTAATCCAAAGTTTTTTAACACATTTAGATTAAATATCTTAAACAATTGATTGAAGCAGTATTATAAATTATTTAGCTACAGGCAATGTTAAATAAAAACTCTTAAAATAATTTACAGTACAATAAAATATTTTTATATCTTTTGTGTTAATTCTTTATGAAAATAAGTACAAACCATGAAGCTTATGTTTATTTCAGCTTCATGTATTAAAGCAAAAACTTCCATCCTGTTCAAATTATATTTTGACAATATTAACAGCATTTTTTTCTGCATCTAAAACACCTTTGTGAGAGTATACATACATAGATCGTAACGTAACTTACGTAACAGGTTTTTAAAGGGCATTCGACATGAAAACGAACGAAATGAAATATCTTACATCATAACATCTTGGCTGCTCAGAAAAGATGCTGAAGTATGCGCGAATGGTGCTGTACGCCGAACTGCGGGTTCCATTTCCATGGAACAAAAAAAATATATATGGTTGAACGAAACACCAATTAAAATATCAAATAATGCACCAACTTTCATAAGTAATACCCAGTATTATCTAGAAAACCGTATTTCATATATGAAAAAAATAACCGTATCCTGTGTAGTGCAGATTTACAATATATTTATTGTTGTATTACAATCTATTTCTTGGCAACTGGGTTCCAAAGAACTCTTTTGTAAAAAGACATAATTTTTTAAAAGTAAAACTTCTTTTCTAAAGGGGAATACAATTTTCGAGCGTTACGAAAATCCCGATTGCATGAGGGGAATAGTTAGGTACGTGGTGAGGGAACCGGTAGAGGAGGAGAGTGCGTCAGCGGCGACGCCACTCCAACGCATGCGCTAGCGGTCGAATGGGATAGGTATGCATTGTAGCATGTTATATGCTCGTTGTAACGGCTGGAAGGGGAGACGGCAGAGGAGAGGTATAAATGACGCAGCAGTGATGCTACGGAATTCTCGTAACGCTGCTTGTGTTTGTCTAATCCTCAGTTTTCGTATCGGCTGACGATTGATGCCACCATATTTATTTTATGTTATTTGAAGTTTATACAATTTATTTATTCGTGGGGGAAACCAATATTGATTTGTGCTATTGAATTCATAAGTATCATTCATTTTTATGTTGAATAGTATGATTGAATGTGTAAGTAATTTTTCTCGTTCCATACCTAATAAGTAGAGACCTGCAAAATTCGCGGATTCATTGACCTCTAGGATAGACTCCACAGTCCTTTAAATACTCGCGGAAATGACACCTGTTCATTGGCTATTGACGCGTGAGACGTCTCAAATAGGCTATCCGTAATTCGGCCCTTTCTTGGTTTAGTGTTTCCCATTGGCTCACAGTTCCCCGGATAAAATGTGGGCCAATCGCAGAATCTGTACGAAGGTATAGTTGTTTTGATGCTAGCCTATCGCGAAATGAATCCGCGAATTTTGCATGTCTTTACTAATAAGTAGGGACAGGCATTTTTCGCGGATAAATCTGAACGCCCATTAGACTGCAACAAGGTACACCCGCACCAGCGGTTTCTTCCTTGTGATTGGCTGCCGGCTGCGAGAGAAGTCGTTGCCTTTTTTGACCGAGCCACTCAGGACGCGTTTACTCCCGCACTGAATCACTGTGATTGGTGTTGTTACAATCGATAAGTACCTGGGAGAAACTCGCCCAATCACGAATCACAGACGATGTTACAGTGTTTTAACTTTCATCTAGTCTCGAAATCTTTTCGCGAAATCTGCATGCCACTACTAATAAGCAATAATTTTTAGTTCTGTCGCGCGTGGACTTCACGTAGACACTTGTTTTTTTTTAATGTTTAGTGTGCATTCGCTGGTCGCACCCCGAGGCTGAGACATTCGCGGCGCCGATTTGACTTCCAGTTCTGCAGCTTATTTCCCTGCCCGGTCGAAGAGGGCGGGTTAATGGGGCAGAGTGGGGTTCATCAGCGGGGCTTGGCTTACGGGGCCAAAGGCCAAGGGAAGGAAGGAGCGAATGGGGGGAAAGGGGGCTACAAATCTGGGCGGGAAATGGGATTCCATAACTCGCGGGGTGAGTTAGTTGCGCGCCCCACGAATGCTTCAACTCGCGGTGTGTCTGTGAAAAGGGGGCGAAGGGAAGTGCCTTTTGTTCCGTTTCCTCCCGAGCGCAGGTCGCAAACCACACAAATAAGGGACATTAAAAACTTTGACGAAATTGCAGAGTTTGAAGCTTCTCGTTCCTGATGAGGAGAAATTTTCTAAACGTTTAACACAAGTAATGATATTAATTTTTGTATCTGTTGTAGTAAACCGTGCAATTAGAATTTTTCAACTTCTTGAGTTTCGAAGTCACATGCCATGTTGGATAATAATTTCTATGCAGTATTCTTTTTTTTCTTCTCCCTGGAAATGTATTTCAATCGCTCTCTTTCATTTATTGTTTGTTTCCAAAATTTCCCCAGATATTTTAATATTTTTCTAGCTAGTAAAGATTTTGTTAAATAAATGGTTAAAATAAATTGTAAGGTGCATATAAAATTTAATTCATAAGAAACACGTTTAAGAGTGTTTTTTTTAAATGTTATACATAGGTTTTTAAATTAATTGTTTATTTTTATTTATGTTCAGTTTCTGACACCCGTCTTTAATTGCTATGGAGATAATGAGTTTTTAAGGCAAAAAAGTCTTACCTAAATTTGATATATGGAAAATTACAAATATACAATTTGCAACTCGAAATTCTTGTAGTAGTTCTTTCTTAATAACTTGCCCTTAGATCTAGTAGTTTTAAAAATATTGATTTTTATTTTTAACGAAAAATTACGTATTTACACATCTTATGGTCGGAACTTTTTAAATTGGCAAAATGATAAAAAAAATACAAATATATATATTTTTTCTAGTTTCTTACTACTAGTTCTAATTGAATTCGAAGTGTTTATTTTTCGTTTTAAAAACATACTTTTATCTTTTACCCCCATAATGTTTGAATTTAGAAAATGGTAAAATTGTTGCTTGATTTATTATGTTTAGTACTGGTACCCAATATACCTTTGAAACATATTTGCCCCTTTTCTCCCCTTAGAAGTTGAATCTCGCTAAGTGTTTATATTTGTTTATCGGTACCCAATACATTCTCTTATGCTTGATTAGATCCGGAGTATTAACTATTTATCTTGAAACCATAATAACCCCCTTTTTCACCATTTAAGGGTTGAATTTTGTAAAAATGTAAAATTATGGCTGGTACATTCAAATGTTTTTTATTTGTCCCCAAGTTTTTTTATTGTTTTTAATTGAGCCCGGAGCTATATCTTTTATTGTAAAATAATAAACACTTCTTTTTAACGACTTAGAGGTTAATTAGTTTATTATTGGAATTCAATATATTTTCAGGGATATAATTAACCCTCTTAGGGGTGGATTTATATAATTATACATGCCTTAGTTTTTAGGTTAGTCAAGAGACACTTCTAATAAGAAAAAACATTAAAATCTGTCATTTTTTTTGATTGATTCTATCACAAACAGAAAAAAATAGAAAAAATTTAAAAACTTAATTTTTTTTAGTTCTTGATATGGTAAATCGCAATTTCCAATAGTTTTTTTCTTCATAATTTCATATAATGTATAGTCTTTCTACCTCGAAGAGATTTATTAGGTGATATTATAGATATTGAAGTTTGAGTTATAAAATTTCACGCAATTTAATACTATTGTGAACCCTTTCGAGCGTTTGTTTCAGTCAACACTTACAAACTGGTGTCGTTATGATGCCTTGTGTAGTTTCCTACTTTAACTATTTTTTTCCTCTCGGCCATTACAGCGGGTAGTCTATAGTTATATAACAGACCGATGTTCAAAAAAAATAATTATGTGTTACTTAAAACTTGTTACACATGAAAAATTGGGGCGTGTATTAGAATTGGCAGTAAGGATGAAAAAAATGGGAAATTTAAGATGGCGTGGAACCCCAAAGATTTTGGCTCTGACCACCCGTGCGACTATTTGGCTTGAAACTACATTATTTGCTGGCAAATCTACTTGAGACCTTCTAAGGGCGTGGATACACAGTAAAGTCAACGCACGGTAGAAAAAATATATATCTACAAAATCGACGTAAAAAAAAAAACAATTTTGGAGTTGGAAACTACAAAAGCGGTATCATAGAGCAGAGCTGGGTGGTGATTTCCAATAGCAAATAAAATTCCCCGTGTAAAGAGAGGGAAGAGAGAGAGAGAGAGAGAGAGAGAGAGAGAGAGATAGAGAGAAAGAAAAAAAAGAACATTCAGCTTAATACTAAGAAAGGAATTGCGAGAGGTGAACTGAAAGAAAGAAAGAAAGAAAAACAAGCTTTAATAACAGTTCCGACGAACAAGAACACGGGCAGGAATGAAGCGCTCTATTTCTTTCCTTCATTTTTTTTTTTAAATCTCTTTCCTGCTCCCGCACATTCGCAGTTGCTGGAAGGCGAGAAAGCTGCTGATGGCTACAGTTAAAATAAAATAAAAAATAAAAAATCCTGTAGTCCAGTCTGGAGGCGTCCAGATGAACGTCTAGCTTTCCCCCTACCCCGTTTTACCAACTTCGCCACACCCTGCCTCTTTCCTTTTGCCACAACCCCAACCCCCTTCGGCACTTTTTTTTTTATTAACGAACACTTCTCGTCGACCGCACCCTTTGCCGCCATCTATGCTGTGGCCACTTCGACGCCTTCGCAAGAAATTTAATATCAGTTTCTCGCTCTCCCGGGATGGGTGTGCACCTGGAGGCGACTGCCAGAGTCGGCGAGCCATCGCGACTAGCTCCTTCCCCCACCACAACCACCACCCCCACCACCCCCCTTCATTGCTCGACCTACTTCCTTATTGGACAGGTCAAGGTTCCACCGCCCTATCCGGGGAGGTGCCGTCAGCACGTTTCAAACGGACTGGATTCTTCCACCCGCTTCTCAACCAACAGTTCTCTTCGACCACATAGCTTGCCCCGGTCTAGCTACCGGCTCCCTGCTAGAGTTGGGACGATCTGTTTTATATATGTTTTCAAATCTTATAATGAAAACGTTTGTTATTACCATTATATATATGCCAATGAGTGTTTGGTTTAATGTTAGACTAAGAAAATCAATTATTGTTTCTTTATATTATTTCTGTCTTTTTTACTCATGTGTTCACTTAGAAATGCCTAAACGATCTTTGAAAAAAAAAACGCTTATAAACAATCTAACTTCACGAAGCCGCAACTCGTCTCAAGAACACCTTGAAGAACAAACTTCACACGGTGAAGACTCATTTCAAGAAAACCTTCGTGAAAATAATCAGGTTTCCGCTCGTCCCACACGTGCTGCTAAAATAAGAATGCTTGTAAAACTTGACTAACACTATACGAGCAGAAAGGGCTTATGTTTTAGATGTTTCACGAGAGCGTGTGTCACGTGTGGCCGCTGAAAATGACGAACAACGAGAGCGACGTCTGCGAGATTTGCGGCAGCGTGCGGCACAACATGTAGCTAATGAAAATGACGAACAATGAGAATACCGATTAGAAGAACAAAGACGTCGAGACGGAAGACGTCGTAGGGCTTTAGAACTTAATAATTATTTACCGACTTATAAATGTGCCGTTACTGCAGCTGTGCAATATGACGCCTTAGGACCATTTGAAATTTTGTGTATCCTGAGGAACGCGTTTCTTAATCGTTTAAATATAAATTATTTTGGTGACTGTTTTTTGCATGGACGAATTTTAATGGAGCAACATTCGGAAGAATTTCATAAAAAAATAAGAAAGATAAACGCATCTTTTGCTCTAGCATCCTTCAATGTAGAAGATGACAGAACAATAAATACCCACGGAATTAATAGTTTCATTCTTTGCGGACAAGTATATCATAAAATGAATATGACAGCTCACCCGACGCAAAATTAAGTTGGTGTCTTTGAACGGCCACTGTACGGGCAACTATACTTTTTAGACCCTGCTGAAGCCGCTAATGAAAGAGTTAACCCTCCACTTAATTCTGGAATTACTACCTCAATGATGAAGTTATTGGAGTTCATCATTCGAGCGCAAAATCGTTATGTACAGGGATATATAATGATGCGAGAAGTAGAGGACTAAATGAATCGGTTAACTTCTGACCAAGGATTACCCCCCACCATACGTAAAGCTTTTATTTAGACTTTCAGATCAAGCTGATGGCAGAAGGTTTAATATACCGGCGTGTAATGAGGTTTGTGCAGTTTTTGCACTAAATGCTGATCAAAGCTTTCCAGAAAATGAAATGATTGTTCACCAGAGCAATAAAAACATTGTCTCTTTAAAAAATATTGATAAGTGAGTCGAGCCATTTACTTACCCATTATTTTACCCAGCCGGCATGGATTGTTTTAGCCCAAAAAAAAATACCGAGCAAAGCTCGGTCATCCAGGTACTATATATATGTGTGTGTGTGTATATGTATATATATATACATACATATATATATATATATACACACATACACAACACTTCTTAATTTCAAGTTTGTAGGACATACACTTGAAAAACGGAAAATGTTGAATTTAATGTCCCCGTTGATCGAACAATCTCGGTGCATCAAGGCTACGCTTCATCGAAACCGGAGCACCAATCTTCAGCTACATTTTGTGGGCAAGACGTGACGGACGCAACAAATATTGGCAAATTACAAATTCAAGGCAACTCCATCTAAGTTGATGAAGTTCTAAACTAAACTGTTATTAGCGCCTTTGGTTCCAAAGCAGCCGCGAGCTTCACTAAGCGGTTGGGTTTCGCCAAGAAGAAGGATAGGAAGTTGCCTGACCTTACTATGTGACCGTGTGGCGGACAAAGAGAAATGACCCAAACTCACTGTTTGTACGTCTATGACCTACCGCCTATTTTTTTCTATTAGGTATAAAAACTGAATTTACACCATTTTCACTCTTTTAGGGATGGAATTTCATAATTATTTGTAGTATTTGTCACTCTCCGGTCCATAAACTATCAATATGCAAAAAATGTCTTGTACTCTGTTGCTGAATGAAAAGACAAACACAAACACACTTTCGCATTTATAAAATTAGTAGGGATGTATCACGCCCCCTGTGGTCCACATTTATAATGTGTTTCACATTTGTAATTCTGATTTTCATGTCAGTTGATCTTGCTGCTAGGACCATCGAAATTGAAAAAAAAAAATCATTTAAAAATAAAAATTTTAATTATGACCTCTTTTAATAATCTAATAAATAATAAAATTTATTAATTATTATTGGCATAAACAAACGTATTAGTTACTTAAAGAAATGTGTGGCTATCAGAAGGGTTTAGAATTACAAGTGCATTTTAATTTTGCAAACACTAGGGTGTTATTTTTTAATTTGTATGAAAAAGACAAGAACATTTATAAAACACTGTTTTAAAAATATTGTAATTTATAAACCTGTATACAATTTGTCATTATGAAAACCTAATTTAAACGTTAAGTATGATTTTTCTCTCCTACATTCTACTTTCTCTTATAATCCTATTTTCAATATTCAGCCCCTCCACAAAGATTTCACTATTCCCAGCGGATGTTCCGTTAATGAAAACCCGCCTGAAATTCCCGCCTCTTCGTTCTCATTATTCGTCGAACTGACGCTTAACTCGCTTTCACGTTCAATCTCGTTCTTATTACGAAGAAGATTAGTGATGTTTAATCCTCCGAGCCGCTGCCGCAGTGGATTCCGGCGAGAGGAAAACGTCGAGACGTTACTCAGGACTGATTGGAATACGACGATTAAGAGAGCGAGAGAGATGACGGAGAATGAAAGCAGGATAAGGGGGTGGGGGAGGAGAGGAAGGGTAAAAAAAAAAAAATAATTTCAGTGGAAATTTCGCGAACGTGTGCGTAAATGTTGAAGTGTCGCGTCCAGTTTTTCGAGGAGGTAGAGGCAACTTCAAGTGTTTCTGACGACAAACACTCTTTTTGGTTGCACCGAGCTACGCAAGACAAAACATCGCTCACGTCAAACTTATACTTTTTAGTAAATTTTAAAAAAAATATATATAAATTATTTGGCGTGTATCTAATAATACGCATGCACGGAAGTATCGGTTAAAATATTTACAAAATATTTTGGGATCATCTCTATGTTCCTGTACATTGTGAGGTATTGTATGCTTAAATGTCTGTGCTTTACCACAGGTTCAACCAAGTAGCACAAATATATAAGCTTATATATAAGCTTATTTTTCATCACATTAATATTTGTTGCATGCTGCGCGCACATCGTTAAAATCCATTCTCATAATTTTTTTTATAACGCTCTTAAAGAAGTATAACCTAACCACACTTATAAATATACATTAGAATAAATTTACAAACACATTTTTATCATTAATATTCACAATAAATTATTTGTATCTTGGTTTAGACTGCACGCCTCTTGTAAATACGAGAGATTTGTCACCAGTGTGTGTCTGTGTGTGTGTGTTTAGGCTCAGTATTATCAACAATTGGTCTAAACCGAAATTAATCACAGCGAGGCCATGGTACCGGGAAACAAAGGAAACTTTGAACCAGCAAAATACTGTTACGATTTATTAAAAGCAAATAATAAAACATCGTGGGAGACTACTGGGTTCGTAAATGGATATCCCAATTAAAGATTTTACTACACAATTTTTATTGATTTCCAATATTTGAATCACTAACAAATGATGTTCTAAAAATGCCAAATAATCAATTACACTTAAAAATGTTTACGCCCCAGTCACTCGGTTCTTACACACCGCACACCTCCCTTGGCCGCACTTCTGGTGCAACTCTCGCCGCAGCACCCCTCGTGGATCTCCGCCGCGGGAGTTCGTCACGCACTCCGCCGCCGCCGTCGCACTTCCCTTTACGGAGGGTCCACTCGACGCTTCGCTCGGGACTCTCGTCGCACCCGCGACACTATCGCGACTCAACTGCACTCGCCGAGGAACTCCGACACACCCGCGACACTATCACCCGGATCATCTCCGCTCCCAACTGAACTGCCCGCCCTGGAACCTTCGTCCAGGGACTTCGCCGCTGCGCCGCGGGAAAACTCCCAACTCCACACTGAACTCGGAGGCCCGCGTCCCGGGCTTATATAGGCACGGGTGCCACTTCTAGAAGTCGCGAGCGCGGCTGGGGCCTGCCGCGTCATTCCGCGCCGCCGACCCGACGCCAGATTTATCGAGAAAGACGTCGGGAGCTCACACGACAGCTGCCAGGTGTCTAGTTATAACCGCCGAGACAGAGCGTCGCGCAGGGAGTGGTGGGCTGGAGGGAGGGGAAGCGGCGACCCTTGTAACCACCAGGCGCGCGCGGCACGTCTTATGTTGTGGTGGCAACGTGACGTCAGTGGCCATGCGGGGCCGCCAGCCAGCTCTGAACCTGCGCGCGCCGCGGCCCTGATATGTTCGTAACAATACATAAGTACCCGCACACAAATTATCCTCGCAAAATGGCAAACAATTTTAAGCATATGACTGTTTATTATGCTATTGATCGTTTGTCATTACAAAATTGACCAACAAATTCACGAATAGTAGTAAGTTATTATTTAACTTAATGTTGATATGATTTTAAAAAATATAAAAATTTATTTCATAGTTCACAAATAAATTTGTGAAATTTATAAGCGTTTTAAATATTATTTGAAAATCTTGAAGTTAAATTTATATTTAAGTTTTGACAATAAATGAGAGAATAACACAAAGCAATGCACAATTTAAAATTTACGGTCTGTATCCAGCACCTGCGGTTAAAATATTTGGAATGATTTTTATACAAAATTAAAAGGAATTTGGTTTTTCTTAAGCCTGTAGAAACAAATATATATTTTTCTACAAAGAAAACATTTTCGTCCTACTAATGATATCCTGAAAAAGAGAGTTTTATGACAAAAATTTCATAAGAACGTTTCGTTAAAATTTGTACTTTATACTAGTTATTGGTAATAGTTAATGCTAGCATTGAATTATTGATTTTCATTCAATATTGGATCACAAATAATACTATTAAATAATTTATATTTATAAGTAATAATTAACCATAAGTATAGTTGGATACATTCAAAGTGACTTAGAGATATTACAGAAGGATATTTATTTGGATAAATATGTACTCCAAAAAATACGCCTACCGGTGTTGTAAAAATATAGACTTACAAAAGAATGGAGGAGAGCCTTCATATGTCTAAATATTTTTATAAAAATAATGGCTTCAGACATATTTTATGGTTAAGGGCAGCTTGGTTGGTTGGTCATGGTGTGAAGTGACCCCCCATTTTTTCCCCCAACACTCTTGGATGTGTCCCCTACTGTGACGCTAGTGCCAGCTTTAGCGATGCCGAAGCCTGTTGTGTATGAAACCCTCGGTGCTCCGAAATCCTGAAGCCTGACGTGTAGGCAACCCGGCGCGCACACAAGAGGAAAGTGTCAGTGTAAAAAAAAAATCCTCCAATATCAACAGCGGATATGACGTCATCTGATGTCCGTCATTGTCGCGAGCAACCAGAAGTTCGTAGTAGAATGTTCTAGGCCGCCTCGATAGCTGCTCAAGACGAATATATAAGGGCCTGCTTGCGAAGATTCCATTCATGTGATTTTGATGTTAAATTATAAGTGTCCTCAATTTATGTTTTAAATATACAGTTAATTATTTTTTAAGAAGATTAAAAGAAATATTTAAATGCCTGTTACACGTCCCTGTTATATGATAACATTATACAGGTATTTACTGAAAATAATGTAGTATTTGCTGTACACGCATAGTCACTCATGGCGTGGTAAACGAATAAAATTGAAGTCTTGCAAAGACTAACCAATTACCTTTTTGGAAGGCAGGAGTACGTAAAGAAAAGGAGGGGGGGGGGATGAATTTGAGAGCGCGCGGGTAACCGATGCGCAATATTTCCTCGTGGAGTCTGCGACGGAGAAAAGACGCCCACGCATGCTCCAGGAACCCGGCTCGTATTCCCCGGAGATATGAGGTCTGGGGAAAGTTGCGGTAGACGCGTGGGGCGACCCGCCTCTTCTTTAATCACCCACGTGTCGCGGCAAGCTTCAACGTAGCGTCCTGTGTGCGGCGCCTCTCTCTTTCTTCATCCGCCTTCTTTTCGTAGCGGGGCGCTCCACCTTTAGAGGAGGGGGGGGGGGAAGAATTCTTCGCAGCAGCGCGCTTCACATCCGCGCGTCTTCGCCATCCATCTACCGCCGCCGGCTTCTCGATTACAGGCCCCTCCCCCTCCCCCCCATCGGCCACCGTCACCCCTTCCCTTCCCCCATCGCGAAACCAATGCTAGTCTCCCCCCCCTCCTTCAACCCTTCCACCCTCTCCTCACCACCCTCCCTCGCCAAAACCTTCCCGCGGTCTCCACCGCCAGGGACATCTTAGTATTCAACCCGGCTCCATTCCTCTTCTTTACATTCAAATATTGCTTCGCTCTTTGCTACTTTCCCTTTACTCTAACTTCACTAAGGCAATTCCGCGCGCGTCGCGGCCTGCCCGCACGCGCAAGAACCGCGCAAGTCTCGCGCGGGTTTGCCGGCGTTACTCGTTGGCCCAGCGCGAGGTCGATCAAGATCCTGTACAGGAAAATTGGTCGTCTGTAAAGTCGGTTTACGGACGATAGTTTAACGTAACAACGTCATAACAAAACATTGATGAAAAGATTGCATACTTTTATGAATAAAATTGAATCATTTTTATTGAATTATCACTATTTTGTATGGATACAAAGAAGGTGTGAAATAAAATCTACAATTTAATTGATACATTTACTTTTGTTTGCACTCATTAATTGAAATATGTTTATAACTTTAACGAAGAGAGTATTTAAACTATAACTTTTCTACATGTTTGCTATTTAACTTCTTCCAATCTGTGTTAATCTGTTAAGGATAGGACGATGATAGGAAAAGTAGGAAACGAATGGGAGTGTTTCAAGTTTTATGTGCCTCGAAAAAGTCAAATCGATGGTTATTCCAATCGAGTGGAAGAGAGACAGATGCGGCGCAAGCGTACAATGAGCGTAACGGGACACAGCCTAACGGGACGATGTGCGTAACGGGACAATGAGTCATCCTTTTTCGTGCGTGCAGCCGGCGTTCATCGATTTATTAGACGTTGTCACATCAAAAATAATGATTATGTATTTCTACGAAAGATGACTTCGTAACCCATTTGCCATTAAATAGTTCGTAACACTACAATACGTATACCTATTTTGTAAGATTTTACAACACATGGCTACGGTAAATTTTTGCTGGGTATTTCTTACAAAGATTCTCGCGTATATTATATATTTTAGTTGATTTTTCATTCGAGGATAATTATTATACCATGGGAAACATTTGGACGTTATTTTGTTTTGTAATGATTGTTTATGTGCGCAGTTAATACTGGAAAGCTATTCAGGGAACGGTTAACAAATAACTTTTAACTATTGGAGGTACTGGGACAGCATAAAGCATAAATGCCCGGGTAAGAATCCGAACCCGGTATTTCTGCGAGCACTATTTTGTAGTGATACAGTTGTTTCCATGTAAATGTACAAAATTTATAAATAAATTTTATCTCATATAAATACTCATGTTCCATTTACAACAACAACAAAAATTATTACATTGTGCGTCCTACAGTCAAAGTCCGTCCCACCTATTTCGTGGTTCCGAGAAAAATAATACTTTCATGAATTTCACCGTGCAGTAAAACCACGCAACGTAGCTTCCAATGAAACACGTCAAAGATATGTCTTTAATATAACAATTACAATTTAAGATAATTCATAATCTTCTGAAATCCGGGGCTCCAAGTAGCCACAAAAGCTAATGTGTTGACTTCATGCGGCGTGGGTCGTGAGTTCGATCACAAAAAAACAGGCGGGACCTGTATGTGTAATTTTACTTTTCTTAGGTTGGCACTTTGCTGGAGTTATGTAAAGACCTGTCCTCGCTGGTCTCGGAAAGGCTGAATGGTTGCAGACTGTCCGGTGATCATGAGCTGGAAAGGGAACTTCACAGAACACAAGAACTGATGGAACGATTGCAGCAACAATATGAACAAAAAGTAGAAAAGTTGAAGCAGCACACAGCTCACATAATGAACCTTGAAAGCAAAGTGAGAAATATTTTTATTTCATAATGAATTATATTCATGGTATATGTTCATGATTACCTTGACTTCAGACAGGTGTTCCGTAGATTTATTTTAACTCGAGATCCTGCCGCTTAAATTATATCGGTGGTCATGATCGTTATCGCGTTTACCTTAGTGCGTGGAGTGTCGCAGAATGTCATAACTTGAAATTTATGAGCACCGAGTTTGTGCAGAAATTTTCCAGACTTTGTTATATTTTTGTGAGAGTTTGTTGTGTGCAAAACTCTACCGTAACTTTTAACTTACTGACAAAAAAATTTGACAAATGTCTACGTACTGACCTAGTTCCGAGGACCCACACTGCAGATTTTATTTTTTTTTCCTAACGACGTTTAACACATAACAATAAAAGGAAGAAGTGTAATGATTTAACCGAAAGCAGATTGTGATGCTACCAAACAGGCAATTAAATTTCAAGAATATCTACCACGACTAAACAGCCATTTGGTGACTACTCCTGTCATCCCAAATCTGCCTGCTGGTAAATTTACAGCCCAGAATAAGGCCTGCAATATATTTCTTTCTTTGTGTCGATAAATATTATACCTAATTCCTAATGTTTTCATTGTGTGTTTGCTCAGTTTTGTAGCCATTTGTATAAAGTATTTATCTGTACTAAGTAGTATAGGATAGTATGTTCTGAAACAGGCTGCAGGCTGTGGTGCTTGGTGCCGAGCCACATCTCTGACGTCACGTCTATCTGTGACGTCACGGCGGCCATTTTTGACTCAAAATTCCTCAAAATTCCTCAAAATTGACTCAAAATGACTCAAAATTTCCCGTTTTCGAGGGAAAAATTCCCGTTTCGAGGGAAAAGTAGGATTTCGAAAAACCACAAAAGTCGTTTTGCATTAAAAACCACGAAATTCCTAAAACTGGCTTAAGCATCCTTAACTCAAGCCAGCGTTAAGCCATTTATAGGATTATGACGTCACCGTTGATATTTTCGTTACGCCCGCCATCTTGAAAATCCGCAATTTTTATGTTAGAAAATCGGGAAAATTGTTAAAAATCATTAAAAAATTATTTGATCGAATTAAAAAAAATATTAAAAACCACTGTTGCAGTTATCGTTACGGTCGCCATCTTGGATTATATAAATGTTACATATTTCGTTACACCCGCCATCTTGGTTGAGTAACATGTCATTCTTACACTTTTCGTTACGACAACCATATTGGATCCTATTAATGTTGCAATTATCGTTATGGTCGCCATCTTGAAATTTAGTCACCATCTTGAAATTTAGACGCCATCTTGGAAATCCGTAATTTTTATGTTAGAAAATCGGGAAAAATTCCAAAATTCATCAAAAAATTAATTTAATAGAATTCTGATTGATTATATCGATGTACGTCCTTGGTTCGAAACCGGTGAGGGCAAAAAATAAAAAAAAAATCAGATCCTTCCTCCACAGAAGCCACCTACAGACTGACCTACCACCACCAATAACTAGGTATTTACCATCAGCTGGTATGACGTCATGTCCGCCATCTTGTCTTTGTCCGCTGGAGGCAACCATCTTGTTAACGTCTGCTAGAGTGTGCTGGAGACATGTTAGTATAATGTTCTGTTCACCATAACTTTGACCTTGACCTTGAACTTTGACCTTGACCTTGAAATTTGACCTTGACCTTGAACTTTGACTTTGACCTTAAACTTTGACCTTGACCTTGAAAATTGACCTTGGCCTTTGACGTTACGCCCGCCATCTTGAAAATCCGCAATTTTTATGTTAGAAAATCGGGATTTTTTTTAAAAATCATTAAAAAAATTATTTACTCGAATAAATAATAAAAATCTTAAAAACCACTGTTGCAGTTATCGTTACGGTCGCCATCTTGGATTATATAAATGTTGCATATTTCGTTACACCCGCCATCTTGGTTAAGCACTATACCATCGTTACACTTTATGTTACGACCACCATATTGGATCCTATTAATGTTGCAATCATCGTTATGGTCGCCATCTTAAAATTTAGACGCCATCTTGAAAATCCGTAATTTTAATGCTAGAGATTCGGGAAAAAATTTAAAAATCATTAAAAAAATTAACTAATCGAATTAAATAATAAAAAATCCTTAAAACCACCGTTACACTTTTTCGTGACGGCCACCATCTTGAAATCACCCACTGGAGGTCACCATCTTGTATTCGTCCGCTAGAGTGTGCTGATACCATGTTGGTATATTTATCTGGTCACCATACCTTTGTCCTCAACTGTTGACATTGAACTTTGACCTTGACCTTGAACTTTGATATTGACCTTGAAATTTGACCTTGAACTTTGACCTTGACCTTGAAATTTGACCATGACCTTTGAAATTTGACATTGACCTTGAAATTTGACCTTGACCTTGAAATTTGACCGTGACATTGAAATTTGACTTTGTCCTTGAAATTTGACTTTGTCCTTGAAATTTGACTTTGTCCTTGTCGACCATCATGGATCCGACATTTTATGTTCAGTACATGATACCAGGAGCTACCACCTGCCGGAGTACTCCATCTTGTGTGTGTACTTGTATTATGGAGTACATTTCCATCTGGATAATTTTATTCTTACCCGCTACAGTGCAGTAATCATTTATTACCGAGGTGCCCCCGCCATCTTGTAATTCGACCGCCATCTTGAAATCATGTAATAATGTAGCTAGAAAAGCGGGAAAAAATCCAAAATTCATTAAATAAATCACTCATTAACTTACATATTGATTCGATTCGCTCCAGTCCTTGGTTCGATCCCTGAATGATGCAAAACATTTAATTTTATATAAAAAATAATAATTTCAATAAACCATGTTCAAAATTCTTAAAGAGACTTTAAATCCTCTACTACCATCATCCTATCAGACATCAAGACCACCATATTGGAAATTCATAATTGTAATGCTAGAGATTCGTGAAAAAGTTCAAAATTCATTAAATAAATTTGTAATCTATATACTGATTGATTAAATCGACTGAGGTCCTTGGTTCGATCCCTGGCCGATAAAAATCAACTTTAATTTTAAAAAAGTACCAGAAAAGTGTAAGGTTCGAGAAATAAAACACCTCAAAGTCTTTTACAAACATAATATTTATTACACAATTTCTATCCAACTACAGAATCACTTGCGAAAGCCAGCAATCTTATAAACATTTAGCCCTGCATAGACGTGCATCGACTACTTCTTAGCTCCAAATGGCTCCAAATGCTCCAAACGGCCTTCAAATGGCTCCAACAGCTCCAACAACCTACAAATGCTTGACAGCTCCAAATGGCTCCAAATGCTTCAAAAGGCTCCAAATGCTCCAAACGGCCTCCAAATGCTTGACAGCTCCAAAATGCTCCAAATGGCTCCAAATGCTTCAAAAGGCTCCAATTGTTCCAAGAGCTCCATCTTCAATTGATTCCAACTGATTCCAATTACTTTTCTTATCGAACTTGGCATGGTTACTAACATGTCTTTATTAGTATACATTTTGACTGGCAGTGGTAACGTATTTTGCACCTTTAAGTTATAAGTTTTAATTAGAAATCAGATTTCGATAAATGGTAGATACCATTTGGAAAGAAAATATATTAATTTATCTTCAAGTTTATACACATACATTTAATTTAAGCCATTATTGTATGTAGCCAGCTTCCCTCAGTTCTTTGAGTATGAAGGATATTTCTTTAATGTTCGAATAGTTTCCTGCACAAAGCGATCCATGTAGTAGTCGTAGCCTGTCAACCAATAAGTTTGGATCTTCCCATGAGGTATAATCAAACTCTTCTGCTGCGTTCATCATCCTTGCATGTTTATAATAAATATTATTATCTCTGGTGTCTATCGTTTTAACACCAACCTCAAGGTCACTTTCGTCATCGTGCCAGTGATTATCACAAGCTTGATCAGGATAATTTATTTTATTACGACGTTTCCATCGTTTTGGTCTCAAACCACCATCACAGTCTTCGCTCTTGCATGCTTTTGGTGCTTCAGCTTAGTACTCAATCATGTCAGCCTTAGATGTGTCAGCACAGTCTTCGTACACGCCAGCTTCTGATGTGTCACCACAGTCTTCAATCATGTCAGCACCACAAACTTGATCAGGATAATTTATTTTATTACGTCGTTTCCATCGTTTTGGTCTCAGACCGCCATCACAGTCTTCGATCTTGCCAGCTTTAGGTACTTCAGTACAGTACTCAATCATGTCAGCCTTAGATGTGTCAGCACAGTCTTCGTTCACGCCAGCTTCTGATGTGTCACCACAGTCTTCAATCATGTCAGCACCACAAACTTGATCAGGATAATTTATTTTATTACATCGTTTCCATCGTTTTGGTCTCAGACCGCCATAACAGTCTTCGATCTTGCCTGCTTTAGGTGCTTCAGTACAGTACTCAATCATGTCAGCCTCAGATGTGTCACCACAATCTTCAATCATGCACGCTTCAGATGATTCATCAAAGTCTTCGACCTTGTAAGCTTCAGATGGTTCTCCATCTTTCTCATTTTCATGGAGACGACTAGATATTGGAGTAAATATATTTTCATTTCTAATGTGGTTACAACTTCCTTCGTTTGTTTTAAATTTTAAATTATTATCTTGATCTAGATCAGTAATTTTAGCATTAGCTTTATCGCCTTCGTTCCTCTTCCGCGATGTTGTAGCCCAGTCTTCGTTATCTTTATTCATCTTAATTGTACAGGTCTTGTAATGTCTATCCAAGTAATATCTTCTACCAAAGGATTTCTGACACTGACTGCAATGAAATGGTTTTTGACAAGGACCCAAATTACACTCGCTTCTCTCATGTCGTTTAGCATTCTTTCTCAAGGTTAACACCTTGCTACAGTATCTACAGTGATGACGTTTCGATACAGCGTCAGATCCTAAATCGGAATTCATATTAGTTACCGAGACTAATGCCAGATGCAAACTAAGAGATTTAAATTAGATATATTACTTAAATAGAATTTTTTAATTATTTCATCAGCGAGAATTAATTTATCTCATTCAAAGGTACTTTTTGCAAGTAGTTCTGCTTTTCAACAACAGATGTCGCCACATGTTACTTGCAGGTAAATAATATTTAGTTCTTTTATGCGGGATGCGGGATGCTCACTAACGATCGAAATAGAACGATGGCTTCGCTAGACTCCAAGGAGAAGGAAGTTCGTCCATCCTGTTAGTGCTTCTTAGATTTCTCAGAAATTATTTGACTGAGTAATGATATTTTTTTTAATTTCCGCCTGATAAAAATATTACAAGTAATGATTGAGTAGCAGAAGTTCACTAATTATATGCAACCTTGAATAAAAAATGACATGCTTCATTAAGTAAAAAAATCCTTCATGCAGAGATAAATTCCTCATCAGTAACCAGAAGCACTCGGAGAAAACCATCAGATGTCTAGTCAGGAATAATCAGAAGCACCCAGTGAAAACCATCAAAATATTGTCAAGAATAATCAGGAGCACACGGAGAAATCCATGAAAATATTGTCAATATTATGGCGGTTTTCTCCGTGTGCTCCTGATTATTCTTGACAATATTTTGATGGTTTTCACTGGGTGCTTCTGTTTATTCCTGACTAGACATCTGATGGTTTTCTCCGAGTGCTTCTGGTTACTGATGAGGAATTTATCTCTGCATGAAGGATTTTTTTACTTAATGAAGCATGTCATTTTTTATTCAAGGTTGCATATAATTAGTGAACTTCTGCTACTCAATCATTACTTGTAATATTTTTATCAGGCGGAAATTAAAAAAAATATCATTACTCAGTCAAATAATTTCTGAGAAATCTAAGAAGCACTAACAGGATGGACGAACTTCCTTCTCCTTGGAGTCTAGCGAAGCTATCACTCTATTTCGATCGTTAGTGAGCATCCCGCATCCCGCATAAAAGAACTAAATATTATTTACCTGCAAGTAACATGTGGCGACATCTGTTGTTGAAAAGCAGAACTACTTGCAAAAAGTACCTTTGAATGAGATAAATTAATTCTCGCTGATGAAATAATTAAAAAAATTCTATTTAAGTAATATATCTAATTTAAATCTCTTAGTTTGCATCTGGCATTAGTCTCGGTAACTAATATGAATTCCGATTTAGGATCTGACGCTGTATCGAAACGTCATCACTGTAGATACTGTAGCAAGGTGTTTACCTTGAGAAAGAATGCTAAACGACATGAGAGAAGCGAGTGTAATTTGGGTCCTTTTCAAAAACCATTTCATTGGAGTCAGTGTCAGAAATCTTTTGGTAGAAGATATTACTTGGATAGACATTACAAGACCTGTACAATTAAGATGAATAAAGATAACGAAGACTGGGCTACAACATCGCGGAAGAGGAACGAAGGCGAAAAAGCTAATGCTAAAATTACTGATCTAGATCAAGATAATAATTTAAAATTTAAAACAAACGAAGGAAGTTGTAACCACATTAGAAATGAAAATATATTTACTCCAATATCTAGTCGTCTCCATGAAAATGAGAAAGATGGAGAACCATCTGAAGCTTACAAGGTCGAAGACTTTGATGAATCATCTGAAGCGTGCATGATTGAAGATTGTGGTGACACATCTGAGGCTGACATGATTGAGTACTGTACTGAAGCACCTAAAGCAGGCAAGATCGAAGACTGTGATGGCGGTCTGAGACCAAAACGATGGAAACGACGTAATAAAATAAATTATCCTGATCAAGTTTGTGGTGCTGACATGATTGAAGACTGTGGTGACACATCAGAAGCTGGCGTGAACGAAGACTGTGCTGACACATCTAAGGCTGACATGATTGAGTACTGTACTGAAGCACCTAAAGCAGGCAAGATCGAAGACTGTGATGGCGGTCTGAGACCAAAACGATGGAAACGACGTAATAAAATAAATTATCCTGATCAAGTTTGTGGTGCTGACATGATTGAAGACTGTGGTGACACATCAGAAGCTAGCGTGTACGAAGACTGTGCTGACACATCTAAGGCTGACATGATTGAATACTGTGCTGAAGCACCAAAAGCATGCAAGAGCGAAGACTGTGATGGTGGTTTGAGACCAAAACGATGGAAACGTCGTAATAAAATAAATTATCCTGATCAAGCTTGTGATAATCACTGGCACGATGACGAAAGTGACCTTGAGGTTGGTGTTAAAACGATAGACACCAGAGATAATAATATTTATTATAAACATGCAAGGATGATGAACGCAGCAGAAGAGTTTGATTATACCTCATGGGAAGATCCTAACTTATTGGTTGACAGGCTACGACTACTACATGGATCGCTTTGTGCAGGAAACTATTCGAACATTAAAGAAATATCCTTCATACTCAAAGAACTGAGGGAAGCTGGCTACATACAATAATGGCTTAAATTAAATGTATGTGTATAAACTTGAAGATAAATTAATATATTTTCTTTCCAAATGGTATCTACCATTTATCGAAATCTGATTTCTAATTAAAACTTATAACTTAAAGGTGCAAAATACGTTACCACTGCCAGTCAAAATGTATACTAATAAAGACATGTTAGTAACCATGCCAAGTTCGATAAGAAAAGTAATTGGAATCAGTTGGAATCAATTGAAGATGGAGCTCTTGGAACAATTGGAGCCTTTTGAAGCATTTGGAGCCATTTGGAGCATTTTGGAGCCTTTTGAAGCATTTGGAGCCTTTTGGAGACATTTGGAGCATTTGGAGCCGTTTGGAGCATTTGGAGCCATTTGGAGACATTTGGAGCATTTGGAGCCGTTTGGAGCATTTGGAGCCATTTGGAGACATTAGGAGCATTTGGAGCCATTTGGAGCATTTGGAGCCATTTGGAGCTGTCAAGCATTTGGAGGCTGTCAAGCATTTGGAGGCCGATTGGAGCATTTGGAGCCATTTGGAGCTGTGTTAAGCATTTGGTGGTTATTGGAGCATTTGGGCCTTTTTTTTGGAGCTGTTGGAGCATTTGGAGCCTTTTGACGCATTTGGAGCCATTTGGAGCTGTCAATTATTTGTAGGTTGTTGGAGCTGTTGGAGCCATTTGAAGGCCGTTTGGAGCATTTGGAGCCATTTGGAGCTAAGAAGTAGTCGATGCACGTCTATGCAGGGCTAAATGTTTATAAGATTGCTGGCTTTCGCAAGTGATTCTGTAGTTGGATAGAAATTGTGTAATAAATATTATGTCTGTAAAAGACTTTGAGGTGTTTTATTTCTCGAACCTTACACTTTTCTGGTACTTTTTTAAAATTAAAGTTGATTTTTATCGGCCAGGGATCGAACCAAGGACCTTAGTCGATTTAATCAATCAGTATATAGATTACAAATTTATTTAATGAATTTTGAACTTTTTCACGAATCTCTAGCATTACAATTATGAATTTCCAATATGGTGGTCTTGATGTCTGATAGGATGATGGTAGTAGAGGATTTAAAGTCTCTTTAAGAATTTTGAACATGGTTTATTGAAATTATTATTTTTTATATAAAATTAAATGTTTTGCATCATTCAGGGATCGAACCAAGGACTGGAGCGAATCGAATCAATTAGTAAGTTAATGAGTGATTTATTTAATGAATTTTGGATTTTTTCCTGCTTTTCTAGCTACATTATTACATGATTTCAAGATGGCGGTCGAACTTCAAGATGGCGGGGGCACCTCGGTAATAAATGATTATTGCACTGTAGTGGGTTAGAATAAAATTATCCAGATGGAAATGTACTCCATAATACAAGTACACACACAAGATGGAGTACTCCGGCAGGTGGTAGCTCATGGTATCATGTACTGAACATAAAATGTCGGATCCATGATGGTCGACAAGGACAAAGTCAAATTTCAAGGACAAAGTCAAATTTCAATGTCACGGTCAAATTTCAAGGTCAAGGTCAAATTTCAAGGTCAAGGTCAAATTTCAAGGTCAAGGTAAAATTTCAAGGTCAATATCAAAGTTCAAGGTCAAGGTCAAAGTTCAATGTCAACAGTTGATGACAAAGGTATGGTGACCAGATAAATATACCAACATGGTATCAGCACACTCTAGCGGACGAATACAGGATGGTGACCTCCAGTGGGTGATTTCAAGATGGTGGCCGTCACGGAAAAGTGTAACGGTGGTTTTAAGGATTTTTTATTATTTAATTCGATTAGTTATTTTTTTGAATGATTTTTAAATTTTTTCCCGAATCTCTAGCATTAAAATTACGGATTTTCAAGATGGCGTCTAAATTTTAAGATGGCGACCATAACGATGATTGCAACATTAATAGGATCCAATATGGTGGTCGTAACATAAAGTGTAACGATGGTATAGTGCTTAACCAAGATGGCAGGTGTAACGAAATATGCAACATTTATATAATCCAAGATGGCGACCGTAACGATAACTGCAACAGTGGTTTTTAAGATTTTTATTATTTATTCGAGTAAATAATTTTTTTAATGATTTTTAAAAAAATCCCGATTTTCTAACATAAAAATTGCGGATTTTCAAGATGGCGGGCGTAACGTCAAAAGCCAAGGTCAATTTTCAAGGTCAAGGTCAAAGTTTAAGGTCAAGGTCAAAGTTCAAGGTCAAGGTCAAAGTTTAAGGTCAAAGTCAAATTTCAAGGTCAAGGTCAAAGTTTAAGGTCAAAGTCAAAGTTCAAGGTCAAGGTCAAATTTCAAGGTCAAGGTCAAAGTTCAAGGTCAAGGTCAAAGTTATGGTGAACAGAACATTATACTAACATGTCTCCAGCACACTCTAGCAGACGTTAACAAGATGGTTGCCTCCAGCGGACAAAGACAAGATGGCGGACATGACGTCATACCAGCTGATGGTAAATACCTAGTTATTGGTGGTGGTAGGTCAGTCTGTAGGTGGCTTCTGTGGAGGAAGGATCTGATTTTTTTTTTATTTTTTGCCCTCACCGGTTTCGAACCAAGGACGTACATCGATATAATCAATCAGAATTCTATTAAATTAATTTTTTGATGAATTTTGGAATTTTTCACGATTTTCTAACATAAAAATTACGGATTTCCAAGATGGCGTCTAAATTTCAAGATGGTGACTAAATTTCAAGATGGCGACCATAACGATAATTGCAACATTAATAGGATCCAATATGGTGGTCGTAACTAAAAGTGTAAGAATGACATGTTACTCAACCAAGATGGCGGGTGTAACGAAATATGTAACATTTATATAATCCTAGATGGCGACCGTAACGATAACTGCAAAAGTGGTTTTTAATTTTTTTTAATTCGATCAAATAATTTTTTTAATGATTTTTAAAATTTTTCCCGATTTTCTAACATAAAAATTGCGGATTTTCAAGATGGCGGGCGTAACGAAAATATCAACGGTGACGTCATAATCCTATAAATGGCTTAACGCTGGCTTGAGTTAAGGATGCTTAAGCCAGTTTTAGGAATGTCGTGGTTTTTAATGCAAAACGACTTTTGTGGTTTTTCGAAATCCTAATTTTCCCTCGAAACGGGAATTTTTCCCTCGAAAACGGGAAATTTTCCCTCGAAAACGGGAAATTTTGAGTCATTTTGAGTCAATTTTGAGGAATTTTGAGGAATTTTGAGTCAAAAATGGCCGCCGTGACGTCACAGATAGACGTGACGTCAGAGATGTGGCTCGGCACCAAGCACCACAGCCTGCAGCCTGTTTCAGAACATACTATCCTATACTACTGTACTAATTATGTAACGTTTGTGGGGTAAATACAATTTAACAATTTATAGAAAACTGTAATTTACTTTAATTATTACTGAAATGCATGTTTTTTAAGAGTTCTGTCTGTTTGTCTTATTGTTTTTTGGTTTTTCTGTTTGTTTTGGCATCACTCGAAAACTACTTTTATTAATCTCCTTCTGTCAAAATGTATTTGGCTATATTTAATAGGGGGCCTACTATTTAATGTATAAAATAATTTTTTGCAAATTTAAGTTAAAAGTTTAAGTATTAGAACAATATTTATTTATGTTTCGAATGCTAATAAAGGAAAAAAAAGCGAATAACTAATAAATGAACTTATTTTTACAATTTTGTGAAATTCCCTTATAATGAGTATAAGCGGCGTAAGTTTGGTTTTAAAAAAAAAAACTTATTTTTCTATGTAGGTAAAATCTTCACCAGAGTTAGAGTTTTTACCACAATACATTTAATGAACTCATAAAAAAATCATTTTTGTTTCCTTTACACTGGTAGTGTGGCAAAGTATTGATTGGTGTGGCCAGGAACACGTTTAGCCTCTTAACTTTATTCTATTAAACATATAAAATGTTTTTCTATAATTTTTAATAAAGAAAAATACATTTCGGGATCAAAACTAAGAATTATTTTTTTTAATTTGAATAAAATTTCCCAAAACTTAAATAAACTAAATGAAAAATACTCTTAATTATTTTTATAGATATTTGTTAGCTTTATCTTTATATTAACAATAGCTTTAGTTTAACATAGGCTAAACGTAATGCAGTGCAAACAGAGATAATGAAGTCTTCCTCAACGTCACCCCCACGACCTTGGACGTCGGCCCCAGCTGTTCGCTGAACTTGCGAGACGCCACAATCACCCTGCAGGTACAATGGCTATCCAGTTACACTTGAGCGGTTCCCTTACCTCTGACCCCTAAGGGACTGGTCAGCGAACCCGCCCGGACCTTACACTGCGGTCAAGTTTGCGACACTGCGCTTCGGGGATATTAACGAGCTCCCTTGGACAGTTACAACCAATGGAAGGCAAGAGAAATTTAACTGGAGTTATACCTTCGTCGGAAAATACTGTTGCTTCCTCGACCGTGGAAGATAAAAAGGTCGCAAAAAAATTAGTTCTAAATTGTGTCTAGATGTGAATTGAAACTTAAACAAAATAAAATAATATTTGTAGTTTAATAACGTAAACAAGTATTTTTTTTCCTTTGAAAATAGGCAGTAAAATTTGATAACTAAAATTTCTTCTTTTTATAGACTTCATTGTTAGGCTTACCTTAAAACTAAATCCTATCCAGCAATTAGTAAAAAGATCATGTTCCGTTCTGTTGGTTTTAAGGAATATAAAATATTTCCAAATTCTTAAGGCAAGAGTTGTTATTATTCCCAAAAAAATATTCAATTATAACCGGGAGGCCTTCGAACAAACAAATAAACCACTTGAGTTTATGGTTCTTAGAAGGTTTTAAGTTATAATTATTATGAATAATTTTTATTTTTTTAAACATTTTTATTAATTCATTTAACAGTCTTCTAATACTTAAAATGTATTTTATTCTTTTTGTTTTGTATGAAAGAATATGAGCAGATTTGTTGTTTGTCAAGAACATTCAAGGAACTGAATGCCAATAAGGTAATTTAAATCAGTTTATGGTTTCATTTTAATTTTTATAGTTCATTTTTTTATTTTATTTTTTACATTTTATGTGAATTAATTTTAAGAATATATACGTAAGATAACGGAAAAAATATATATAATCGGTACAAAAGTTGAAAATCAAAAACATTTTATTGAACAGAAATTATATTGTTTCTGTTAAAATAGGAATAATAGATAATTTCTTTCAAAAAATTTAACACAGTTTTAATAGTATTTCTTCGATTGAGATATCATTTTTATAAGTAATATGGCTGAAATTGTCTTAATACATCGACTCATGAACGGCATACGTATGGAAGAGGTCTCGGAAATCTGTCAATTTTTCTAAAGCCTTATACAGAAGAAAGTACACCTTTTTCTATGCCTAGATTTGTCGCTATGAGCTTGAAATGGAGTGTGCCAGTGACTTACATTAAATTACTTAAAATCTCTCTTGTACAAACGCAAAGATGGTCAGATAGTTCCAATTTAAAATACAAAAATTATAAAAATTGAATTATGTGATAAAAGCTCATAAAACACGTTTATTAGTTTTAACTACTTATAGGATAGATGTAGTATTGCTATTATATTTTTAAAAAGTTGTGCCTTAAAGTGCCTCGCACCTTAAACTGTACCATGTGTCTTGTACACAAACTTTCTTTCATACTTACTAGCTAGAATTGTATTTGTATACCCTTACTGCTAGGTTTAAAACGTATAGATATTCCATTATATAAATTAAGTATTATCCATATATCTGCAATTATATAAAAAAAAACAGAACTCATATATATACACAACATTAAAAAAGTTATCTTTAGGTTTTTTTTAAATTCCACCTCGGACATAATTAGAGTTACGAGACTCTAGCGAGAAGCTCAGCAACCAGCCCATGCGCTTGCCCGCGGATGGGGTGCGGTCGATTATCGCTACAACCCTAATCCGATTAACAGCGGCGCCTCACTAGCCCCCTCCTTCACTCGTACCGCTTCCTCCGCGCTTTCTCATTGAGACCGGAGAACCTTCTGTGGCTCTGGAGGGTTCGGCTCGAGCCTGCGTGAAGCGGCATTCTTCTGGCAGTTTCGCGTGTCGAGTCGATGACCCTGATGACGCCACACTCCGAAAATCACATTTGAAAGAGTGGAGTTTCAAATGTGTAGCGAACGAATATCATTAATTTAAATTCGCAATAAACATTTACAACATGCTTTCATATGGGAGATCCCGGTTTATTTGTGACCCACATTTTTCAACATTCCAACTTTTAACTGACAATCTCTGAAATATATTAAAGAAATAAACTAAACATTCCATAACTGTAACCAACGTTTTGAGGTAAACAGAGTTTTACAAATATGCCCAGTAATGTGGAAAACTCTAATTTATTGCCATTTAAGTAATGGGCTCAGCAACTGCTATCACCGTTAGTTCGCAGGCCTATGCTTGACTCAGTCCAGCGCACTCCCCATGGATACGTTCCTCCGCGGTCAAAGAGGGTGGACGAGGATTGTCATCCCTCTGTCTTGCTGCCCGAGTCTCTACAAGCCGTTTGCATGTCCTGCGTGGCGAACACAGGGGCACCATAGCAGAGCAACCATTAAATTTACTTAACAAAACCAAACACATGCAAGTCTTAAAACTCCTGTTGAGAATTTGGATTGTCATCCCGACGGATGACACCTGCCGTGGCAGAGTTAGCTCTGTCAAAGGCGACCACTCTCGTTAGGATACATGAAATTATTGCACAGCTACGCCTCTGTGAACGTCCTCTACGAAGCTTCATTTAGATCCGGCTTGCTTGGCAAAAGCTACGTCTAGGCACGCGCAAAGATATATGCGATATTAGTGTTTACATTTTTCTAACATCGTTATCGACGTGAAAGGTAAAGTAATAAAATGTAAACAATTTTTCCCCCCGATAATTTGCTCTGATACACAACGGTTGGTCTCGGTTTAGTTGGTTTCGACACGAAGTGGAATGTCATAAGATATAGTAGAATTAGAATCTTAAGTATCACTACAATTTATCGTCAGTTACGAATTTATATACTTGGTGTTATCTAAGTTATTATTACTTTTGAATGGTTGCTAAAATATTACTTTAAAAACGTTTTCAAATCATATAAAATATTTAAATTACCACTGCAGATAATTTTTGTATTATTGGCATTGCCAAATATTTTCATTCATTATTGCGGTCTTTCGACACGGAATAACTAAGAGTACTGATGGACAGAGTAAGCTGTTGTTTGAGTGATCACGAGAAAGCCCAGGCGTTGGGCGCCGTACGCATCTCCAGAGATGTGGTCGGGTGTCAACAGGAAGGGGGGGAAGGTTTGTGTGGGGTTTACACGCCCCTGGAGTCCCACCGCGGTGCGGATCCGATCTTCGCTAGGGTGGGTGGGGGGGAGGCTTTCGGTGACCCGAGGCTAGGTCCGGCGGATGCTGCCGCGGGAAAGAGCTGAAAGGGTTGGGAAGGGTTGGAAAGGGGTCGGAAAGGGGGTGCAAGGAAAGCACGGCCGGGAAGATGTGGCACTCCCTGCAGAGCTGCGCCTGGGAAACTCCCCTCCTCCCCGCGGGGGGCTACATTCTGCTTCTCGAGGGGATTACTGTTCCCTCCGCCCA
The DNA here is from genome assembly GCF_032445375.1 of Bacillus rossius redtenbacheri. Taxonomy (NCBI): domain Eukaryota; kingdom Metazoa; phylum Arthropoda; class Insecta; order Phasmatodea; family Bacillidae; genus Bacillus; species Bacillus rossius. Next base: position 24,404,488 of record NC_086337.1, on the reverse strand, counting down.
AGTTTCCCGGCCCTCCGAGAGGGAGTTTGGCTACAGAAGCGTTATCTTTGACATCGCCAATGGGCGTACGTCTAGGGACTTGTAGGTGGTTCCTTACCTACCATCCTCCCCCTTTTATTCTTTCAGATGGAAACGGTTTGTCCGTGATTTGAAATCATATTTCTCCTGTCTGGGTTTTATATACTATCTGGACATACGAGATCAACGGAGGTTGGAGTAGCTCATCAGTATAAACGTATAGTTATCATTTAAACTGATATTTCACTGAAGTATTTAACAAACGTTTTGCATTACCAGCGCAGAGCTTATGCAACCATTCTGAATTTTTTATTTTTAACAAAATGATTTGTAGTTAATTATAGAACATTTCATCTGGTTTGAAACATTGGCATAATTAAATCTGCAAACTTTCTTAATTTCATAATTTTAGAATAAATAATAAAATAACAACTTTAGGAGATTGATTAAAATTCGTTATTTATTAACAATATTTTGTACCGTAGAAATAATGATTTAAACGTTGAGTGATTAAAATTCGTTATTTATTAACAATATTTTGTACCGTAGAAATAATGATCTAAACGTTGAGGGTATATACGTTTAATGTTGCGTTTTTTTAAGCTTTCCTTGCACCATATATGTTTTAGAATATAATTAGTTTTCACAATCCCTACAAAAATATTAGACGCTGCGAAATTTGTCTCAAAGTCTATAAAAACACGTAAAGAATATTTAAAGTTTATATGGGTACTAGTTTTTAAAATATTAATATCAATACGACTAGCGCGTGTGAAATAATAAACACTTAATGACTTATGCTATATTTAGAACTACGATTGCTACAGGTGGCGAGGATCGCGGATATGATACCAACCCCCGGCATGATACGTTCGGGACGGAACGGTTTGGAGCTTACTTCGAAATCCGGGAGGTTATGGCACACTATAGCACACGTCACATGCCAGTCAAATGAGTGATGCAGTAGTGTACGAGCCAACCCATCACGTGAAAGCTATCGTGTCTAACTCGTTTCTGATTCAACGGATAATATATATAAAAAAGAAATAAATTTGTGTTTCCAATAAAAATATGTTTCCTATTTTGTTCATACAATAATTATTAATGCGTGATGGTTTTTACGGTATACAATAAAACTTAGAAATGCGTAAAAATAAAATTTTTCCTCATTAGGAAACACTGGTAATAAATTAAAAAAAAACATTTCTCACTTTCTATTGCCATACAATGTACAGTAAGAATCGTATTATGCTTCACCATCGGTAAAAATGTACATTAACGTAACAAAATCACCTTTATTCTGTTTGCCAAGCTTTTATTGGGAGAAAGCGCTTACGCAAACTAGGCAGAGTCTCAGATGGTTCTGCGATGAGTGTCTATACACAACCGGGAAAAGTAAAGTACATTGTTGTAAACGCGTATAAGTTATAAATTCGGTCAATTATTTACACCTTTACACTCGTCATAGACATAAATAAATGGCACTGCTGATGCAGCCTTACTATATGAATAATTTTGTTAAGGCATTTAAAACTATTGTGTGGTATTTAATATAATAACGACAAATAATAACACTTTTGTTTTATATTGAGTGTAATTAGGAATATTTTAAAGCAACAGAGTTTCGAAATATTTTTTTAAGTAGTTATTTTGCACTTTATCTGTACTGCAATAAATTTTTAAATAAAATGAATTTTAATTTTTATTATTTATATTGTTTTGTACATTGATAAATAAATCCATTTGGTTGCCCAACACTAATTAAAAGTTATTTTTCTCTATGCTAATTGCAAACAGTTATTCCCGTTTTGTGTTAAACTATTAGCGTATTTTTGTCAATCAAAACTGGCTGCGACTTATGAAAACGAGTGTTAAATATCTTCCTGCTCAGTTAATCCGCGAGCATCAGATGTCCTCAGGAAAAAAAATAAATAAACACATTCCTACACGTGCAGAGAACGCAGGACCCCGACATGCACATTCCCAGCAAGGAATATATATATTTTTTTCCTTACAACTCCTGCTCCTCTCTGTCTGTTTGTTCATTTTCCACGAGAGCGTTCCCCCGCGGTAGTTCCGCCTTCGCCCCTTCCAGCGGCACAATAAGCCCCATCAGTCCGCCGAGATTGCGCGCAAGCCCGCGCGGCATCCGCGTGCGGCTGACAGTCTAATTCCAAGGGGCAAGGAGGGACCGGGCTGTGACAACTCGCCGGCGCGCCGGTTCAATTCGACCCGTCAAGGGGGGGGGGGGGGGGGTTCAGGAGAGACTCGGACGCGACTGTCTTCGTCACCGTCGAAACACCGTTCCCCCCCCCCTCATTACCCCACAAAAAAGGGTCCCTCCTTCCCCTTGCCAGGAAAACCACATTTTCAACCCTCCGCGCAACTTCCGCCGGCGGAGTTGGTACGCCCGAATATACAGCCGCCACCATCCACCGGACCCCCAGGCGCTACTACACTCACGCTTATTGCTCTACAGGGTGTTCTAGATCGCACGGTAAACCCGCTTGCCTCCTGGTGTGAATTCCGAACCTGCACCGTAATTTTAACTTTTGAGGTATCAAGTGTGCTACTCTGGAATAAAATGTTTTTACTGTTGGGTAGATTTCAAAGCAATTCTACTTATTGAAGCCGTTACCATGGTGCTACTTCCAGAAAACCTTTTTATAGTTTTTCCTTACCTGGTCCATAGACTCCAAAACGATCGTCAACTCAAAAGTTATAAAATTTTTATGTACTCGATAACTGCTGCAGTTTTTCACAAATCACTTCCAAAATGAAAAATAAAATTTAATCATGAAAAATCTTAGTTAAGTTTTTTAATGGGAAAAAAGCTACCAAAGGGGGAGAAATGAGATGATTATTTTAAAAACATAAAAATTGCTATAAATCCCATAACATGACAAATACCACATTTGTTTGGACGTATTATAATTTTAAGGAGTAAAACAATAAACCTTTATCTGAATAAGTTTTTGTTTCAACCAACAATAACGGCAAGGGGTGGAATAAACAAGGGTTGGAGGACTAAATTTCATAACTACCTTCATAGGCACACCATTAATTCCGTTCAAATTGTTTATAAGCCTTATAAATATTGTCTAAAATGTTTTTTTCGAAAACATTTTTTATACAACGAACATTTGCTGCAATTGGTAAATAACGAGGGGTTAAAATAGTAAAAATAATTTCACAACTACCTTAGTTAGCACCCATAGAATCCGTTAGAATTGTTAGTAAATATTATAATTTTTATCTAAAACTCGTTTCAGAGAAGACGAGCCAGGTATTGAAAGGGGTTGAAGAACCCTGGGGTTGAAATAACCTGGCGTTGAAATACGAAAATAAATAAAACTTTCCTACCAGATACTGTATAGAATAAATGTTTATTTTTGTCTAACTTTTTAAAAGTTTGTTGAAAACTTTTGTCGAAAGTAAATTTTATATAACAAACCATTACTGCAAGGTTTGGAAATAACAAGCGTAGGAAGATAAAACAGTCATTATGATTTTTAATGGTCTTTGAAAAAAAAAATTCTTAATGAAATGAACTATTGCCGTAAAAACAGGGGTTGAAATATAAAAGAATTTAATCTTCCTTAGTATTAAATTCAAATTTATTTTTAAACATCTTTATATTAAATTAAACCTTGGTCAAATTTTTTTATATATGGCCACGTAGGTATTAGTGCAAGAGATAAAAATTAGTTTTTGAAGATCAAAAAAATTGCTTAGTTACCTTAGTAGGCATAATATGAAATTTGTTAAGTTATTCAATGCTGGATGCATTGAGTTAATAACTTCTTAATATATTCGTTGCGTATAATATGAAAAAAAATGTTTGATCGATCTTTTTGGAATATTGGGAAACATATAGGATGTTATTTACATTAATTTTCAAGATGTTCCAGGATTTTATAGAAGTATCCAAAACATTTACAGAAGAAAAAAAGTACTTCTAAATCTACCTACGTCTGTAGGTTGTGTCTAAAGTTTTTTTTTGCATTTGCCAAAACACATTTATATACAATGAAACAAAATATTTTTAATGAAAAGGAAATTAGTCTCGTACAAGCAAAATAATATACATTAAAGGAAACCTCTTTGTTGGGCGAGTAAAATCATTCATATTAAAAAAATAGTTTGAATTAAATGTATAAATTAAAAAAAATTATATTTTGCTAAAAAAAAAAAAAAAAAAAAAAAAATGTTCATCACTAAAGGAACGTCGAAGAGACAAGAAACGCGACCAACTCACCGGATGAAACGAAAATGTAGACTCAAACAATTGTTAAATTTTACAAACAGGCTACCCTTCACATCATCTTATATTATCAAAAACCTTGTTATTCGTCATTGGTTTATTATTTTCTAGACAATTGATTTGCTGCTCAAGTAGACACGGACGATTCGGAAAATTAAAATATAACATTTTTTACGATGTTTGTGTATGTACTAAGGGAGTTTTAAATGGTCAATGCTCCATCACACACACGGAAAGAAACATAGTTTTGCTTTAAGTATTTACTGATAGTAAAATAAAAACGTGAAATCATAGGTTTTCTACCAGTCAGACGCACAGCAAACGTGAAGATTGGGCTTAACTGAACGCTTTAGTTTTATAGTTTTAAAAAATTATAAACTTATTAATAATTTAGGGTTTTTAAAAAGAATTTTTCATATTTGAAAACAAGAAATTTAACGTGGATTAGAAGATAATATATGTTTAGAATTTTTCGGTAAGGAAATCAGAAGTCAAATAAAAAGGAAGCACATAAGGAAACACAATCAACGAAAAAGAAGGAACAATCGTAAGCACAATCAAAGAAATGCAAGCACAATCGGAAGCACAAAAAATAAAGAAACGTATTCAACGAAATGAAACAATTGGAATCTTAATCAGCAAAAAAGTAAGCACAATCGGAAGCACAATCAACGAAAATGAAGGACAATTGGAAGCATAATCAACGAAAAGGAAGCACATTTGTAAGTATTTTCTACAAAAAGGCAGAACTTTGGAATTATTAAAAAAACGAAGCACATTCTTAATAAAAGCACATTTGGAAGCACATTCAAAAAATTAAGCATTTAAAAAGGGAAGCTCATTTAACATATTGAACACACATTTGTACATAAATTCTACTTGGTAGGATAGTGTTATGGCCTTTGCGTCTATAGAATATTTAGTAAAATATTATAATAAGATAATAAAAATTTACCTAGGAAATGGCTGGGATTAAAAAATTAAACAAGCTTACAAAACTTATAGCCCAGAGCCGACACTAAAGGCTAAACAATTCCAACAAGGATATTTCTCGGTAAAGAGAGACAAGAAACGGGGAACCAAGTTTAAATTATGATATAATTGTAATAGTCTGGCCATGAATATCTCACTATAGTTTTGTGCTTGGAATAAAAATTCTTTCTAAAGTATGCTATTTAAGAGTGAAATTTAGGGAAGCAACGGAAAAGCGCGCGCATCGTAAACGGAAGTTTATTATTATGAAGGATAATGCGCATGCGACTAGTTGATCAGGTTAGTTATTTTCCTTTAGCAAACTGTCAACGTCGCTGTGTGGATGCGTGGTAGCCATGTTGATCTAGTAATACGTTAAAGTGTATCGTAAGAAATGTGTACCCATGCATTTTCTAGTCGAATTCTCATGCATATGCGCATTTGCGCTTCTGCTACACCCAAAGAGCCGAAGTCGCCCAGAACATACAACTGCGTGTGGTGGCAGCAACCTGTATATAGGCACTTACGTGAACACCGGGGGACGTACCAAGTGAACAAGTGTGCCAAATAAATGTTTGTGTTAGCGAAACTATCTTGAAATCCATTTAATGCAATTTAAAAGCAATAAAAATAAATAATTGCAGCTTAAAAAAATCATAATACTGGGATGAAACATTTATAACCCAATATTCTCCTAAATTTATGTGCTTTTTTTATATAGCTAATTGGGTAAATGTGTCTATTTACAAAGTTGTACACGTTCAAATTACCTAAGAGAACAACATTTTTAAAAGAATTTTTTATAACTTTTAAACAATAATATTTAGAATATTATAAAATAACTAATTTTTTGTTAAACTAATTTTATATAACCTTTATTAGATAGTTTAGTTCGTAATTTGGGTTATTTTACATTAGTTAGGCATTCCTCTTTCCCAACCTTTAATGCTCAATTTTTGTAGGTATTTTATAAAATTAAGCACAAAATACGAAAAAAAACAACTGTCTATGTATGATTTGGGAAGAAAATTATTACTCGTACCCTCATTTCTGAGATAATACATTAGATTTTTGTATTCGAATTACTCTAAACTAAAGAAATCTCTTCACACTGAGTAAAGTCAGAGCTGGTAGTACTTTGACACTGTAAAAATGCTTTTTAAAAAGGCTGTTTTTAAATTATTTATCAAACAAATATTTAAAGAAAATTAAAGCACGCATTCACACATTTAATTTTTCCAACTAACTATAACAATATATGAATTACAAAATAGTTCCTTAATTTTTTCTTTCTTTGTGAATAACTTTATTGATTAATTTTATATTATAACTATGTCACCAACACATCAATTTTTCTGGCCATGGTGGCAAACGCATTGAAACATTAAAACTTATCTTTTCCTTATTTAACCCTTTTGGTTACAATCAATGTTACATAAAGTGAAACAAGTTAAACAACGTATTTAAATAACAAATTAATGTTACATTTAATATTTTAATAACATTATTTATCGTTAAATATCAGTGATATAAATCCAAAACTAAAAATTAATTGCACAAATTGCAAAGTTGAAAAGAACTTTAGAAAACGCCATACCGTGAACCATCTAAACTGTCTAACTTCATTACATTCTAATAAAGCTATTTTTATTAATACTGGATGCAAGTGACGTGAATAACAGTTCGACAAACAACACAAATGCCAAGTATTGTGCTCACGCGTTTAATATCAGGGTAATAAAAATTCAAATAAAACAGGCAGTCCACATTTAAATCAGCGAATGCCATGCAGCCAGCATATATCCTCTGAAAGGCTCACAAAACACACGCAGAACCCCGGCGAGTCATGTAAAAGCACATTAAATTGAAAAAGTCATAAAAATAGTTAATCAAGCAAAATGTGCGAAGAAATTACATTGCACCACATATACAATCCTTTTGTATGATGCTCTTCAAAGAGAACTAATGAACACGTGAACGCATTATTTGAAAACCAGGTCCCGGCCGGCAAGCAATAAAAAGGAATTTTTTTAATCCTGAAAAATTGTATAATGCGAAGAATTCATAAATTAGTAATGAAATTATTCAAGGTGATGACACTTAACGTATTGAAAAATTAATTTTCCTGACATGATCTAATTTTGTGGATTAATCATATTGTCGCGGGTTGAAATTTTGCAGGGTTGTTGAAATCAAATTTACGGACTTTACTGACGGGACTCTGGGCTGGCTGCTCTGTTCACTCGTCAGCGCAAGTGGCGTGACCATGTAATTGGGGCACGGGGCCGGCGCGGCGCGCTGCGGGCTTGCAGAATTTTGTTTGTTTGTTTGGCCGCGCGCTGGCGCAGCCACGGGCCGCAGTTACTGGGGCGCGCTGTCGTAACAAGCCGCGCGGTGTGGCCTGCACATCGGGGTAGAGGGGGGTAGCCTTCCCAGATGTTCTAGTTAGTTGTTTAGTAAATTTGACTTCAATAACGAGCTTTTGTTATGGTAGGCGCGGCAGGGCGCGCGAATTTAAGCGCAAGTGAGTGGTGACTCGGGGCTCACTCAGGCGGAGGCTATGCGTCTCACCTGTGGTCACGAGTTGTTAGTTCGTTCGTGATGTAGGAATTCAGGCTCACTCAGGCGGAGGCTATGCGTCTCACCTGTGGTCACGAGTTGTTAGTTCGTTCGTGATTTAGGAATTCAAGCTTTCGGGCGGAAGCTATGGTCGACGCCAGAGGCCACGAGTCGTTTAATTTAAGTTAGGTCATAATGTAGTCGTCAAGCTTTCGGGCGGAGGCTATGGCCCTCGTCAGGGGTCACGCGTCATAGTTTTTAAAATGTAATGTTCGTTCGGGATTTCAAGGGCAGGAGAGGCCCCTACGTTATTTTTTTAAAGTAATCGATCAAGAAAGGCTTTTCGGAAAATGTGAGTATGGACTTATCTTTGTTTTAATTTTAAGTATTAATTATGATTTGAGGTATTCGGAAGGACTAGGGAAGTGTTTAGTGAAGTTCTCTCATTCTCTCTCTTGTAAGGTCGTTCAATCGTTAAGGAAGTAAAGAGATTATTGTTTTAAATTGTAATCCCGCTATTTAAATGTTCTTTAAAATGATGTTGAGTATTTGACTTTAAGAATAAAATAATTTTAATTAAGTATTATGTTATTTTGCAAAATCTCCTTAGTTCAGCTCTCACCAGACATCCTGTACGGGATGACGAACCTATGATCCTAGGTACAGTAAAGTATTTTATGAAGTTAAGACTAGTTGATGCCAAGCGAGTTGTTTCTATGTAAAGAGCTACGATTCTCGCCCCCCCCCCCCCCCTCTGAAGGTGGATCGTGACAGAAATGGCGGTGGCACCGGCTAGGTGCACGTGACAGAAATGGTAGAGTTCGCCGGATAGGTTCTATTTCTGGAGAGAGAGAGAGGTAGATTTTTATGTTTATTATTAAGTTAGTTTCAGCTTCTGATAGCAGGTTATTAAGAGTTTACTTGAGGAGAGGATTACGGAATTTTAGTCTATAGTGGAGGAAGTCTTTGAGATTTTTTTTTTGACGTAACAGATGATTATTTGAGTATACTTGTAAGGATAAAGTTTATAGTGATAAGTTGTTTTAAGTCGTTGAGTTTATCGGGGATTTTTACGTGAGGAGAATACGTTATAATTTAAATACTTAATAAAGATAATGCAAGTGGTTTAGTTTTATTAAAGTTAATTTAAGATTGTAGGTTAAGAGAATTATAATTTAAAATAAAAATTTTTTGTCGTAAATAGGAATTATTTTCAAGTGAAGTTTGTTTTGTTGTCGTGCGCGTAGGAGACGAGACGTACGAATTAAATCAGTCGAGGGAAGGATAAACGTTAGAAAGGAATTAAAGAGAAAACAAGAGTTTATTTAAAAGAGAGTTATAGAATTTATAGTGATGTTTTGTTTTAATTAGAAAAATGTTGAGAGTTGTTTCAGAACGACACGTCAGTGGACGTGGCAGAATGAACACGTGACGGGGAGGTGCTGAGACCTAGCGGAGAACGGAGGAACCGCAAGCGAGGGTTGGCGCACCTGATGGAATTCGGTGACGTCACGGGCTCATAAGGAGACGTGGACGGCCGTGACCTTGTTTTGATCAGCTGTACGGTAACTTAGCGATAAGAAAATAGACTATTGGTTAAATAAATTTAAATTTAAGTGTGTTTTAGGAGAAGAGGAACTTTCAGTATGTAAGTAATTTAATTTAAGAAGTGTATGATGTATAGGCTAGAAGTGTTTCGTTGTAAGTTGTTTATGTTTTTGTTAGTTAAATTCTACCTCGGTTTTAAAAATATTTTTTTGGGATTTGTAAACATTATTAAGGAGGTACACTATAAAATCGATAAGCATTGAGAAAACTGGGAAGGCTAGATTTTGTGTGTAGAGGGAATTTACTCCAAAAGAACAGAGAGACAAAATTAATGTTTTCATTAGGGCGAGGGACCCTAAGGTGAGGCGTTGTGTCCCTGGGAAGAAAGGGAATTGTAGCGCAGACCATAGGAGATGGGCTGACTACGGAATTAAGGGTCAGGAGAATCCTGAGAGTTGTGAGTAATTGGGGCAGGAGTTCCCCATGGTAGTACCGAAGTGGCTATCCTGTATGGGATAGGGTACCATTTCAATGAAGTTTGTTGGTGGGGTTAGAGCCCCCTGTGTAGTGGGCCTATAGCAGATAGGCACTACAGTGAAATTTTTGGTTATTTTGTGAGGTAAATTCCCTGGAGGTTAAGTAAGATTGGATTCAGTTAGGAAGGAGGGAAATGAGAAACATTGCTGTAGAGAGTTAGTGTACTTGCCTAATGTGAAATTGAATTTTACTAAATTAATTTATAAGAAAGTTTTGTTCGGTAAATAAATAATAATGGAAGATAGCTAGATAATTAATTAATTTTTTTTTGAGTAAGGTGTTTTAAGTAATGAAATAAAATAATGTGAAGAAGTTTGAATAATTGGGGAGGAATTTCTTTAAGAGTTTAGATAATTGTTTTTGAATTTATTGAGATATTCAGCCAGTGGAGTTTGAGTATGAGAGATACAGTGAGATTTCAAGGAAATTGGTTGTTTATTAATTAGGACGAATGAGATTTTATGATTAAGAGTCAGTAAGCATAGTTAAAATTTACGACATAATATTTGTTGACAGTTTACAGTTATTAAGGAGAAAACAGAGTAATCTATTTATTTTTATTTTAAGGGTTTGAAGATAAGATTATGAATTTTTTTTTTGAAAGTTTCTTGGGCATGTTTGAATAATTTTTATTTGGATTTTAAGAAATTACAGAGAAAATTTAATTGATTTACATTAGTTTGGAAGTATGGAGGTTTAATGTTCGATTAGCCCTAACTTGATGGTCGGATCCCAAAAGAATGCCGTAAAACCGATAGCCAATTGAGAGGAATGCGGTAGGCGCTTGTGTAGAGAGGGGTTGTGGGAAAACTCCTTGGGACTGATGGCAGATCAGGGGCCCTAAATAGTGTGTGATGCTGTAAAACCAGTGCAGAGAAAGCCTGGTATGCTTAAATTTTTGGGCACAGGTTATGTAAACCTGGGGTTCCATGGGATTTAGTCATGTTAGCTGCTGTGGGACATTAAGATTTCCAGGCTCCATAGTAAATTCAATGTAAATTTTTGTTTTCTTAAAATAATAAATTTGTTTTTAATTTTTTTGAGATATTTGATTTGTAACAGTGAATACAGACCCCGAGGAATAAGAGTCATGCTGTGAGAGGAGAAGGTGGTAGGCCTAAAAGGGTACAGGCACCACAGAGGTTATGTGCATTGCATAATTTAAATATAAGGAAACTTGAGAATTTGAAATTTTGTTGTTGGGTTGTACACCCATAAGAAGAGTATAGGCAGAATTTTTATTGTTATGAGATGTCTAATTTAATTGAAAAGAAGAAAGTTTAAAGATGCAAGGTAACATTATTATTGTAATAATTGAAAGAGATTAAGAGGTAGAGAGAAATAGGCAGTTTTTGTTTGTAAGTACTAAAGTTTACATATAGAAATTTAGTAACTAAGAATGAATAATAAGTTAAGTCTAGTGTAAAAGTTTTTTTTAAGTTTGTTAAGTTAAGAGTCACAAGTAAATTTTTTTTTAGAGAGAATGTCTTTGATAGGAAGTATTAGAAACTTATGGGAATTTTAGGGTAACATAAATAATGTAGGTAATGAATAATAAATAGATGGTAGGTCTTAAGTTAGGATTAACATTTGAAGCAGAATTTAATTAAGAAGAAGGAAAATAAATAGGCCTAATGAAAAGAACAAAAAAGGATTTTATGGTAAAGCATTTTTTTAAAGTAATAAACAATGAATAATAATGTTGTTTCAGGGTAATGTGTACTAATAATACAATTTTTTTTTAGGACCAAAGAACAGGAATTATGTAATTTAAATTAACATGTATTTTTGAAACTGTTACAGATTCCTTAAGATGAGCTGAGCAGCAGTCCAGTTTACAAGATGACAAGAGTTCGAGAGACAAGATACAAGATCACTGAAACAAGAGCCAAGACTGAAGATTCAAGAGAAGAGAAAGCTGGCAGCCATGGACTTACAAGTGGAGATTAATAAGGTCATGTAAAGTTTTATTTTTTTTTATGGAAGACAGTAACTGGAGTTTTTTTTTGTTATAAACATTATTTACAGAACTTTTTAGGTTATAGTAATGTAATGGAACTAGTGAGTTGTGGTAGCTGTCAAAAAGAACTAATACCTTAAGTTTAATTTTTAAAGTTAATTTTCTTAATTTACAGAGGGATTAGTAGTTTTTTTAAACCTTATTTAGGTTGGAATTTAAATACAATAGCTTATTATAAATGTGTACGAACAGTTCAAGTTCACAGTACTGATAGGTAGGTCAGATGATCTTATTGATTTTGATGATTTGTTGTTTTGAGTTGATTTTTAAGTGTTGTGAATTAGACAATGAAATAGTTCTGAAAACTTAAATTATTTCAAGCTAAGAAATAGTAAATTTAATTGTAACTCAAAGGACACCAGAATTTAATTTTTTTTTGAATTAGTAATGTTTGAAAATTTTATACTTTACAAAAAAAGGTTATAAACAAACAGATCGGATGGAACAAGGATGCAGTAAATCACAATTTCATTTAGAATTATTGATTAGCTTTTGAGGTTATGAAGTAAAAGTAATTATAGTTTAAAAGTTTGAATAAAAAAAAATGGTTTTTTTTAATTTGTTTGAAATAGAAAGTTTAAAAGTTAATTAGTCATGATCTAGGTGGGTGATGGGGTGGGAATTGGCCACTCTTTTTCCCTATAACCTCCCTAACATGGCCTTCTATTACAACTAACAGAAATAAAGAAGAAGAAAAATGAAGAATTATTAGTTAGAATGTTTCTTTCATGAAGATACCTGATGAACTTTTTTTTTATTGTTGGGAAGAATAGTAGCAAGATTAATCAGATGTTTTACTCAGAAGAAGAAGAAGAAGAAGATAAAGCAGTTTTATGACTCGACAAGCCAGAGATTGGTGTTTCCCCTCTGCGCTTCTATTGACTACGTTGTTTACTCTCATGGGATAGCTGGTTCGGCACCATGGAGAGAGATTGGGGGGCATTGTGGTTGCCCCCAGAAGAAAAGAAGAGTAGAAGAGGTTATGGGTGGGTCATGTGAACTGACCTTCAACCCAGTTACTTCGTGGGGACTATTTGCTGTATAGAGAAGATCAAGACTCAAGAGTTAGGGAAAATCATTGGAGGTCATGTTTCCCTTCCTTAAGTTTTTCCTATCAAATTATTTGCCTGATTAGATTATGCTAAGGGTGGGATACTTTATGTTAGCAGTTGAATTAATTAATTTTATTTTTTTGTGTGTTTGCATCCTTGCCCATCGATTGCAGTTTAGTAGTTAGTTTTGTATTTGTCAGGCGTGATGGTAATGCCTGTTGATGATGTTTCAGAATTGTAATCTGTTCGTGATGAGGATGGCACAACTCCGAAGCAGATGTGGGGAGAAGTTGTGAGCTGCCCTGGAAGCCAGTCCAGTAGCTGTTGGAGTTGAGTGGTGTTTGCTGATGGCCAGCCCAGGGAGCTACTCTTCTCGACAACACTGACTTCGAGGAGTTGCACCAACCTTCACGAGATAAGAGTTTAATTAATTGAAACACTGTAAGGACACTTAATTTTTTTTGAAGAACGAAAGAAGTATGGTAATAAACGGAAACTGAAAAAAAAAAATAATAATAATTATCAAGAATTTGCACATTGTTTAACGAATACTGAGAAACTAAGAACAGTAATTTAATTTGTAAAGAGAGCTTCACTAACAGAACAATTTTTTTAGAATTGAGAACTCGAGCCTCTGAAGGTTCCTGTGAGAACAAACCAGATAAAAGTTTTACATTTAATTTTATGAATACTTGTTGTTTTAAAATAAATCTTATGCAGAATCTAGATGTATGTTCAGACAGCAAGGAACTAAGAAAATTATTATTTTTGTGAAATGAGGAATTTATAGTTATGGTTTAATGGAAAAAGACAATTTGTAATTTTGAGGTAGCTCGATGGGGCTCGAGCTCTGTGAGGGGAGGGTTATGTCGCGGGTTGAAATTTTGCAGGGTTGTTGAAATCAAATTTAGGGACTTTACTGACGGGACTCTGGGCTGGCTGCTCTGTTCACTCGTCAGCGCAAGTGGCGTGACCATGTAATTGGGGCACGGGGCCGGCGCGGCGCGCTGCGGGCTTGCAGAATTTTGTTTGTTTGTTTGGCCGCGCGCTGGCGCAGCCACGGGCCGCAGTTACTGGGGCGCGCTGTCGTAACAAGCCGCGCGGTGTGGCCTGCACATCGGGGTAGAGGGGGGTAGCCTTCCCAGATGTTCTAGTTAGTTGTTTAGTAAATTTGACTTCAATAACGAGCTTTTGTTATGGTAGGCGCGGCAGGGCGCGCGAATTTAAGCGCAAGTGAGTGGTGACTCGGGGCTCACTCAGGCGGAGGCTATGCGTCTCACCTGTGGTCACGAGTTGTTAGTTCGTTCGTGATGTAGGAATTCAGGCTCACTCAGGCGGAGGCTATGCGTCTCACCTGTGGTCACGAGTTGTTAGTTCGTTCGTGATTTAGGAATTCAAGCTTTCGGGCGGAAGCTATGGTCGACGCCAGAGGCCACGAGTCGTTTAATTTAAGTTAGGTCATAATGTAGTCGTCAAGCTTTCGGGCGGAGGCTATGGCCCTCGTCAGGGGTCACGCGTCATAGTTTTTAAAATGTAATGTTCGTTCGGGATTTCAAGGGCAGGAGAGGCCCCTACGTTATTTTTTTAAAGTAATCGATCAAGAAAGGCTTTTCGGAAAATGTGAGTATGGACTTATCTTTGTTTTAATTTTAAGTATTAATTATGATTTGAGGTATTCGGAAGGACTAGGGAAGTGTTTAGTGAAGTTCTCTCATTCTCTCTCTTGTAAGGTCGTTCAATCGTTAAGGAAGTAAAGAGATTATTGTTTTAAATTGTAATCCCGCTATTTAAATGTTCTTTAAAATGATGTTGAGTATTTGACTTTAAGAATAAAATAATTTTAATTAAGTATTATGTTATTTTGCAAAATCTCCTTAGTTCAGCTCTCACCAGACATCCTGTACGGGATGACGAACCTATGATCCTAGGTACAGTAAAGTATTTTATGAAGTTAAGACTAGTTGATGCCAAGCGAGTTGTTTCTATGTAAAGAGCTACGATTCTCGCCCCCCCCCCCCCCCCCCTCTGAAGGTGGATCGTGACAGAAATGGCGGTGGCACCGGCTAGGTGCACGTGACAATATATTTGTGTGAATGCGTCTGGCTGTTAAGTTCTTTGTAGAGTTTTTAACACCAATTGTGAAGATAAAAATATACATTGTGAACGATATACACCTAAGAATGAATTATTAAATGAAAAATTTTAACATGGATTCTACTCAATTAAAAATTGTCACAAAAGCCTATAAAAGTTTTAAATATTAAAAAGTAACTTTTTTTAAGTTTACAATAAATATTGCTTGGCTACCACGCGTATTAAAACTGAAACTAAGTAGTTGAAGGGATTAAAATTTGATAGGTAAATAATTCGATAAATTTAAAACGTAAGTACATAAATGCAAGTATACAAGCTAACGTACGAGTGTATAAGAATTTGTGCAAGTATCCGAGGGTGGAAGTATGCAAGTACACTAGTATCTGTTCGAGCAAGTATGCGAGATCGCAAGTACGTAGTGCGCAGGTATGAAAGTGTGCTATCATGTGCTTTATTTATTTTTGCACTGCTGTTGCAATCAGCGTTTTATTTAGATAGTTAAAAACTGCAATGTGATTCACTGATTTGCCTTCGATAAAACACACTACAGAAGTTCCACACTGCAGGTTCACGACTGTTAAAACCATGGCAACGGGAAACCTGCAAAGGGTTTTCTGACTCTCTGCTTTATTCGTTATTCGCATTCCACTCCCCTTCATTTACATCGAACAACGTATCCATGAGCGTTGCACTTATGGTTTCTTGTTACGCTCTTACGAGTCACTGTGATACCCTACCAGCTGTAAAGAAGTTCATCTTGAAAAATGCCACACATAGTGTGAGGTTTAAAATTAAATAAAATTAAAAATGGTAAAAGACATTCTATTAAATTTTTAAGAAAATTTCCAAACACCAAGGAATAATACGAAGAAAATATATTTATCATGAAACGCTTGAAATAAAGCCCTTACCTGACAATATTTTGACGCTAGAAAACTTTTTTAAAGAATTTACTAAAGTAACTATGCGTTTAAAATCACACATTTGGAAAAAAAATTGTGTGTGTACTCATGTACGCGTGTTAGAGTTAAACATAATTTTGATTTAAGAAAGTGAACTATTTTGAAATTTACTGTAACAAAAACTAATTAACTAATTTAATACTCAGTATTAAATAATAATATAATCATGTCTATACAATTATTTAATTTTTAAAAATAATTAAATAAAATTTAATCAAAAATTAAAATCAATCAATATGCTGAAGTTTATTACATGTTAATTTTATTTATTAATTAAATATCCCTGTAATAATTTACAATATATAATAAATATAAATTATGCATAAGTAAATTTATAACCTCACTTATATAAATACAATTGAAAAATTTATAAACACTATTTATATAACTAACATTCACAATAAATAAATGTTATGTAGTTTATGGACCAATACTTAATATCAGTCACAAAATTTCTGAATGTGATTAACATGTAGTTCCACACCGACGCTACTGGAGCTGCTACGTCAACTATCGAATCATTCGATTTGCAGAACGAGAGGTTAAACTATATGATGAAACGTCTCCGATAAAAACAAAACAAAAACCTTCAAAAGATACTAAATTCCGACTTGGAACTGATATTTTACAAGGAATTTTATTAAAATACTGCCCACATTTATAAAATTCATTAAAATCTTAATAGTATATATAGTTTCCGCATGCGTTAGATAACTATAAGTTAAAACGTATTTAATAACTTATGTATTATTACATTTTTTTAATATCAATGGGAGTTCATAGAAATTCATTTCCTAACCAACGCAATTAATTTCAAATTACTTAAAGTAAAAATAGACGATATAGGTCTACCTAATATGCAACAACCAATCTTACTGAGCAAATTATTTATTAATATTATAGCAATACAATAAAACAAAAATATTTATAAATATATGTATTTTCATAAAGTACAATTCGTATAATCCAGTAATCAGTAATTTGACAAAAGTAAAAAAAAATATTTCCACTGCAGAGTTATGAACCACTTTCCTTTGACTAATGTTACTCGTACTATAACCACAGTGTTACCAAACCTGACATAAGCCTAACAGAAGCTTTTGAAAGGAGAATATTTATTCTAATTCGTATATCAGTATCCTTAGGTTTTTACAAATAGAAATTCATTTTTACTGTAATAATTTTTGTTTAATAAATATATCCGAGTAGTTGCTTTATCAAAAATTTTGATTTTGCGCATCAATACGTTTTGTATGTCCCATAATTTTTATCAAGGTGACTACTTGGGTTTATTTTCATACATGCGAGTTCGCCATCTTCCTGTGAAAATTTCGTTTATATTGCGCGCACATCGTAAAAATATCCTCTTATAATTTTTCTTTAACGTGCCTACGTAAGTAAAACTTTAAAGACGCTTCTGACATTAGCCTTACATCTGGCATAAAAACATGAAACTGTTTCGACACTTAACCCATCGTATCTTTATTCGAAACTTGGTTTTTCTTTATTTAAGAAAATATATTTCCCGCATTTTCGTGGTAGTTTTTTTTTCTAACAATAATTTTTACATTATTATCTACACTAAAACAGAGTGCTCATTAAGTTTTCTTTTCAAATGATCGCTTATACATAATCTATAATTAGTTATTCCGCGTTAGAAGGATCACACGTCTACAATTGACCAATAGATCTTATACGCTCAATATGCAGAAGAAGTTAAGATTGATGAAGGGTGAGTGGAATAAACTAAATTTTCGATCGTCAATCACAAGCCACATGCTGTAGAAAAATTCAACATAACACTCAAAAAAATAATTCAAGAAAAGTTTTAATTCAATTAAGGGTTGCTCAATAGTCAATACTGAAAATAACAGAAGTTTTACTCTCTGTAACTGAAGTCAGTGTTGTTCTAAATAATATTGAATATGATGTGTATTTCAATGATAATTGTATTTATATTATATTTGACACAAAACATTTTTAATTTTTTATTTTCTTATTTTACTTTCTGCAAGGAGCCGAAAATAGCTGTTAGCACTGCTTATTTTTGCCATGGTTTTAATCTTCCCGTTGGGAAAAGCTGAGAAGAACAAATCGCGCAAAAACCTGTTTTATTTTACCTCTAATTTATTTTTTTTTTCTGTGCGGGAGAAAATTTCCTGCAGCAATTATTGTGCCGGGTTAACAGAGTACGCTGCGGATGCCGCTATCTCTGATTCCCTGCTGGCGGGAGTAGCTTCGCGGGCCTGGTGAATCCTAAGTTAATGTCGGTGGCCGGGGGAAGGGAAGGAAATACACGGAATAACAAGCAACACACACACAAAAAAAAAAGAGAAAACAAGGAAAGAATATTGTGTTTCAGGGTGCTACTTTCCACGTTCTAGTTTCCTTCAGAAAATTTACAATGCCTGCAAGAAGTTTTTGCCGAGATTGAGGGAATAAAGAGGGAAGGCTTGCTTCGCTGCGAAGAGTGTTTTCTGTAGTTACGGCTGGAGATTGTTATTTGAAAACAACACAAGCCTTTCCCTGGAGAAAGGGGTTTGTTTATGTGCGTGTGTGGTGAGATCATTTTTTTTTTCTGGCGAGTCCCTGGATGGTTTTGAGCGGGGAAAGCTAAAGGCGATATGTACAAGAAAAAGCCATTGTAAAAAAAAGTTCTTTACTCAGTGGGTTACGAAGAGGGAAGAAAGATTGTGTTTGTTGTGCAGACGAGTGAGAAATACAAAACAACTATGCTTAAAAAAAACAAGAAAATAACATCCTCCTCCTCTCCATGTTAAGTAACTTTCCTCATCTTGCAATTGGAGCCAAACACGAGTACGGGAGAATGTTTAGCGACGACTTTTAAGTTACTCTTACATGACTAACTGTGCAAGTTGCTTTGAAGTAAATTTATAAATGTTATATTTTTAACTAACAAATTTTTAGGTACATGCTTGGGATTTTTATTTTCTTACATTAGTTAAATGTCAGAAAAATTTAACAATAAAAAACCCTTATTACATCAAAAAGTTTATGAAACTGCAAAATATATAAAATTTTATTAACAAAACGTTTTGTTTACTTCTGAGCAATTATGTAAGCTACTTTTGTATTTCTGAAATTAAATTTTTTTTATAAAAATTCCAGCGTAGTGTTATGTAGGTATTATTAACCAAATATTTTTAAACTTATTAACTGCGTAACAATATTATAGTTTATCAAACAAAATTATTAGTCAATAAATAAGTATTTACACAATTTTTAAAAATTTTACCCAATAATTAACATTAATAAGTAAGCTCGTATAGCTCAGAGAGACGAACATACTTAAATTAAATATTATTTACATTTAAAGATATCGTTGGAAAAAAGATTAAAACTATTTGATAAATTAATTTTGTATCAAAAAAAAAATAAATTATTAATATTCAAATGCATTGGTTTTTCATATTTTGAAATAAAAAAAATCATGAAAACATTTTCCTGTGAATGTAAATGTGTATATATGATTATGAATATGTATGAGTCACCTTTTGACAAAATTTTGTATTAAGGCGTTTTTAAATTTCCAGATTTTATGTTTACATATTCGGTCAAAATTGGTTTGCAAAAACTGGTAATATCTTAGGCTCTGAATGATAAATTTTATAAGACATTATAAACTATTATCTCATAAAAATATAAAAGTACAATATTTTTAAAACTTATTTTTTTACAACAAAGCATTCAATTTCTGGCAAGATTTTTAACTGCTAAACATTTTCTTTAAATAGAGTATTTAAATACTTAAGTTAAGTAATTACAATGGAATATTTTTTCCTTAGGTTACATAGCACACCATAACATATGGATACTTGAGCTAATGAAGTTTACCTTTCATAAAATTTAATATTTTTTTTCGCATGTCAGTATTTCTTGTTTTCTTAATTTGTTTTATAACATTTAACTATTTAAAACGCTTGCTGCTTACATGTATTAATAACAAATATTGCCAAACTATAGGATGAAAGGAAACGTCATCTTTAAAAAATAATTTATTCGTAGACAGAAAAGTATGATGAATTCAGGTAATATTCTCACATACCGTTTTCAATACGAAACGAAAAAGTGTTATGAGTTTTAATTGACACGCCAGGCACATTTAATTAACATTAAAAAAATACAAACGTTAGTAGTGTTTAGTAAAAAAAATATTTCCATGCATCTCTAAACGTTATTTTTAGCTAATTAGTAAACACATCGACAAAAAACAAACGCAAATAATTACATCATTGAAACCAGATATTTTTGAATCGTTATTATAATAATGACTTTTTTGTTTCAGCTTGGTGTATATATATATATATATATATATATATATATATATATATATATATATATATAATATATTGTTATAACTTGAATTCAGATATTTTAATATACATATAAGCATACATAACATAAATAAATATATATTTGAATTAAACATTTCGTGTACTTTTTCTTAGTAAATGGTGATTTTTGTCGTACAGTGTGTTTCTTTTTTGCTCATTTACCATTTAAAAATTTAAATTTTTGTTTATAAAATAAAATTTACCAATTTATTTTGAAATGCGTATAATTAATCATATTCATTTACGAACTAAATTTATAGTTAACAACTCCATCTTCGTTTCTGGTTTGAGGCAAACTTCTTACAATTGGTTGAAACCACGTTCATGAAAATTATGGTGTACCCTATGTTTTAACATGTCATGTTGCAGCCATCTTCAAAAGCTGTTAACAACCGAATTCCTGGTATTTTTTTGCCACAGTGTTCTTAAAGCGAGCTCACAGCGAGTTGTGAAAATGCCCGTTGCTTGCCATAAATGGAGAAGTGTTGGACCAATCCGGATATATATACGTAGTAAATGCAGCAACATTTGCTTTGGCTAGTTCTTGGATGGCAACCGTTTATTTTCACGGAGAAACAAAGAATTATAAATATTAAGAAATTGGATGAACCTATTTTTTTCTGTTGATGTAATAAGAGTGTTTTAGTTAAATTTCGAAGAAAAACTACCTAATAGCGTATTTTAAGTAATTTTTACAGTTTTTTATATATAGATTGCTTTACCTCAAATCCATTTACTAAAATGTGTCTGTATTGTATTACTTTCATGGACACGATACATACACATAAATCAAAAAGTTAAATACATCGACCGAGTTCCTTAATTGTTAAATCGGACCAAAAGGTAAACATAGGGCAGGGTTTTTATAAAAATTTAATAGCCTTTAAACTTCTAAAGACCGAAGAATACTGCACTATTTTAAGTTAATGTACATCCCTAGAGTAATATCTAAACTTAAAATTATTTTGTTTTCATAACAATCATTATGATATCAATGAGTGAAACAAAGTATTGATTTAGGGATAAAATAATATAACTCCCTTGTTATGGTCAAAATCATATTCAGTTAAATTTTGTTAGCAAAAAAAAATAAAAATTTAAAATATTTTGCTTAAAATAAATTTTTAAAAGACGAAATTTTAATGTTAGTAGTGACCAACATGGAGTATAGTATAAATATAAATGTATTATCTAATTATTTGTCACAATATCAAACACGGTTAATATTTTTATAAATCTTCTAAATGTCATCAATATTTTTTCTCTTTTCTTATAACTGTAACTCTTAGCACAATTCCGAATAAATTTGTTCGGTAAATTCCTCATGGGAGTTTTCGCTAGTATCTGACAATAAAAAAACACCTATCTGTGCCAAAGAAAGTTTAAAGCTCATAGCCATGTCATTCTTATCAAGCGTATTCGAGAAATCATACGACAATACTGATTGCATTTAGTAGAAATATTTTTGCTGCTTTAAATGCACAAAAATTTATATTGATTATTTTGAATTTTTGGAAAACGTTTAGGGTAGTTTGTATATTTAGTTTTACAGTAAATTTCCTAAGTTTTTATAAAATTCAAGAATGAATTTAGATGAGATTTTTTTCCTTGGATCCTTAATTCTCTAACTGCAGTTTGACATTTTTAGGATATTTGCCAAAGTGGATTTTATGACCTGTTTCAATGCAGTTTTATGTTCTAGCTGATATGTGGTTTTAAATATTTCTTAAATGCTGTTTAAATAAATGGAAACTCGTAAGCCAGTTTGTCTTACATAGATCTTGTAACTGAAGAATGACACTCTATAATAACTTGTAGCGTGCCTAGACATTTGTTTCTCACTTGATTAAAAATATACCTTCAGTTTATTGTCTGGCTTCTATGCATTGAGCATGTTATGTATTGTGTATTATTTTTGGTAGTTTCCTTTGCTGTCAGGTAGTGATGAAAAATGTTATTTTGATGGTCAGTGTTGCTCTTTAATTGTTTATAATTCATAACTCTATGTATCTCTGTTCTGTGTAACCATAGGCTACTAAATTAATGTGTTTTTTTTTGACATTTTAAAGTTCCTGGGTTTTACTGAATCCGTTGCAGATATATTTAACGTACTCACTTTAAATACAAAAAAAACTCATTTTGTTTACGGATGGAGCTTTCGTTAAGCTAGCCGGTTTGTGTTTTTTGTTGTTGTTGTTGTTGTTGTTTTGGGTTTCCAGTGCACGTTTTGTTTTAGTTTTATCACTTCTGCTGACGAGAATACCCAGGATAACTCAAGTATCTTAGTATACAATTCTATGATGAACTTAATGGTTTAATGTTGGTGGTTTAGACTGTCTAACAACTATAACAATGTGTCGAACCGCTTACACTTATTAATAATGTTTAAGCTTTGAAAACTCTTGGAATATCATAAAGCCAACAAAAGCGTACGTGAGTAGAAAGTATACTTACAATCAATATAGCTTGTAAAATATAGGCTTTTATTAAACGGAACGTTGAAAGCATATAATTGTTTTTAACAAAAAAAAATAGGAGCTGTTAATAAATCTACGTCTTCAACAGCTTTCCGTGCATATCCGAATGTCCCTGAAGTTTTTGTTCCCTTTACTTGTGAACATAAATCACACAGCGGTTCTTTCGTCTGTCATTTTCCGGTTCATTTTTTTGTGGGTGCAGATTTTTGAACACTTAAATTTCACAGCGATGTGAAAATTTTCTCTAAATCGATGAACGGAAGGTAGAACGTCGAAGCTTTTATTTGCGGTATATAGGTACAGTGTGCATTCATCATCCGAGCAAATAACCGGTTCGTCCCAAGGCAGCACTTACGAACGACTGTGATGAAACGGCCCCGTCTTGGTGTAAATTATTAGGGAGACCTCCGCGCGCGGGGCAATATCTCCGGCGCAGATCCCATTGTGCTCTGGCGAACCAAACCTGCCCTCGCCTCAGGTCGGGAGAAACGGGCACCCGGGCAAGTTTGATGAGACCATGTCTGGTTTGGTAGTTGCCGAGGGGGTTTGCAGAGAAGAGGAGGGGGGAAGCTGGCTTATGTGTCGAGACGCCCTTCCCCCACTCCTCCAACCTCTTCCACCACCGAAAGCTTTTGTTTGCCAAGCCATTAGAACTTGGGTGAGCCGCTGAACCTGCAGCGCTAATTGTCGGCGTCGTGGATCTAGCGACCTCTCGACCCCGTCTGCAATCTGCCATCAGGCAAGTCGCGTAAGATAAATTATAAAAAAATTAAAGAGCCAACGCAACGCAGTAAAGGTTAATGGAAGCGAAAACTTCTTCGGAAATACAGACCTCGACTTCGTATCTCTTCGGCATCGTGAACGTTTTCAAAACAATGTTTCAAGAAAACGTTGCATTTTAAACTTGGCCTTGAAATTTCACTCCCATTGTGCCCAAAGAAATTTCACTTCAAAACTAAACCAACAGTGGTAAACTCTTTTAAACCTATTTTTAAGGTAAAGATAACTTATTGACTATGGTAATTTTTAAAACATTATTTTGGTAATATTTCAACTTCATAATGTTGGCTTGGTGCAGATGGATTCAAATTTTTAAATTTTTATTTTCGTTTCTGATACTTTTTTTATTAATATAAATGTACATCAAA
This sequence comes from Bacillus rossius redtenbacheri, assembly GCF_032445375.1. Lineage (NCBI taxonomy): Eukaryota > Metazoa > Arthropoda > Insecta > Phasmatodea > Bacillidae > Bacillus > Bacillus rossius. Next base: position 24,380,482 of record NC_086337.1, on the reverse strand, counting down.
TAAATTACTTTAATATTATATTAAATAAATAATATAAATACATATTTGCACAGTAGTAGGGAATAGGAAAGACGGGGACAGGCTGAAGGCTGAGGTGCGAAGTGCGTATCAATGACCAACCCTCATGACGTCACGGCGGCCATCTTGTATTTAGCCATGTTTAATTCTGCCATTTTTAATTATACTCTTTTTAATTCCGACATTTCGAATCCTGCCCATTTTGATTTCAATTATTTTGAATCCTGCCATTACGAATAACGCCATTTTGAATGTCACCATTGCGTTTTAACAATATCTTGGAAGCGAATGACCCACTTCCTAATGCCGGAATTTTCGTTACGGCCGCCATCTTGATAATGCGTAATGTTTTGGCTATAAAATCGGGAAAAATTTTAAAATTATTAAAAATAATAATACAATTTTAATATATAAAACTTAATTCCGCCAATTTTAGATATAGTACTTAAATTAAATGAGTTATGTTGAGCATTTGTGCCAACCTTATAGTTTTTAACTTAACTTAAAATATTTAGTAATCTTTTTTTAAAGTCTCCTTTGAAAAATGTATCTATTCAAAAAAGTAAATTTGTTTATAAAATGCATAATATGACACAAAAACATAATCCAATTAGTTTTTTTAAGTTATTTGGGAGCTGTATACCTCTAAAGTCTTACTATGAAAAATCGCTATTCAAAAAACAAAATCTATTGAAGGAATTTAAAATAACAGTTTTAATATTTATTCGTAGGTTCTAACATATTTTTTTATATTATATCAAGTTGTTAGTTTTAAAAATAATATAGTTTCCAACTTTTATTTTATAATTTTGGTTTATTACTATGCCTACTAGTATAATGTATTGCATTTTAAAAGGTTAACTACTTTTCATTATAATAAAACCCTTTATAGTTTAGTTTAAAGAACAATTTTAAATACTTTCTATAATAAGGTTAATTTCACATAAATGTGTCAAAACATTTATACACTACTCATTTAAGAATGTCTTATTACATCTATAAAAATGTCTTTGGGCTAAATGTAAATACCAAGACTCTAAGAAAAAACTAAATAAAAACACAAAAAACACAAAAATGTGAAGTATTAAACAACATTAAAAAAATATAAAATGAATAAAACTTATCAAGTAAAAAATTTTGAACATGACATCACCTTCTAAATAAATTTAATTAATCCTGCATTGAAGTTTTGTAAGTTCACTTAGCTTATAAAAAGCGTTATTTATTATTAATGATACACAGAGCTCGACGTGTATTAGAAGGCTTAAAATTTAATACCAATAAATCATTTACGAAACAAGTTAATTTTTAAACATTTAATTTGTAATTTTATTAAATATTGTTATAAAATTAACAAGCATTGTTTGCAAACTTACTTGTTAAATGCATTTATTTATTTACATAAAACAGCTGTGGCAAATTTACTAAATCATATTGATTGTGTTTTGTACTGAATATTTTCATGTTTTAATTGGACAAAGACGTTAAAATACAGTTGTATCGATGAAGTTTTTTCTCCCGAAGAAATTTCGTAGAATATTACTGAATTTTTCCTACAGTGCATGTACACTTAGTTTAGAAGTTATTTAGGGTACACCATGTATGGAACGAGTATGCAGAGTTGTTGCGTGCGCTGCAGTTGTATACCTCACGTTCGTGGCGAATGCGATCATCGCTTCGTGGAGACGCCAGAGGCAACAGAAGCACATCGTGGAAACAACCAACTGAACACTCGCCGAGAGAGAGAAAAAAAAAAAAAACTCCTGTCTACTTTGCCTTTGTTGTGTCGGAGCCGAGCGCTCAAAAACACTCCGCCTCGCTTGTCCCATGTCGTTCAACGGAATCGTTATTATTCGATAAAAAAAAGTAAAAGGTCTCGCACAATGGCGGAAATTGCGAGCGCGTTAAACTCGCCGTCACAGCGAGTCGTCCTTTACAGCCGTCACTTTTGTGACAAGGCCGTAAACGATGACAGCGATAAAATAAAATAAAAATGTGAGCTGTCACTTTGACATGTTTCTAACGGCCCACAAAATCTACCGTGTTTAATTAATTCCCATCAATTATTCTTCACAAAATTTTTGTGCTTCTAAAAATCTTACTTTAAAAAAATCAACCGGCATTATATTGGTAAGCTATTAAAATAAACTCCTTAAACGGTTTGCATAGTAAGTTTAAAACATGCAATTGTTCCTTGCTAATAAATGGGTATTATATCTCTCAAGCATACATCAGCGGAAATAGTGTACAATATTTATCTTTGCCAGTCTTAATTGTTTGATACAAGTTGGCGAAACAAAATGCATCTAGAGCAAAGCCCACTTACACAAACTGCTATCACAACAAACGTGTACGGAATAGGAAGACTTTCTTAAGGCTTAACCAAGTACCTACTGCTTAAAGCTGGGAGTTTCGTACGCAACTGCGCTACGATCACGTCATCTAAGCCGTTGGACTAGTCCCCTGAAACCCACCAATTTTAAATTCGCTTGCCACGTTTTACGCCTGTTATTTTATAGGTTTATGTTTTCAGACATTTATAATTTAAAAAAAAACATTGCTTGTTTCGGCATTCCCTGCAACCCATTAAGTTTATGTCCGACAATTTGCAACTGTATGTCTATTTTTGTAGTATACCACATAAGGTTTTTCCCCTTAACCAACACACTAGAACATCACCCTGACAAATATGAGCAGAGAAATAACCCTACTATAGCACTGTTATACGTTAACAGGGATACGCGTACTAAACTTTAGTATCGGCTACAAAATAATCCGTATACCACAGTTATAAACCAGTGCATTAGTTGCAGGAACAGTTAAATCATACAAACAAAACAGCTAATTTATCCCCAAGTCAGAAGTTTGTAAGGGTTGAAGGTTGAAAATTGTATTTTAATAATACCTGCTTTTGTCTGTAAGAACGTCAAAGCAAACTTATTTCAAATCATGAAGTGAGTTGGGATTTTAATATCGTACCTTGACGCTCGTATGAGAAGTGTAGGAAACGAGATCAAGACCGAAAAATTCTCCAATCGTCATTTAAGTTCAACCGCGTGCAGAAATAATTACTGACGTTCGCAAAGCATCGAAACTCACTGTAACAGAGAGACTGGATAATTCTCTCCGTTTTTACTTTATAGACTTTTGTTGATATCAGAAATCGGTTCAGCACACATGTACCTATAGCTTATCCAGTGTTTACATCCAAACCATTATTGTCTTAAAAGGATCAGTTTAAAAACTCTCAACGCAATTATTTTCTCGAAGCAGTTAGAGTTTTATGTTTAGTTTTAAATATTTCAGATTTAATTTATAATTCCCCTACCAAACAATATATACTTTTATGCTATATTAGTTAACAGTTTCGACAGTGACATTACATATTTGTATTTGCGGCAGTTTTCTGCCTTTGTTATAATCTGCATTTAAAATAATAGCTTTTGTTGCAAATGCGTTCGCCACGGAGGCGATGTCTTAGATACCTTTCAAGAGTGCTCAAAAACGGAAAATGATCACAGTTATTGGAAGTTGGTAAAGTTTTGCCATGGGAAGCTAATTGTGTTATTGCCTGAGGCTTTTTTGTTGTGTAAGGGCGTGTTTGTATTTTCACCAAACCATCTTTTTTTTTAAATATTTTCAAATATAAAATCCACGAATAAACCTTGCTGCACATTATCAAGATAAGTTTTTTTGGCTTCTGGGTTCTAGCAACCCAGAAGATAGCGACTGCAAGGTCGACCGAAACGTTGGTGAAATCTTCACTTTAGACGTGGCTACAACCGAGAAGAAGCAACTTAAAATATTGGGTGTAAAATCTAGCGATCCACATTATTCAATTATAATAAAATAAGAAGTTTTGTAGGTAAAACTTTGTACTTGTTACTAACGTCTATTCTGCAGCGAGGTAATTAGAAGAAACCGCACTTAACTTTACGGGACAAGGTATCGGAGTAGTATATGAATGGGGCGCCGAGGACAGGCCTCAGGCGGTGGATTGAAGATTGTCGACCGCCATCTTGGATTGTGACGTCACGGCTGCCATCTTGGATGGTTGTGACCTTGACCTTTGACCTTGACCTTGAATTTGATCCTCAAAATCCGCCAAAATTGGGCAAAATTTGCCCAAAATTCCTCAAAAATCGCCAAAATTACCATTTCTGTGGAAAAAAGTTCCGCCAAAAAATCTCAAAAAATTCCACAAATTAAAAATTTCTCATTTCGAGGGAAAAATTTCCCGTTTCGAGGGAAAAATTCCCGTTTTTAGTCCTTAAAAATCCCAGCGGCTGAAAATTCCTAAAACTGGCTTAAGCATCCTTAACTCAAGCCTCAGTTAAGCCATTTCTAGGAATAAGGATACCATGACCGCCATCTTGGATTATGTCGTCACCGTTGCAATTTTCGTTACGGTCGCCATCTTTAACTTTTTTATTATCCGATTTTAATAAAAAAAATTAAAATTTATTAAAAAAATTCAAATAATAAAATTTTTAATAAAATATTTAAAAAACAAACATTTACGACACGGAGCTCGAAGTCCTCGGTTCAAACCCGACGAGTGCAAAAAAAATAAAAATGGCGACCGATCCTTCCCTCGTGGTGGCTGCAGGCATACTGACTCCCTCCACTTTTTTTTCAAAGCATATATATATCGTCAGGTAGTATGACGGCATGTCCGCCATCTTGTCTTCGATGCTGGAAGCCATCATCATTGTATCGTCGGCTAGAGTGCGCTGACGTCATGTTAGTTTAATTATTATCCGCTAGAGTGCAGTAATCATTTATTATTGCTGTGACACCCGACATCTTGTCATTTGGCCGCCATCTTGAAAATCCATATTTATTTAGCTAGAAATTCGGGAAAAATTCCAAAATTCATTAAATAAATTGACAATAAATGTACGGATCGATTAGATCGACTAAGATCCTTGGTACGATCTAGGGCGATGCAAAAAAATTAAATATAACATCAATTTAACATAATAGTAACAGGTTCGAGGAATTAAACGCCACAAGTTCTTTTACAAACATAATATTTATTACATAATTTCTATTCTACTACAGGATTATTTGCGAAAGCCAGCAATCTTATAATCATTTAGTTCCGCAGCGGTGTGAAATGACTAATTCTTAGCTCCAATCGGTTTATACTAGACAGAGTCCAGCCAGAACCTTTACAGACATAGTCCACCTCTTCTTGACAGAGTTTCTGGATACCGTTTTTAACAGGTTGCTTCACATCGTTAGAACTGTAAATTACTGCAGCCGATGTCTTAAATGCACACTTCTTCACTTTGTCATCGAACGGATATGGCTTTCCATATATACAGTCCAGCCACAAGTTATATTTCAAAGGTCCGTTTGTTGCTACATCATCAGTAAGCTGATTGATTATGTCCTCTCTGATATCATCAAGAAAATTACAAATGTCTTTCGACTCACCTAACGTATTTAAATAATAGTAGTCCTTCAATGTTCCACGAAATGCAGACTGCGCCAAGTAGAAGCCATTATCGTTCACTTGTAATGCGCCGAACACAGTCTTAGGTTTATTTTCCTGTTCAGACGTCATACCAATCGGTTGCTGCACATCGGTTTTCTTGCTTGTACGCTCAAGAGCCTTCAACCTAAACCGAGGAGTCGAAATTTCTGCAGGTAGTTCAGCAGTAGGGACACGGACTTCACCTTTACAGTTTTTCGCATGTCGTCGCAAATTATTAATTCTAGTAAACCATTCATGACACTCATCACATCGAAACTTCATGCGAGAGGGATTCTTCGTGCATTTGCTCCGCTCATGTCTTCATGCATCATGAGCAAATGCGAACGACGTATCACAGTAGCTGCAAGGATACCGTGGTGATGAAGACGAACCTTTCAGACCCGATCCAGATACTGACATTGCCGCAGTTGCACCATCTCCAGGCATACTCTTATGAACATCAATGCATCGTTGTTGCGCCGAAACCTTTACTTTCTGCCGAACAGCAGGACCTTTGCATGCCTTCATGTGCGTTTTCATATTATCTTTTCTGGCAAAACTGCTTATGACATTTCTCACAAACAAACATTTTACGATATAGGTTCTTGGCACATTCTCTATTCTCATGTCGTCGAGCATTGCTGTTGTTTGAGAAAATCTTGTCGCAGTAACCGCACCGATGTTCGTTAGTTGTTGACGATTCGCCATCCATTGAAGTCTCCATTGATGGCGAACCAGCGTTCGCCGAGTTTCCCTGTGCAGCCAGCACTAGCGGCATTAAAGTCTCTTCTGCTGGCGGTACCACGTCTGTTGAAGTCTCCTCCAGTGTTGACATCGACGTTGCCAACGGGATCTGCTCCACCATCGTCGACGCTGACGTCAAGGTTCCCGCAGTCGATGGTACAACCTCCATCGAGTTCGTCGTTAAAGTCGGTAAAGATGCCATCGAGTTCGCAAGAACAGGTAATTACGCGACTTATGCACCAGAAGAAACAAACTAGGCGATCCTTACAACACCGACGTCAGTAACAAACCGAGCGTCCTGCTGTCTAGGACTCGCTTATATACATGCACCGTATGGAATAATACGATAGTCAAATCAAGATCAATTTACTAAAATACTAGAGTCAAAACAACATTAAAAAATAGAAGCACCATCAACAAAAAAAGGAAGCACATTTGGAAGCACCTTCAAAAAAGGAAAAACAAAAGGAAGCACCGACAACAAAAAGGAAGCACCATCAACGAAAAGGAAGCACATTTGGAAGCACCGACAAAGAAACGGCAGCACCGCCAACGAAAAGGAAGCACATTTGGAAGCACCGACAAAGAAAAGGCAGCACCGGCATCGAAAAGGAAGCACATTTGGAAGCACCGACAAAGAAAAGGCAGCACCACCAACGAAAAGGAAGCACATTTAGAAGCACAGACAACGAAAAGGCAGCACCGGCATCGAAAAGGAAGCACATTTGGAAGCACCGACAACGAAAGGCAGCACATTTGGAAGCACCGACAAAGAAAAGGCAGCACCGCCAACGAAAAGGAAGCACATTCGGAAGCACCGACAAAGAAAAGGCAGCACCACCAACAAAAAGGAAGCACATTTGGAAGCACCGACAACGAAAAGGCAGCACCGGCATCGAAAAGGAAGCACATTTGGAAGCACCGACAACGAAAGGCAACACATTTGGAAGCACCGACAACGAAAAGGCAGCACATTTGGAAGCACCGACAACGAAAAGGCAGCACCGGCATCGAAAAGGAAGCACATTTGGAAGCACCGACAACGAAAAGGCAGCACCGACAACGAAAAGGCAGCAACGACAACGAAAAGGAAGCACATTTGGAAGCACCGACAACGAAAAGGCAGCACATTTGGAAGCACCGACAACGAAAAGACAGCACATTTGGAAGCACCGACAACGTAAAGGCAAAACATTTGGAAGCACCGACAACGAAAAGGCAGCACCGACAACGAAAAGGCAGCACCGACAACGAAAAGGCAGCACATTTGGAAGCACCGACAACGAAAAGGCAGCACCGACAACGAAAAGGCAGCACATTTGGAAGCACCGACAACGAAAAGGCAGCACCGACAATGAAAAGGCAGCACATTTGGAAGCACCGACAACAAAAAGGCAGCACCGACAACGAAAAGGCAGCACATTTGGAAGCACCGACAAAGAAAAGGCAGCACCGACAACGAAAAGGCAGCACATTTGGAAGCACCGACAACGAAAAGGCCGCACCGCCAACGAAAAGGAAGCACATTTGGAAGCACCGACAACGAAAAGGTCGCACCGCCAACGCAAAGGAAGCACATTTGGAAGCACCGACAACGAAAAGGAAGCACCATCAACGAAAAGGCCGCACCGCCAACGAAAAGGAAGCACATTTGGAAGCACCGACAACGAAAAGGTCGCACCGTAAACGAAAAGGAAGCACATTTGGAAGCACCGACAACGAAAAGGAAGCACCATCAACGAAAAGGCCGCACCGCCAACGAAAAGGAAGCACATTTGGAAGCACCGACAACGAAAAGGCAGCACCGCCAACGAAAAGGAAGCACATTTGGAAGCACCGACAAAGAAAAGGCAGCACCGCCAACGAAAAGGAAGCACATTTGGAAGCACCGACAACGAAAAGGCAGCACCATCGACGAAAAGGAAGCACATTAATTTGTCATTGACTCCAATATTCATTGGCTCCAATATTCATTAGCTCCAATATTCATTGGCTCCAATATTCATTGGCTCCAATATTCATTGACTCCAATATCCATGAGCTCCAATATCAATTGGCTCGAATTGCTCCATAAGGTTCCATCAGCCTTTTGGCTCCAACAGTTTTTTGGCTCCGATAGTCATTGGCTCCAATAGTCTTTGGCTACAATATTCATTGGCTCCAATAATCATTGACTGCAATATTCATTGGTTCCAATATTCATTGGCTCCAATATTCATTGGCTCCAATATTCAATGGCTCCAATATTCATTGACTCCAATATTCATTGGCTCCATCAGTCATTGACAACTACAGTCTTTTGGTCCCAAAAGTCTTTTGGCTCCAAATATATTAGGCTAGAATTCTTCGAGTCTAAGAGACTATGAGACCACATGGTTACCGAACTACGTGACTACGAATCTTCAAGTTTACGAGACTGCGAGGCTACAGAGCTACGAAGCCTCTAGTACACAGGTTTACGTGACTGCGAGGATACAGGACTACCAGTCTGCATGAGTACTTGACTACGAAGCTACTCGTCTACAAGGCTACAATTACAGCATCTGTTTTCGTCAGAATTTTCTCTTTTGCTCCAACTGCACCACCAGCATTATGTTATAAGATTACAAGGCCGCCTGCTTACGTAGCTTCAAGTCTACGAGGATACTTGGATACGTAGCTTCAATTCTACGAGGTCCTAAGACTTCATGACTACGCGACTTCGAGCCATGAGGTTACGAGATTACGTGACTACGAATCTTCATGTTTACGAGACTGCGAGGCTACAGAGCTACGAAGCCTCTAGAAAACGAGTTTACGTGACTGCGTGGATACAGGAATACAAGTCTGCATGAGTTCTTGACTACGAAGCTACTCGTCTGCAAGGCTCCAATTGACACATCTGTCTTCGATGGAATTTTCTCTTTTGCTACATCTACACCATCAGCATTATGATATAAGATTACAAAGCTACTTGCTTACGTAGCTTCAAGTCTACGAGGCTCCAATACATCATGACTACGAGACTACGAACAATGAGGTTACGAGACTATGCGATTGCAAGTCTTCAAGGTTACGTCATCGCGAGGCTATAGGACTACGAAGCTTCCAGAACGCATGGTTACGAGAATGCATGACTAATTGACCGCATGGCTACGAAACTTTATGTCTCTAACTGACTACAATAGCACTATTCAGTGGTGAGAGTTAAATTATTTCATGCAAAGGTACTTGCTGCAAGCAGTTCCGCTTTTCAACATCAGATGACATCATGTTTTGCTTGCAGGTAAAATAATATTTATTTATTTTATGCGGGATGCGGGTTGTTCACTATCGGTCGCATAAGAAGAATGGCATCGATAGTCTTCAAGGAGAAGGAAGTTCGTCCTTCCTGCTAGTGCTTCTCAGATTTCTCACGGTCCGCCATCTTGGATTGCGACGTCACGGCTGCCATCTTGGATGGGTGTGACTTTGACCTTTGACCGAAACCGCAGGAATGATCGCAAGCACACGGATTAACCATCATAATATTGATAAGAATAATCAGGAGCACACGGAGAAAACCATCATAATATTGGCAAGAATAATCAGGAGCACACGGAGAAAAACGACACATGTTTTCTTTGATATCATAAAATTACAGGAAAAAAATATTTAAAAATAAAAATAAATTAATAAAAAAATTTAAAATAAAAACAAAAAATACATAAAATTCTGGCTTGTACTAGAACTCTATCTTTGCTCAACAATGATAAGTTTACAAGCAAGCAGAATCAGTTTATGTATTTTTGTTTTTATTTTAAATCTTTTTTTTAATTTATTTTTATTTTTAAATATTTTTTTCCTGTAATTTTATGATATCAAAGAAAACATGTGTCGTTTTTCTCCGTGTGCTCCTGATTATTCTTGCCAATATTATGATGGTTTTCTCCGTGTGCTCCTGATTATTCTTATCAATATTATGATGGTTAATCCGTGTGCTTGCGATCATTCCTGCGGTTTCGGTCAAAGGTCAAAGTCACACCCATCCAAGATGGCAGCCGTGACGTCGCAATCCAAGATGGCGGACCGTGAGAAATCTGAGAAGCACTAGCAGGAAGGACGAACTTCCTTCTCCTTGAAGACTATCGATGCCATTCTTCTTATGCGACCGATAGTGAACAACCCGCATCCCGCATAAAATAAATAAATATTATTTTACCTGCAAGCAAAACATGATGTCATCTGATGTTGAAAAGCGGAACTGCTTGCAGCAAGTACCTTTGCATGAAATAATTTAACTCTCACCACTGAATAGTGCTATTGTAGTCAGTTAGAGACATAAAGTTTCGTAGCCATGCGGTCAATTAGTCATGCATTCTCGTAACCATGCGTTCTGGAAGCTTCGTAGTCCTATAGCCTCGCGATGACGTAACCTTGAAGACTTGCAATCGCATAGTCTCGTAACCCCATTGTTCGTAGTCTCGTAGTCATGATGTATTGGAGCCTCGTAGACTTGAAGCTACGTAAGCAAGTAGCTTTGTAATCTTATATCATAATGCTGATGGTGTAGATGTAGCAAAAGAGAAAATTCCATCGAAGACAGATGTGTCAATTGGAGCCTTGCAGACGAGTAGCTTCGTAGTCAAGAACTCATGCAGACTTGTATTCCTGTATCCACGCAGTCACGTAAACTTGTTTTCTAGAGGCTTCGTAGCTCTGTAGCCTCGCAGTCTCGTAAACATGAAGATTCGTAGTCACGTAATCTCGTAACCTCATGGCTCGAAGTCGCGTAGTCATGAAGTCTTAGGACCTCGTAGAATTGAAGCTACGTATCCAAGTATCCTCGTAGACTTGAAGCTACGTAAGCAGGCGGCCTTGTAATCTTATAACATAATGCTGGTGGTGCAGTTGGAGCAAAAGAGAAAATTCTGACGAAAACAGATGCTGTAATTGTAGCCTTGTAGACGAGTAGCTTCGTAGTCAAGTACTCATGCAGACTGGTAGTCCTGTATCCTCGCAGTCACGTAAACCTGTGTACTAGAGGCTTCGTAGCTCTGTAGCCTCGCAGTCTCGTAAACTTGAAGATTCGTAGTCACGTAGTTCGGTAACCATGTGGTCTCATAGTCTCTTAGACTCGAAGAATTCTAGCCTAATATATTTGGAGCCAAAAGACTTTTGGGACCAAAAGACTGTAGTTGTCAATGACTGATGGAGCCAATGAATATTGGAGTCAATGAATATTGGAGCCATTGAATATTGGAGCCAATGAATATTGGAGCCAATGAATATTGGAACCAATGAATATTGCAGTCAATGATTATTGGAGCCAATGAATATTGTAGCCAAAGACTATTGGAGCCAATGACTATCGGAGCCAAAAAACTGTTGGAGCCAAAAGGCTGATGGAACCTTATGGAGCAATTCGAGCCAATTGATATTGGAGCTCATGGATATTGGAGTCAATGAATATTGGAGCCAATGAATATTGGAGCTAATGAATATTGGAGCCAATGAATATTGGAGTCAATGACAAATTAATGTGCTTCCTTTTCGTCGATGGTGCTGCCTTTTCGTTGTCGGTGCTTCCAAATGTGCTTCCTTTTCGTTGGCGGTGCTGCCTTTTCTTTGTCGGTGCTTCCAAATGTGCTTCCTTTTCGTTGGCGGTGCTGCCTTTTCGTTGTCGGTGCTTCCAAATGTGCTTCCTTTTCGTTGGCGGTGCGGCCTTTTCGTTGATGGTGCTTCCTTTTCGTTGTCGGTGCTTCCAAATGTGCTTCCTTTTCGTTGGCGGTGCGACCTTTTCGTTGTCGGTGCTTCCAAATGTGCTTCCTTTTCGTTGGCGGTGCGGCCTTTTCGTTGTCGGTGCTTCCAAATGTGCTGCCTTTTCGTTGGCGGTGCTGCCTTTTCTTTGTCGGTGCTTCCAAATGTGCTGCCTTTCGTTGTCGGTGCTTCCAAATGTGCTTCCTTTTCGATGCCGGTGCTGCCTTTTCGTTGTCTGTGCTTCTAAATGTGCTTCCTTTTCGTTGGTGGTGCTGCCTTTTCTTTGTCGGTGCTTCCAAATGTGCTTCCTTTTCGATGCCGGTGCTGCCTTTTCTTTGTCGGTGCTTCCAAATGTGCTTCCTTTTCGTTGGCGGTGCTGCCGTTTCTTTGTCGGTGCTTCCAAATGTGCTTCCTTTTCGTTGATGGTGCTTCCTTTTTGTTGTCGGTGCTTCCTTTTGTTTTTCCTTTTTTGAAGGTGCTTCCAAATGTGCTTCCTTTTTTTGTTGATGGTGCTTCTATTTTTTAATGTTGTTTTGACTCTTGTATTTTAGTAAATTGATCTTGATTTGACTATCGTATTATTCCATACGGTGCATGTATATAAGCGAGTCCTAGACAGCAGGACGCTCGGTTTGTTACTGACGTCGGTGTTGTAAGGATCGCCTAGTTTGTTTCTTCTGGTGCATAAGTCGCGTAATTACCTGTTCTTGCGAACTCGATGGCATCTTTACCGACTTTAACGACGAACTCGATGGAGGTTGTACCATCGACTGCGGGAACCTTGACGTCAGCGTCGACGATGGTGGAGCAGATCCCGTTGGCAACGTCGATGTCAACACTGGAGGAGACTTCAACAGACGTGGTACCGCCAGCAGAAGAGACTTTAATGCCGCTAGTGCTGGCTGCACAGGGAAACTCGGCGAACGCTGGTTCGCCATCAATGGAGACTTCAATGGATGGCGAATCGTCAACAACTAACGAACATCGGTGCTGTTACTGCGACAAGATTTTCTCAAACAACAGCAATGCTCGACGACATGAGAATAGAGAATGTGCCAAGAACCTATATCGTAAAATGTTTGTTTGTGAGAAATGTCATAAGCAGTTTTGCCAGAAAAGATAATATGAAAACGCACATGAAGGCATGCAAAGGTCCTGCTGTTCGGCAGAAAGTAAAGGTTTCGGCGCAACAACGATGCATTGATGTTCATAAGAGTATGCCTGGAGATGGTGCAACTGCGGCAATGTCAGTATCTGGATCGGGTCTGAAAGGTTCGTCTTCATCACCACGGTATCCTTGCAGCTACTGTGATACGTCGTTCGCATTTGCTTTTGATGCATGAAGACATGAGCGGAGCAAATGCACGAAGAATCCCTCTCGCATGAAGTTTCGATGTGATGAGTGTCATGAATGGTTTACTAGAATTAATAATTTGCGACGACATGCGAAAAACTGTAAAGGTGAAGTCCGTGTCCCTACTGCTGAACTACCTGCAGAAATTTCGACTCCTCGGTTTAGGTTGAAGGCTCTTGAGCGTACAAGCAAGAAAACCGATGTGCAGCAACCGATTGGTATGACGTCTGAACAGGAAAATAAACCTAAGACTGTGTTCGGCGCATTACAAGTGAACGATAATGGCTTCTACTTGGCGCAGTCTGCATTTCGTGGAACATTGAAGGACTACTATTATTTAAATACGTTAGGTGAGTCGAAAGACATTTGTAATTTTCTTGATGATATCAGAGAGGACATAATCAATCAGCTTACTGATGATGTAGCAACAAACGGACCTTTGAAATATAACTTGTGGCTGGACTGTATATATGGAAAGCCATATCCGTTCGATGACAAAGTGAAGAAGTGTGCATTTAAGACATCGGCTGCAGTAATTTACAGTTCTAACGATGTGAAGCAACCTGTTAAAAACGGTATCCAGAAACTCTGTCAAGAAGAGGTGGACTATGTCTGTAAAGGTTCTGGCTGGACTCTGTCTAGTATAAACCGATTGGAGCTAAGAATTAGTCATTTCACACCGCTGCGGAACTAAATGATTATAAGATTGCTGGCTTTCGCAAATAATCCTGTAGTAGAATAGAAATTATGTAATAAATATTATGTTTGTAAAAGAACTTGTGGCGTTTAATTCCTCGAACCTGTTACTATTATGTTAAATTGATGTTATAGTTAATTTTTTTGCATCGTCCTAGATCGTACCAAGGATCTTAGTCGATCTAATCGATCCGTACATTTATTGTCAATTTATTTAATGAATTTTGGAATTTTTCCCGAATTTCTAGCTAAATAAATATGGATTTTCAAGATGGCGGCCAAATGACAAGATGTCGGGTGTCACAGCAATAATAAATGATTACTGCACTCTAGCGGATAATAATTAAACTAACATGACGTCAGCGCACTCTAGCCGACGATACAATGATGATGGCTTCCAGCATCGAAGACAAGATGGCGGACATGCCGTCATACTACCTGACGATATATATATGCTTTGAAAAAAAAGTGGAGGTAGTCAGTATGCCTGCAGCCACCACGAGGGAAGGATCGGTCGCCATTTTTATTTTTTTTGCACTCGTCGGGTTTGAACCGAGGACTCCGAGCTCCGTGTCGTAAATGTTTGTTTTTTAAATATTTTATTAAAAATTTTATTATTTGAATTTTTTTAATAAATTTTAATTTTTTTTATTAAAATCGGATAATAAAAAAGTTAAAGATGGCGACCGTAACGAAAATTGCAACGGTGACGACATAATCCAAGATGGCGGTCATGGTATCCTTATTCCTAGAAATGGCTTAACTGAGGCTTGAGTTAAGGATGCTTAAGCCAGTTTTAGGAATTTTCAGCCGCTGGGATTTTTAAGGACTAAAAACGGGAATTTTTCCCTCGAAACGGGAAATTTTTCCCTCGAAATGAGAAATTTTTAATTTGTGGAATTTTTTGAGATTTTTTGGCGGAACTTTTTTCCACAGAAATGGTAATTTTGGCGATTTTTGAGGAATTTTGGGCAAATTTTGCCCAATTTTGGCGGATTTTGAGGATCAAATTCAAGGTCAAGGTCAAAGGTCAAGGTCACAACCATCCAAGATGGCAGCCGTGACGTCACAATCCAAGATGGCGGTCGACAATCTTCAATCCACCGCGTGAGGCCTGTCCTCGGCGCCCCATTCATATACTACTTATCGGAGAAAGAATAAGCCATGCAATAAAGCCAGGAACCAATAAAGCTTTGGTCTGGAATAATTATGGAAAACATAAATTAAAATGGTTGGACTGGCATTCAATCCCGTGTCCCGTGAAATGTGAGTCCAGTATCTTAACTTTAGACCACCTGGCTCAATGACAATTTTCACCACTGCATCAATGCCATTTAGTTTGTTATTTTCCTTATGTAAAGACGCAGGCAAAATTACGATTTAAGGATTATTTTTTTAATATTATACATTAGTCCAATTTATGTATTTTAATGTGTAGAAAATTTGGGTTAAGAGAAAATATAGCTAAAGCTTTATCGAAAGTGTTTGTTCTGAAAAAAAAAAATTTTATATGAATTTTGGGCTTAAATACCCACTGAATGTTTCAAATAAACACTCTATCTCTTTGTGATTTTTATTCACAGTTAAAATAAGTTTTCATTTTGTTTTACAATTTAGTTTTTTGATACCTCATTCAAATAAAAGTATATATTTACTTTGCAATTACATAAGAAATATATTATATTATTGCAGCAATGAATTTTGTTGCTGAAAGCCTTTGACTTGTTAAATAATAATGCTCAAATTAATCGCCAATAAAACTCTTACGTATAAACTCTGCCTACCAATATACAACCAAACCAAAATTAAATCGTGTAAAATTACATTTCTCATTGCATTCAGTAAATATTATGGCCAAACAGTACTGGCAGAATATTGAACACAATATTTATAACACAATTTTATATTAACTATATAGATTGTATAAAAATAAAAGTTTGATAAACAGTTTTACTGTACGAATTTTAATGATTGTAAAATTCTTTAAACTTTTCTGACATAGTCTCTAAATATTGGCCGGCTTCTAATATTTATTTAATTTTTTGTTAACTGTGCACCAAAACATAATATTTTAATCTTTCCGCAGTTACTAACCTAAATTTTGACATTTTCAGTATCAATTAATTGTTCTTCAATACACACGGTAAACTTTGAAATGAATGGAAGTGAGGTGGTGAAGTTAAGCCAAAGTTCGTTTTATAGGTTTTTAAAACTCGGTGTATAATACCTTGTTCTGAGACTTGTCAGAAAATTTTTGTATGTAAGCCAAGTCAAACAAGAATACTTTTGTTTAAGCCTTTTGACCCTTTGCGAATAACCCTTGCAAAAAGATATGATTATTAGTATTAGTTGGTAAAAACTAAACAAATATATAAATTTGAAAGTAATAAAAAAATAACATAATTTATGCAGGAATTGAATTTTAAAAAAATATGTGGCAGCAAATTAATAATATAATTTATTTAAATATATGTAAGAATTCTGAATTTTTAAATAACGTGTCACACATAAATCTTTATTATTTTTTATTTTTTTACTTTACTTACATATCAAAAGTAAACTTATAGTCTGAGTATTTAAAGTATTTGGTAAATTTTATATACTGGCGGCAGGCCATACGTTTCAGTTGGTTTTTAATGGTGAGTGTAATGTATTACCTTTTGAGGCTAGGCACAGAGAATAAGTAACAAGGCAAAGTGGAGAGCCATGCCGCCTAATTATTTACTTAAAGATCATGAACTGAATGAAGTGAGGATTTGGATTTGAGCTAGCGACCCTCGACACGTTAACGAAACACCAATCCTGACCAAATTTACTTTATTCATTTATTTTTAAATGTTATGCTTTTTGGTGAATTTTTTTTTCGTTACTAACCTTTACTTACTAATTATTGTCAACTTAATTTTATTAATTTAATTAAAAAAATGGAAGAAATTGTGACCGAGTTCTGACTAATAAGAATCTACTGACAAATATTCTTTACTTAGAACTCGAACCCAAGGTCTCTCGCATTGAAATTTAGGGTGTATGTAACAGCACTACAGAGGTTTGCAAGGTTTCATATATTTCAGTAAAAACTTATCGTATATTTAAAACAAATAAATTAAAAATATCTGGTATTAAATAAATGAAATATTTGTTCGCTAAAGTAAAAATTTCGTAAAAATTGCTGTTACGTAAATATTTATTTAAAGTATAATATTAAAAATTAAATATTTTCATGGGTTCTTATGACTTTGTATAGCTGTATAAATCTTAAAACCACACCATCTTATATCCAGAAATGTTTCTTGAAAAACCACTTGGTCAAGGAAAAGACAGATTTGCCTGCCGAATATTCTGAAAAAAAAAAAAAAAAAAAGGAGCAATAATCAACTTTCAGAATAATTTTAAAATGTCTTGAACATGAATGTAAAACTAATCTTAACTAACATGTTAATGTAAGATTAAGAAAGTTGGAACTTTATTAGACACACTGTTAAAACCAATTATAAGTAATATTAATATTTTTTAATTTTCGTTATGTAATCCTGTAAATCTCACTACTTATTGCAATTCAAAATAAATAGCATGTAAATAGGGCGAGAGGTGCGAGACCATTCCGGGAAGGGGAGGGGGCGCTAAGGGGTATATCAATGCTGACGCCGGCCTCCGAGGCAGAGAAGTGAAGAGGGCAGTGACCCCTTGGTGAGCGATGGTGGGCGACGAGCGACGGGCTTCGAGCGCGACGACTGGTATCGGGGAACGAAGCACCCGGGACTGTGTTGTGCGCGGCGGACAAGTGAGTAGTGAGAGGCAGTGGTTGAGACCGAGGTGAGTGGTGTGAGACGATCAGCAGAGTGAAACACTGTCGAGCAGAGCTCCAGTGGGGGAGTAAATTATGGATCTTATGAAAGAGCGATAAATTTGTGGATGGACAATTTTACTATCAATACTTAAAAGTGTGATTACTAAAAAAGGAATAAAACATAATTTAATACATTGCGCTATCATTCTAATACCTGTTTCCCCACTCCTAACAGTGCTTAAGACATTAATTTCTTTAAAATCATGTGCAAACACCCGAAATATTAGTAGAAACATAATTAGGGATGATAACACATAAATACCATAGAAATAATAATACAATTGCTTTAGTTGGATTTTTTTCGTAGATTTTTTTAGAAGACTGCGCAAAAGACAAAACTCTGTCTCTTCATACACGAGATTTGAATCATACTATACGAAACAGCCAAAACTATTACAAGTGTTATAAAAAAATATACTAAACGTTATAAGTCGATTTACAAGATTACATAAAAAATCATCATATTAAAATTCTACTCCCTACATATATTTATAGATGACAACTTATATCTTACCCGCATGACACAAGTACAAAGGGAGCCGGCCGCAGCGCAGTTATTGACCCCACTGTAAAGCGGACTTACAGCTGAAACAAAAACCATATTATATGTAGCGAGTAATATACTTTCAAATACAAAAAAAAAATTAATTTAAATAGAATTAAAACATTACACTACACACTTAACTGCTTCTTGGACTTACATTTAATTTTTTTTTATAAATTTGATGAATTTTATATTTTCTTCAAGCTGTGATACCTGTCCTGGACAAAACTGGATTTTATTTTGGTCACAAAGCGTTCTGATGCAATGAGATAAGTATGTCTATGTTTATGTGACATTAAACCCCGTTACCGGGTGTCGCGAGCAGACGGTGCGGTGGTGACAAGCCGTGACGTCTCTGTGCCTGCTGAGGCAGGATGATTCCGCGATGGTTTGCAGTTGCCTCACTTGGACGGAGGTGAAAGGAACACTATAAACACCCAGTCGTGAGCCCGAGGAGAAGGTCTGGAAAATCCCCTCCCCGCTCGGGAATCTAACCCTTGGCCCTTGGTCCTTGGCCCAGCAGCCAGACACGATAGCGGACGCAATGAAAACATCTGATACCCCGTAAGATCATCTTAAAGGGGTAATCCGAAATTATATACATGACTTGTTTTTGTTTTATCATTAAATGTTAACAAAAAATAATTGAAACAAAATTTCTATCAACATTTTAAACAAAGGCAATACTTCTATCGCCTATTCCGACCTGTCACCCATAGTTATCTTTGTAAATGGATTTTAATGTAAATCCGGAAGGAAACCATAGATTTTTTGAGGATGAAACATATGGAGGTATTTTTTTTAAGGAGCTGGTGTCTACTCTGAAGTTGAAGTCAACTGGTTAGCAATTGGATAGCCAAACAAATCGTAGCTTGCTAAAGGCTAATTTGATCAAAATATGTTTAATAGCTTGAAAAAACTCACTAGAAAGAATCGCAAAGATACAATCATGCAGTAATTTTTTTTTTCAAACGAACATAAAACCAACACATCGACGAGAAATGAGCGCTAATCTTAATTATCCTTTAACAAAAAAAATTATTATCTATGCAGATAGAAAAGAGGTGGTGGGGTGTTCCTAATCTTGATTTCAAGTTTTAAAGTGGCAAACATTGTATTATATACCAACTCCCTTACCTCCATCATGTGTAGTGCCGTAAGTCTTATATTCTAATGGTGTGAATTCTATATATTAAATTCATCAAAATATTGGTAATAAGAAATGCATACTTCAGTTATTAATCTCTATACTTTCACATTACAGTAGTGCTTGTTAATTTATTTATACCATCATGTTACTTAACACTCGATTAGCTTCAGAGATGGAATATTACTTACATCTTAAAACACAACCCAGCAGTCAAGTATAGAAAAATTAAGAAGACACACCTACGAAACTCTTTGTTTATTTAATCCTTGCGAAGTATCTTATTTTCACATGATGTTATTTTGGTAATATCAACATTTATATTATTAACATACCCATCTAATTTCCATCTCAATTTGTTTTTTTATTACGGAATCTGTTGTTCTACACTCTTGAAATAAATTTATTTATTTAAAGATTAACTTTAAAAACACCGGAATTATTTTCACTAGTACGGGCAGTTAATTCATGGCTGTATCGCGAGTTTCATGGTCCATAAAGCTAAGCTGATGTGGAATTTTCTCAATTTGAAAAAACAGGGAGAATAAACTAAAAAGTAGAGTATCTACGTTTCTGGAAATGACACCTGTTCTCGAACTCAGGTAACATCACAACTGTTGTATTAGAGAGCTTGCTGTGTCCCTCTGCGCTGTCGTCGTTTTAGTGCCCAGAATATCTGTTTTGTCACATCGCTGGGTTCGTCTGTACGTTTCTATGTTGTCGTGTCGAAGACAATATCCGTTAAATATTAAAGTTGTGTTGTAAGTTTTGTCACGCTGTTTTACTGTCTTTATTTACTGTTCTTATTGCTACTGTCTCGTCGTTGTTAGCGCACTGCGTACGTCTGTGTCGTAATAATGTTTTGACTAATTTCTTCTACGGAATATTTCTGTGCTATATTTTTTAATTTTTTTAAACATATGCTGATTATGGCTTGTTTACTGTGTTTTTGTATATTAATTTTTTTTGTGTGTGTTCATCTTCTTTGTCCGTTATTGCGGTTTCTTAAGATCAAACGTGTAACCATCAATGGCGTATGTCCAAAAAAATCTTAATAGAAAATGTGTATTTCTCTAATAAATATACAGCTACAGTCTTCAAACTTTGATACATACCACCCCATGCCGGGGTTTGGGGACGAAGCTCCTAATGATCAAAAGCGTGCCTAAATATATATAGAGTCTGATGTGCGACTCGCTGACTGACTTATCTTTACGAATTCTAACCTATTTCAGATAGGCTATATACTTTAAATTTCAACAGCAGGCGAATTTTTGCCCGGAAACGCTGAAAACATTCCAAAATGCTGAAATGTTTATTTTTAAACCCCACAGCAAAAAAACTTCACAAGACTTTGCATTGCGGCAACCATAAAACGATATAGTGACGAATATTTGCTTAAAATACGTCTGTCAACCACAAAACGCTATAATATAAATAACCAGCGAATTTTCGTGACATTTTTTCACGCTTCTTTTAACATCGGACCAATTTTTGTTAGTTTGTGAGTCAAGGCCATAAACTTCAATATCTTGTTAACAAAGAAAATAACGTTGTGAGCTATATATTTTGTTATAGGTATATAATATTATATGTATTATAAAAAAACATGACGTTCTCAACGATTCAAGCTGTAAGTTTTGTGCATGTGCCATGTCAAACAAATCTGACATGCGTATCGTCTATAATATTTACGTTGCTACTGAAATGCAACATGGATTAATGTTGAGGTTAATTGTACAAGTAATTAATGAAAATTACTGAAGTTTGGCACACTGAAATTTCAAACAAATCGTATCCAGCTGCATTTTTCACGTGAATGTGTAACATAACTTTCAAAGCTGTGTTTGAAATATTACCACCTTAATGATTTACCTTTTGGTTTTAAAAAATAAATTAAATGAATTAGTGCTCACTTATCAAGGCTGAATACAAGCTCCATAAATTCACACCGGTAGTAGTCTATAATAACAAATTATGTGGAAATTTTTATTAAAATAGTTTTGTTTTTCATTTTTAATAAATAAGTGTGAATTTTCTGTAGATACATCATTGCCATATTTAGTATTTATATTACATGGAACTGTTGGTTAGTGTAGGATGGTTAAAAAAAACTGTTTTATACTTTGAACGAATAATTACGTCAGGTTTCATGGGAAGGTATTATTTTTTTTAAATGTTTATAGACTTATTTTATATGGTGAAGTTAAGACGAGCTGCCTTTTACTGAATCAATACTAATTGGGTTAATTACGTAATAATATTAGTAAAAACATCTTATAAAATTATTATTCGTAAACTGCTGGCAGTTGCTAGAAGATATTAAAAATATGACTGCATTTATATTCAATGGTATTATCAATAGAAATTACTATATAAAAATACACCAATTTAAATTTACTATAAAAATCCATCTAACAATTCCTATACAAAAATCTGGGGGAGTGCACAATTATTTCATTTTTAATTAAAAGTTTCCTCCAAACCAAGTTTATGTTCGCCCACTCACGTGCACGCAAATAGATGACGGAGATCCTGCCCCACCACAAGGTAAAGGAAGCATAAATTCATTTTTATCCAAACCAAAACCATTTACAATCAGATCAGCTGTACTCACAATTTCTCTCGTTGCTGCAGCAAAATACACTCGTAGCTTATCTCAAAACAAGGCATTAAAAATTTATTCGTGCCTTTAAATAAATATGTCCTGGCCTGTCCCCGAAAGCTGAAAAAACGTGTCCGAGGCTCAACGTGTCAAATTCAAAGTCTCGTGAAAAGTTCTGCACCGCGCCCGGACATGGCCTGACTCCAACAGTCGCGGGCCCATTTTACTCCCCGCACGCGAGGCGCTACAACGAGGTCTCACCTTGGCTAGCAGCTGACTCAGACTGTCTCGTTAGTTCACGACACACTACGGCCAACGTCTTATTACAGGGCAGCCAACAGATACTTCCTATTGCCAACTGTACCTGCCTCTGTTGCATCCTCAATGGCATGTATGGGACCAGAAATGGTGAATGGGCTGAATCTGCGGGCAACTGCAGATGCGTTTGAAACCATTCTGGGGGGTTCGACTGCTGAGCCTCGGTGTCTTGGTCCCATAGTGAATGTATCAGGCCTATGATAATGGTAAGGACCGAGAATGGCGCCGGCGTGTTAGGGGACACCCGGGCTTAACAAAGAGCTGTAAACTGCTCGACTAGGTGTGATACGTTCCCCTAGTCCAGTGGTCGGGGGAGGTACCGAGGCAACCCCACGCACGACTGTAGTGTCATGTCTAGCCAGGGCTTCCTGCGGTCGCCGCTGGATGAGTCCAGTCGGGCCGAGGTACGGCAGGTCGGAGGGTAGTCCGAGGAGACGAGGACATCCAGTGGAGTGATTCTGAAGAGTGGCGGTCGGCCAGCCTGTTGGTGAACGGTCTCATTCTTTATATACGCCAAGTTGGTAGTAGTACGGGAAGAATACATTAAAGTGTGAATGGTGTCCCGCTAAGGTTTCCTCTAGGCCCAGGATTCTGATTGGGTAAGACTCGCACTTGTTAGTGGTGCTCCGATCGCCTGGAGCAGACCCCAAGGGTTCTCTATTTTCTAGCCCGATGCGGAGTCGACGTGGTGAGCGACGACACAGCTCCGGTACTAGCCTGGACAGCTAGGAGAGGTTTGTATAGAACCTCCACCGGACCACGGGCTCACTGGGTGATTGAGGGGTCGCAGTGTGATGTGGAAGAACGGGGTAGGCGCCAGCAGTGCTGATAACGTCTAAGAGCTTAGGACGCAGACACTTGTCTGGTTAGCTGAGTGATACGGGAGGTGAAGGTGGTGCCTAATCTGAGAAGGGTAGCCTCAGCCTCTGGACATAGCTGGATCTCTTACACCTCTCCTGTTTCACGTATACGGCGTATCCGTATCCACGCCCGTGGCGGCCCAGGCCGGTAGGGCTTAGACTAAGAGACCTGGATTACCAAACAAAAGGGGAAAAATCCGTAGACAGTCTGTCAATCTGTCTGACACGTAAACTACACGAAGAAACTGATTCTGCACTTCCGCGCAACTCCCCAGCGATACAATAAAAAAGCAACAAGAAATTATTAAAAAGCTAAGATAAATATCTTTTAACTAAAAACTAAACTAACAATTTAATAAAGGGTTTAAATATTTAAAAAAATATTGGAAAAATAAGTAATCAAGCTTATTTTATAATTATTCTTTATATATAAAAAAGTTTCAATGGCAAAACAGTATTTTGGCCAGAGATTTGGCCACGTCAGCCTATAACGATTTAAGCACCACAATTTAATTTTTCAAAATAAATTACTTTGAGCATTTTTTTTGTTTTTACTTTTACGTAAAATGAATCAATTTTAATTTTTTTTGTTCAAAAGGATTTGTTTATGAATTATGCAGCAAAATCTATCTTTATGACTATTGTTAAAGTGCAGTTATAGCTTTCTGAAAGCTCACAGGCATTCCTTAACGGAGAGTACTCACTTGTCTGACCGCAAGCCAGCACCGCCTGGTCCCAACGGGTCTTCTCGGCTTCATCCCTCGCCAGTTTGGCCGTGAGACGGGATACCCCTTGCAGGTTGAGTGTTCCGTCTCTGTTCATCTGGAGGAATCGTTCGAGCTTACAAAAGTGACAGTACATTGTCTTCTTACACTAACGTATAATTGGTTTGAGGGAAAGAAAATTGTTTACCCACAGTTATTTCAAGCTGAATCAAAAAACACCAGGAATCTGTTTATTCAACACACTTAAATTTTATAAATAACATAACATTTTTAAGTTGCTGTTGCTGTCACATTGTATCGGTTACCGATTCCCTGGGAAATCATTTTACAGATTAGTTTGTAGTAGTTTTACTTCTTATATTCTCAGTGTATGTTTGTCAACTAACATTTAGTTTATGGCTTGGGTACATTTTAATATCAAATGATTAAGGAGAAAAAACTAACTCTAGCACTTTATTAGAATCTCAAAAGACCTTAATTTCTACCATGTACCCATACAATTTAATGTGAAACTCAGAGATTTATTAAAACATTTTACTCTGTATTGGAATGAGTATAGTGACAGTTAACTTAAACTATACACATTTTGTATCCCTGATGTGCTATGTATCTTTTAGATATACAAAAGTCACATAAGTAACAAAATGCCTAACTTAAAAGAAGTGGATTTCGCCTGAATGTTAGGTATGATTATTTCTTTGATTTTTGTCGAAAATTTTCTAACATCATTCAATTAATTTAATTAGTTAAAATATTATATAGTTTATTTTTTGCTTGGTTTATATATTATCTTTTATTTTAAATTAACTTATGTTAAAACAAGAATGTCCCATTTTATTAATATGGCTTATATATTATAAAAATTAAAAAATACTAAGCTGAAATATATATTTAAGATGAATAAGAATTGTTACTAAAAAGCTATTAAATAAAAATTTTACTAATAGGAAGATGCCATATGGCTGTTAATGATACTATTCAATATGGGTTTGTAATTTTTTTGAAGAAATGTTTTGAAAAATATAATCTACAATATACCTTTTTAAATTTTCATGAAACAAATAAACAATGTAGCAAATAACGGATTTGCGTAGAAGAAAATTTCTCCGATATAAAATATTAACATTAAATATTAATGGTTTAGTAAGTTCAAACATTTTTAACATTTAATACAATTAAGATATAATCGAAATAGTTTTATAATTGTTACATTTGAATTGGTGTTGTTTGTAGTTCATACAATAATAATATTAAATGCTGTTTATCGTAATATAATAGAAAAATTCATGAAACGTTGAATTTATTTCCATTAATTTTTCAGCAAAACAAAAACAAAATTACAGCAAAATATTTATTTACTTTAAAATAACCAATAAAAAGTGAAATATTTTGAGTTAAAGTTTTATATGATTTTATTTATTTTTTCGCTTTAAATATCATTGCATGAGTGGATATTTTAAGCAAACTATATAAACCTAATATGTAACATGAATTCGGGTAGCCAATTGCAATTTCAAGTATTTATAGAGAAATATTACTTACCACGTTATATGCCATAAACACACACTGCGTTACGCACTGCAAAGAAAAATTTTCAATAATTAATACATGTCACATTATAAAGACATAACTTAAAAAATTTATACATGTACTTTCCAATAAGTGTTTATAGTAAGTTACCTGCCCCTCCTCGCTTTGTGTGCAGAATTTCTTCGATTTACTTCCTGTAAAATACAAAATAAATTACAATTTAGAAATTTATTTGGACGGTATCAACATGCCTGCACTCGTATACATACACAAAAACTGTTGGTTTTACAGAGCGATAAAAATCATTACAGCTTTCAAGGCCACTGTTAACACAGCACTTCATTAGATTTAATTTACTTGAACAACTGGTTACATTATTTCTGAATATATTCCAAATAATAACCCAATGAAACTAAAGAGGTTTTGTAAGTACTTCAGAACGACTAATCTTCTGTGCTTGTTTGTGATTGGCTGATTTAACGTAAACAAGTTATAGTTGAAGTGGGGCGACTGAATTGTTACCCATTGGAAGGGCAGCCATTCAGGATTTTTCTGACAGTGGTTTATTTGTACAGAGACTGGAAGGGCAGCCCATCCAATTTCTGAAAACACGCTCCTTTAAGAGTTTAAATAATCCTGAAAACTTGCCCCTTGGATGGGCAGCTCATCAGGATTTTTCTAACAGTAGTGTTTTTGAAAGGTTGTCTGAATTGTTGCCCCTTGGAAGGGCAGCCCATCAGGATTTTTCTTACAGTGGTGTTTTTGAAAGTTTTTCTGAATTGTTGCCCCTTGGAAGGGCAGCCCATCAGGATTTTTCTGACAGTGGTGTTTTTGAAAGCTTGTCTGAATTGTTGCCCCTTGGATGGGCAGCCCTTCAGGATTTTTCTGACAGTGGTTAGTTTGTAAAGTGACCTAACCTAACCTTACCTAACCTAACCTAACCTAACCTAACCTAACCTAACCTAACCACTTTCAGAAAAATCCTGAAGGGCTGCCCATCCAAGGTGCAACAATTCAGACAACCTTTCAAAAACACCACTGTCTGAAAAATCCTGATGGGCTGCCCTTCCAAGGGGCAAGTTTTCAGGATTATTTAAACACTTAAAGAAACATGTTTTCAGAAATTGGATGGGCTGCCTTTCAGTCGTTGTACAAACAAACCATTGCCAGAAAAATCCTGAAGGGCTGCCCATCCAAGGGGCAACAATTCAGCTCCCCCGTTGAAGTTATGTGCGATAGCAAATCTTGCAGCATAAGAAAAATGTAAAATGTTACATACATTATAGAGCTGATTTGTTTGGTGTAAGTAAATGACGGGACATAATACCTGTGTGACATGATAGCTTTAATCATTAAATTAAAATTCACTCCTTCTAACAAAAAAAAATATACCTTCACATGAACACTGTGCTAAATTCTAGCTGTGAACAATCCAATCCCGTGTTACACGACTGGTACTGTATCCTCAATCGAGTATTTTCAAACATGGTAAATAACTGTATTCATTAATTTATATGTACTGCGGAACCATGCTTACGTCTAGTGGTCAGAGAACTGAATTTAAATATTAAACCCTACCACAGTGATTGACAGAATATCACTTGAAGCCTTGGGATCATAGGCATGGGTGTCTTATAATTAGATAATTACATGCCTCACAGTTTACCCTCTCATTCCTCAAGACCATTAACACTTCTTTCTTACGCCACATGATAAAAACGTATAAATTATCATGGTCACTAAGATTTTCAATATATATAAATTTTTATTGTAAGGATATTTGTATATTTTGAAAATGCGACATTTTAAATCGTGTTGGTTTAAATTTAAATTAACTTAGTTTTTTTCTTAACTACTACTCTAAATTTTTACGTTCAGAACAAGTTGAGATATAATAAAATCAGAACCAGTTAAATTATTCATGGTTTTTTCCACCTAAATATTTGTGAAACACCGTACGACATAAATATTTGTCTTCACCTTTTTTTAGCACAGTTTTATTTAAAATAACATGTGTTTAAAATTTTATATATATTTTTTTAGTTTTGACATTAAAATATATATTTACAAATTATCTTAACAATATTTTAGACAAAAAAGGCTTATTATAATAAATATTTCTGTATACATATATAACATATACCAGAACCATTCTAAGTTCATTCAAAAATCTATGGTTATCAGGTAAGGCAGTAAAAAATACAATTACAATTTTAATTGATGTCTAGGCTTTGCCATATATTGTTTTAAAATCTTCAATCAATAACTAGGCTGTTGTATTTAGACGATGTTCAAAAGAATAAAGTATGGTTGAAATATAATTGGAAGTTCCTAGATGTCTTGTTAGAGTATATTATTCTCGTATATGTGTTTAGGTTGCATACTTAAAAAGATACTTCACAGAACATGCGAATTCCAAAAACAAACTTTTCATCTTATAAAATATTATTGTTTAGTTCACCTCACTACATACAATGAAATCATGCGAAATATAAGTGTTTTTTTTTTCTAATGTTATGTATGTAGGTATTTATGATTACTTTAATAGTAAAGTTATGGCACAAAAACATTTTAAAAATTTATTATATTATCTGCTGTAATGAATAGTTATGGATGAATTCCCATAGTATGTAAATGGTAAATTTAACGTCAAATAAAAATGCTATAATTTTTTATTGCATATTTTTTTGTGCACTGCGATAAAAAAATATTTTTAAACACGCAAATAGATCAAAAATTCTTTTTAATTCCTCTGGTGAAACATTTGTGGCATATTTTCTATCGCATTCTGCACATGCCAGTTGTGATAAATGTGATGAAAATCATATGCCATCTCAAACTCAGGAAGGGAACGGTTAAAATCTAAAGGACGGTTACCATTTTCAAAAGAATTTTCAGAAAAATGTTTAGACGTACTTCCTAAATAAATATTTATCAATATTTTATATGCTCGTGTGTTAAAACAATAACAGCTTTCGTAACTTTACTGGAACTGTAAACTAATTTGTATGAGGATATTAATTTTATTTTATTTATTTATGGCAGTTTTATCACTTCTAACGTATCAATCGTATAAATTATTTTTTTACACTACAAAACATGTAAATTTTAAGCAAAAAAAGTACGTAAAAAGTGACTTTTTAAATGTCTATAACAGAATTTTTAAAAAATACTGGATAAACATTGTTCTTCAGCCTGTACGTATCATAGGAAATATTAATATAGTAAACGAAAATATATTTAAGATATTTCGTAAAACAGAGCGAGATATTATACAAACATAAAAAACTAAATATAAACAATCAGAAAGTATAACATAAAATAATGTAAAGGATTTCCATGTAGAATAGGTTTAGTATTATCATGTTTAAATAACAGGACATTTATTATTGAAAGATTTCAAAAAGTGGCGTTGCAAAGAAATGGAAGAAATAGCTGAGTTTCCAAGGCCACGTAGACCGTTTCAGGATCCCATAAAAGAAAATGAATATCACATACCTGGAACCAGGGGCTCGAAAGAGGTTTTATGATGTTTAAAATCGTAGCTTTCAGCATATCGCTTTTGACAGGAGTAATTACATGAATGAAACAGAAATGTGTAACCACGGTGCTTATATCACGGATGGCACGAATCAGAGTTCACAAAGTCAAAGGAAAACTTAATAGTATTAAATGGTTTTGAATTTTAATAAGATGAGCACTATTTTAATAACATTTCTTGAAAAAAAAATCAGATCCAAAGCTGGAGTATAGAATTTTGTCAAGTCTTTTCTCTTTAGCTAGAGCCGTTCATTATATAGTTCTTTTTTTAAATTTCGATATGCAAACGAAATGATTCGATAGTAGACGTAGCTGCACCAACAGCGAATTCTAGTAGCGAGTGGGGAAACTATGAACGATTCACGCCTACAAATGTAGCTAAAAACACAATTGGCGTATATTTGTACGCTCGGCATTATTTAAAATAATTCTGCGTTCAATTTCAAGCCCGATTCCCGAGTTTCGTATTATAGTATATTTGCCACATTAAAACGCGTTAACTGTTCTGTTACCTAGTTGCATGTTACACATATCTGGGGAGTAACGAAAGACTGGCTCACATTTTTTTTTTTTTACACTGTGCACGAAACGTTATTCATTTTAGTTATTAAGGTGTCGCTTCTGAAAACAACATGTAACAATATTGTTACAAATATCTTTGCAGGGGTACTACCCGTGTGAATTTATTTAATATCGTCGTGTGGAGGACAGAAGCCGTTAACTCGATCACGCATGTGTCGCGAGCCCAGGTGGCGCCCTTGTCGCGTCACGCGTGACTCCACTGGAGGTTAACTTAGTTCCGCGCGTGACGTTTCTCAGAGACGTGACTGCGCAGTGCCGTCCGCCGAGCCGAGCGGGAGTGGTCGCGTTTGACAGAGATCAACTCTGCCACGGCAGGTGTCATCCGACGGGTGCAAACTGGTTCCCGCCAGGAATTTTAAGAATTACGTGCGTTTCGTTTGGCGCCCCTGTGTTCGTCACGCAGGGTCTGTAAACGGCTTGTAGATACTCGGGAAGCAAGACATGGGAATAACTAGAGACATGCCAAATTCGCGGGTTCATTTCGCGATAGGCTAGCATCAAAACAACTGTACCTTCGTGCCGCTTCTGCGATTGACCCACATTTTATCCGGGGAACTGTGAGCGAATGGGAAACACTGAACCAAGAAAGTGCCGAATTACGGACAGCCTAGTTGAGACGTCTCACGCGTCAGTAGCCAATGAACAGGTGTCATTTCTGCCAGTATTTAAAGGACTGTGGAGTCTATCCTAGAGGTCAATGAATCCGCGAATTTTGCAGGTCTCTAGGAATAACAATCCTCGTACACCCTCTTTGACCGCGGAGGAACGTGTCCATACGGAGCGAGCTGGACTGAAGCAAGCACAGTAGCCCCAGAAATATATGAGTACGGATCGGTGGAGAAGCGCAGGGCAGGCACTGGGTGGACGACGAGACCAGCCAATCAGCTCCCACCAGGAGCAACCGGGAGAGCCCCAACATTCCAAGTACCACAGGCGGAGGGAATTAGACACAGGGATGGTTCAACTCCGTCTTCACTGAACGCGGAACGCTTCATACGGAGGACAGAAGCCAAACCTTTTGCCACGACGGGGACAGCTAACCCCCTGATCCATCACAATTTCTTGGACGTGCGCCGTTGTCGTTTTGCACTGTTCTCATATTATATGTTCGACTTCCTCCCCCTAGTGCAGCCAATGGCAGGTCAGGGCTGCCCTGATTGACTGCGTTTCTTTTTTGCCTGTGCTGTCGTCATTGTGCTGTCCATAATTAATATTTAGGTTCGCCATTAGGTTCATGTGTTTGACACCAGCTGATTTAGGCTGATTCTCTGTGCGTTCATGTTTACTTTTTTTTTTTATTTCTTAATTTTAATTCTTGACAAAACAGTGAAAAAACTGCATTGGCGTACGTCCAAGAAATCGTATGGAATAAAAAAATTCCCCGTTTGCACGAATCATCTGGAGGACGAACTGACCTCTGCTTCTGCGGTCGTCGGCGATCTGTCGGTCGTCTCGCCCGGGCCGTCTCCTGTCGCCGTCCTGTCGCCGGCCTCCCTCCTCGCTCTGGCCGGACCGCCGGGACTCCTTGGAGCACTGCTTCAGCGTGCTCTTGAACTCCTTCCTGTCGCGGCCCGACCCCTGGCACTCCTGCAAGAGGTCCGCAGACTCGTGCAGCCGCCACAAGAAACCGGGAAATCGCTCCCGTGCTGCCAAGTTTCATTAAAAAAAAAAAAAAAAAACAAGACCACAATGTCCTTGTGAATATTTCGAACGTCAAATATATATAGGCTATATTGTTTTTATATTGTATTTATCTAGCATTAATATTGTTCAGTATCTTGTACTTAAAATCTTTCCCAAATACAAATGACATTAAATCCGGTAAAACGAATTGGAACGTGCGGTGGTTATATGTATAATATAGTCCTTACAAATAGGTATTATAAATACGCACGTGAGTTTGGCTGTTTATCTTTTTTTTTCACACGGTAACGGAGCAACGGATTTACATGATTTTTTTTTCATATCAGAGAGTTTTTCGGCCGGGATATCAACATAGACTACATATAGTTATAAAATTCCATTTTATGGCACTTAATATTTCATACGATCTAGAAAATTTTAATTCAATCATTTGAATCATTGCCAGTTAAACCCGGCGTGTAACTTCACGCTGACTATCTGGACTTAGTAGGCGCAATGTCAAAGTTATGTGTTGTCCTCCCGATTATTATTTACAGTTCCCCCTTATGTGTGTATCAAGCAAGTTTTGAAGTACTTTGAAATATATCATAGCAACATGATAATTTGTGTCCTGAGTGTGTCCCGATGCACCAACTCGAGGTAAAGGAATTATAAAATTAATTAACTCGTAGCTTCTGTAGCGTTGATGCTGGGGATAGAGTTTCGCCATGACAGATTGGCTAATTTCGCTAAGTGCCGACAGACTTTCACTGACGACAGGCGACCTGCCATTCTGTTCCTTCTGGAGAGAGACCCGAGGCAACAGATCGTGATTAATCAACGTAATCAATTCAATTAAAGATTTTTCTCACACGCTTTCAACACCAAATTCTTTCTTAGTTTTAAGTATATGTGCTGACTGGTAGCCTGATGAAGGCGAGTACTGTCGCCCGCCGCCAGGGTCGCATGCGCCGCTGGTCGACCAGTTCAGACGCGCTCGGAATCAATGCGGACAGAAATGTCCATGTTCTCGCCCTTTCTTGGTAGTTATTCCTACCCCTACCAACTCTTCTTCCTGAACCATCCTCCTTTTTTCTGCAACCGACTTTCCTGCATAAACGCATGACTTTTACACCCAGCATGAAAGAGCCGAAGGTTTTACCTGTGTCTGTGCAGATTTTACCTGCGTACATTTTTTAGCTGAAAGTAGTCTAGAGTTAAGAGTGAGTGGAGTTAGCCATGGCTCCAATCGCTGCCATTGCTGGCCAACGTCCTCCTAGCACAAAATGCATGCTTCTTCCCTGTACGTCTAAAACACTGCGTGATTAGCCCGTGTAGACTTCGGCCTGAGACGCACTTAGAGTCTTCCATGTCTAGACACCCTTAAAATAGGCTACACTTATTTTATGTAAGTTTACAAAAAAATAATTTGTGAGAATTGTCTTCGTTTCAATTTCTATAAACCACATTGGTGCGGGATCCGCTACGTGCGTTTGAAGAGTAACTTCACACATTAGAGGAATATGAAACTTTGGGGCTCTCTAATATTCGAAAAACTCGTTGTAATAAGTTGAAAGTAAACATTAACAAGTATCTGTTCATGTTTGCAATGTAATATTAAAAATGAATCAATAGGTTTATGATAGCGAGGAACATGATTAATAGCCCTTATTGTAATCTCCAAACATACGAGTATTGTAAGAAATATCAATGCTAACATCGCATGAAACCTCAGAGTTGAGAGTTTAGAGTTTGCGAATTGGGGCAAAAATATTAAAACAACTATGAGAAGAGAATTATAAAAAGAATTATAAAAATAGTTTGGAAGTATATGAAATCATAGGCTGTTGCTGTCATCAGTTACTCCCTCCCCCCTCTTCCACCATCGAGGAATATTCATGTATCGCGATATCGAGAAATCTCTCACTGGCTATCTTCCTCTCTTTCTAAACTCCCTTTCCACGTAGCGTTACATAGTAACCAAACGTTTAACTCGAGAAAATAGTATAAGAAGTATAACGAAAAAAACTTATTTAGCCACAGTAAATACGCATTTTAACACGAACCGAACCGGAGGGGACTGAATAAGCACAGAAAAAAGTTGCACGCGAAGGAAATACAAACACGGAGCGAACAGTTTAAATAAATAAACACATTTGAAAGAAGAAAAAGAATACAGTACAAAACAATACTACATTTTGGGGCCTGAAAGCTATTTCTTTCTTTAATTCAAACAATGAATGGAATGGAAATTTCAGTAAACTTTTGCCTTACAATTTATCTCCCTGAACGTTAGCAATATCAATTTGAAACATTTTAGTCGTATATTATCGTATAATTTCCCTGGGATCATTACGAATTACTTAGGCCTATCACGCCATAAGCGGATTTAAAATAAAAACTATATTTTTGAGCAAAACACACAATAAAATTTTATCACATAATACAATTAACAAAATATGCTATGATTATTAAATATATATTGTAACGAACGTGAGCAAGGCCGCGACATGTGCAGGTGCACAGCTAGCTGACATCATGCGGCCGCGCAACATGAGACGTTCCGCACGCACCTGGATCGCCGCTTCCCCTCCCTACAATCCTGAGCTCCCCGCGCGGCACTGTTAATTTGACAGCTGCTGAGTTACGCGAGCCGCCGACACGTTTTTCGAGAGATTTTTGCCGTCGGGTCGGCGCGGAATGACGCGACTGGCCCCAGCCGCACTCGTGATTTCTGTAAAGCGCCTGGGCTGATATATAAGACGAGGACGCCGGCCTCTGAGTCAATGAGAGTTCAGGCGGGAGCTTTCCCGCGGCGGAGTTTCCGGGGTGATAGTGCCGCGGGTGCGGCAGAGTGGTGAAGTCCTAGGACGAAGGTTCCAGGGCAGGGAGCGAGTGAGCTCATTGGAGTCGGGAGTTTTCCCGCGGCGGATTTTCCGGGCGATAAAGCAGCGAAGTTTCTGGACGAAGGTTCCAGGGCAGAGAGTTCAGATCCGGGCGATAGTTTCGCGGGCGCGGCGAAGTTCCGAGTGAAGTTCCGAGGGAGGCGTCGGGCGGATCCTCGGCGAAGGCAAGTGCGTCGGCGGTGGCGGAGTGCGGCGACGGAGTCCTGAGGCGGAGATCCACGAGGGGTGCTGCGGCGAGAGTTGCGCCAGAGGTGCGGCCCAGCGAGGTGTGTGGTGCGTGAAAACGAGTGACTGGGGAAGAGACATTTCTTTAAGTGTAATTAATTATTTGCCATTTTAGAAGATTAATTGTAAG
Source organism: Bacillus rossius redtenbacheri (assembly GCF_032445375.1). NCBI lineage: Eukaryota > Metazoa > Arthropoda > Insecta > Phasmatodea > Bacillidae > Bacillus > Bacillus rossius. The sequence continues at coordinate 24,345,888 of NC_086337.1, read as the reverse complement.
TGACATAAGTAGTGGCCATAAATAAAACTGTGTTGTAATAAAATCTATTAATTTGGCTATCCTTTTACGAACCCGGTAAATCGTAACAATATATTTCACACTTTACTAAAAAAAACTATTACAATACTCACCACTTCAAACACTGAAAAAAAGACTATAAGTATGGTGATAAATGTCTTATCTAAAATCATTTTTAAGCCACAATGCGTGCTTCACAATAAAACTTTGATCAAAATTATTGATTTATTATACAGTTATTTCATACACAACATAAGCAAGGTTTGCAGCCTATAATGTAGCACACGCAACTGAACCATGGATATTTAAACACTCAGTTCATATAACTTTAAATATAAAACTAAAAATAATGGAGTTCCCAAAAGGAAAACGTGTGTTATTAAAATACAAAGGCAATGTACGTGGCTTCAATGCCATATCCGCCTACGTGACTGTGTGAAACGCAGTGTTATTTCTCCCGCAGTTGTCCAACTCGCATCTGCTGCCATTGTGCATGATCTCCGCTTGATATCAGTGGACAGTGGTCACGCACAAGTCATATACCTGACCTAGCGACTGCAGTAACATCCTGTCCGAGGTTCATACATTGGAGGGCTATAAAATGCAGATATATTGCCCGGTGTTGTTTTACAGGGGAAATTATGGATGCGTCTAATTACGTGCGCGCATTAGAAGTTATACCTACTTCGCTTAATACAAAACTTACTTCAATTTTAATTCAAATAATAATAGAAATAGAATAATAAAGGGAAATTAGACATATTAAAAATATGTTAGTAAAGTTGAATGCAATGAACTGTAAAATTAAATAACTACTCAATATTTAATAATATAAACACGTTTACAAATAAATTATTTGTTTATTTATTTTTAATTGATTTAAATTTTATTTTACAGTAAAAACAATAAATTTGCTTAAACTTTATTCTAATTTACTAATATTTTTAATTTTATTCCATAATTTAAAATTTAAAATTTATCATGCGAATAAATATTGCATACAACAACATAAACTCACAACATAATACCATATAAACAGCCAGACGACTACTAAAATTACCACAGATACTCCCTGCCAACGTCAATGTAAGCTTGCAAGCAGCCTGACATCGTTATACATACGAGAACATTACCTCATATATATAAATATATATATATATACTTCAAAAGACCCTTAAAAAATATATAAACATATTTTCTATCATAAGAATTATAAATAAATAAATGATTTTAAGTATATCAACCATGATTCAATATCATCCGCTAAAGTATAAGATTTAAAAGATTAAATCAGTAGTATAGTTTGGGGGCTCCTGGGACAGGCGCCAGGCGCTGGAGCCGTGAGCCGGGTCAGTGACCGACCTCTCTGACGTCACGGCGGCCATCTTGGATGACCTTGACCTTTCACCTTACCTTTGACCCTGACCCCGGCGACCATATTGGATACACCATCTTTAAATCGAGCGCCCCACACACTCATGATGAAATTTTCGTCACGGCCGCCATATTGATTTTTTTTCTGTTTCGCTGGAGGCCGCCATCTTGGATACCGTTGACTTTGTTTCTGCTGTTTGTTCCTAGAGACCACCAGCGTAAAACTATAATAAACTGTAATTAAACCAAATTGGGCTATCCCTTACGAACCAGTTCTCCCCTCATTACAGGTCGTAACTTTATTAATATTTGTGTATAGTATGAAGTAAAATATTTAATGTTTTTAAGTACGTTTCACATTCGGTCTGTGTTTTATATGGGGGTGGTTCAAGCCCATTTTCAAATTGCACATTTTGCCGAAAATCTATTTTAAGCTTTCATACGTTCACGGAATATTGTTTAAAGTTTTGGTTTGGCATTAGTATATGAAAGTGGCTCCGAGCCCATGGTTTAAAGAGAGGATTGTGAGGATAGTCACCACCATCTTGGATTGTGACGTCACAGCGATCATATTGGATTACCTTGACTTTTCGGTCTAATGCCTTTCGTTCTAGTACCTTTCATTTTAGTGCCTTTCGGTCTAATTAATGCCTTTCGTTCTAGTGCCTTTCGGTCTAGTGCCTTTATGATTATTGCCTTTCGATTTAATTCATTTCTTAAAACTGCATGTCGCCAGATATTAGACATATTCTCAGTGAGATAAATATTGAGTTTTCGGTCTGAGGCCTTTTGATCTAGTGCCTTCGCTGAAGAGCCTTTCGGCTAAACGACTTTCGATCTATTATTTTTTGGTTTCGTGCTTTTCTTCATACTGCCGGATCCCCGTGGCATCAATTTCATCCATCCATTGCAAAGAAACTTAAGAAAATTTTGGATTATAACCTCTCAAACCAGTTGTCCGTATTCATTTGTTAGTTTAATGTCGTTGGTTATGAAGTATACTTTGAATAACAATATTAGTATATAATTTTTGTGCTAAATAATTAACATTTTTTTCATTTTTTTACACGTTCCGTAGGTATAAAGTAAAAACATTTATTCAATAGGAAGAAAACAGTCGAGAATAGAGTGAACACACCGTCACAGTTACTGAAAATTGAATTAAAGGCTGTATGAAACACACAGACCACCGCAGTGTACGAGTGCTCTGGTCACTTAGACACTGCGGCCATACACTGGCTATTACAGTTTACACATTTGGAGTTTTTTACCCTTTAACGTACTTAATGACAGCAATAAAGTATTTTTTATAAGTGTGGGTACATTAGAAGTTGAATCGACCATGCTAGAATAATCTAATCTAAACTAGTCTATTCTATTTTTCATTTAGAGCTCATTCATAACAAATAATTAAATAAATATTTAAGTTTTATTAGAAATTCTATTGTTTTTCTTGTATAAGTATACTTCATTCATACATGCATGGCAAGTGACTTTTAATTTCAGTTGGACGCATTTAGATAAAAATTCTGTTCTAAATATAATTATACGTATGTACCTACAAGTATATTTCCCGGGTATTAAAAGGTTTTTAAAACACGTGATGAAGAAGCAGCATCATAATAACGAATGAACAGTGTATCATGAACCTAAAGTGTTTTCTTGTTCAGAAACACTTAACACCAAACTCAAAATTGTAAAAGATTATAAATTATTTTCCACGTTATATCAAAAAAATACAGTAGTACCAATTTTCATGCTATTCCATATGAAATGAAGGTAGCTAATTTCAACCAGTAGTATATAATAGCCGGTCCGGGGACAGGATTCAGGGTTTGAAAATTGTCGACGCCATGTTGGATTGTGCCGTCACGACGGCCATAATGGATGGTTGTGACCTTGACCTTTGACCTTGACCTTGAAATTTGACAGTCAAAAATTGCCAAAAGTTGACAAAATTGGGCAAAATTTGTCCAAAATTCCTCAAAATTCACCAAAATTTCCAAATTAGTGGAACAAATTCCGCCAAAAAATTTCAAAAAATTCCACAAATCAAAAATTAGGATTTCGAAAATCCTCAAAAGTCGTTTTGCCCTAGAAATAACCCAAATTCCTAAAAGCGGCTTAAAACTCCCAAGAACTAGCCGCTTTAAGCCGCTGAGGTCATGACCTTGAAAATTAGGATATCATTACAGACATTTTAAATTACGACGTCACCGTTGCAATTTCCGTTACGGCCACCATCTTTAAAATCTTTATTTATTATCCGATTGTAAAGGAAAAAAAATTAAAATAATAAAAAAATTTAATTAATAACATTTAAATGAAAAATATTAAAAAAACATACTTTTTCGACACGGAGCTCTGAGTCCTCGGTTCGAACCAGACGAGTGCAAAAAAAATAAAAATGGCGGCCGATCCTTCCCCAATGGTGGGTGCTGGCATACTGACCCCCACCACTTTGTTAATAGCATATATATTATCAGGCAGTATGACGTCATGTCCGCCATCTTGTAAATCCGAAATATTTGTGTTAGAAAATCGGGAAAATTTTTAAAAATCTCCAAAAAAATTAATGAATCGAATTAAATAATAAAAATCTTTAAAAAACACCGTCGCACATTTCGTGACGGCCACCATCTTGAAATCATCCGCTGGAGACCACCATCTTGTTTCCATCTGCTAGAGTGTGCTAATACCATGTTAGTATAATTTTCTGGTCACCATACCTTTGTCCTAAACTGCTGACATTGAACTTTGACCTTGATCTTTAGATTTGATATTGACCTTGATCTACGACTTTGACCTTGACGACCATCATGGATCCGACATTTTGCATTCAGTACATGCTACCAGGAGCTACCACATGCTAGTGGTTATTGCCACCATCTTGTTTTCGTCTGCTGGAGGACACCATCTTGTGCATGTACTCGTCTTACCATCATGCTAGTCTAAGTTTTACCCGCTAGAGTGCAGTTCTCATTTATTATTACTGAGGTGCCCGCCATATTGATTATTTGGGCGCCATCTTCAAATCATGTAATTATTTAGCTAGAAATGCGGGAAAATTTCCAAAATTAAAAAAAAAATTGGCAATCATTCTACAGATTAATTCGATCCGTCCCTGGTTCGATAATCGATCAATGTAATAACATTTAATTTTATGTAAAGAAATAATAATTTCAATAAACCAAGTTCAAAATTCTTTAAGAGACTTTAAATCCTCTACTACCATTATCCTATAAGCCATCAATACCAACATCTTGGAAAATTCGTAATAATTAACCTAGAAATTCAGGAAAAAGTTCAAAATTCATTAAATAAATTTGCAAACAATATACTGATTAATAAGGTCGACTAAGGTCCTTGGCACGATCCTGGAAGAAGCTAAAAGAAATTTAATTTAAATACCAGAAAAGTGTAAGGTTCGAGAAATTAAACACCTCAAGTTCTTTTACAAACATAATATTTATTACAAAATTTCTATCCTACTACAGGATCACTTACGAAAGCCAGAAATCTTATAAACATTTAGCCCTGCATAGACGTGCAACGACTACTTCTTAGCTCCAACAGCTCCAAATGCTCCAAATGCTTCAAAAGCTCCAACAGCTCTAACAGCTTCAACAGCTCTAAATGATCCAAATAATCCAAAATCTCCAAATTCTTCAACAGCTCCAAAGGCTCAGAATGCTCTAACAGCTCCAAATGCTCCAACAGATCCAACAGCTCCAAATGCTCCAACTGCCTTTTCTTTCAACAGATCCAATGATATTAGGCTACAATGCTACGAGTCTAAGAGACTAAGAGGCTACAAGGCTACGAGTCTAAAAGGATCTAGATGGTTACGAGTTATACATGGCTGCGAGACTGCATGACTAAAAGACCGCATGGCTACGAAACTACATGTCTATGAAGCTACAAGGATACAGAATACTCGGCTCCAAAAACTCCAACAGCTCCAACACGCAATGTACGTAATGCACGCGCAATACATGCGATTGACACACAATAAATGTAATGATTACACAGTACACACACGACACGAAATGAAGAAATAGTACACACACAGCAAAAAACGGAATGTAAACACAGTACACACAGAAAACGGAACTTATACACAGTACACACAGGAAACGAAACGTGCACACAGTACACACAGGAAACGGAACGTACACACAGTACACACAGGAAACGGAACGTACACACAGTACACACAGGAAACGGAACGTACACACAGTACACACACCAAACGCAACGTACACACAGAAAACGGAACGTACACACAGTACACACAGGAAACGGAACGAAAACACAGGAATCGGAATGATCACACATACAGTAGCGGAAACACAGGCTTAGTTTGAAATCAGAATACAAAAAATAAAAACATTAAATTTTTACTTTCAATATTTAATTTATTTCGCAACATTACACAAATACAAGTAAAAGAAGCCATTATTGTATGTAGCCAGCTTTCCTCAGTTCTTTGAGTATGAAGGATATTTCTTTGATGCACGGATAGTTTCCTGCACAAAGCGAGCCATGTAGAAGTCTTAGCCGGTCAACCAATATGTTTGGATCTTTCCATTATGTGTAATCAATCTCTTCTACCACCATCTTACTTACTTGTTTATTATACATACTTTTAATATCACAATCGTCCCAGTGATCATAATAAGCATTATCAGATTTATTTATTATAACACGTCGTTTCCATCGTTTCGGTCTCAGGACACCGCCACATTCTTCGATCTTGTCATCTTTAGGTGCTTCATCACAGTCTATGCCTTTGTCAACAGACTCATACGTCACTGTAACAATAACTGTAGAAGACATCCTCTTCAACCAGATTACAGTATGAATTAGATATCGATGATGTAGAAGTGTCTTCATCGTCTTCTTGCTTCCTTTTTAGGAGTCCATCATTTTTACAAAGAATGGATGATCTACTGAATATAGGCTTGAATGTATTCTTACTTTCCACGGTGTTGATACTTCCATAAGTTTCAGTTTTCTCTAAGCCATCAGCAACCTTCAATTTATGTTCTTCGTCATGATCGGGTGTGCTAATACCATCACGCTCAGGACAAGGAAAATTATTGTCTCTAATGCAGATCACTCTTCTTTAGTCTAGTGAATCCATCGATGTCCTCTATACCGTAAGTAGGCTTAGCTTTACATGTTCTATCATGTCCGTTTAAGCTGTCAATTCGTGTTAACTAACTGCTACACCAATTACAGCTTAACATTTTGCGTAGTGGGTGTTTAGCACAATCATTCCTCTCATGACGTCTAGCATTCCTTCTCATGACAAAATCCTTGCCACAGTACCTACAGCGGATTCCTTCTGATTCAGCTGCAGATAACAAAACATGATCCATGGTAGCTTCTGTGACTAATGTTGTTTTCCAATTGGAAACATTTTTTTTAAAAAATATAATTTTTTAAATATTTTTTCAGCGAGAGTTAAATTATCTTATGCAAAGCAAATAAATGCAAGTAGTTCTGCTTGTCAACAACAGATGTCGACACATTTTTGCTTGCAGGTAAATATTATTTTTTTTATGTGGTGTGCGGGATGCTCACTAATGATCGCAAAAGAAGGAAGGCTTCGCTAGAAATCAAGGAGAAGGAAGTTTGTCCTTCGTGATAGTGTTTCTCTTCCGTCTTATCAGATATTTTTGGACTGAGTAATGTTTTTTATTTTTTGAAATCCACCTTATAAAAAATGTTGTCAGTTCTGATTTAGTACCAGAAATTAACAATTTCTTTGCATGACAGGATAAAATGACATAACTCATTAGGTAAAAAGTCCTTCATGTGGAGATAAATTTCTCATCTGTAACCAGAAGCACTCGGAGAAAACCATCTGAGGTCTAGTCAGGGAAAATGAGAAGCACTAAAAGAGAACCATCAAAATATTGTCAATAATAAGCAGGAGCACACGGAGAAAACCACCATAATATTTACAAGAATAATCAGTAGCACACGTAGAAAACCATCAAAATATTGTCAAGAATAATCAGGTGCACACGGAGAAAACCACCATAATATTGACAAGAATAATCGGTAGCACACGGAGAAAACCACCATAATTGTGACAATAATAACCAGTAGCGTACGGAGAAAACCATCATAACATTGACAAGAGTAATCGGAAGCACACGGAGAAAACCGCCTCAAGTTTTCTTTAATGACATGAAATTACAGAAAAATAAATAAAAAAAATTAAAATTAAAAAGGAAAAAAATACAAAGAATTCTGGCTTGTACTAGAACTCTAACTTGGCACAGCAATGAGAAGTTCAGAAGCTAGCAGAATCCTTTGTATTTTTTCGTTTTTATTTTTATTTTCTTATTAAGTTTTTCTGTAATTTCATGTCACTAAAGAAAACTTAAGGTGGTTTTCTCCGTGTGCTTCCGATTACTCTTGTCAATGTTATGGGGGTATTCTCCATGTGCTACCGATTATTCTTGTTCAATATTATGGTGGTTTTCTCCGTGTGCTCCTGATTATTATTGACAATATTTTGATGGTTCTCTTTTAGTGCTTCTCATTATTCCTGACTAGACCTCTGATGGTTTTCTCCGAGTGCTTCTGATTACAGATGAAAAATATATCTCCGCATGAAGGACTTTTACCTAATGAGTTATGTCATTTTATCCTGTGATGCTAATAAATTGTTAATTTCTGGTACTAAATCAGAACTGACAACATTTTTTATAAGGTGGATTTCAAAAAATAAAAAACATTACTCAGTCCAAAAATATCTGATAAGACGGAAGAGAAACACTATCACGAAAGGACGAACTTCCATCTCCTTGATTTCTAGCGAAGCCTTCCTTCTTTTGCGATCATTAGTGAGCATCCCGCATACCACATAAAATAAATGATATTTACCTGCAAGAAAAAAGGGTCGACATCTGTTGTTGACAAGCAGAACTACTTCCATCAATTTGCTTTGCATTAGATAACATAACTCTCGCTGATGAAATATTTAAAAAATTATATTTTTTTAAAAAAAATGTTTCTAATTGGAAAACAACATTAGTCAAAGAAGCTACCATGGATAATGTTTTGTTATCTGCAGCTGAATCGGAAGGAATCCACTGTAGGTACTGTGGCAAGGATTTTGTCATGAGAAGGAATGCTAGACGTCATGAGAGGAGATTGTGCTAAAAACCCACTACGCAAAATGTTAAGCTGTAATCGGTGTAGCAGGTTGTTAACACGAATTGACAGCTTAAACAGACATGATATAACATGTAAAGCCAAGCCTACTTACGGTATAGAGGACATCGATGGATTCACTAGACTAAAGAAGAGTGATCTGCATTAGAGACAATAATTTTCCTTGTCCTGAGCGTGATGGTATTAGCTCACCCGATCGTGACGAAGAACATAAATTGAAGGATGCTGATGGCTTCGGGAAGACTGGAACTAATGGAGGTATCAACACCGTGAAAAGTGAGAATACATTCAAGCCTATATTCAGTAGATCCTCCATTCTTTGTAAAAATGATGGACTCCTAAAAAGGAAGCAAGAAGACGATGAAGACTTTTCGACATCATCGATATCTAATTCATACTGTAATCTGGTTGAAGAGGATTCTTCTACAGTGATTGTTACAGTGACTCTGAGGCTGTTGACAAAGGCATAGACTGTGATGAAGCACCTAAAGCTGACAAGATCGAAGAATGTGGCGGTGTCCTGAGACCGAAACGATGGAAACGACGTGTTATAATAAATAAATCTGATAATGTTTATTATGATCACTGGGACGATTGTGATATTAAAAGTATGTATAATAAACAAGCAAGTAAGATGGTGGTAGAGGAGATAGATTACACATAATGGAAATATCCAAACATATTGGTTGACCGGCTAAGACTTCTACTTGGCTCGCTTAGTGCAGGAAACTATTCGTGCATCAAAAAAATATCCTTTATACTCAAAGAACTGAGGAAAGCTGGCTACATACTATAATAGCTTCTTTTACTTGTATTTGTGTAATGTTGAGAAATAAATTAAATATTGAAAGTAAAAATTTAATGTTTTTAATTTTTTGTATTCTGATTTACAACTAAGCCTTTGTTTCCGCTGCTGTATGTGTGATCATTCCTGTTTCCTGTGTGGTCGTTCCGTTTCCTGTATGTACTGTGTGTACGTTCCGTTTTCTGTGTGTACGTTGCGTTTGGTGTGTGTACTGTGTGTACGTTCCGTTTCCTGTGTGTACATTCCGTTTTTTGCTGAGTGTGTACTATTTCTTTATTTATTTTCGTGTGTTTACTGTGTAATCATTACATTTATTGCGCGTCAATTGCATGTATTGATCGTAAATTGCGTACATTGCGTGTTGGAGCTGTTGTAGCTTTTGGAGCCGAGTATTTTGTATCCTTGTAGCTTTATAGACATGTAGTTTCGTAGCCATGCGGTCTTTTAGTCACGCAGTCTCGCAGCCATGTATAACTCGTAACCAGCTAGATCATTTTAGACTCGTAGCCTTGTAGCCTCTTAGTCTCTTAGACTCGTAGCATTGTAGCCTAATATCATTGGATCTGTTGAAAGAAAAGGCAGTTGGAGCAATTGGAGCTGTTGGAGCTGTTGGAGTATTTGGAGCAGTTGGATTATTTGGAGCCTTTGAAGCTGTTGAAGAATATGGAGAATTTGGAGCATTTGGAGCATTTGGAGCTATTGAAGCTGTTGAAGCTGTTAGAGCTGTTGGAGCTGTTGTAGCTTTTGGAGCATTTGGAGCATTTGGAGCTGTTGGAGCTAAGAAGTATTCGTTGCACGTCTATGCAGGGCTAAATGTTTATAAGATTGCTGGCTTTCGCAAGTGATCCTGTAGTAGGATAGAAATTTTGTAATAAATATTATGTTTGTAAAAGAACTTGAGGTGTTTTATTTCTCGAACCTTACACTTTTCTGGTATTTAAATTAAATTTCTTTTAGCTTCTTCCAGGATCGTGCCAAGGACCTTAGTCGACCTTATTAATCAGTATATTGTTTGCAAATTTATTTAATGAATTTTGAACTTTTTCCTGAATTTCTAGGTTAATTATTACGAATTTTCCAAGATGTTGGTATTGATGGCTTATAGGATAATGGTAGTAGAGGATTTAAAGTCTCTTAAAGAATTTTGAACATGGTTTATTGAAATTATTATTTCTTTACATAAAATTAAATGTTATTACATTGATCGATTATCGAACCAGGGACGGATCGAATTAATCTGTAGAATGATTGCCAATTTTTTTTAATTTTGGAAATTTTCCCGCATTTCTAGCTAAATAATTACATGATTTGAAGATGGCGCTTAAATAATCAATATGGCGGGCACCTCAGTAATAATAAATGAGAACTGCACTCTAGCGGGTAAAACTTAGACTAGCATGATGGTAAGACGAGTACATGCACAAGATGGTGTCCTCCAGCAGACGAAAACAAGATGGTGGCAATGACCACTAGCATGTGGTAGCTCCTGGTAGCATGTACTGAATGCAAAATGTCGGATCCATGATGGTCTTCAAGGTCAAAGTCGTATATCAAGGTCAATGTCAAATTTCAAGGTCAAGGTCAAAGTTCATTGTCAGCAGTTTAGGACAAAGGTATGGTGACCAGAAAATTATACTAACATGGTATTAGCACACTCTAGCAGACGGAAACAAGATGGTGGTCTCCAGCGGATGATTTCAAGATGGTGGCCGTCACGAAATGTGCGACGGTGTTTTTTAAAGATTTTTATTATTTAATTCGATTCATTATATTTTTTGGAGATTTTTAAAATCTTTTTGATTTTCTAACACAAATATTTCGGATTTACAAGATGGCGGACATGACGTCATACTGCCTGATAATGTATATGCTATTAACAAAGTGGTGGGGGTCAGTATGCCAGCATCCACCATGGGGGAAGGATCGGCCGCCATTTTTATTTTTTTTGCACTCGTCGGGTTTGAACCGAAGACTACGAGCTCCGTGTCGAAAAAGTATGCTTATTAAATATTTTAAATTAAATGTTATTAATTGAATTTTTTTTATAAATTTTAATTTTTTTTTCATTAAAAACGGATAATAAATAAAGATTTTAAAGATGGCGGCCGTAACGGAAATTGTAACGGTTACGTCATAATTTAAAATGTCTGTCATGACATCCTAATTTTCAAGGTCATGACCTCAGCGGCTTAAAGCGGCTAGCTCTTAGGAGTTTAAATCCGCTTTTAGGAATTTGGGTTCGTTCTATGGCAAAACGACTTTTGAGGATTTTCGAAATCCTAATTTTTGAAGTGTGGAATTTTTTGAAATTTTTTGGAGGAATTATTTCCACAAATTGGAAATTATGTTTAATTTTGAGGAATTTTGGGCAAATTTTGCCCCATTTTGGCCACTTTTGGCAATTTTTGAGGGTCAAATTTCAAGGTCACTACCATTAAATATGGCCGCCGTGACGTCACAATCCAAGATGACGTCGACAATCTTCAATCCCCATCCTGAAGCCTGTCCCCGGACCGGCTATTATATACTACTTCAACCTTTTGTGAAAGTTTTAAATATGCTACTGTATTCTAGTGGTCTAATAATGAAGTTGTTTTTTTAGTTCATAAATTACACCAGATATAGCACTGGTGTCAAACAAGATAAAAAATTGAATATTGTGTGTGGGAAATAAAGTACATTGCATTTTTCAATAGATTTTCAAGACGTTTACATTTATTTACAACAAATATTCGTTCAAATTCAAGATAAGATAAAAATCACAAAAAAAAAAATATTTTTCTAATGTACTTCTCTGTTAGAACTATTATTTATCATATTTAATTGGTAAAAAATTGTTTACTAAAAGATCTGATATTAGAAACTATAAAAATATTATCTTCCTGGCCCTACAAGATTCACACTTTGTAATTTAGAGGTAAATTTTAACAACAATAATTTAAAAAAATATATGTAATTTTTCATGTGCGTACAAAATAATTATCAACAAAGCTTGGTTGTAAATAAGTGAATAAATTAAATTAAATTATACTTACCAGTACCTAACTAATATAACTCAATTAAAATCCTAATGGGCCTACGAGGCCAAGGTTATGCATTACAGGTTTAATAGCGGCCAAAGACATATTAAATAAATGTCCTATTAATGTTAGTCGGATTAAGATTTTTTATTTTTTAACCAAAATTTTTTATACCAATGAACTAAGCATTATAATGAATTTGGCATATTACTAAAAACATAATGAATTTTATCGATAAATATGGTCGTCAACAAAGTGAGAGTTGCACATATGTAATAACAAAGTAAGTGTTATCTTAAATGTCCTATTAATGTTAGTCAGATTAAGATTTTTTATTTTTTAACCAAAATTTTTTATACCAATGAACTAAGCATTATAATGAATTTGGCATATTACTAAAAACATAATGAATTTTATCGATAAGTATGGTCGTCAACAAAGTGAGAGTTGCACATATGTAATAACAAAGTAAGTGTTATCTTAATTTAAAATTAAATTTTATACATAAATAAACCCACTTGATAAATTTAAGACAGCTTATTTATTTTAATTGTTCTCAAATATAAAATGTTAAATTAATTACACAATATTATACGGCTCGTATCAAAACAAAATTAATTAATTTTAAATATTTTTATTTCACATTATAATTTACATAAATGACAAATTTAGCCAAGTTGTATTTCATTTAAATTTCGAAAGTTACATGCTTTCTTAAACATAAACGTTGCTCACGTGTTGAAATCTTCTGGTAGAATGAGGACTTGGCTTATTTTGAAGGCTTTAAGTATAGATTGCGTATTTTAAAACATCTTTTGCTGAAAAAAACAAAACAAATATATATAAAAGCATTTATATTCATTATGAACGTATTAATGACAAACGTTAAATAAGGAAAAATCCATTTCATAATTATTAATTTAACAACTGAAAACATTGATCCCAAGCTTTTTAAATGTTTGTTACGACATTATTGCTTTTCAGGTTAAAGCAAAGTCTTAATGTAATTCTCTTAGTCAATATTTTACAATTTGTTTACCTCTATTACATTTACAACATTGACACTTATAAACAATGCAGTACCTTGTGTTTAAGTGTATGGTACAACCATATGTGATATGTAAGCTTTGGAAAAGAGTGTAAATAAAAATGTTTTCTTTTAAATAACAATTTATTTTTATGGGCTTTCGTTTCTTAATGTCAACATAGATAATTATATTTTACTTTAATGTAATATATATATTTTTCTTACAAACAAAGTAAACTACTTAAAGGAATTATCAATTTTAAAATTTAGGTGATGAAAAAATACAAAATATAACTTGAAATATTAATATGAAAAATATTTATATACTTGCACTGTTAAGTGAAAGTTTTTTATATCCATCTTTCACTGACAGTTGGTAAAGTAAAAAACTGCATGTACGGAATTTTCTTCAAGACGGGGAGAAACACCACTTACCGATTATATATAAATAATTATATAGATACAAGTAATTGTCGTTTATGTAAAATCTATTTATTAATGATAAGTAAAACTTGGCAAACATTAAGATTTAAAACTAAATGGCTAACATAAGAAGTAACTTTTATTTTTAAAGTCATTGCCAGCTAAGGAAATCAATTTATAACGTTCATTGATTGAGTAGCAAATAATCATTGATTTAAAATATGTCTGCAATGGACATTTTTCTAAGACATAGCAATAACTTAAATGAGTTATTCCTGGCGTAATTTAAGTTTTTTACTTCTCAGTACGTTCGTAATGCTTCTTTTCTTTAATCAGTATTTTCGTATCATTTAATGAACAATGTCATAAATGGAGTGTTGGAAATCAAACATTATTAAAGAGAAAATGAAGAAACATTTAGTCATGTTAATATAGCAGAGGTCTTTTTTTATTTTTGGATAGACATTGCATTAATTTTAAACATAATATTAAGAATATTAAAGAAAATATTTCTGAAGACTATACGTAAAAAATTGATTAACGTACAAAATACAGAAGGCTGTATTAAAATTTTTAATATATTTAAATATATATTCAATAAAACATTATGAGACTTAAGTATTTTTGTTATTTTCAACCAATCTTTAACCAAGTTTCATTGAGGATTAATAAAAAAATAAATTTAATTTATTCTATCAAATATAGGTATTATTTATTGTAAGTTAATTTATTCATTCGATTATATGTGAAAATATTATCTAAGATTAAATGTTAAGGTTATTGCATTACCGCTTATGTTCTCCTAAATGATATTACAAGCATATACAATAACCAAAATTTTAATCTTGGTATAACCGCAAATAAATAATTAAAATAAATACACAAAAATTAAAGTGTACAAAGCAAATTAAAATATATTTATATCTGAGTATGAATGCTACATAATTAAATTCTATTAAAATACCCTAATCTTCTCGGCACAGCTCTGTCCCATGTATTCATTGTTAATTTAATAATTTATTAATTGTTAATTTCTTTGTACGTGGAATGTGAACGTGCTATTGTAAAAAAGTATAATATATATACTTACAGCCATCAGACACTTGCAAATAACATCAGAGGCTTCTGTGACTGGCTCACATGACTTTATCTTCTTGGCGACTGAAACAGACATAAAATATTAGTAAAATTTAACCATGGAATAATTTTCACAAAATTTTTGATTTAGAAGAGAGGGTGAGTCACATTATTTATGTGTTCTTTTTCTAGTCACCGAGCTGAAGACGTGACTCAGATAACGGACGGGCTATTCATCCCCTCTTGAAAAACTTGTCATTCTTTATTTCAATGAGTTTCTGCAGCAAAGATTATTTGCAAATTGATTACTTACACATTAACGTAACAATAAATTACTAATGGTAATGACAATTACCATCAATAGCTTACATAATTTCTCTCCCATATTTCTTTCGAAAAATTGTTAAAATATTAGTACCTATATTTGCAAACCTCTTCTCGAGGCAAAGTTTCTTTTACAATGATATGTTTAATAATTTTATTTTCATGTTTAACATTGTTCTTTAGTTTAAACTTGATTAATACAAATTTGATAATTGTTCTATATAAGTGAAAAGCATTGTCCTTTTTAATATAAATATTTATTGCAGGAATGCTAATTACATTTTTTTAAGTTAGAGAAATCACAATTTTTCTCATGTTTTGTACATAAATGGTAAGCAACTTCTTGAAAATTAAATCATTAAATATTAGATAATTGTTTTGTGTAAACAATTGAATATATAATAATGAATTATCTATATCACAGCAATATTTTTTTTAGGTGTGAGAAAATTATTGGAAAAAATGAAGCTGTAGGTGCCCAAATTGAAAATGGGAAAAGTTTTTTAACTTACCTTGAGCCTGGCAAGTATTTCCAGCTTTAATCATTTTCTCTTTCTCTGGTTTGTTGCGACCAAACTTTTTACTCATTTCTTTCACGCCTTCAATGTTTACCTGGCAAGTCTCAGGGTTTATCTGAAAAATGGTGATCGAGAAGATGCAACATAATAGAAAATTTTGGGTGTCAGAACCCTGATAGAAAAATTAATGTAAAAAAACATCTTAGTAAATTCAATTATTTAAATAATTTTTTTACATGGTTCGAATAAACAGCCTTTGAACCAATACATGATAGCTATAAGATTTTAGTGCCAATAATATTATATTTTCTTATATTCATTATAATATATTGCAGATTTTCCCAGTATAAAATTTTTAAAAAGCCTATATTTTTAATTATGGTACATCACTATACCCACAAGAAAAGAAAGTTATGTCATCTAAACAAACTATTTTATTACAATGAAAATTTGTTGTGTTACAATATTAACTCTCGGTATACGGCCTTTGGTAGGTGTTTATTTCGTGTATGGGACGGAAGTCGAAATAACGGAAATCTATAACCACGATACCGAAGTCGTCAAGATGGCGGACACATGTATAGCGGTTGAGAAGCTAAAGGGGTAATTTTTTACTTAAATCAAACATCATCACTGCAAAATCGTTCTATTACTGTCTTTAAAATCATAATTATATTAAAATATTAAATTGTAATGAATTTGAATCAGCTCAATAAGTTAAATGTGTGTAAAGAGGCAGAATTTCGACTAATATATGTCCTTTAAGCAAAAACAAACAATTATACAAAAACATACTTAGTGTTATTAGAAGTGAATACAAAGGTTTCAGTTGAAAAATTGAGTTATGCCATAGAAGAATAACTTCCAATTTATTCGGAAGTTTATAGTATATACTGTTTATTGGATTCTTACAAGTTGGGAAAGATTTTAATAAAATTCATTGTCGAATATCAGGACCGAATCGGGGTTTAGGAACTTTTCCAGTATTTTTTTTTGTATCGGGGCATTTCTATTAGTTAATTTTCCGTTTCTTTCGTGCTGCTAGCTGCGCCTGATGGTAGCAAGCAATGTTTACGGTCCAGTCAGCGATTTCTAGCGGCGAACGCAGAAAGTACGTATGTGATTTGCGTCCAGAAATGTTGTATATGAAAAACAAATATTTTATTTATCAGTTTATTTATCCCGCTTGGTATAAGTTTGAATAAATCTAGTAAAATTACATGTCCGACTTTAGTATTATAAGTGTATTTGCAACATGAGCACACATCATTTTTCTTGTCACCGAAGTTATTTTTTACACATCACTGGCGATTGCTGAAAGAATAACTGACTTTTTTATTGTATTTATATTGTAGGTATTTGGTAAATTTAAATACAAGAGCTTTGTGAATGCGTAAACTTATATCCTAAGGGACATATTAAATAAAATAATCGTATTTTTAAATAAGAAAGCTATTCAGGCAAAAATAAATGTATAGGAATACAATTATAAAAAAAAATTAAACTCAATTCCTCTTATTTAGCTTATTTTAATAGCTAAGTGACAGTTTAATGTTAGTTTATTTTTATGAAGAAATATTGATGTTTAAATACATAAAGAGTGGGAAGTAAGAAACTATGCATGAATAAAATATTGTCAAATTTAAGTACTACTTTTTTTCCTTATTTTTTTAATGTGGGAAGATTATTTTGTCTCATAAAAGTGTTTAAATTCCTTGATATGTATTTCTGCACTTGGAATAGAATTTTTCATTTAAAAATAACTCTTGTAAATATTTTTTTTGTAGGCGGATTCTGGATATTATATAGTAATGAATCATTTTGTGCATTTGAAAAGTTATTTTATTTACAAACTAAGTGTAAAAAATTAACAAACGTAACATTTTTTCAAAAAAATTTCATCGATAGCGATCAAGTGGGATAAAAGTTAAAGGGCGAAGAAATATTTACACACATTCAAAAACAGGCACACAAAAAGGAATGTGAAATCATGAGAGTTTTTGGCTTTTCAAAAAAGACATATATTAAGACGATGATGTTTTAGTTATTAGTCTTCTCTAAAAAAAAGACTGTCAAATATATACTATTGTTTTATATTTTATTAGATGTATGATAATTATTCATTTTAATGCAAAATATTAAACAAATTTGAATACTCACCATGCCAGCGGATTTAGTGACGCATAAAAGAGCTTTCTGAAACAACCAGCCATGACAATTAAATAAGAGAATTAAAAGCATTAAAAAACATAAAATACTTTTAAGAAGATCATGTCTTACCTTTCCAGATTCTGATTGAGGGCATTTCTGTGCAACCATATCCATTTGTTCCTCTTAAATCAAATAGAAAGAAAAAACAATTATGACCAAGCAAAACATAAACAAGTTTTTTATACGTGTCAAAACATTACAATATAGGCTATGCCATCATCAATGAACATAATTTTAGATTAAGAAGTAATTTAGTGAAAACCAAATATAATTTCCCATTATGGTAAAATTATTATGTCCTTATTAGTAGACATAAGCAAGTCAAAATAATTCAAGTTTAAATAAGTATATATTTCAATAAGTAAATTAAAAATATGGGGAAAGGTGTATTACTTAGTTTCAATAAAAAAACACTCGTTTATTTCCTTTTTGACAAGTTTGTTTATTTGTTCATTTGTTCATTTGTTCATTTCTCTTGTTGTTTTGGCAATCAGTGATGTCATGTCTATACCTCTTTTATACATTTGCTATATTTTAAAATATGATTATTTCAAACAAAAATTTAAATTTTGGAATAAATTGCTTGATTGTAATAAATTTCAAGCTTTTATAAATACATTGATAATAATAGTGTGAAAGGCATAGAAAAGGAAAAGGTGGTTTTTATAATGAAATAAAGTGATAAAATAAAATGGGTCAAAATAATTGTCATAGTAAATTTACCAAAATTTTTAAATATATTCTGGGTATCCATCAGTAAGGGATAAAAATTGTTATATCAGTTTAAAGGAAGAGCAAATGATATCGTAGTATCTACCTAAGCAGGTGGTAAATTTAAACGGTTAAAAATGTATATGATACTATATAAATTTTACTTACTCTTATTCGTTCTGTAACTGCTTCCGTATGTTAAAAGGTAAAAAAAGCTATTATTTTTCATATTTCCCAAACCAAAGAATGAACATTTGTAAACATTTCTTCATAAAAGTAATGTGAAAAATGTTTAAATTTTTAATCTCTTAAAAAAATAAAAAACAATTAGTAAAATAGAATATGAATAATTTTAATAATGCAAATTTATTTAAGTAATAACATTATGAAATTTAAATTAGTATTCTAACTAAAAATTCATTTTTTCTACTTAAATTACAATTAGTAAATTTTGCTTTATTACCATTCGTAATAATACATGTAATATATGTTTGCCACTTTACTTAATTCTATCTTAACTATCACCAAATAACCTAAAGAGATGTTTGTATAAATGAAAGCGAAATATTGATAAAATTTTAATGAATTCATTTATGTGTATAGGTTTGAATGTGGTTTTAAGTTTTTTAAATGGTTATTGCAATGGGAAAGCATAAATTAATATTTTTATTCGATTTCAAATAAATACTGATGCCTATCGTAACCGTTATCATAGTGAGACTTTCAGACAATATTTATATAGTTTGTCGTTTATTGCTCCATAGACCCCAAAAGTAACGTCATCTCAAACGTTTGTATATATTATTATTATTTATATTACAATTTTAGGTCACGAGAAGTATTGCAATTTTTCACAAATAACTTTAAAACTGATACAAAAAATTTAGAAGTGAAAAATCTCATTTGATTTTAATAATAACCAATATCCGACCAAAAGGGTATTAATGGGGAAGGTTAACAAAAACATAAAAATCGCTGTAACACCAATAATATAAAAAATATTACATCTATTTGAACGTATTATAACACATAGAAGTAATACCAAAATATTTTGTCTGAAAAAGTTTTTTATATGACCAAACATAAATGAAAGTGGTTGAAAAAACAAGGGCTGGAGGACCAAAATATCAAAACTCTATTCGTAGGAACAAAATCTAATTCATAAATATTATGTATTATCTTTTACTTATTATTGAAACCTTTCATCTGAATTAAAATTATTATATGAACCATTGCTACAAGGGGTTGAAATAATTAGGGGAAAGAATGAAACCATTTTCATAAATGCCTCAGTAGGTACTCTATCATATCCGTTTACATTTTTTGTATATATAATTGTATTTGTCTAATATAATTGTCAGAAACAATTTTTTTTAAAACAAACTGTTTTTGCAGTGGTTGAAAAAATAAAGGTGTATAAATTTAAAATTTTATAATTTTTGTACCATTTACACTATTAAATTCGTTCTGTTTTATTCTAAACCTTAAATTAGTATTACCAATTTTCGTCAGAAATATTTTTCATACGACCAACAATTTCTGCATGCAGTTGGAAAAAAAAATGTTTGAGGACAAAAAAACCATAACTCCATAAGCACAACATCGAATTCGTAACAATCATCTATTAATATTATAATTTTTATCATACCTTTGCCTGAAAACATTTTTTGATTAGACGAACCATTTTTGCAAGGGGTTGAATAATAATGGGTAGAATTTAAAAACAAATAATATCTCTCTTAGTAGGTACACTATCAAATTTTTTAAATTGTTTTAATTATTATAATTTTTTTACCTAAAACATATTTTTGAAACAATTTTTTATTACATAAACCATTAATGCAAGGATATGAGACCTGGGGTTGTAAAAAGAAAGAAAGAAAACTTTCCTACCATGTAAACCTTCAAATAAATTTTATTTTGGTTTAAATTTTTAAATATAGATGAAATCTTTTGTTCATGGTAGATTTTATATCCTAAATATTTACTGCAATGAGTGGAAATAACAAGTATAGAAAAAACAAATTTCATTACTTTTTTAATAGCTATACTATCAAATATATTATAAATTTTTGTAAATCTCTTACAATTTATCCAAACCCTTTGGCTAAAATCATTTTTTATGATGGACCTATTACCTTTAAAACAGGGGGTTATAATTTAAAAAAATTATAACTTTTTTACTATCAATTTTGTCGGAATTTATTAATAACCTTCTAAATTTTACATTAAAACTTTCTCCAAACATTATTATACTACCACATATTAAAGCAAGGTATAAAATATAGTGTTTTAATATCAAAAATAATTAGCTAGCTTAGTGGACATAATATAAAATTCATTTAAACATTCAATGCTGGATGCATTAAGTTAAAAACATTCAAAATATTTTAGCTGCATGGAATATGATAAAATGTTTAATTGATCTTTTTTTTAATATTGGCGAACATGTAGGATGTTATATACATACATATAATTCTTAAAATGTTTCACGAGTTTATAGAAGTTTCAACAAATGTTCCATAAGAAAGGAATTTTTTGGATATACGATATAGCTTGTTACAATGTATATCATTATAAACCTCCAAACTGACAACAAAAATGAATATGAAATGAATATGCAAATACAGAGTGGACAAAATCAGACAATGTAAAAAAAAATACCTTGACAGCACAGAAAATTTCGTTAAAGGATTAGTCAAACTTTACTACAATATATACGATAAGAGTAGGCTTGGGAACGACGAGACAACTGCGACAATAACAGTTAATACTGTACCCACGCGTGTTTTAATAGTATTTATATAATATTATAGGCCCCTTCTGGGAGGGGTGCCCTCAGAATGGTTAATCTGATTGCCGTAACAAAAGGGATAAACAACAGTGCTATAACAAGTAAACGAGGGATTTCCAAAAACGACTGTTACCAGAACAATTTATTAAATAATTTATCCAGGGCGATCAACAACTGCCAAAGTTCATTACATATGTTCAAACATGGGAATTTCACATTGATATGCTTTCCAAGAGCAAGTTATTGACAAGAGCATACTCCATCATGATCTCAAGTATGTGTAAGTTATTTTTATTTCATTAACACGTTACTGTACCTCGTTGTTAAATATGTTCCTTTATCAATACAGATCAGAAATTCACACTAAATATTGAGGGTTACAAATTTGAGAATCACACTCAGTCTTATTGGACACACGCGGCTGAAAGCCCCATATTACACAAAGCGAGCCATCTTAAATGATCCTCAAGGCACAAGCATACAAAGGTGGTTAACACGCCGTACATCATAAATTTGTACTCTAAATAGTTATAAAAAAAGGAAGACTTGGTAAAGAACAAACAGAGAATGTGCGCACATTAATTACACAAAGAATAAAAAGTGATAAGCTTCGCTGCCAACGCTGGGACTAACATCCCTATCCTAGCGGGTAAATTACAGAGCCCTCGCGAAAATTGTCTCGCAGTGCGCGAATCACAAATACATCTCGCGAGTTACGGTTGACTAAGGGAGGAAAAGCTCTAAGAATTACTCAAAACAGAATTTAGAAGGTGGCAGCCGAGACAATGATTTAAAAAAAAACCTAGTAAGGAAAATTTAAAACATTTACGTTAAAATACCGGGGGCGGCCACCGCGCCCCATCAGAAATCACTCAAAGTCAATATCAACCGTACCTTATCAGCGAGAGCAAAAGAGTGTTGATTGGTCGGAGTCCCAGCGTCGAAACAGAAAGAGGAAGGGGGAACAAGCCCTTATAAAAACTACCCAGGTGGCGCTAGCGTCGTCAGCCGCCGACCGAAGAAACGAAAAGAGGGGAGCGGGAGGGGAGGCGTTTCAAGCAAATGTTAATGGAGGGAATGAGAGGGAGGGAATGCCGTGTGCACGGGCGCCCATGCAGCCCGTTACAATACAAGGGGAAAAAAAAACTTTGGCCAACACAGACAAAAACAGAGGAATCCAACGATGATTCAAAAAGATAATACTGACATCAGAAATACAATGCAGGTCTCACATGCGAACCCAAATATGGAACTAAACCAATGTACTTAAAACACTACGAAGACAACAGTTGCGATGTTTTGGGAACTGTTGTGTCTTAAGAAATCTACTTTCTTCGTTCCTTCATTACAAAAAATTAATTTAAAAAAAATTATTTCCAAGATAACTCTACTGCATTACAGCTTCATGAATTTGTCTTAAGTAATTTCCTCGTAAATGATTTCACACTGTTACCATCTTGCTTAAATTATTTTTAGCATTAATACTAAATTAATAAAATTTAAAAATGCTTGTAAATATAAATTAATAAATCTTAAATCTTAATTTAAAATTGTTAGGATTATTTTTTTCTTAAGTTTTAAGTTTAACGTTGTTAATTAATAAATTTAGTTTTGATCATTAAATGTCTATTTAATTAAGTCAAACATACTTTGAGACATCGAAACACCTTCTGTTTTTGTACAAATATCAGATTTCTTCTTTAACATTGATACTAACTTCCCATTTAAGCCTCCTTCACTGACCTGAAACAATGGTAAACAATTGCTGATATCAGTTATGGATTTTAATTGGGTTGGCACTTTATAAGTGTACAATATAGCTTCATTAAATATAAATTAAATAAATTTAATGACAGATTTGTTAAACAACAAATTGAAAATTAATAATATATATTTTTTATAATTCCTGAGAAATATATGATTGTATAATCTAATTACTTAATACGTAATTTTTATTAACAAATATATTATTAGTAAATTTAATATCATACCATTCAAATTATTACCATTTACAATAATAATTTGAAGTATTATTTAAAGAATAAATAAGTAAAAATATTGAAAACAATAAAACTAGTGTTATTTTATTATACTTAATATTACAGCTTAAGTAAAAAATTCAATTGATTTACGTCCCTATATTTTAATAAAATATTCAAATATTTCTTATTTAATATCTTTACTATGCCTCGATTTGCAGGTATTACCTGTGCTAATATATTTATACATTTGTCTCGTACTACAATTTTTATCTTATAAATATACATAAAAACGTTTATGGAATGTCTCATATAAAATCTCAGATAGATTCAATATTTATAAATTGCACAGGAAAAAAGTAGTTCAATTTTTGACATTCAAAATATTTGCAACAATCATTCTATTATATAATTTTTTACATCTAGGTGACCAAATATTTTAACTACGCATAAATATCAAACAAAATATTTTTGTATGACAGGTACAAAATCATTTAGTTAATTTTTTAACTGATAGTAATTTTATACCACATTAATATTTTGTAAGCATACGATAAAATGTAAATTTTTCTCATGTTCAAAGAAGCTCATTATTAAATAACCATATTTATTATTTTTATTAGAATATTTTATAAATTTAAAATAAAAACTTTTCTGGGTTTAGAAATGATATATCGTAAATTTAAACTAGCTAAAACGAATTTGTTAGTCATATTCACTTTATAAGCGAAAACAATACACTAGTTTATGAAAACATTTTTGTACATTATAATTAAAACAATTATAATTTATTGATATATTTTTGACATGTACCAATACGTTACTGATAAAATGAAAATACAACTTTAAGACAAAATATTGTGAAAAACTTTGTAAACGAAGATAGTATTTTATGGCGAATTAAATTTTTCTATGTA
Organism: Bacillus rossius redtenbacheri; assembly: GCF_032445375.1. NCBI lineage: Eukaryota > Metazoa > Arthropoda > Insecta > Phasmatodea > Bacillidae > Bacillus > Bacillus rossius. Next base: position 24,321,496 of record NC_086337.1, on the reverse strand, counting down.
TGAATCGTTCCATAAGTTAAGTTTTGTTATTTAAAAATAATATTAAATAATTTTTTTATTTATATACATTTTTTTAACGTTTTAACAATTTTTTAACAAATTAATTGTGTCTACATTAATTTTACTAAATAACTTATGAAATTATTATTTTGGTAAATAGAAACGTAACAAAGTTTTCTGTAAAAAATGATTTTTAAAAATATGTCTTAAATAGGTTATAAAGATGTATAGGATTCATTTACTAATTTGTTTTAGTCTTCAAAATTGCGGAATTAATGAGTTAAGTGATAATTTTGATGCAGGAATATTTAATGTATTAATAAATTAATCAATTTGACAAGCCAGAATAAATTCTGTTTTATGTAACAGATATTCTCAAATTTATTTTTGAATTTTTTATGAAAAACACTGAATTGGAATGGACTTAAAACAGAAATTCGTAACATTTTAAGTTATTTAACTGAAAATTAACATATAAGCCATGTAATCGTTACCAGGACACAAAATATTTTTTTTTTAATGCGAGACAGTAAAAACAATTTTAGATGAATTAACTATGTATGTATAAATTTTATAATTTTTCATAAAAACTTTATGAAAATAATAAGAATGATATCCTCCTCCTGCAGTATACTGTAAGACGTAGAGGCCAATAAAACATAAATTTTATGACAAAAATTGTTTTAAAGTAAACATTTTTTTTAACATTTTTGCTAAATGCATTGCAGTGAGTTCATTCAAAATGAAAGCCTTTGATATCCCAATGTAGTAAAAATTTTGATATGTTAAACAAACTCAACCGTTTGATTTTGTTTGAAAACAATACATTATAAATTTATATTCTTATTTTTTGGTTTAATATTTTTCTGATTTGTAAAAAGTATATTTAATACAATTTAGGAAGTATCCATTAAATAATTCATTATTGGAACCTTAAAATAGTAATCAAATTGTTACTGTTTTCCGTGGTATTCTATAAAATATTATTTAGGTTTATCTATTTAAAAATATTTAAATTTAAATTTATTTAATTATATAATACAAAAATTAATCAGGGTTTACTACTAAGCAAATTATTGATTATAAAAGAGTATTTTTTTAACGCTGTGCGAGACTATATTTTAATCATTTGGTATACTACTTCTAAAAAGTATTTACAAAAATATTTTTGGTTTATAAAAACTGATAACTTTTCGTAATTAATCACAATTTTATTTTATACTTATACACATACATGTTCTTGTTATTTCCATAGACAAAACGATAACAGTTTCTTTATATCGACACAAAATAAAAACCGTCAATTTATATAAACATACATAAACGGGAAAAAGATACAATGGATGGCGCTAAATATGAATTCATTTTAACAAAAACAAAAGTGTTAGATTTTTGTACTGTACTGTTGCAACATTTCACGTCAAAAATACTTGACGTTTTCTAATAGACTTGTTTGTTGGTATAAATTTTACGTATATCTATAGTTTTTCAAATATTTAAAACAAAGTTTTTTTTTTAAATATGTGCTCCGACGAGCTATTTGCCACAAATATTTATGTTTGATGGCTAGTTATAATTTATATTTTGCTTTTAAAACTATGGTAAATCATAATTGACTCATTAGTAAAAATTAAAAACTGTATGTTACAACGAGTGAGTATAATAAGCTTACATTTATCCCCTATTATTTTTTTTTTTATTTTTCATTACTTTGAATTAATAAACATAAAATTATACAATCTTATAGAGTGATTTCTTTAAAGCAGAAGATATGTGCAAAATTAATGTTGAAAGTATGCTCAGTTATTAAATTTGCGAAAAAATATTATTTTTTATCCAAAAATATTATTTCAAAATATTTTTTAGTTTAAAAAATTAAGTTTTTATCGGGTTACCTACGTTAAAACTTCATTTTTATTTCCAAACGTTCTTAACTTAATCGTTTGCTTTCAAATAACATATTAAGATTTTCCCTATCTTGTATCCTCAAACATGTAATTGTATTACATTTCTCACTTTTGGCGAGTGTGTAAATATCACTTTAAAAAATTATTTAAGTAGTATAGGATAGTATGTTCTGGGACTGGCTTCTGGCTGTGGAGCCTGTGGAGCCGACCGCCATCTTGGATTTTGACGTCACAGCGGCCATCTTGGATGACCTTGACCTTGACCTTTGACCTTGACCTGGAATTTGATCCTCAAAAATCGCCAAAAATGACCAAAATTGGGCAAAAATTGCCCAAAATTCCTCACAAATCACCAAAATTTCTTTTTTTTTGAAAAATATTTCCGCCAAAAAATCTCAAATAATTCCACAGTTCAAAAATTAGGATTTCGAAAATCCTCAAAAGTCGCTTTGCCCTAGAAAAAACGAATTCTCCTAAAAGCAGGTTAAAACTCTTAAGAGCTAGCCGCTTATAAGCCGCCGACCTTGAAAATAAGGATGTCATGGCAGCCATATTGGATGATGATGTCACCGTTGCAAATTTTGTTACGGCCGCCATCTTTAACTTTTTTATTTATTATCCGATTTTAATGGAAAAAAATTTAAAAATTATAAAAAATCCATTTAATAAAAATTTTATAAATTATTTATAAAAAATGTACTTTACGACACGGAGCTCAGAGTCCTCGGTTCGAACCCGGTGAGGGCAAAAAAAAAACTAAAAATGACATCCGATCCTTCCATCGTGGAGGGCGCTGGCATACTGACTCCCACCACTTTTTTCAAAGCATATATATATTCACCTAGTATGACGTCATGTCCGCCATCTTGTCTTCGATGCTGGAAGCCATCATCATTGTATCGTCGGCTAGAGTGCGCTGACGCCATGTTAGTTTAACTCTTACCCGCTAGAGTGCAGTAATCATTTATTACTAAGGTGCCCGCCATCTTGAAATTTGGCCGCCATCTTGAAAATCCGTAATTATTTAGCTAGAAATTCGGGAAAAGTTCCAAAATTTATTAAATAAATTTTCAATCAATATACTGATTGACCCGGTCAGTTCCTATCCTTGGTTCGACCCCTGGCCGATACAAAAAAATTAAATATAACATCAATTTAACATAATAGTAACAGGTTAGAGGAATTAAACACCGCAAGTTCTTTTACAAACAGAATATTTATTACATAATTTCTATTCTACTACAGGATCACTTACGAAAGCTAGCAAATTTATAATCAATCATTTAGTTCCGCATCGGTGTGAAATGACTTATTCTTAGCTCCAATCGGTTTATACTAGACAGAGTCCAACCAGATCATTTACTGACATAGTTCTCCTCTTCTTGACAGAGTTTCTGGATACCGTGTTTAACAGTTTGCTTCACATCGTTAGAACTGTAAATTACTGTAGCCGATGTCTTGAATGCACACTTTTTCACTTTGTCATCTAACGGATATGGCTTTCCATATAGACAGTCCAACCACAAGTTATATTTTAATGGTCCGTTTGTTGCTACGTCATCAGTAAGCTGATTGATTATGTCCTGTCTGATATCATCAAGAAAAGTACAAATATCCTTCTACTCACCGAACGTATTTAGATAATAGTAGTCTTTCAACGTTCCACGAAATGCAGTCTGCGCCAAGTAGAAGCCATTATCGTTCACTTGTAATGCTCCGAACACAGTCTTAGGTTTAGGTCCATGTTCAGTCGTCATAGCAATCGGTTGCTGCGCATCTGTTTTTTTGATTGTACGCTCACGAGCCTTCAATCTAAAGCGAGGAGTCGAAATGTCTGCAGGTAGTTCAGCAGTAGGCACACGGACTTCACCTTTACATATTTTCGCATGTCGTCGCAAACTATCAATTCGAGTAAACCATTCATGACAATCATCACATCGAAACTTTATACGAGAAGGATTCTTTTTGCATTTGCTCCGCTCATGTCTTCGTGCATCATGGGAAAATGTGAACGACATATCACAGTAGCTGCAAGGATACCGTGCCGATGTAGACGAACCTTTCAGACCCAATCCAGATATAGACGTTGCAACAGTAGTACCATTTCCAGGCATACTCTTATGAACATCGACGCATCGCTGTTGCACCGAAACCTTTACTTTCTGCCGCACAGCAGGACCTTTACATGTCTTCATGTGCGTTTTCATATCATCTTTTCTGGCAAACTGCTTATGACATTTCTCACAAACAAACATTTTACGATATAGGTTCTTGGCACATTCTCTCTTCTCATGCCGTCGAGCATTGCTGCTGTTTGAGAAAATCTTGTCACAGTAACAGCACCGATGTTCGTTAGTTGTTGTCGATTCGGCATCCATTGAAGTCTCCATCGAGGGCGAAACGAAGTTCGTCAAGTTTTCCTGCACAGCCAGCACTACCGGGATTAAAGTCTCTTCTGCTGGTGGTATCGCGTCTGTTGAAATCTCCTCCAGTGTTGTCGACGTGGTTGTCAACGGAATCTGCTCCTTCTCCGTCGTAGCTGTCGTAAAGGTTCCCGTAGACGATGGTACAACCTCCATCGAGTTCGACGTTAAAGTCGGTAAAGATGCCATCGAGTTCGCAAGAACAGGTAATTACGTGATTAATGCACCAGAAGAAATAAACTAGGTGATCCTTACACCGCCGACGTCAGTAACAAACTGAGCGCCCTGCTGTCTAGGACTCGCTTATATACATGCACCGTATGGAATAATACGCTAGTCAAATCAAGAAACATCTACAATAATACTAGAGTCAAAACAACATTAAAAATAGAAGGACCATCAACAAAAAGGAAGCACATTCTGGAAGCACAATAAAAAAAAGGCAGCACATTTGGAAGCACCGACAACGAAAAGGCAGCACATTTGGAAGCACCGACATCTAAAAGACAGCACCGCCATCGAAAAGGCAGCACATTTTGGAAGCACCGACAACGAAAAGGCAGCACCGTCATCGTAAAGGCACGGACCGCAAGTCCGGGTCATTTCAATATCAGACATATAGACCATGAACACAGTACACACAGGAAACGGATCGTACACACAGTACACACAGGAAACGAAACGTACACACAGTACACACAGGAAACGGAACGTACACACAGTACACACAGGTAACGGAACGTACACACAGTACATACAGGAAACGGAACGTACACACAGTACACACAGGAAACGGAACGTACACACAGTACACACAGGAAACGGAACGTACACACAGTACACACAGAAAACGGAACGTACACACAGTACACACAGAAAACGGAACGTACACACAGTACACACAGAAAACGGAACGTACACACAGTACACACAGGAAACGGAACGTACACACAGTACACACAGAAAACGGAACGTACACACAGTACACACAGGAAACGGAACGTACACACAGTACACACAGGAAACGGAACGTACACACAGTACACACAGGAAACGAAATGATCACACATACAGTAGCGGAAACACGCACAGGCTTAGTTGGAAATCAGAATACAAGAAATAAAAATATTAAATTTTTACTTTTAATATTTTATTACTTCTCAACATTACACAAATACAAGTAAAAGAAGCCATTATTGTATGTAGCCAGCTTTCCTCAGTTCTTTGAGTATGAAGGATATTTCTTTGATGCACGGATAGTTTCCTGCACAAAGCGAGCCATGTAGAAGTCTTAGCCGCTCAACCAATATGTTTGGATCTTTCCATGATGTATAATCAATCTCTTCTACCACCATCTTACTTGCTTGTTTATTATAAATACTTTTAATATCACAATCGTCCCAGTGATCATAATAAGCATTATCAGATTTATTTATTATAACACGACGTTTCCATCGTTTCGGTCTCAGGACATCGCCACATTCTTCGATCTTGTCAGCTCTAGGTGCTTCATCACAGTCTATGCCTTTGTCAACAGCCTCAGAGTCACTGTAACAATCACTGTAGAAGACATCCTCTTCACCCAGATTACCGTATGAATTCGCTATCGATGATGTCGAAGTGTCTTCATCGTCTTCATGCTTCCTTTTTAGGAGTCCATCATTTTTACAAAGAATGGAGGATCTACTGAATATAGGCTTGAATGTATTCTCACTTTTCACGGTGTTGATACTTACATTAGTTTCAGTCTTCCTGAAGCCATTAGCATCCTTCAATTTATGTTCTTCCTCACGATCGGGTGAGCTAATACCATCACGCTTAGGACAAGGAAAATTATTGTCATAATGCAGATCACTCTTCTTTAGTCTAGTGGATCCATCGGTGTCCTCTATGCCGTAAGTAGTCTTGACTTTACATGTTCTACCATGTCTTTTGAAGCTGTCAATTCGTGTTAACAACCTGCTACAACGATTACAGCTTAACATGTTGCGTAGTGGGTTTCTAGCACAATAATTCTTCTCATGACGTCTAGCATTCCTTCTCATGACAAAATCCTTGCCACAGTATCTACAGCGGCTTCCTTCCGATTCAGCTATAGATAAAAAACCATGATCCATGGTAGCTTCTGTGACTAATGTTAGATACAAACTGTCAGTTTTCTCCAATTGGAACCATTTCTTAAATAGAGTTTTTGAAATATTTCATCAGCGAGAGTTAAGTTATCTAATGCAAAGCAAATTGATGCAAGTAGTTCTGGCTGTCGTCAACAGATGGCGCCACGTGTTGCTTGCAGGTAAATAATATATATTTCATTAATGTGGGATGCGGAACGCTCACTATCGATCGCAAAGGGAGGTTGGCTTCGATAGTATCCAAGGAGAAAAATGTTCGTCCTTCCTGCTAGTGCTTCTCAGATTTCTCACGGTCCGCCATCTTGGATTACGACGTCACGGTGACCATCTTGGATGGGTGTGACCTTGACCTTTGACCGAAACTGCAGGAATGATCGCAAGCACACGGATTAACCATAAAAATATTGATAATTATAATCAGGAGCACACGGAGAAAACCATCATAAAATTGGCAAGAATAATCAGGAGCACACGGAGAAAACCGCCACAAGTTTTCTTTGATATCATTTAAATACAAAAAAACGAAAAAAAATTCAAACTTTTTGCTAGCTTGTGAACTTCTCATTGTTGAGCAAAGATAGAGTTCTAGTACAAGCTAGCAAAAAGTTTGAATTTTTTTTTCGTTTTTTTTTTTGTATTTAAATGATATCAAAGAAAACTTGTGGCGGTTTTCTCCGTGTGCTCCTGATTATAATTATCAATATTTTTATGGTTAATCCGTGTGCTTGCGATCATTCCTGCAGTTTCGGTCAAAGGTCAAGGTCACACCCATCCAAGATGGTCGCCGTGACGTCGTAATCCAAGATGGCGGACCGTGAGAAATCTGAGAAGCACTAGCAGGAAGGACGAACATTTTTCTTCTTGGATACTATCGAAGCCAACCTCCCTTTGCGATCGATAGTGAGCGTTCCGCATCCCACATTAATGAAATATATATTATTTACCTGCAAGCAACACGTGGCGCCATCTGTTGACGACAGCCAGAACTACTTGCATCAATTTGCTTTGCATTAGATAACTTAACTCTCGCTGATGAAATATTTCAAAAACTCTATTTAAGAAATGGTTCCAATTGGAGAAAACTGACAGTTTGTATCTAACATTAGTCACAGAAGCTACCATGGATCATGGTTTGTTATCTATAGCTGAATCGGAAGGAAGCCGCTGTAGATACTGTGGCAAGGATTTTGTCATGAGAAGGAATGCTAGACGTCATGAGAAGAATGATTGTGCTAGAAACCCACTACTCAACATGTTAAGCTGTAATCGTTGTAGCAGGTTGTTAACACGAATTGACAGCTTAAAAAGACATGGTAGAACATGTAAAGTCAAGACTACTTACGGCATAGAGGACACCGATGGATTCACTAGACTAAAGAAGAGTGATCTGCATTATGACAATAATTTTCCTTGTCCTGAGCGTGATGGTATTAGCTCACCCGATCGTGAGGAAGAACATAAATTGAAGGATGCTAATGGCTTCAGGAAGACTGAAAGTAATGGAAGTATCAACACCGTGAAAAGTGAGAATACATTCAAGCCTATATTCAGTAGATCCTCCATTCTTTGTAAAAATGATGGACTCCTAAAAAGGAAGCATGAAGACGATGAAGACACTTCGACATCATCGATAGCGAATTCATACGGTAATCTGGGTGAAGAGGATGTCTTCTACAGTGATTGTTACAGTGACTCTGAGGCTGTTGACAAAGGCATAGACTGTGATGAAGCACCTAGAGCTGACAAGATCGAAGAATGTGGCGATGTCCTGAGACCGAAACGATGGAAACGTCGTGTTATAATAAATAAATCTGATAATGCTTATTATGATCACTGGGACGATTGTGATATTAAAAGTATTTATAATAAAAAAGCAAGTAAGATGGTGGTAGAAGAGATTGATTATACATCATGGAAAGATCCAAACATATTGGTTGAGCGGCTAAGACTTCTACATGGCTCGCTTTGTGCAGGAAACTATCCGTGCATCAAAGAAATATCCTTCATACTCAAAGAACTGAGAAAAGCTGGCTACATACAATAATGGCTTCTTTTACTTGTATTTGTGTAATGTTGAGAAGTAATAAAATATTAAAAGTAAAAATTTAATGTTTTTATTTCTTGTATTCTGATTTCCAACTAAGCCTGTGTGTGTTTCCGCTACTGTATGTGTGATCATTACGTTTCCTGTGTGTACTGTGTGTACGTTCCGTTTCCTGTGTGTACTGTGTGTACGTTCCGTTTCCTGTGTGTACTGTGTGTACGTTCCGTTTTCTGTGTGTACTGTGTGTACGTTCCGTTTCCTGTGTGTCCTGTGTGTACGTTCCGTTTTCTGTGTGTACTGTGTGTACGTTCCGTTTTCTGTGTGTACTGTGTGTACGTTCCGTTTTCTGTGTGTACTGTGTGTACGTTCCGTTTTCTGTGTGTACTGTGTGTACGTTCCGTTTTCTGTGTGTACTGTGTGTACGTTCCGTTTCCTGTGTGTACTGTGTGTACGTTCCGTTTCCTGTATGTACTGTGTGTACGTTCCGTTACCTGTGTGTACTGTGTGTACGTTCCGTTTCCTGTGTGTACTGTGTGTACGTTTCGTTTCCTGTGTGTACTGTGTGTACGATCCGTTTACTGTGTGTACTGTGTTCATGGTCTATATGTCTGATATTGAAATGACCCGGACTTGCGGTCCGTGCCTTTACGATGACGGTGCTGCCTTTTCGTTGTCGGTGCTTCCAAAATGTGCTGCCTTTTCGATGGCGGTGCTGTCTTTTAGATGTCGGTGCTTCCAAATGTGCTGCCTTTTCGTTGTCGGTGCTTCCAAATGTGCTGCCTTTTTTTTATTGTGCTTCCAGAATGTGCTTCCTTTTTGTTGATGGTCCTTCTATTTTTAATGTTGTTTTGACTCTAGTATTATTGTAGATGTTTCTTGATTTGACTAGCGTATTATTCCATACGGTGCATGTATATAAGCGAGTCCTAGACAGCAGGGCGCTCAGTTTGTTACTGACGTCGGCGGTGTAAGGATCACCTAGTTTATTTCTTCTGGTGCATTAATCACGTAATTACCTGTTCTTGCGAACTCGATGGCATCTTTACCGACTTTAACGTCGAACTCGATGGAGGTTGTACCATCGTCTACGGGAACCTTTACGACAGCTACGACGGAGAAGGAGCAGATTCCGTTGACAACCACGTCGACAACACTGGAGGAGATTTCAACAGACGCGATACCACCAGCAGAAGAGACTTTAATCCCGGTAGTGCTGGCTGTGCAGGAAAACTTGACGAACTTCGTTTCGCCCTCGATGGAGACTTCAATGGATGCCGAATCGACAACAACTAACGAACATCGGTGCTGTTACTGTGACAAGATTTTCTCAAACAGCAGCAATGATCGACGGCATGAGAAGAGAGAATGTGCCAAGAACCTATATCGTAAAATGTTTGTTTGTGAGAAATGTCATAAGCAGTTTGCCAGAAAAGATGATATGAAAACGCACATGAAGACATGTAAAGGTCCTGCTGTGCGGCAGAAAGTAAAGGTTTCGGTGCAACAGCGATGCGTCGATGTTCATAAGAGTATGCCTGGAAATGGTACTACTGTTGCAACGTCTATATCTGGATTGGGTCTGAAAGGTTCGTCTACATCGGCACGGTATCCTTGCAGCTACTGTGATATGTCGTTCACATTTTCCCATGATGCACGAAGACATGAGCGGAGCAAATGCAAAAAGAATCCTTCTCGTATAAAGTTTCGATGTGATGATTGTCATGAATGGTTTACTCGAATTGATAGTTTGCGACGACATGCGAAAATATGTAAAGGTGAAGTCCGTGTGCCTACTGCTGAACTACCTGCAGACATTTCGACTCCTCGCTTTAGATTGAAGGCTCGTGAGCGTACAATCAAAAAAACAGATGCGCAGCAACCGATTGCTATGACGACTGAACATGGACCTAAACCTAAGACTGTGTTCGGAGCATTACAAGTGAACGATAATGGCTTCTACTTGGCGCAGACTGCATTTCGTGGAACGTTGAAAGACTACTATTATCTAAATACGTTCGGTGAGTAGAAGGATATTTGTACTTTTCTTGATGATATCAGACAGGACATAATCAATCAGCTTACTGATGACGTAGCAACAAACGGACCATTAAAATATAACTTGTGGTTGGACTGTCTATATGGAAAGCCATATCCGTTAGATGACAAAGTGAAAAAGTGTGCATTCAAGACATCGGCTACAGTAATTTACAGTTCTAACGATGTGAAGCAAACTGTTAAACACGGTATCCAAAAACTCTGTCAAGAAGAGGAGAACTATGTCAGTAAATGATCTGGTTGGACTCTGTCTAGTATAAACCGATTGGAGCTAAGAATAAGTCATTTCACACCGATGCGGAACTAAATGATTGATTATAAATTTGCTAGCTTTCGTAAGTGATCCTGTAGTAGAATAGAAATTATGTAATAAATATTCTGTTTGTAAAAGAACTTGCGGTGTTTAATTCCTCGAACCTGTTACTATTATGTTAAATTGATGTTATATTTAATTTTTTTGTATCGGCCAGGGGTCGAACCAAGGATAGGAACTGACCGGGTCAATCAGTATATTGATTGCAAATTTATTTAATAAATTTTGGAACTTTTCCCGAATTTCTAGCTAAATAATTACGGATTTTCAAGATGGCGGCCAAATTTCAAGATGGCGGGCACCTTAGTAATAAATGATTACTGCACTCTGGCGGGTAAGAGTTAAACTAACATGGCGTCAGCGCACTCTAGCCGACGATACAATGATGATGGCTTCCAGCATCGAAGACAAGATGGCGGACATGACGTCATACTAGGTGAATATATATATGCTTTGAAAAAAGTGGTGGGAGTCAGTATGCCAGCGCCCTCCACGATGGAAGGATCGGATGTCATTTTTAGTTTTTTTTTGCCCTCACCGGGTTCGAACCGAGGACTCTGAGCTCCGTGTCGTAAAGTACATATTTTAAAAATAATTTATTAAATTTTTATTAAATGGATTTTTTATAATTTTTAAATTTTTTTTCATTAAAATTGGATAATAAATAAAAAAGTTAAAGATGGCGGCCGTAACAAAATTTGCAACGGTGACATCATCATCCAATATGGCTGCCATGACATCCTTATTTTCAAGGTCGGCGGCTTGTAAGCAGCTAGCTCTTAGGAGTTTTAAGCCGCTTTTAGGAGTTTTCGTTTTTTCTAGGGCAAAGCGACTTTTGAGGATTTTCGAAATCCTAATTTTTGAACTGTGGAATTATTTGAGATTTTTTGGCGGAAATTTTTTTCAAAAAAATTGAAATTTTGGTGATTTTTGAGGAATTTTGGGCAATATTTGCCCAATTTTGGTAATTTTTGGCGATTTTTGAGGATCAAATTCCAGGTCAAGGTCAAGGTCATCCAAGATGGCCGCTGTGACGTCACAATCCAAGATGGCGGTCGACAATCATCAATCCACAGCCAGAAGCCAGTCCCAGAACATACTATCCTATACTACTTATTTATTTTTATTATATTCTGTGGGATCAATTTTTTTAGTCATACATTTTATGCGAGGTTTTCGCGTCCACCTTTTGATTTACTTTCAAAAGCTGCCGTGGAGGGGGGAAATTGTTCAGAGAGAGAGAGAGAGAGAGAGAGAGATAGCTGGTGAGTGATTGCTCGATGGCTTGATAAACGAATATTTATCGATGGTGATGGAATATTATTTCAAAATCTTTCAAATACTTTTATCAACGCCTTCATACTTTCTCATTATTTTGCATAATTTTGCCTACTTTCACATACTTTCGCAGCCCTAAAATCCCAATTACGTGGTTCTACCCGGTGTTAGCATTAAAACTGTGATAATAATATGTATGGTTTGTATTAATAACTAACGTACTGAAATTCAAAAATAGTTTTTTAAACAATTAAATAAAGAGAAAAAGGAGCGTGAAAACTTAAATATCAGTTTCTAACTAAAGTGTGAATCAATCGTTGGCGTCTTTTAAAATAAAATGTTAAAATCACAACATCATAACTCACTTAAACTAAACTACATTTTCAATGTTAAACTGACCTGTAAACATCTCATAATTACCATAATAATTTAACATTCTAACAGTATAGTAACTATGTGTATGGTGTAAAAACTAGCAAGAATCTAGTATAGCATAAAATAATTATTAACGTGAATAAATTTAAAAGTTACGGGCAGTGACTCACATGAATTATTCAGTAATATTTCAGGTATTTAAATACTGATAAAAATTTAAATAAATTTAAGGAAAATTTTGTAATTAGATAATATACATAATATATGCAATGAAGGATTTATTTTCTTCGTAAATTGTTATTTCCAATAGTTAGAATTATTACAATTTAATTCATCATAAACCCATTGATTCATTCTTAAATTACACTGAAGGCTTGACCGACACTAGTAAAAATATACTTTCAACGCGTGATTACAAATTTCTAAGTATATTGCGGTACCCTAATAATTTCCTATCCCTCTTATGTGTGCAGTTTCGCATCTGACACCCGTTGCGGTCACGCACAAGTGTGATTTTTAGGTAGATTTCGAAGATTACGATACCTATTGTAGACATTACCACGATGCGACTTCCGGACAATTTTTATATATTTTTTCATTTAATGGTCCATAGATCCCAAAACCATCGTCTACTCAAAATTGTATACGTATATATATGTATATATATGTATATATATGTATATATATGTATATATATACATACATATAAACATATATATATATCCTTTGTGTGGAAATGATAACTGCCGTAATTTTTCACATATTACTTCTATAATTCTACATAAAATTTAAACACTGAAAATCTCGGTCACGTTCGTTAATGGGCAGTATGCGAACAAAGGGGTAGAAATAGGGAAGGGTTTTTGATAAACAGAAAAATCGCTATAACTACCATAAAAGAATAAATATCACATCCGTTTGAACGTATTATAAGTCGTGTGAGTAATACCAAAACCTTTGTTTAGAATATTTATACGACCAACCATAAGTGCAAAGGGTGGAAAAAAAGTCTACAATCATAACTCTGTACTAAGGCACACCATAAAATTCGTTCAAAGTGTTTGTAAACATTATAAATATTATCTGAAAGTCTTGTTGGAAAAGGTTTTCCTTATAACATACAATTGCTTCTAAACGTGAATAAAAGGGGTTAAAATACAAAAATAAATTCATAACTACCTTAGTAAGCACACAACTCAATCCATTGAAATATCTTTTGTTCAGTATATAATTTTTATCTTAAACTCTTTTTTGAAAACGTTTTTGTTAATACAAATAATTACTGCAAGAGGGAAGAAAAACCAGAATTTGTAATAAGAAAATAAATTAATCTTCACTACCATGTACACTATTGAATTAATTCTTAATTTTGTTTAACTTCATTCACTATGGTTAAAACTTTTCTTAAAATTATTTTTATCTAACCAACCATTACTGAAAGGGGGAAATAATAAGTTTGGAAAGTATAGTGTCAAATCTGTTGATATTTATTGTATTAATACTAAACTTTATCTAAAAGTTTAGCTCAAACAAGTTTTGATGAAAAAATAATTAAAGTAAAAACAGGGGTTGAAATTTAAAAAAGAATTGAAAACTTACTTGGTATCCAAACTGTTCGATTTTATTTCAAACAATCTTTTTATTATCTTTAACTTTCGTGCCCGGAAAAATTTTACTCCGCCAGTTTATTAGTGCAGGAGATGCAAAATTATTTTCGGGGGTCAAAAAATTTGAATAATTACGTTGGTTGCCATATAATATGAAATTAGTTCTAAGCTATTCAAAGCTGGATACAGAGAGTTAAAAATATTGGTATAATGTTCCCTGCATGGAAAAAGAGCAAATATTGAATCTAACATTTTGTAATATTAGTGAACATAAATATATTATGTACATTAAGTTTTAAAAAAGTTCCAGAATTTTATAGAAGCTTCCAAAATATTTCAGAAGAAATAATTTTATTCTCAACCTAACCACGCCTGTAGGCTGTGCCGCAATGAATTTTTTTTTAAATTTAAAACGAAGGCAATGTTCGCTTATTATAATATTGCCATGAATATATAAACTAAAGTACTTTCCATTTGCTCGGTACACACACATAAGCGGAACTGTAAATAACCGTAGGGGCAACAGAACAACACTTGATATATACACTTACTAAGACCAATCAGCTAACAAGGTTACGCGCTGGGTTTAGCTGGCCACAAGCACAACGAATTGCATTACAACTGTCGAGATAAAATTTAAAATTAACTTCAATATTTTGTTACTCGGCGCAACTTACCGAGTCCAATGACAATGGTAAGCCTGCTTACAGAATTTGTAATTTGATTGAATTTATACCCTTCCAACTATTATAATATCACTCCTGACATTTTACCATTTATTTTATTATAAAAAAATTTCCAGCAAGTTTACAGATAGTTTCTTACTACGCCAAATACTTAAGTAGAATAATCGATTTTTTAAAATAAATAATTAACAGTCCGATATTACAGAATAGAATCTATATAGTGATAGGTCCCTTCCTAACCAAAAATAAATATAAATTGGTTTAAGTA